>NW_027361942.1:442500-1117500 GCF_039654945.1 Dendrobates tinctorius
CGAGGCCGAAACCCGACAGTTCAGTGCTGCCAGATACTTAAGGAGGCTAACAGTGGCAGCAATGGCAAAAGACACCTGCTCATATTTTTTTTGAAACCTGGTTGTGACTGTTTTGGGCCCCTTTTGACATAACCGTCCATGTTAACTGTCGTCCCTGCTAAGTGAATGCAGATAGAAACTGGCAGTCTGGGTGTAACGGAATGCTAAAGAAGGCATTGGTAAGGTCAATAACTGTAAACCAAGCAGCATCCTGGGGTATTTGGGACAAAAGAGTATGAGGATTAGGCACCAGGTTTGAGAAACACTTTTACTGGTTCTACAGGCATTTTCCCTATATCATTTGGCCCTTTTGACCAGAGTTTAGATGGTATCTCTGAGAGGTATGGGGTGAGTCATTGATCCTCAGGCAATATTGGGGGTGGATCTGAGCCTATCAGGGCCATCATAACCGTGAGAAGGGCATGCAAAATACAGATTTCCTCACTGTCGTAATCTACATAGGGATTATATAACATAAGAGGCATCTGACCATCATCTTGGAATTGTATTCTGGAGCAGAACTGTTATAATAAATCTGTCCCTAGTAAATTTACTGGACATGTGGGAGAGATCACAAACTGAGCAGTAACGAGAATTAGCAGGGAGGGGCTGAGGAGCAGGGTTCCCAGTAGCTGAAGTCTGAGGGGGGGCGAGAGTTTGCTGTGTGGGCTAAAGGGCACACTGTGTGCTCGCAGCTGCGGTGGGGGTGAAGGGGGATATGGTGTGGGCTAAGATGGGAGGGGGTACTGAAGCAGCTGCAGCTGCTAGCTTGCTAGTTTGCTTGTTTGTCTTTTTTTCTCTCTCTCTCTCTCCTGAACAGAGCAGGTTAAATTCTTCTGAAAACTTTTTTTTTTCTTCCTCTGGAGCTGGTAAATGGAAGGGGTGGATACTCAACCACTAGCAATAACGGGGACTAAGGCTGGTGGCGGATGATAATAGGTGCCGTTAGCAGAGGTGGGGGCTGTGACTCTCGGTCTTCTTGTGCCACAATTATAACATACCTCTCTCCACTGAGGATCAGTAACTACACATACAGCACAGATCCACCCGGCAGGATCATAGGGTGGGGGCATACTGAGTTTCGATAGTCCAGGATACATCAGTGCCTTAGGGTTAAGGGGCACAGAGCTTACAGTCGGGAGGAGAGGCTTGATTTCCTGGGGAGGGACCTTATCATCTAGCAGGGAAACTTCTTGTTTCAAATCATCACTTTTAACTATTCGACTGCCTGACACATTGTCTGGATCTAAGTTCCTTCTTTAATCAATCACTTTCTCACACCACAGTCACTTTCTTGAACCAAAAAAACATCCCGTCCCTGTCATAATAGACAATTTTTCCTTCTTCAACATAGCAGTAACAGAAACAATCAGAACTCACTTGCTGTTCAATGTCCACATAACCTTCATTATACAATTCATGTGCCAAGCCACGGAATTCCTCAGTGCCTTCAAGTAATCCATCATCAGTCAATCTCCCTTTATTTATTTATTTTTAACTCCTTCATCCCATAGCGTAGGCTGCAACCTCCTGCCCTTAGGAAATCCCAGAATCGAAAATATTTTTCCTGCATTCCTGACAGATTTCTTTCCTCGTCTTTGAATCATAAGACTAACAGTATCCGATCCTTCACACAATTCCAAACTTTTCTTTTTCTTCCACAGAAACATAATTCTCTCCTTTAGAGCTAAATACCCTGACTTCAGTTGTGCACAATACTGGAGCAGCCGTCTCTGTTTGTTCCACAGGGTCAACCCCCTCTGGGAAGCCCAAAATTCGCGGTAATTAGTGAAAGGAGGAGGGCGTCTCAGACTATCCCTCCGGACACCTCTGGTTATATATATCTTTGTATATATACCTGAGTTACGTATCCTACCCAGTCTTCAATCACATGACCACGCCCGATTATTAACAATGATCAGGAATTCAGGATATTTTGACTATAAAGAGAGCCACAATCACTGGTCAATCCAGGGTGTCCGTCCCTTAATGAGGTACGGTTCGAGCACTGGGCCCCGAACGGGACTGCACCTCTATATGATTCCACCCATGAATCACCCCACCACGGGGACAAACCTCAGATCCTCTTTTCAGCAACAAGCACAGGAAAACCACACCAACGGTCAGTCTGAACAGTATAACTGCCAACTTACCGTGGTTGTTGTGGGGGATGATTAGTCCCAATTTTCCAGCACCTGTGTCCGCTCTGAGGGTCCTCTGTGTTGTTGTCCTCCGGGTGCAGAGGCGTCCCTGTTCAGCGGCCCCACGTTGGGCGGCCACTGTCGAGGTAGCTATTTTGGGAGGGCTAAATTAACCCTTCACGGTTGAGCCAGTGATTTCCAAATTATTCCAGTGTTGCTAGCAACTCAAATGACCACACGGAGACTGGGGTCTCTGTACGGGAGGATCGAGGCAGATCACTAAGCCCCTTTATTTTAGTCACATCTTTTATAATCTTTTGCTTAATTATGCTAGGTTCTCAAGTACCAATAGCATCATTTCACTTTATAAGGCCGGTTTCACATTAGCGCTTTTTCAGCGCACGCACGGCCGGGGGTAGCTCCGCCCCCGAGCCGGCTCTCTGCCCGGCGTGCCCGCCCCTTGCTTGTAGCGCCACCTACTAGCGGACAGCGGCGCCTGCGATCGGCGCACCCTATCTTTAGCATAGGGTGCGCAGATCGTGCGCAGGCCGTGCGCTAGTTGCGCTTTGACCTGCGCTGCGCACTTTTGACGGTGCGCCGTGCGCGCCAAAATCAAACTTTTCGGATTTTGGCGCGCACGGCGCACCGTCAAAAGTGCGCAGCGCAGGTCAAAGCGCAACTAGCGCACGGCCTGTGCACGATCTGCGCACCCTATGCTAAAGATAGGGTGCGCCGATCGCAGGCGCCGCTGTCCGCTAGTAGGTGGCGCTACAAGCAAGGGGCGGGCACGCCGGGCAGAGAGCCGGCTCGGGGGCGGAGCTACCCCCGGCCGTGCGTGCGCTGAAAAAGCGCTAATGTGAAACCGGCCTAAGCCAATAATATTGCAAGAAAACCGGAAACTACATATATGTCCGTATCGAAATAGAAAGTAGTATAATGACATATTCTTCAGAGTTTTACACCCCCCCAGCCCCTTATCTTTGTACTTGATGAGAACAGTCTGGTTTCATGACAGCCCATGCCAATTACAAAAATTTATCTTACAGCAACAAAAACGGAGAAACGAAACCTCCAGAGAATGGATAAAACGAAACTTCAACTCTGATTTTAGTATTAACCCTTCACAGCAAGACTTCTCCAGGTCACAGGAAAGCGCGTCAGGCATTGGCATTGGATGTCAATTTGAGGCTTAGATGCAAATAAAATCGGTCCCTCGCCGGAAAATGGGATGACAGACGGATCCCTGGACAAGAATTCTTTGTGCGATTTCGTACCGTTAAAATCGGACCGATTTTTTTTTTTTTTATTCGTTGTGTGTGACTCCAGCCTTAGAAGGAATGTGGGTTTAGCTGGATTTGAATTGTTTAGGATGGTAGACCCCACACTGACTAATAAACCCCCAATTCTAACTCTATCTCGGCAGCAGCACTCCCTACACTATCTCAATCTGGAGCTGAATGCGCCGAGCAGAGCGGCATCCAGTCTCTTATACCCCTGATGATGCCATGTGGCCAGCCAATCACTGCAAGACCACAACAAAGATGGCTGTGGCGTTACAGTGCCTGGCAGACAATCCCTGCATCGTGACTGGGTCCCTAAAGATCGCCAAAAATGCAGGGTGGAGACCGAGTTCCCACTGAGTAATCCCAGAAATGCTCGGTGCTCGCCGAGTACCGTGATACTCGGGCAAGTAATGAGTAGTGGCATGCACGTTCGCTCATCACTCGTGACGATCCATTGTTGGATCTGTGGCAGATTAAAACTTTTTTTCTTTCAGGCCATCGAAAGTTAGTCAGTCCCCCCCCCCCCTTGCTGGCCTGCTGGTGTAATTGCATTGCTGCTGGGTTTGCTCATGTTTAGTGACCAATCCCACATCCTTTAAAAGGTCACCTAATGCATCAGCTGACGGTTGGTGATACAGGCCGTTTCTGGAGACCAATCGAGCTGAGACAGGAGGTTGCTGGTGCAGTGGTGCTTCAGCTGAATGCTGTGCTCTGGTGCCTTACTCTGCTGTGCGGTGCATTGCAGAAAAGAAAGCTAATTGTTGTATTTTTATTACCCTGTCCCTTTTGGTGTCTGTCTTACCTTACCTTGTGTTGTTTTATTGCAGCGATGGGACCAGTTTTCTCACTCGTGTCACGCTGGGACAGTCACTTTGTGACAAGAGGATTCTTTACTGTTAGGGCAGTGAGAATCTGGAATTCCTTGCCTGAGGAGGTGGTGATGGTGAACTCAGCCGAGGGGTTCAAGAGAGGCCTGTATGTCTTCCTGGAGCGTAACAATATTGTATCTTACAGTGATTAGGTTCTTTAGAAGGACGTAGATCTGGGGATTTATTCTGACGGAATGAACTGGATGGACACAGGGCTTTTTTCAGCCTTGCTAACTATGTTACTATGTAACTATGATGTTCATATTACACGTATCCGGCCTGCGGTGTAAAATGTCCATCCAGCGAAGAGCCTCAAGCGTGTCCCGTGAAGGTGAATGGGTGGGAGGTAACGGCACTGATAGACTCCAGGAGTCTAGTGACCCTTGTGAGGGCCACCCTTCTGCTTCAACTGATCCTGAGGAAAGGGGTCGGTGTGGTGCATTCATTGTAATGCTAAGGACTACCCTATAGCCAGAGTGGACATTGAAACGGTCTACAGTACTGAGTCCCATGAGGTCAGCGTTATTCGGGACTTGTTGCACCCTATAGGCCGTGACTTTTGTTTATTTTGGGATCTGTGGGGGAAGGGTTTTGAGTTCGCTGGCGCGAAAAGGGAACCAGTGAACCCCAATAAGGTATCACCACAGCCAGAGGCAGACGGGTTTCCCTTTTGTGTCCTTGTGGGGGATGAGGAGGAAGGATCCCCTGTGTCTGACATTCCAGAGTAAGGGGTGACCAGTGAGAATTTTGGGACTGCCCAACATAGGGACAAAATAAAAATGGATTAAAAGATGAACTTACATGCTTCATTCAATGGCACGCCATGTGGAGTAGGGGGGTGGGGCGCCTTCCCAAAGGGAAAATGGTTCATCAGCACAGCTGTCTCCTAGCTGGCACCCGGGGCAAATGACCCCCCTTGGTCTGTGCCTCTGAGCTTTATACCTTTGTCCAAAACCAAGGATCTCCCCCCTCGATGACATCACGAGGTGGGCTGGTTAGACCCCCTTTTGAAAGTTATGAAAAACCTTCTATTGGCCATAACTCTTCGGGGGAAGCTCATAGGGTGACGGCAGGACTATCATAGGTTTGCTTCCAAGTTTCTCTTTCATTTAAGACCACTCATCATAGGTCTCTTTATTTCTGTGAGGCAGAAAGTCTTTACTCTCTTTCTGGTGGGTGCAGATGTTGCCAAGAGCTGTGGTGAATAGCCCCAAGGGTGTAGATTCCAAATATATAAGTTTCCTGCCTATATGAATATTCTGTGTTATATTCAAGTTTGAAGGTACAAAGGAACTTCCAAAACCATGTGTTTGAGGAACTGCTCTTGACCAGTTAGTGTCATAAACTGCTCTCCGTGCTGCTGACCTACTATGGTTTTACCTTCCATCAGCTTGTCGCAGCCAGTGGGAGGAGGGGGCTAGAACCACACGCAGGCAGAGGACTTCAGCGACACGCCTGCACGAAGAGGTGTACCTAGGATATGAGCATATTCATATGATCGTGACAGAAGCAATAAACCCACATGAACTTTTAATGGAACGTGCCTCCTGTTTTCCTCCTGTCGCCCACGAGTGAGCACAACCCCTACAGAGCCATTAGGTTGTGGAGGAACTCACTCTTGGGAGGAATCCCAAGAGTGAGTCTTGGTAAGATTTGGTTGCTGGAAGCCCTCAATTTTTTATAATGTGGAATGTGGTGGAAAATGGGTCCCGGGGGACAGTGAAATATAGGTCCTGGGGAAGAGCTCAGAGGACACGAAAATGAGATTATTAAGCCAGTAGGCTCGTGTTTTTCTTCTTGAGCTAGGTGTGTGTTTTGCGGCTAAGGAGACTATTGGCAGGAGTTTTGGTACTTGGATGAGCGGAGGACTCCTATGGCCACATATCGCGAAGGATGGTATTTTGCTAATTATGTAATAATGTTTTGTTAATGATTGTTACCTGAATAAAGGCCAAATAAAGTCCACGTCACGCAGTGTTTGTTTTTGATCTTATTTATTGGGAAGCAGAAGAAACTATCCATCAGTCATGCACTTTATACAAGCTGACCGCTGACGACACGTCAGAAGACATCTGTCCCAGCAATAAACACAGCTGTGGTCTCAAGACACTGTTCACACACACATAGAGCGAATACCAGCGGCTTATAGAACTAACAGTACAGCCGCCTGGGGGAAGGGACTTAAGAAGGAAACTCCTTAACAGAAAATCTATTGGGTTTTTACATTACAAACCAGAGTCCCACAAGGTCGTAATAAGCGACAAGAACCTAATGCTACAATGGAGCTGGCACAATTTAGGCCAGTTTCACATTCGCGCTTTTGAGCGCAGCGACGGCCTGCGCACGGCCGCCGCTAAGCCACGCCCCCTGCCCCGCCTCCACCGGTATCTCCGCCTCCGGGCGCATGACGTTGCATGCGTCGTGCGTCCCCTATCTTCATCACAGAGGGCGCAGGCCGTGCGCAGTCTGCGCACAGTCTGCGTTTGGGGGCGCATGCGTCCTTTTGACGGTGCGCCGAGCAGCGCCAAACGCAACCAGGCCGTCGCTGCGCTCAAAAGCGCGAATGTGAAACCGGCCTTATCCAGTTTTTTCTCCTTCAATATTATGTTTTTACCTTTGTTTCTATAACTTCACCTTGTGCTTTCTTGTACACTACCATTCAAAATTTTGGGGTCACCCAGACAATTTTGTGTTTTCCTTACTTTTATTAATCACATGAGTTGCCGAGTGAATGTAAAATCTCGTCCAGACATTGAGAAGGTTCGAAAAAAAGATTTTTATTTGAAATAATAATTTTCTCCTTCAGACTTTGCTTTTGTCACAGAATGCTCCTTTGCAGCAATTCCAGCCTTGCAGACCTTTGGCATTCTAGCAGTTAATTTGCTGAGGTAATCTGGAGAAATTCCCCCCCCCATGCTTCCAGAAGCCCCTCCCACATGTCGGTTTGGCTTGATGGGCACGTTTTGCGTACCATACGGTCAAGCTGCTCCCACAACAGCTCAATGGGGGTGAGATCTGGTGACTGCACTGGCCACTCCATTACAGACAGAATACCAGCTGCCGGCTCCTTCCCTAAATAGTTCTGGCATAATTTGGAGGTGTGCTTTGGGTCATTGTCCTGTTGTGGGATGAAATTGGCTCCAATCAAGCGCTGTCCACAGGGTATGGCATGGCGTTGTAAAATGGAGTGATAGCCTTCCTTATTTAACATCCCTTTTACCTTGTACAAATCTCCCACTTTACCAGCACTAAAGCAACCCCAGACCATCACATTACCTCCACCATGCTTGACAGATGCGTCATGCACTCTTCCAGCATCTTTTCAGTTGTTCTGCGTCTCACAAATGTTCTTCTGTGAAAAGAAAGGGAGAGACAGGGCGCTTCCAATGCGTAGGTCTGTATGGAAAGTAGATGAGTGCACAGCAAGTGTTAGGCTCACCTGATAGGGTTGTGAGAGTCACAACACCTATAATCACATAAAACAGCTGCAGCAGTCTGCACGAGGTCCAAGGACTTGGTACAAAGAGAAGGCTGGTAGTGCAATAAGAGACTGCGCTGCTGTGGTAGAATTCAAGGTATCTTTATTGCCAACGCGTTTCCTGAGCCAGTCCCAGCTCACTTCATCAGGGCATCAGATGCCCTGATGAAGTGAGCTGGGACTGGCTCAGGAAACGCGTTGGCAATAAAGATACCTTGAAATGTTCTTCTGTGTGATCCAAACACCTCAAACTTGGATTTGTCTGTCCATAACACTTTTTTCCAATCTTCCTCTGTCCAATGTCTGTGTTCTTTTGCCCATATTAATCTTTTCCTTTTATTAGCCAGTCTCAGATATGGCTTTTTCTTTGTCACTCTGCCCTGAAGACCAGCATCCCGGAGTCGCCTCTTCACTGTAGACGTTGACTCTGGCGTTTTGCGTGTACTATTTAATGAAGCTGCCAGTTGAGGACCTGTGAGGCATCGATTTCTCAAACTACAGACTCTAATGTACTTGTCTTGTTGCTCAGTTGTGCAGCGGGGCCTCCCACTTCTCTTTCTACTCTGGTTAGAGCCTGTTTGTGCTCTCCTCTGAAGGGAGTATAGTACACACCGTGGTAGGAAATCTTCAGTTTCTTGGCAATTTCTCGCATGGAATAGCCTTCATTTCTAAGAACAAGAATAGACTGTTGAGTTTCACATGAAAGTTCATTTTTTCTGGCCATTTTGAGAGTTTAAAAGAACCAACAAATGTAATGCTCCAGAGTCTCCACTAGCTCAAAGGAAGGTCAGGTTTATAGCTTCTCTAATCAGCCAAACTGTTTTCAGCTGTGCTAACATACTTGCACAAGGGTATTCTAACCATCCATTAGCCTTCTTACACAGTTAGCAAACACAAAGTACCATAAGAACACTGGAGTGATGGTTGTGATGGGCCTCTATACACCTATGAAGATATTGCATTACAAACCAGACGTTTGCAGCTAGAATAGTCATTTACAACATTAACAATGTATAGAGTGTATTTCTGAATCATTTAATGTTGGCGTCATTGGAAAAAACAGTGCTTTTCTTTCAAAAATAAGGAAATTTCTAAGTGACCCTAAACTTTTGAATGGTAGTGAATATTTGCTACTTATAGACATTTGAGTGTTGACCTGAATTCAACGACTGACTGCACATTCATAGACTGTCAGCCTCTCAGAAAGCATTTAAGCCTTTTTCTCAGAATAATGCGACAGAGCAGGACTAAGGCTAGTTTCACACTAGCGTTCTCGGGCGCAGCACAGGGCTGCCGCTTAGCTCCGCCCCTGGCCGCACGCCCTCTGATCAGCTCCTCCTAGGATTGCATGACGTTGCATGTGATCAGTGTACCCTATACTTAGCGTTGGGTACGCTGACCGTGCGCTGGTATGATTTTGCTGGCGCTGCTTCCTTTTGGCGCTACACCCAGCGCACAAAAATGCGCTGTGTTGCACTTGTATGCTGGGCGCAGCGCCAAAAGGAAGCAGCGCCAGCAAAATCATACCAGCGCATGACCAGCACACGGTCAGCGTACCCAATGCTAACTATAGGGTACGCTGATCGCATGCAGCGTCATGTGATCCTAGGAGGAGCTGACCGGAGGGGGCGCGGCCGGGGCAGAGCTAAGCGGCGACCCTGCGCTGCGCCCGAGAACGCTAGTGTGAAACTAGCCTAAGACTGATTAGCCGAAACACGTTGGTCTTGCACCCCTGTGGTCTCTCGCGTCACCAACATGTCCTTTTTAAAACAAGTGCCGAATAAATGTGAAGTTTTATCTTTTCCATGCTGGAGAATATCACTTATTCCTGTCTCATGAAACGCCCAGGACCAGGACGGCTCTGAGCGTGGATTTCATTCCTTACCAAGTGCCTGAAATACGGTGAGCTATTTCCTCCTCTACATATATCACCTGAATGAATCACAACTGTTAACACTCCACCATTATTACGTTGTGGCCCACAGCCCAATGTTTTGCCATTTACTTCACATGTGGACACTTTATAACACCAGGAAGATTTGTAAGGTTGATGAGTTGTGGTTTCATCTTGTCAATAGTGACCGGTGTAGGGTTATAAGTTATCCAGCAGATTCTGTCCATCAGCACCACCCGCAGGTCAGCACCGGAGAGGTCACTGCTCCATGTGGAGGTTGGTTCTAATGGACATAATAACTTCTGCTTTTTTTCTCATCATATATTGAGGTAACTGCTCCACGTGAAGGTCAGTTCTGGTGGATATGACAAGTCTTGCTCTGCTTCTCGTCGTACATTGAGGTCATTGCTCCACGTGAAGGTCAGTTCTGGTGGATATGACAAGTCTTGCTCTGCTTCTCGTCGTACATTGAGGTCATTGCTCCACGTGAAGGTCAGTTCTGGTGGATATGACAAGTCCTGCTCTGCTTCTCGTCGTACATTGAGGTCATTGCTCCACGTGAAGGTCAGTTCTGGTGGATATGACAAGTCTTGCTCTGCTTCTCGTCGTACATTGAGGTCATTGCTCCACGTGAAGGTCAGTTCTGGTGGATATGACAAGTCCTGCTCTGCTTCTCGTCGTACATTGAGGTCATTGCTCCACGTGAAGGTCAGTTCTGGTGGATATGACAAGTCCTGCTCTGCTTCTCGTCGTACATTGAGGTCATTGCTCCACGTGAAGGTCAGTTCTGGTGGATATGACAAGTCCTGCTCTGCTTCTCGTCGTACATTTAGGTCATTGCTCCACGTGAAGGTCAGTTCTGGTGGATATGACAAGTCCTGCTCTGCTTCTCGTCGTACATTGAGGTCATTGCTCCACGTGAAGGTCAGTTCTGGTGGATATGACAAGTCCTGCTCTGCTTCTCGTCGTACATTGAGGTCATTGCTCCACGTGAAGGTCAGTTCTGGTGGATATGACAAGTCCTGCTCTGCTTCTCGTCGTACATTGAGGTCATTGCTCCATGTGGAGTTTGGTTCTGGTGGACATGACAAGTTCTCCTCTGCTTCTCGTCGTACACTGAGGCCACTGCTCTATGTGCAGGTTGGTTATGGTGGACATGACAAGTCCTGCTCTGCTCCTTGTCGTACATTGAGCTCCTTCTTTTCAGTGCAGTTTTGATTCAGCTGTGGCCTCTTGTGTCCGGCTCGTGGCCGGAGCTGCAGCTCAGTAATGTGCTCCATGATGCTCCGCTGTCCTCTGGAGGATTTCCTTCTCATTGGCATAGAGGGGAATCTTATGGTCCAGGAGCTGCCAGCGAAGCGACACCTCAGAATCTGATTCTTTCAAGTTCTACAATGATACAAAAAGCGAACAAATGATGAAGAACAGAAGGGCTGAGGCTGGTAACAGAGAGAAACAAGCGCCACAAACAATCTCTGCCATTTCATGTGCAGCTTTCAACACAATGTCGTTATACTACCAAAACCATAGGAACGTAGAGGACCACCGCCCCACAAATGGATGCCAAAGGGGGACTGTTAAGGATTAGTGATGAGCGAGTGTGCTCGTTACTCGAGATTTCCGAGCCTGCTTGGGTGTTCTCCGAGAATCTTAGGGTATGTGCACACGGTGCGGATTCTACTGCGGTTCCGCAGCGTTTCTGCAGCTGCGGTTCCGCAGCAGATTCTGCGGCATGGTACAGTACCTTTATTTCCTATGGAAATTAAAAAGCGCTGTGCACATGCTGCGGATTTTTCGGCGCGGTTTTGCTGCGGTTTACAATCCGCAGCATGTCAATTGTTTGGTGCAGAAACGCTGCAGTTTTACTCCTCATCCATTATGAGGTGTAAAACCGCAGGGCAAAACCGCAGATAAACCGCAGGACTTTTGTCCTGCGGATTTACCTGCGGTTTCCTCTCCAAAATCTGCACACCAAAAAAACTACGTGTGCACATAGCCTAAGGCATGCTCGGAAGTTAAGTTTGAGTCCCTGCAGCTTCATGATTTGCGGCTGCTAGACAGCCTGAATACATATGGGGATTCCCAAACAAACAGACAATCCCTGCATGTATTCAGGCTGTCTAGCAGCTGCAAATCATGAAGCTGTGGAGACTCAAACTTAATTTCCGATGATGCCCAAGATGCTCGGGAGAACACCTGAGCATGCTGGGATATCTCGAATCACTATTAAAGAGAATCTGTCACCTCATTTTTCGAGTATCAGCTGCGGCCACCGCCATCAGGGGCTTATCTACAGCATTCTATAATGCATTCTGTAAGGCTGTAGATAAGCCCAGGGCCGTAACTACAACCGGGGCACTGCCCCGGGGCCCCAACCACCCAAGGGGCCCCAAACTGATGGTAAAAAATTGTATTTTAATACTTTAATTTCTCATTAAATACCCAGCTCCTATATTATTTGAGTTTAAAGTTAATAAAAATAACGAAAAGATCCATGAAAGTGCGAGCGTAAATGTTTTTTGTCCATTTATACTTTAAACGGGGAAACGCTATTTGGCTTAGTAACAGGAGCGCTATGGCAGGCAGTAGACTGTTAGCGGATCGTGTGGTGTCGCGCCAGTAGTTCAGGCAGCGGCCGCGACGCGCACTGAGCTGCTCATTGGCCATTGCTCATCGGTCAGCGGCCAGTGTCGGATCATCAGTGCAGTCTGGGTCGCATCTAGTAGTTGTAGTGCGTGTGTAGGTAGATGGTATTTAGTACCAATGTCACCCGGAGGACAGGAGACTCTCATTTCAATCATTTCCAGGAGCTCTGCCAGCTGTCAATGAATGGAAGCCTGCACTGGCCTGGAGAGTCTCATAGCACAAGATTTGTAATAATATGTTAGTCTGGAGATCACGAGAGTTGGGGAGGCAGGCACCGTGCACACTGTAACAAACTCTCAGCATTGAGAGGAGACAGTCTCAGCAGACACAAATATCTCTGTGACAAAGTGTGAGAAGTCCGGCCCCTCTCCAGTCCGCAGGTCTCTACTGCTGCCAGGGGGAGGGGAGGAGGTCTCCATAATCACACATTCCTCCCGGCTCCGGGCCATGCAGAATCTACTCAGTGAGTCATCTGCCTCAGAGCTGTGTACAACCCCACTCAGTCTCTCCTCACAACCGGGAGGGAGCAATAGTGACTGCTGTACCTGTGGTCGGGGGTTGTAGTATTTGATGTCTGGCACCTGCTGGTGGAGGCAGAAATGTCAGCTCCAGTCTCTCTCCTCCTGGAGAGAGCGGCTGGACACTGTGCACATATCCTGGGCAGCCACACTGTCTCTTTGCCAGTAGGTGGTGCCCTGCACCTGGCGTATAAGACGACCCCTGACTTCTGAGAAGATATTCAGGGGTTAAAAAGTAGTCTTATTGTCATGATCCAGCGTGGATCTGACAAGTTAAATGGACAAAGTGAACTTTTTTCCTTTTGGCTTGGTGCCAAAGTGGGTTGATTGCCCCCGGTGGCCATTAGAATTATTACACGTGGTGTCGTTCATTCTAAGTTGCCCTGGTGGTGGTGAGTGGTATTGCACCTTAGTTTTACGGTTAATGTGCACGCAATTACAAATCAGGTGTTAGGCTCTATAAAAGGGAGCCAGGTGGGTTCAATCACTGTTGGTGATATTGTGTGTTAGTCATTCACAAGGAAGCCTGGGTGAATGAAGGATCTGAACATGAGTCCTGCGCAGCCCAGCCAGAGGGGACGAGTGGCAGCTAGGTGGCCTGCAAGAAGGGCTGGCATGGCGTGGTGGAGTCACAGTTTATGGTGTTGGCAGGAAGTGCTTGCATGGCTTGGTGGAGTGACGACTATGGAGAGAGTTGCACTCAGCATGCGGGACTTGGTTGCTGAGAGCTGGACTCAAGCATGCTGGACTTTTTGGGCAGGAGCTGAACTCATCTTTGGGACTCTGTTACTGGACTTCTGCAACTGGTGGTGGACTCTGCTCCAAGGCTGCACTATGGTGAAGGATCCAGTTGTGGTGATGGATCTGGGTGGAGGAGAAGATGCACACAGGTGGTGGGCTCTGTTGCTAGGAGCGTACGCAACAGAGCAAAGCTAAGTGGTGTTTCCCCTGTTTTGTCATCTTTCCTCATGTGTGTTTTAGTGCAGTGGTGGGATTAGTTTCCGCACCGACCAATTCCCTAGTGAGGGTTTAGGTCAGGACGAGCTAGGGATTTTAGGTTCCTGCTGCGCGCCCGGTGCGGAACCAGCATAGGGAACGTTAGGAGTGCAGGGACACTGGCTCAGGGGAGCTCAGGAGGTCTCCACTTCCCTATTCCCTATCGCAGGGCCCACCATTGTTAATGTTTCCCAGGTTACCCTTATTTAAATTCGCCTTACTGGAGGCGGGCTTTCCAGACTTGTATATACGTGTAATGTCTAAATTCGCCAGTTGGAGGCAGTGTATCCAGGGTCACGTGCATCACATGGGTTCGCCTTGCGGTACTCGCTGTGTCCAGACACACGTGACCGTGATATTGTCACCAACCCAACTTTTTTTTCTCTGGTGAGCTTTGGCCATGTGGAGACCGCTGAGTAATTGCTGCCGGGCCTCACTGAGGTGAGTGGGGATCGGCAAGGTGTTTAGAGCCGCTGCAGCAGCAGTTATCAGGGTCTGGGGACTCTGCTCAGGTAACCAGGAAATCAAAATGGCGACTTTGGCAAATTGCGGGTCTGGCAAAAGCCCCCTTGAGTCACTGCTGGGGAGCGGGACTTGTTCATACAGGTGGACGTGACCAGACAGGTGGGTGGAGTTGTTGAACCCCATGGTGCTGTCTGGCGTTCCCCGAGGTGAAGGGGTATGTCCCTGTAGTGAGCAGACTGGTGATAGTCTGCGGGTCTCATGCCAAATCTTCAATACCACCGAAGAAGCCGCCCCCTCTTGGTCGTGTGGAGGAAGGTGACCAGCGAGTGTATTTTTCCTCCATGTCCCTGCGGCTTTGGTAAGAGCCCCCTGGAGTCGCTGCTGGGGAGCGGGACTTGTTCATACAGGAGGACGTAACCAGACATGTGGGTGGAGTTGGTGATCTCCATGGTGCTGTCTGGGGTTCCCCGAGGTGAAGGGGTATGTCCCTGTAATGAGCAGACTGGTGATAGTCCGCGGGACTGACGCCAAATCTTCAATACCACCAAAGAAGCCGCCCCCTCCTGGTCGTGTGGAGGAAGGTGACCAGCGAGTGTATTTTTCCTCCATGTCCCTGCGGCTTTGGTAAGAGCCCCCTGGAGTCGCTGCTGGGGAGCGGGACTTGTTCATACAGGTGGACGTAACCAGACATGTGGGTGGAGTTGGTGATCTCCATGGTGCTGTCTGGGGTTCCCCGAGGTGAAGGGGTATGTCCCTGTAATGAGCAGACTGGTGATAGTCCGCGGGACTGACGCCAAATCTTCAATACCACCGAAGAAGCCGCCCCCTCCTGGTCGTGTGGAGGAAGGTGACCAGCGAGTGTATTTTTCCTCCATGTCCCTGCGGCTTTGGTAAGAGCCCCCTGGAGTCGCTGCTGGGGAGCGGGACTTGTTCATACAGGTGGACGTAACCAGACAGGTGGGTGGAGTTGGTGATCTCCATGGTGCTGTCTGGGGTTCCCCGAGGTGAAGGGGTACGTCCCTGTAATGAGCAGACTGGTGATAGTCCGCGGGACTGACGCCAAATCTTCAATACCACCGAAGAAGCCGCCCCCTCCTGGTCGCCTGGAGGAAGGCGACCAGCGAGTGTAATTTCCTCCATATCCCGGTCCCTTCACCACCAGGTGTGAGCAGCAGGTGTGCTGCGGGGGAGTAGGGACAAATCTCAACCCTCGCCATTAGCCAACCCTGGGAGGTGCAGACCTCATGGTGAAAGGGTTGTAGGGTGGTGTCCCTTGGTGAATAGCGGGGGTGTGAGTGTGGTGACACAGGGGGACGCCTCTGTTGTCGAGTCCAGAATGAGTTCACCAAAATATGACAAACGAATGTGTGTAATAAACGTTCAGGTCTGGACCTGTGTGTGAACGAGCATGTATGGGTGGCCACCAAAAAACATCTTGTGGAAGTGTGTTGTGGAGTCTGATCAGCTCATAGCAAACATACACATATATAAACTCGTTCCCCAGGTCGTCGCTGTGGAGATGAGTGGTGCCTCCAAAACGAACATATATTGCCAATACCAGCGGTGCGTTTGTCATTTACCTGAAGTGTCAGGTAGTGGTGGGGTGAACCCAGGATCTGGGCATCTCCGCTGTAGGTGTTTCCCTTATGAGGAGTGGTCTTGAGGGTCCAGAGGCCCCTCATTAAGGAGGGGGTACTGTCATTATCCAGCGTGGATCTGTCAAGTTAAATGGACAAAGTGAACTTTTTTTTCCTTTGGCTTGGTGCCAAAGTGGGTTGATTGCCCCCGGTGGCCATTAGAACTATTACACGTGGTGTCGTTCATTCTAAGTTGCCCCGGTGGTTGTGAGTGGTATCGCACCTTAGTTTTAGGGTTAATGTGCACGCAATTACAAATCAGGTGTTAGGCTCTATAAAAGAGAGCCAGGTGGGTTCAATCACTGTTGGTGATATTGATTGTGTGTTAGTCATTCACAAGGAAGCCTGGGTGAATGAAGGAGCTGAACATGAGTCCTGCGCAGCCCAGCCAGAGGGGACGAGTGGCAGCTAGGTGGCCTGCAAGAAGGACTAGCATGGTGTGGTGGAGTCACAGTTTATGGTGTTGGTAGGAAGTGCTTGCATGGTTTGGTGGAGTGACGACTACGGAGAGAGTTGCACTCAGCATGCGGGACTTGGTTGCTGAGAGCTGGACTCAAGCATGCTGGACATTTTGGGCAGGAGCTGAACTCATCTTTGGGACTCTGTTACTGGACTTCTGCAACTGGTGGTGGACTCTGCTCCAAGGCTGCACTATGGTGAAGGATCCAGTTGTGGTGATGGATCTGGGTGGAGGAGAAGATGCACACAGGTGGTGGGCTCTGTTGCTAGGAGCGTACGCAACAGAGCAAAGCTAAGTGGTGTTCCCCCTGTATTGTCATTGTCATGTCAGACGCTATTCACACCACAGCGTCCGGCAGGCAGCGGTAGTTCCATCTCCGTCCACTATAGCCGCAGTGGCGCCGGCTTGATTTTACTCAGGTTATTGGGGGTTAATCTAGCTGGAAATCAGGTGGGATGTTTGGTCACACCCACGGTCTTTAAATAGTCGTGCTGGCCTTTGGGCGTCGCCAATTATAGCTTCTGTTTTATGCCAAGTGGTTCCGGTCTGGAGAGGAGGTGTTGGAGAGAGAAATTAGTATCTGGTGGCGTATGATCCGTTGTTACCTTTTCGCCTTCCTATATTTGTGCTTTGTTTTGCCCGGTTCACATTACGGTATTGTCCGGTGTGTTTGCGGCGCGGTGCGGTTTAAGTTCTCCCTGTCTGTCATTACTGTGGGGGCTTTGGTGGTTTGACGACTCACTAGGTGGAGGGTGGAGGGTTCAGCTTAGGGCTGAGCAGGAGATAAGGAAAGGTTGGAGGCTCAGGCATTTGCACCATTAGCAAAAACCCTGGGTTGAGGGTCAGACAGGGTTTTCCCTAGTTGGAGGGACTCCACAGGGGCCCCGGGTATTTCAGCCTTCTTTGACCTAAGCCCCGCGTAACATTATAATCGGCCCACAATATTTTGGTAGTCCATGGATTCCATGACTTCCATAAACCGCCAGTTGGCGGCGCTGTCCGTACAGGTCACTGAGTTGAAGGGGGCAGTTCAGCAGCAGGGCCTGGTTGTAGCTAATGTGCAAGCAGCTTCTGCAGGTGCAGGTGCAGAGCCGAAGATTCCGCTGCCTGAACGATTTTCTGGGGAACGCAGCAAATTTGTAATCTTTCGGGAGGCCTGCAAGTTATACTTTCGCATGCGCCCGGTCTCCTCAGGTAATGAGGCTCAGCGGGTTGGTCTGGTGTTATCCTTACTGAGTGGGGACCCCCAAGCATGGGCGTTTTCCTTACCAGCTGACTCTGCTACGTTTCATTCGGTTGAGAATGTTTTTTCAGCACTCGGGCTCATTTATGATGATCCCGACAGATTGGCTTTGGCGGAATCTAAAATCCGCGCCCTCCGTCAGGGGGAACGTATGGCGGAAGACTATTGCTCAGAATTTTGCCGTTGGGCAGTAGACACACAGTGGAACGACCCAGCGCTGCGGAGTCAGTTTATTCATGGGGTCTCAGAAAGAGTTAAACAGGCCCTTCTGATGTATGAGACTCCGGCATCGTTAGAATCTGCCATGAGTTTGGTTATTCGTATTGATCGCCGTTTGCGTCAAGGAGCGCAGGAGACGCTACCTCTGGGGGAAAGCAGGGGTGCAAGTGTGGTTGCTGCAGGTGACCCCACGGAACCTTTGCAAATCGCTGGGGTATCACATGTGCAGCGTCGCGTTCCTGGGTTCAGGAAGCATGGAGCATGTTTTTACTGTGGTAAAAGAGATCATTATGTAAATGCTTGTCCTGTGCTACCAAAGAAAGTCGCACCAGCGGAAAACTGGTAAGCTCAGAGGGTATGGAGGAGGCCCAACTGAGCGTATGCATATCCTCCATGATGGTATCTCAATGTATGCTCCCTGCCAGGGTTATTATTGCGGGCAGAGAGCTACCAATATCAGTGTTTGTGGATAGCGGTTCAGCCACCAATCTCATGGATGAGGAGTTTGCACGCACGGCCAGTTTTAAGATCGAAAAACTCCCTCATCCTATTCGCGTGGTTACCATTAGGCTAAGTGCACACGTACCGGAACTCTCGCGGAAATTACCGCGAGAATTCCGGAATTCCATTCCGCGGGAAAATCGCATTTTAAATTCCCGTGATTTTCCCGCGGAAAAACTAGCATTTTGCAAGCGTATTTAGCTTGCTTAATGCTAGCGTTTTCCAAGCGATCTGTAGCATCGCTTGGAGAACTGATTGACAGGTTGGTCACACTCGTCAAACATAGTGTTTGACGAGTGTGACCAACTTTATACTACTGAGGCTGCCTATGCGGCCTCAGTAGTAAAAGATAGAATGTAAAAAAAAATAAAAAATAGTGTTATTCTCACCTTCCGGCGTCCCACGCATCCGTTCCCAGTAATCCTTTGCGAAAATGCCCGCGATGACGTCAGTTCTCGTGGGATCGCGATGTCTTGCGGTAATTCGCGATGACGTCGCGTGAATGACCGCGAGACTTCGCAATCCCGCGAGACTGGACGCCATCGCGGGCATTTTCGCAAAGGATTACTGGGACCGGGAGCGTGAAGAGAGGTGGGAATGCTGCGCGGGACGCCGGAAGGTGAGAATAACAATATTTTTTATTTTAAATTCTATTTTTTACAGGGATATGGTACCCAAAGCCCGGAGGACAGTCTCCTCTCCTCCAGACCGTGGGTACCATCCGCAATTGTTCTGCTTACTTTCCGCATGGTGTGCACAGCCACATGCGGGAACTAAGCGGAACAATGCATTCCTATGGGTGCGGGATCGCCGCGATTCCGCAAATTAATGAGCATGCTGCGGTTTTTACCGCGAAGCGATTCCGCCGCGGTAAAAACCGCAGCATTAGCACAGCATTGCGGAATCCCATAGGAATGCATGGGATGCTTATTTTTCGCATTTTCGTGGCAAAATCGCGCGGTTAAAACCGCCGCGGAAACGCGGAAAAAACGCCACGTGTGAACTCAGCCTTAATGCCGCTCCCCTCCCACAGGGGGAGATTACTGAGTTTGTAGCTGAGGTTAAACTCCACATTGGGGTCCTACATTCTGAGTGGTTTACATGTAGGGTACTCAATAATCTCCCAGCACAAATGGTCCTGGGTTTCCCATGGTTGTCCAAGCACAACCCGGTGATTGACTGGGGAATCCAGGACATAGTCCAGTGGAGCGGTTTCTGCCAGGAAAATTGCTTGGCCACATGTGTGTCCGCCGTGAAGTCCAGCCTTCCGGAGGCATTGCTGGATTTTGCGGGCGTCTTCTCTGAGAGGGGTTGCTCAGAACTACCTCCACATCGAGCCTATGACTGTGTGATTAGGTTAAAACCCGGGGCCAAATTGCCAAAGGCGAGGATGTTTTGTATTTCAGGTCCGGAGAGACAAGCTCTTAAAGACTACATCGCGGAGAGCCTAAGTAAAGGGCACATCCGGCCTTCATCCTCGCCTGTAGCAGCGGGGTTTTTCTTCATTAAGAAGAAAGATGGGGGGTTACGCCCGTGTCTGGATTTCCGGGAGTTAAACCAGATTACGGTCCGTGATCCCTACCCGATGCCTCTGATCCCTGATTTGTTCAACCAGGTGGCTGGTGCGAAGTGGTTTTCCAAACTTGACCTCAGGGGGGCGTATAACCTCATAAGGGTCCGTCAGGGGGATGAGTGGAAGACGGCATTTAATACCCCTGAGGGTCATTTTGAAAGCCTAGTTATGCCATTTGGGTTGACAACCGCACCTGCTGTTTTCCAACATTTCATAAATTATGTATTTGCTCATGTGCTGGGGAAATTTGTGATTGTGTACCTGAATGATATCCTCATTTATTCGAGCGACCAGGACACTCATTTAGAGCATGTCAGGCAGGTGTTACAGCTGCTCCGTGAGAATAAGCTCTATGCTAAGCTTGAAAAATGCGTTTTTTTTGTTCAGGAGTTGCCTTTTTTGGGATATATTGTGTCCGCCGCAGGGTTTAAAATGGATGCTGCGAAGGTGCAAGTGGTGCTGCGATGGGAACGGCCTGATAATCTAAAAGCGCTCCAGCGGTTCCTTGGGTTTGCCAACTATTATAGGAAGTTTATTAAGAATTTCTCTACTATAGCCAAACCGCTCACGGACATGACGAGAAAAGGTACCAATCTCGCTATCTGGTCTGAGGTGGCGGTGCATGCATTTGAGCTTCTGAAAAACCGTTTTGCTTCAGCCCCCATTCTGGTGCAACCGGACGTATCTAAACCTTTTACTGTGGAGGTTGATGCGTCTGAGGTGGGAGTGGGGGCAGTACTGTCACAGGGCTCGTCCTTGAGCAATATGCGTCCATGCGCCTACTTCTCCAAGAAGCTGTCGCCTGCCGAACGGAATTACGACATCGGCAACAGGGAGTTGTTGGCCATCAAATTGGCTTTTGAGGAATGGCGACACTTCTTGGAGGGGGCGGTCCACCAGGTCACAGTCATCACCGACCATAAAAACCTGCTCTATCTGGAGTCGGCAAAGCGTCTGTCTCCCAGGCAGGCTCGCTGGGCATTGTTTTTTACTCGATTTAACTTTCTGGTGACTTACCGTCCTGGGGCTAAAAACACCAAGGCGGATGCCTTGTCCAGGTGTTTTCCGGGGGGAGAACCTCGGGAAGATCCGGTACCCATCCTCCAGGAAGGTGTAGTGGTTTCGGCTCTCACGACTGAGACAGAAGCGGAGATTGCCGAGGCCCAGGAGGAGGTACCGCCAGGACTTCCCGCTAAAAAGTCATTCGTACCCCTTCATCTTCGTCTTAAAGTGTTGGGGGGAACACCACGACTCTGTCCTGGCCGGTCATCCAGGCGTTAGAGGCACCTTGTAGCTGGTATCGCGCCGCTTCTGGTGGCCAAAGATCCGGCAGGACGTGGTCTTGTACGTGGCAGCTTGCATCACGTGCGCCAGGGCCAAGTCGCCCAACTCCCGTCCTGCTGGCACTCTACAGCCTCCGGGGGTACCTTGTAGGCCATGGACAGAAATCTCCATGGACTTTATCACGGACTTGCCTGCCTCGGCGGGGAACACGGTCATCCTGGTGGTGGTTGATCAATTTTCGAAGATGGCGCATTTTGTGTCGTTGCCTTCCTTGCCCAACGCGAAGACATTGGCTCAGGTTTTTGTGCAGGAGGTGGTCAGACTACACGGAGTTCCGTCAGACATAGTGTCCGATAGGCGTACCCAGTTTGTGGCGTAGTTTTGGAAAGCTTTTTGCTCACGATTGGGGATGAAGTTGTCTCATTCGTCGGCGTTTCATCCGCAGTCAAATGGTCAAACTGAGCGCATGAACCAAAATCTGGAGCAGTATTTGCGATGTTTTGTGTCTGACAACCAAGAGGAGTGGTCGACATTCCTTCCCTTGGCCGAGTTCGTGTTAAATAATCACCGCCAAGAATCATCGGGAGAGTCTCCGTTCTTGTGTTTACGGGCACCATCCTCAATTTTGTACCTTGCGTCAGGGTGGCTCTGGGGGCGTCCCGGAGGAGGACCAGCTAGGAGTTCAACTATCACTGGTCTGGAGGAGTGTGAAACAGCGATTGCTGAGCATGAGTGCAAGGTACAAACGAGTGGCTGACGCTAGACGCGTGCCAGGTCCGGACCTGTGTGTGGGTGATTGGGTGTGGTTAGCTACTAAAAACATAAAACTCAAAATTCCATCATTGAAATTGGGTCCAAGATTTATTGGCCCTTTTAAGATTGCTGCCATCATTAACCCGGTTGCTTATCGGTTGGAACTTCCTGCGGTATACAGGATACACAACGTGTTTCACAGGTCTTTATTGAAAAAGGTGGTAGGCTCTGTGGACACTACGCCGATGCCACCTCCAGTCATGGTGGATGGCAATTTAGAGTTTGAAGTCTCCAAGGTGGTGGACTCTCGAGTACTGCGCCGTACTCTTCAGTATTTGGTACACTGACGGGGTATGGTCCAGGGGAGAGGTCTTGGGTACCAGCCACGGACATACATGCGGATCGGCTGGTCAGTTCGTTTCACCGCCGTCATCCGGACAAGCCAGGTCCTATGAGTCTTGAGAGCCCTGGGGTCCCTGGTAGAAGACGGGGTACTGTCATGTCGGACGCTATTTACACCACAGCGTCCGGCAAGCAGCGGTAGTTCCATCTCCGTCCACTATAGCCTTAGTGGCGCCGGCTTGATTTTACTCAGGTTATTGGAAGTTAATCTAGCTGGAAATCATGTGGGATGTCTGGTCACGCCAACGGTCTTTAAATAGTCGTGCTGGCCTATGGGCGTCGCCAATTATAGCTTGTGTTTTATGCCAAGTGGTTCCGGTCTGGAGAGGAGGTGTTGGAGAGAGAAATTCATATCTGGTGTCGGCATACAGAAGCCCAGCAGCTGGGAATCTCGGGTGCCAGACCTGGAAACAGTCAATCCTGGGAATCCATGCAAAGAGAAAAGGTCGCACTCATCGAGATGGAAGTTTCACTGGTTTATTGACATATCATGAACATGTCAAGTCGGGGGAGTGACATAAGGAGTGCAAGAAAGGCTGACAACGGCCGTTTCGCGCTGCTCAAGCGCTTCAACGGGTCAAACAGTGGGGGGAAGTGCCGGGTTCCTATGGAAATCACATCACTCCGTACCTCCTCCCTCCACAGCTGCTGTCTAAGTGACATTAGTGAATTAAAAACATGCTGAGATGCATTACAACATACAAAAGCATAAATACAACTTGCTGCACAAGCAGAGAAATGGTTACATCGAGAGATAATAAATTACAATGCATATTCATATATCAAAGACTACTGTTATTTTCATATGTCGAAAGCTACTATTTTTTTCCTTTTTCTTATGGAAAACATCTACAATCATATGTATCCAGAGACCAAACTGTCTCACTATTATTGTATTGAACTATTAATATACTCACAGAAAAAAAAAATAAAAAAAAAAAATTTTCAAAAAAATTCTTATCCTGAAGAAAATGTAAATTGTGTGCAACTTAATATCTGTTTTTTTAGGATTCTCATAAACTACTATGTACCTGCATAGCTGTATCTTATTGTGGATAAACACAATGATGGACTATCAATGACAAATCTCGATCCCAGCGGACAGAAACCGCTGCACTGAAAACGCACAATGTATATGTGCACGTATACTATGCAAACAAAAAACAAGTCACTAAACGATTCAAATGCTACGGGAGAGAAAACCCACCAAACTCAAAAAGATGTCTTTGCCTCAAATATGTGGAAGTTCATCAAAGCTACAATTAGAGACTCCAGGAAAAAGGTTCCAACCAGAAAAGCCGCATGTATACATGTGTGACATGGTTCTCCTATCAACATCAAAGGAAATGAGGGAAAATATAAACTCCTTGATAAAAAAACAGCCATGTCTATTCTATCATTAAAGCCCAGCGGACCGGTCGCCTGTGTGTTCATAATCCACCTGGATTCTCGTTGTAATAAGATTTTATTTAGATGCCCTCCCTGCGGCGGTAAAACCACCTTCTCAATTCCTGCAAAGGAGAGAACATTCGGGTCATTTCCATGTGCATCTCTTACATGGTTAATGAAAAGTGGGACTCCTTTTCCCGTACTAATGGACTTAAAATGCTCACGAAAGTGAATGTATAGCGGACGTATGGTTTTACCTATGTAGAAAAACCGACATGTGCAAAAAATCACATAGACTACATGGTCTGTCTTACATGTGATCAAATCTGTGACTGTGTGTGTGACCGCGCCCATGTGTAGTGTACGATCAGTACGATGACATTTACAATAAGGACAATGGCCGCACCTGTAATTCCCTTGTGGTGTTCCTTTACTCAGCCAAGTGTCACGCTGAGTGAGGATCCGATTCTTAACCAGAATATCTCTAATTCTTGTACTCCGCTTACATGAGATGAGGGGCCCTCTAGATACTATGTCGCT
The DNA here is from genome assembly GCF_039654945.1 of Dendrobates tinctorius. NCBI lineage: Eukaryota > Metazoa > Chordata > Amphibia > Anura > Dendrobatidae > Dendrobates > Dendrobates tinctorius. Next base: position 466,831 of record NW_027361942.1, read on the forward strand.
TAAATCTCTATCTTGTTCCAAAATGTGCCAATTTTTTCTAATTGCTGCTCGTATCTGCCGATCCATGGGACTATAACGAAAACAGAAGGTAAATCTCTTTTCATTTTCGACTCTCTTATTCTTTAGAGGCACAACTCCTCTAACTTCATTACTGTGCTGAGATTTTACTTTTTCAAGTGTGGTATCTAATAGAACCTTAGAATATCCCATTTGTCTGAACCTATTATATAACTCTCTAGATTGTGTTTCAAAACCCTCCAAGGTATTATTTAGACAGTGAACTCTCAAAAATTGACCATATGGTAATGAATTAATGGTATGTGATGGATGGAAACTGTCATAACGCAATATGGAATTAGTAGCCAAAGGTTTCCTGTAAACTGACGTGCAGATTTCATTATCCTTAACTTCCAACAAGACATCAAGAAATTCCAGCCGTGTCCCTCCGAAATTGTGTGTGAACAGCATGTTCATCTGGTTCACCTCATTCAGGTGACTGACAAACTTGTCAAAAGAATCTCTGGTGCCATCCCAGACAATGAACACGTCGTCCACATACCTGAGACAAAGTCTGATATGTTGAAAGAATTGTTTGGCATTGTAGACATAATTTTCTTCCAGGGACCCAAAAAGAGATTGGCGAACGTACATGCTGCCGGGGTACCCATCGCGGTACCCACATTTTGACGGTACCACGTAGAATCGAAAGTGAATGCATTGTGAGTAAGTATGAAATTCATAGCTTCACAAACAAAATCCACAAAGCCCTGCTCTTTGCCTGTGGAGTTCAATATTTGTCTAATAGTATCCACACCCAACTTCTGGGGAATTCGTGTATATAGGCTCTCCACATCTATGGATGCCAGCATGAAGCCGGGTTGCCAAGCAAAGTCCCGTATCACATGCAAAAAGGCATTGGTGTCCTTTATGTACAACGGGATCTCTCCCAACAAAGGGCGCAGCACCCAATCAATATACTGGGACAGGGATTCCGTGACGGATCCTATCCCAGATACCATTGGGCGTCCTGGGGGACAAGAAGCAGACTTGTGGATTTTGGGTACGTGGTACCAGTGGGGGCTCGTGGGAAACTCCGGCAGCAATTTCTCTGCCTTCTTCTCAGAAATAACGTTCATCATGACATATTTCCTGAGTAGCGACCTTAATTCCCTGATGTACCTGGGAGTGGGATCAGTCTTCAATCTGGTATATGTTACTGTATCAGATAGCTGCCGGGGTGCCTCCGAAAAATACATGTCCCTGGGCAACAAAACCGTGTTGCCGCCTTTATCTGAAGGTCTCACTATGGTATCAGACCATTCTCTGATCTCCACCATGGCCTTCCTTTCTGGGTCTGTCAGATTAGAAGGCACTACAGGATATACCAATGATTCAATGTCCTTTATAACTTGCATTTCTAACACCTCAATAAGGTTACCCGGGGGTATGGGAGGCATGTATTGTGAAGCAACCCCCCCTGTAAACGGTCTATTGATCGACTGTGATTCATTAATAGTTACCCTATCTGAGCCTGTGATACTGAGTAGTAAATTGGCATCTTCATCAGCTAATGCTCCTGTACCAGCCATGAAACCTAAAGGGCCCACCCTACATTGTGCTTCCCCAGATAATTTACTATCAATGGGGGGTTTACTGTAAAGTGTTTATGCAAATGGAATGATTTGCTAGAAGCCGGCAATTTAATTAGCGGCTATTCTGCTATAAAGAACTCTGTGAAATATATATATATATGTTTGTCTCAATGACTTGTGTGTATATATATACAGTGGGGCAAAAAAGTATTTAGTCAGTCAGCAATAGTGCAAGTTCCACCACTTAAAAAGATGAGAGGCGTCTGTAATTTACATCATAGGTAGACCTCAACTATGGGAGACAAACTGAGAAAAAAAAATCCAGAAAATCACATTGTCTGTTTTTTTTTCATTTTATTTGCATATTATGGTGGAAAATAAGTATTTGGTCAGAAACAAAATTTAATCTCAATACTTTGTGATATATCCTTTGTTGGCAATGACAGAGGTCAAACGTTTTCTGTAAGTCTTCACAAGGTTGCCACACACTGTTGTTGGTATGTTGGCCCATTCCTCCATGCAGATCTCCTCTAGAGCAGTGATGTTTTTGGCTTTTCGCTTGGCAACACGGACTTTCAACTCCCTCCAAAGGTTTTCTATAGGGTTGAGATCTGGAGACTGGCTAGGCCACTCCAGGACCTTGAAATGCTTCTTACGAAGCCACTCCTTCATTGCCCTGGCAGTGTGCTTTGGATCATTGTCATGTTGAAAGACCCAGCCACGTTTCATCTTCAATGCCCTTGCTGATGGAAGGAGGTTTGCACTCAAAATCTCACGATACATGGCCCCATTCATTCTTTCATGTACCCGGATCAGTCGTCCTGGCCCTTTTGCAGAGAAACAGCCCCAAAGCATGATGTTTCCACCACCATGCTTTACAGTAGGTATGGTGTTTGATGGATGCAACTCAGTATTCTTTTTCCTCCAAACACGACAAGTTGTGTTTCTACCAAACAGTTCCAGTTTGGTTTCATCAGACCATAGCACATTCTCCCAAAACTCCTCTGGATCATCCAAATGCTCTCTAGCAAACTTCAGACGGGCCCGGACATGTACAGGCTTAAGCAGTGGGACACGTCTGGCACTGCAGGATCTGAGTCCATGGTGGCGTAGTGTGTTACTTACGGTAGGCCTTGTTACATTGGTCCCAGCTCTCTGCAGTTCATTCACTAGGTCCCCCCGCGTGGTTCTGGGATTTTTGCTCACCGTTCTTGTGATCATTCTGACCCCACGGGGTGGGATTTTGCGTGGAGCACCAGATCGAGGGAGATTATCACTGGTCTTGTATGTCTTCCATTTTCTAATTATTGCTCCCACAGTTGATTTCTTCACTCCAAGCTGGTTGGCTATTGCAGATTCAGTCTTCCCAGCCTGGTGCAGGGCTACAATTTTGTTTCTGGTGTCCTTTGACAGCTCTTTGGTCTTCACCATAGTGGAGTTTGGAGTCAGACTGTTTGAGGGTGTGCACAGGTGTCTTTTTATACTGATAACAAGTTTAAACAGGTGCCATTACTACAGGTAATGAGTGGAGGAAAGAGGAGACTCTTAAAGAAGAAGTTACAGGTCTGTGAGAGCCAGAAATCTTGATTGCTTGTTTCTGACCAAATACTTATTTTCCACCATAATATGCAAATAAAATGAAAAAAAAACGGACAATGTGATTTTCTGGATTTTTTTTTCTCAGTTTGTCTCCCATAGTTGAGGTCTACCTATGATGTAAATTACAGACGCCTCTCATCTTTTTAAGTGGTGGAACTTGCACTATTGCTGACTGACTAAATACTTTTTTTCCCCACTGTATATATATATATTTTTATCTCAATGACTTGTGTGTATATATATATATATATATATATATATATTTATCTCAATGACTTGTGTATATATATATATATATATTTATCTCAATGACTTGTGTATATATATATAAATATATATATTTATCTCAATGACTTGTGTGTATATATATATATATATATATATTTATCTCAATGACTTGTGTGTATATATATATATATATATATATTTATCTCAATGACTTGTGTGTATATATATATATATATATATATATTTATCTCAATGACTTGTGTATATATATATATATATATATATATATTTATCTCAATGACTTGTGTGTATATATATATATATATATATATATATATTTATCTCAATGACTTGTGTATATATATATATATATATATTTATCTCAATGACTTGTGTGTATATATATATATATTTATCTCAATGACTTGTGTGTATACATATATATATGCATTCTATGTGTCTATATCTATTCTTTGGTTTCTGTTAGGAACCCTGTCATAGGGCTCCATTATATGTCCATTTTGTAAGGCGGCGAGAAAATCTCTCCATACGGATTCCATACGGATGCTGACATGCACAAAATACGCGACCGCACCTTGATTACGGATGACATACGGAGCACTATTTAGGGGTCATTCATCCGTATTACGCCTGTAAACTACGGACCGTATTTTGCGTCGGTTAGTGTGACCCCGGCCTAAGGCTGAACGATCCTTCTTGAAGCTTAAACTCCTAAAACACTACTTGAGAAGTACGATGGCTCAAGAACGACTCCGCAGCTTCGCGCTACCGCCAATTGCGAATGATCGAGCTCAACCAATCAACTTCGACAAAGTAATTGATGAATTCGCTTCTCTGAAAGTTAGGAAGCAAATGTCCAAGTAGCTGCTGCTTAAAACTGAACAAACTGGTAATGTTTAAGTGAAGAAAGTGTAAATCTATACTGTGTAACACCACTGAATATAATAACCATAAACCTATCCACGGAACATTTAACTTCTAAAACTTGCATCATAAGCGAAATCTATGAAAGGTCTCGTGCGGAACGTGGTGAAGCCTGCGTGTTGTATACAGCAATGCGGAGCAGGCTACACCACATTCCGCACAACCTCTAGTAATTGAAACGTTGAGGGGCCCCACTATGGAGCTTTGCCCCGGGGCCCCGAAGTTTATAGTTACGGCACTGCATAAGCCCCCGATGTAACTGGAAAGATAAGAAAAATGAGTTAGATTATACTCACCCGGGGGGGCGGTCCGATGGGTGTTGCGGTCCGGTCCGGCGCCTCCCATCTAACAGTGACATCCTCCTCCTTGCTGCCTGTCGCGGCTCCTGCGCAGGCGCACTGCTCTGCCCTGTTGGGGGCAGAGCAGAATACTGCAGTGCGCAGGCGCCGGACCTCTCCCAGCGCCTGCGCGCTGCAGTACTAAACTCTGCGAGCAGTGCACCTGTGCAGGAGCCACGACTGGAAGGGAAGAAGAACCGGACCGCAACACCCATCTGACCAAAACCAGACCGCCCCCCGGTGAGTATAAGCTAATGTGTTTTTCTTCTCTTTCAGGTTACATCGGGGGCTTGTATACAGCATTACAGAATGCATTACAGAATGCTGGAGATAATACCCTGATGGCGGGGCCGGCTGCTGATACTTGAAAAAAAAGGTGACAGATTCCCTTTAAGGATGGAAAGATTTAATGAAGATATACAAAAAAGATGGCGCTGACATTCTGAGCCCCCTGTTATATTACAGATGTCATGCGGCTTCTCTGGCTTTGTGGACATTCACTGTGACGTCCAGCTTTGCTAATAGAGATTATTGCTTCAGCTGCGTGTAGCCGGACAATAACAGGTAACGACTACGGACTGACACTGAATTCAGCAGCTGCTAATTACAGCTTTTACCATGGTCATGGAGAGAAGCAGCTGTCTATACACAGTGGGTACAGAAAGTATTCACACCCCTTTACATTTCTCACTCTTTGTTTCATTGCAGCCATTTGGTAAATTCAAAAAAGTTCATTTTTTTCTCATTAATGTACACTCTGCCCCTCATCTTGACGGAAAAAAACAGAAATGTAGAAATTTTTGTAAATTTATTAAAGAAGAAAAACAGAAATATCCCATGGTCATAAGTATTCAGACCCTTTGCTCAGTGTCAGGAAAAAACACTTTTAGTTTCAGTTCATGAAGCTTGCAGCTCTCTGGTGCCCCCTTACCCTCGGGTCAGTCAGGGAACTGCACCTAGGATAAGTAGTCGCCGGAGAGGCTGCCCTGTCACGTACTGATTATCGGGGTGCTCTGCAGTGATGGCAGTATATATATCACCAGTCCCAGGCCAGGAATACATACAGAAACCTCCAGTCCGTCACTGCCAGGATCCCCCAATAACACCAGGACGCTATGCTGCCACCAGTTCCTCGTTAGATGTAAGCCCGGTTCATTAACAAGTCTATATAGGGTCAGACACCAACCCCAGGTAGCGTGAATTTGAGTGGAGTACATGTCTGATCGATCATAGAGCAAGAAGAACGAAGCAAATTTATAAGTTTACTCCAGAAAAATCAACAGTGTTTACAAAAGATACAAAAGATATTACAAAAGAGACAAAATACAAGTATGTACAAATGGTTAATTTGTCTCCAGCCAAGAGGTTCCTAAGTGTGCCACTATAATGGTGGTGAGCGCTGGTGACGATATTGTCAGAGTAACCATCCCGCTGCTGTGTTACTAAAACATTCACTGCAGAATCTCAAAGAAGAAGCTTTGAATCCCGAGCAGGTGGTGATAGAACAAGATTGTACAGAGGCTGATTCCACACAGCCCAGCCTCACACAATATTCCCAAGCCACAATGGGTGATGACGAGGAACAGGAGGATGAGGAGGAACAGGAGTTTCTGGTCTGCCCTACAGAGGGGACTTTCAATCCCAGCTACTTGCCTGTCCAGCATGGATGGCCTGAAGAGGAGGAGGAGGAGGCTCTGCGTCGTGAGGAGGAAAGGAAGGTTAGTGTTCTTCCTGGTGAGGACACTGAACGTTTGACTTTTTGTGGTCTGCCACACATGGCAGAGTTCATGTCCAGATGCCTTTCCCAAGACCTTTGCATGAAACACATTTTGTCCACCATGAAATACTGGCTGTGCACCTTTCTTCACCCACGGTACAAGGAGAAATTTGCTTCTCTCATGTCAGAGGCAGATGGGACATTTTCAGGGCATGCATGCCAGAGGGTTGTTGTGGAAGTCTTGCTGAAAAGATTACCCTCAGACAATGCTGCTGGCAGAGGTACCGGCTATTTTCACCCACAAGGATTACATGGAAGGGCACCAGGTGCAACTCGGGGGGGGGGGATGTCCACCAACTGGGCCATTTTCATGAGACCTCTCCCATCAACAAGGGCTATCTGTGGGTGTAACTATGACGAGGAGGGAGAAGTTGACCAAGATGGTGACGGACCACTTGAGTGACCATACCAGCGTCCTTCCTGATTCTTCAGAGGCCTTTAACTATTGGTTGTCCAAGCTCCATATGTGACCCAACCTCTCCTTCTACACCTTGGTGGTACTGCCATGCCCTGCCACGAGTGTATTGTCTGAGCAGGCGGACTCTTCTAACATTGACCAAGAGCTGGATTTCCTCCGACTTTGTAAGCTCTACAGATGATGGTAATGTAAAAGCAGGCAAATGTTTTGTTTGGGACGTTGTCTTAACGCCCATCCCCTACCATCCAAACCCATTTTGATCATGAAATCACCTCCTCCTCCTTCTCCTCCTCTCCCCCTGCTGCTGCAACATGTACTTAGTGGTGATGTATGTATACCCCACATGGGGAATGGCTTGTACTTTGTGAGAACTTGGCACATTGTGCAATGGTGAAGCTTGTACTCCCTATTGATTGCCCTGCTGACACACTCCAACAGCGGAGCAATGAAGATTATTGCCTCTGCTAAATTGTCACGTGCGGTTATCTGTACCCGGACTGCACCAGAGCGAAATGGCAGAGCGCTGCAGCATGTAAGTGCAATGATCAGAACGCTCAGGTGCCGGCCATCCACCCTCCCTCCCGACTATTAAATCTCGCACAATAAATCCCCACCTAACAAACAAGTAATCTGCTCACAATCTTCAGCTCTGAAAAGAGCTTATTGGAATGAAGAACGCTCAGTAGAAACTCCTATCACTCTCCCCACGCTCTCACTACGCTGTTTCCGGCTGCAATGTGCGCAAGATGGCGCCGGCAGCCAATCACAGTAATGCCACACCAAAGATGGCGCCAACATTACTGTGATTGGCAAGCCAAACATGCTGGGCGGGTCACTAGAATACATCGAGGCGAATAGCAAATTACTCGCCGAGTAACGAATAGCCCGAATGCCGTACTAACCGTGCGAGTAGCCAATAGTGCCGAATATATTCACTCCTCACTAATTACCAGGACTCAAATCATCTTACCGGCCGAGCCAGAGGGGCCAAGAAAACAAGGGGCCCCTGCCACCCTAATGGCAGCTTGCCCCTATCCGACTCCATGTGGAGCAGTCACAGCTCGCCGTCACTGAGAGATACAAAGGGGCACTGGGCTGTGAGTGACTAATGGGCCGTATACTGTTCCTTCACAGGGGCCCCAGCTCTGTACTGTAACTAGTGATATGAAATATTCTGCCGTCATAACATTCCAGACGAGAGCAGAAAACTGAGAAGTCATGCGGGTTGTTGAACACAATATGGAGCAGATGAGGGGCCGCGTTACCTCCTGTGATTTGGCTTTACCTGAAGGAGTCGATCATTAGCTTCTGTCGTGTCGAAATGAATATTGATGGCCAAGCTCTCGATCCAGGCATTATCCGTATTCCGTGCGTCATCCAGGTACCAGTGGAAAACCTAGGACAGATCCACATCTCATGATTTGTTTCACAGCTCCTACGCGGAGATAAATGACCCCCTGGACCCTAGTATACCAACCTCTGTCCCAGCTCTGAGCAAGGTCAGGAAGTCGCCCAGATATCCGGGCATCAGGAGGGCCTGGAACTTCAGTGGAACCTGTTCTCCTGGATCCAGAGTCCCCTGTGTTCAATATGCAGAGTTACCCCAAATACTGAGTTATGGACAGAGAGTCCAAGGCAGGGACAAACATCACACCCATTGTTTGTAGCTTACCCCGGGCAATCCCCACAGCTCATTATCCATGAGCTTCACAACCAAAACCTCCAGCATCCTGCGAGACATCTTCTTATTAGGAACGCCCTCTTTGTTTCTACTCCACCTGCAGAATAGAGACACATTATAGGGTCATCAGCTGAAGATCGAGCAAGCGCATAGCATAGTGAGTATCATGAGGTGATGGCCGCTGCCCTCGAACATGGCGCTTCCCTATGCACTATATGTGCCTGAACTAGGTGTATACAGGCCGCATGTCTTCATCACATATACGGTCAGGAATCACCCATGTGCGGCTCCTCACCGGGTCAGTACTGGATGAAGGGAATGATTCGGTCCAAACCAGCGAAGACTTCCAACACCCCTCAGTCCCGTTCTTCCCATTGGGTTCCTGAAGGATTGAGAAGAGAAGGACACAGAGTAATGTCATCACGAGTCAGAGCATCCATCATGGTGTACCATAGGGAGGGAGATGGGAGAAAGGAATACAAGTCATGGCTGCATCCAAGAGCCCAACCTCTGCCAAAGGCACAAGAGCCACGTGAGAGGGAGGAAAGACATAGTTTAGAGCACATTGCCAGATGACCTGTCCGAGAGTGCTCTCCCTGTGGCCTTGCACCTGATATCTATTGGCCACTCACATGTCCAGACGATATAGAGCGATTATCATCTGACCCCTCAAAATAAAACCACAATAATGCCGACCAAACCCGTATGTGGCTGTCCTGTAACCTGCTGCACCAGTAGCGAGAGTGGCCTTATAGCCGCACACCCGCACTGTTCCAAGCCGTCAACAGCTACGGGATCCTGCCATTGACATGAAGTCTCAGCGTGAATGAATGTGCACATGTTCTCCATGGATGGACCCAGCATGGACCTCCAAACCATCGGCTCTCTCCAGATACCTCTTTACTGCTCCGGGCTGCTGTGTCTTCCTTAAGACCCTTCTCTCTCAGGTCTCTTTACCCCATGTCTCCTTCTTTCCCCAGTGTCACTCTACACCTTCTTTATTCCTTCAGATCCATATGTTCTTCCAAACTTGCCTGTCCCCTCCACAGCCTTCAGTCCTTTTCCTCAAACCCCTCAGTCTAGTCCCTTTTGTTTTGCCCAGGTTCTCTATCCTCCTCCAGCCCACTTTGCCACCTCCTGATATCACTATTGTCACTGACGTGGTTTGTGGAACCAATGTGCCACGGACCGTGGAGAGCCTGGAGGGGCGTGACTAAGCGAGCATCGGGCTGTTCACTAGAGCCTCTGATGGTGAGGTTAGACTTGGCTCCCGATGAACACCAGGTGCCACTCCAGGACAGACCAATGGACGCGCAGCAGCTGAACCCGAAGGACAGACTGGAGAGCAGCTGGCAGAGTTTGTATCAGAATGCAGCAGAGTTTGCATCAGAGTGGAGCAGGCACAATTTGCCTCAGAGTGCAGCAGGCAGGATTTGCACTGGAGTGCAGCAGGGACAGGTATGCAACCTTACACAACTTTGACAGCAAAACAGGAAGGTTGCTCAGGCACCTCCCCAGTGGAGAGGAAGCAATATATACATAATGCGTAATAACCATTGACTGGGGAGGAAATAGCGAGTGCACGGCTAGAGGCCCGGAGCTGGAAGTGCTGCTAGGAGCATGCAGAGCATATGGAAGAGAGCACGGGTGAGAGAACTGACACACCGGAGACCCTGCCTGTTAGAGCAGGGACCCGGCGTGGTGCTAACAACTCTACTCCTCCAGACTCTTATTAATCCATGATCCATGGATCCTCATTACCCGGTAGTCTGCTCTTTCTGCTCTCGTGTGTGTTGAGTTACCATTGTAATCCAGCACTCATCTGTCATGTCAAGTTCCAAGACCTTTTAAGGCTGGCTTAGGCAGCTGCGTAAAGTCTGAGTATTCAGGTAGTAAGTGCAGACTGCTACCAGTCTTTGGATATCTGGGGCTGTCATTATGATTTAAGAGGAGAAAACACAGCAGTCTGACAATAAATGACTTCACCCGACCACTGACCATGAGTGGAGGAAAAGGTTTGGTGTTATCATTCATATTCTCTGAAAAAAGGCCAAGAAAGCAAAAACTCTGCCAGGGTGTGTAAACTTTTGAGTACATCTGTACCTGTCTGTAAAGGGGTGAAAGATTTCTGGCAACCTGAAAACTCGTAAACTGTCCTTCTTGTTACGGGTTTTTGTTTGTCCAGTACTTTCTGTGATTCCGTTCTATTCCCCTGTTCTGGGCTGTGAAGGTTAGCAGCTGGTCAGCCTAGATGGTGGAAGGAGATATGGGTCGCCCTCCCAGGGCCGTGGGGTACTCGGTACCAGGCCGGTATCAGCGGGATGTGTCACAGCAGCGGTCACCCGGTCCGTGGCCCTGGGCACCCAAGTAATAGGGAGATTGAATGGTGGAATGTAGTTAATTGAATGAATAGTTCGTGACGCCACCTGTGGTGTTCGGCAATTGAGGTGTTAAGCCGACGCTGCATGCAGATCCGCTGGGACTGGTGGTGTGGTGCAGCCAAGATGTTAAAGCTCCCCACTGGTGAAGCTGTAGTCCCAGGGCAGTGTAGATGGAGGTGATAGTTGGGAGACTTAGATGGTGCAGAAATGTAGCAGTGCTGAGGGTGTTGGCGCCGGAATGAGTGGAGGACACCAGGGCTTGTCGTTCCAAAGCTTTACTCACAGTCTGTAGTACACACAGGTGCCTGCCTCCGTGCTGTGTCCTCCGGATCAGGGACTCGGTCAACCTCCAGGCAAGATGGAATCCTCCCTTCCAACACTCCGCCAACATGTGCCTTTCTGAACGTCTCCTCTTATAGCGCCTTTAAGTGTGAAGATCTCCTAGTACTGAGTTACACTGGAGTTCCTCTTATCAGATGTTCCTATGAACTAAACATGTACGGCAGACAGCTGTAGCCTGCTTCGGGGACTCCTTACTCCTGAGTCCCGGCTCACTATCAATGTTGCTGTTGTGCCCCAAGTCTTAGATGGGAGTAGTGCATTTACAGCCCACTACTCCTCCGGTGTCTGCTGCAGAACCATTAGTGTCCATACAACCTCGGGGACCGGGCCCCGGCCTTGTGCTTAGAACTTCTAGGCAGGGTTCTCTTCTAACCCACGTCCTCTGTTCCCCTTTACTCCTACGTTCCGTACTTGTCTTTCCTTCTTATGGAAGATCAGGTTTCACTTCAATGTCTTTCTCCTTTCCTTTCCCATGCCAGCAGACCCGGGTCACTGAGGTCTGCTGCAGCACTCCTTCCTCCATCCCGCTCTCAGGGATCCTCTTTCTTCCGACTCACTGACTGACTGACTGAAATCCTAAACCTTCCCGCTCTTTTATGTATTCTCAACTCCACCCGCCTCCCAGCACGTTTCGTGTTCCAAGCAGGGAACCACCAATGGTGCTCTGCTACACTCCAAGCAGGGAGCCGCAATGTGGCTTTGCTACACTACTTTGTGATGATGGGTGCAGGTGTTGGAGCGTGGTCAGGAGCCTCCAACTTACCTGGATGGTGGAGTACCACACCTCAGGAGAAGGTGCAGTACCTCTGTGGCAACTGACTCCTCAGGGGCGCCACAGATGCAAGGCATTAAGGGAAAGCTAGCGCCTGGTTCTTGTTAGTTTGGTATAGGGCTGGACGTAGAGAGTATCGGCGTGAGCTATGTGTAGGAAGAACTGAGGATGAGAAGAAAGAAAGAAAAGAACGTGGCAGAGAACTAAAAGTCAGCTCCATATACCTGGAAGAGGTGGAGTGGTGAGGAACGAGAGGACATCTTCAGAGCTACTGAGCTGGAGGTCCAGGAAAGGAGTGTCTGTGAGTCAGTGGGAACCCATAGACGACACTGAAGGGATGAAGCTATGTGTAAGCCTGACTCGGAGTTTAGAGCAGAAGCGCCTGCGCCTCGGGGAACGCTGCTTCAATGACTTCCATGCAATTGCCATGGGATACTGAGGATTAATCTGGACATGTTATGCTACTTGATACATGCCAATGGGTTCCAGTGTTCCAGGCTGTGCGAGACTTCTCTGCCCAAAGGAAGGAACCCCAGTTGTTTTGCCTCCAGATATACAACATCTGCCACAGCCTTCCTTTCCTCAGACATTCATCTTGGGGAACATCTCTACATTTGCTTGCTCCTACTCATGTTCATAGATCCTAACACCAGCTGGGGTTTTGCACTTTATATTGGGAACTTTGGCTGCAACAATGTTTGATTGGTCAAAAGTGACATATACAGGCCTGTGCAAAAAGGTTTAGGCACGTGTAGGAGAAACTGCTGAAAAGTAAGAAAGCTTTCAAAAATAGAAGTAGGAATAGTTTTTTATCAATTAGAATACAAAGTCAATCAATAAAAAGGAAATCTAAATCTCATCAGTATCTGGTCACCGCCTGTCGCCTCGATCATCAGTATCTGCTGACTACTCGTCAGCTTCATCATCAGTGTCTGATGATCACCCATCAGCTCCATCACCAGTATCTGATGATCACCCATCAGCTCCATCACCAGTATCTGATGATTACCCATCACCTTCATCATCAGCGGCTGATAACCACCCATCACCTTCATCATCAGCGGCTGATAACCACCCATCACCTTCATCATCAGCGGCTGATAACCACCCATCACCTTCATCATCAGTGTCTGATAACCACCCATCACCTTCATCATCAGTGTCTGATAACCACCCATCACCTTCATCATCAGCGTCTGGTAACCACCCATCACCTTCATCATCAGCGTCTGATAACCACCCATCACCTTCATCATCAGCGTCTGATAACCACCCATCACCTTCATCATCAGCGTCTGATAACCACCCATCACCTTCATCATCAGTGTCTGATAACCACCCATCACCTTCATCATCAGCGTCTGATAACCACCCATCACCTTCATCATCAGCGTCTGGTAACCACCCATCACCTTCATCATCAGTGTCTGATAACCACCCATCACCTTCATCATCAGTGTCTGATAACCACCCATCACCTTCATCATCATTGTCTGGTAACCACCCATCACCTTCATCATGAGTGTCTGATAACCACCCATCACCTTTATCATCAGTGTCTGATAATCACCCATCACCTTCATCATCAGTGTCTGATAACCACCCATCACCTTCATCACCAGTATCTGATGATCACCCATCACCTTCATCATCAGTGTCTGATAACCACCCATCACCTTCATCATCAGCGTCTGATAACCACCCATCACCTTTATCATCAGTGTCTGATAACCACCCATCACCTTCATCATCAGTGTCTGATAACCACCCATCACCTTCATCATCAGTGTCTGATAACCACCCATCACCTTTATCATCAGTGTCTGATAACCACCCATCACCTTCATCATCAGTGTCTGATAACCACCCATCACCTTTATCATCAGCGCCTGATAACCACCCATCACCTTCATCATCAGCGTCTGATAACCACCCATCACCTTCATCATCAGTGTCTGATAACCACCCATCACCTTCATCATCAGTGTCTGATAACCACCCATCACCTTTATCATCAGCGTCTGATAACCACCCATCACCTTCATCATCAGTGTCTGATAACCACCCATCACCTTCATCATCAGTGTCTGATAACCACCCATCACCTTCATCATCAGCGTCTGATAACCACCCATCACCTTCATCATCAGTGTCTGATAACCACCCATCACCTTCATCATCAGTGTCTGATAACCACCCATCACCTTTATCATCAGTGTCTGATAACCACCCATCACCTTCATCATCATTGTCTGATAACCACCCATCAACTTCATCATCAGTGTCTGGTAACCACCCATCACCTTCATTATCAGTGTCTGATAACCACCCATCACCTTCATCATCAGCGTCTGATAACCACCCATCACCTTCATCATCAGTGTCTGATAACCACCCATCACCTTCATCATCAGCGTCTGATAACGACCCATCACCTTCATTATCAGTGTCTGATAACCACCCATCACCTTCATCATCAGTGTCTGATAACCACCCATCACCTTCATCATCAGTGTCTGGTATGATAACCACCCATCACCTTCATTATCAGTGTCTGATAACCACCCATCACCTTCATCATCAGTGTCTGATACCACCCATCACCTTCATCATCAGCGTCTGATAACCACCCACCGCCTTCATAATCAGCGTCTGATAACCACCCATCACCTTTATCATCAGTGTCTGATAACCACCCATCACCTTCATCATCAGTGTCTGATACCACCCATCACCTTCATCATCAGCGTCTGATAACCACCCATCACCTTCATCATCAGTGTCTGATAACCACCGATCACCTTCATCATCAGTGTCTGATAACCACCCATCACCTTCATTATCAGTGTCTGATAACCACCCATCACCTTTATCATCAGTGTCTGATAACGACCCATCCCCTTCATCATCAGTGTCTGATAACAACCCATCACCTTCATTATCAGTGTCTGATAACCACCCATCACCTTCATCATCAGCGTCTGATAACGACCCATCACCTTCATTATCAGTGTCTGATAACCACCCATCACCTTCATCATCAGTGTCTGATAACCACCCATCACCTTCATCATCAGTGTCTGGTAACCACCCATCACCTTTATCATCAGTGTCTGATACCACCCATCACCTTCATCATCAGCGTCTGATAACCACCCATCACCTTCATCATCAGCGTCTGATAACCACCCATCACCTTCATTATCAGTGTCTGATAACCACCCATCACCTTTATCATCAGTGTCTGATACCACCCATCACCTTTATCATCAGTGTCTGATACCACCCATCACCTTCATCATCAGTGTCTGATAACCACCCATCACCTTCATCATCAGCGTCTGATAACCACCCATCACCTTCATCATCAGTGTCTGAAAACCACCCATCACCTTCATAATCAGCGTCTGATAACCACCCATCACCTTCATCATCAGTGTCTGATAATGACCCATCACCTTCATCATCAGCGTCTGATACCACCCATCACCTTCATCATCAGTGTCTGATAACCACCCATCACCTTTATCATCAGTGTCTGATAATGACCCATCACCATCATCATCAGTGTCTGATAACCACCCATCACCTTCATCATCAGTGTCTGATAACCACCCATCACCTTCATCATCAGCGTCTGATAACCACCCATCACCTTCATCATCAGCGTCTGATAACCACCCATCACCTTCATCATCAGCGTCTGATAACCACCCATCACCTTCATCATCAGCGTCTGATAACCACCCATCACCTTCATCATCAGCGTCTGATAACCACCCATCACCTTCATCATCAGTGTCTGATAACCACCCATCACCTTCATCATCAGCGTCTGATAACCACCCATCACCTTCATCATCAGCGTCTGATAACCACCCATCACCTTCATCATCAGCGTCTGATAACGACCCATCACCTTCATTATCAGTGTCTGATAACCACCCATCACCTTCATCATCAGCGTCTGATAACCACCCATCACCTTCATTATCAGTGTCTGATAACCACCCATCACCTTTATCATCAGTGTCTGATACCACCCATCACCTTTATCATCAGTGTCTGATACCACCCATCACCTTCATCATCAGTGTCTGATAACCACCCATCACCTTCATCATCAGCGTCTGATAACCACCCATCACCTTCATCATCAGTGTCTGAAAACCACCCATCACCTTCATAATCAGCGTCTGATAACCACCCATCACCTTCATCATCAGTGTCTGATAATGACCCATCACCTTCATCATCAGCGTCTGATACCACCCATCACCTTCATCATCAGTGTCTGATAACCACCCATCACCTTTATCATCAGTGTCTGATAATGACCCATCACCATCATCATCAGTGTCTGATAACCACCCATCACCTTCATCATCAGTGTCTGATAACCACCCATCACCTTCATCATCAGCGTCTGATAACCACCCATCACCTTCATCATCAGCGTCTGATAACCACCCATCACCTTCATCATCAGCGTCTGATAACCACCCATCACCTTCATCATCAGCGTCTGATAACCACCCATCACCTTCATCATCAGCGTCTGATAACCACCCAACACCTTCATCATCAGTGTCTGATAACCACCCATCACCTTCATCATCAGCGTCTGATAACCACCCATCACCTTCATCATCAGTGTCTGATAACCACCCATCACCTTCATCATCAGCGTCTGATAACCACCCATCACCTTCATCATCAGTGTCTGATAACCACCCATCACCTTCATCATCAGTGTCTGATAACCACCCATCACCTTCATCATCAGCGTCTGATAACCACCCATCACCTTCATCATCAGTGTCTGATAACCACCCATCACCTTCATCATCAGCGTCTGATAACCACCCATCACCTTCATCATCAGTGTCTGATAACCACCCATCACCTTCATCATCAGTGTCTGATAACCACCCATCGCCTTCATCATCAGTGTCTGATAACCACCCATCACCTTCATCATCACCGTCTGATAACCACCCATCACCTTCATCATCAGTGTCTGATAACCACCCATCACCTTCATTATCAGTGTCTGATAACCACCCATCGCCTTCATCATCAGTGTCTGATAACCACCCATCACCTTCATCATCAGCGTCTGATAACACCCATCACCTTCATCATCAGTGTCTGATACCACCCATCACCTTCATCATCAGCATCTGATAACCACCCATCGCCTTCATCATCAGTGTCTGATAACCACCCATCACCTTCATCATCAGCGTCTGATAACACCCATCACCTTCATCATCAGTGTCTGATACCACCCATCACCTTCATCATCAGCATCTGATAACCACCCATCGCCTTCATCATCAGTGTCTGATAACCACCCATCACCTTCATCATCAGCGTCTGATAACCACCCATCACCTTCATCATCAGCATCTGATAACACCCATCACCTTCATCATCAGTGTCTGATAACCACCCATCACCTTCATCATCAGCGTCTGATACCACCCATCACCTTCATCATCAGCATCTGATAACCACCCATCACCTTCATCATCAGTGTCTGATAACCACCCATCACCTTCATCATCAGTGTCTGATAACCACCCATCGCCTTCATCATCAGTGTCTGATAACCACCCATCACCTTCATCATCAGCGTCTGATAACACCCATCACCTTCATCATCAGTGTCTGATAACCACCCATCACCTTCATCATCAGTGTCTGATAACCACCCATCACCTTCATCATCAGTGTCTGATAACCACCCATCACCTTCATCATCAGTGTCTGATAACCACCCATCACCTTCATCATTAGTGTCTGATAACCACCCATCACCTTCATCATCAGCGTCTGATAACGACCCATCACCTTCATTATCAGTGTCTGATAACCACCCATCACCTTCATCATCAGTGTCTGATAACCACCCATCACCTTCATCATCAGTGTCTGATAACCACCCATCGCCTTCATCATCAGCGTCTGATAACCACCCATCACCTTCATCATCCGTGTCTGATAACCACCCACCGCCTTCATCATCAGTGTCTGATAACCACCCATCACCTTCATCATCAGTGTCTGATAACCACCCACCGCCTTCATCATCAGTGTCTGATAACCACCCATCACCTTCATCATCACCGTCTGATAACCACCCATCACCTTCATCATCAGTGTCTGATAACCACCCATCGCCTTCATCATCAGTGTCTGATAACCACCCATCACCTTCATCATCAGTGTCTGATAACCACCCATCACCTTCATCATCAGTGTCTGATAACCACCCATCACCTTCATCATCACCGTCTGATAACCACCCATCACCTTCATCATCCGTGTCTGATAACCACCCACCGCCTTCATCATCAGTGTCTGATAACCACCCATCACCTTCATCATCAGAGTCTGATAACCACCCACCGCCTTCATCATCAGTGTCTGATAACCACCCATCGCCTTCATCATCAGTGTCTGATAACCACCCATCACCTTCATCATCAGCGTCTGATAACCACCCATCACCTTCATCATCAGTGTCTGATAACCACCCATCACCTTCATCATCAGTGTCTGGTGACCACCCATCACCTTCATCATCAGTGTCTGATAACCACCCATCACCTTCATCATCAGCGTCTGATAACCACCCATCACGTTCATCATCAGTGTCTGGTAACCACCCATCACTTCCATCCAATGCAGCTCCGCTCCCATCGCAGCGCGACACTCAGCCGTCCCAACGCAGCTCCGCTCCCAGCACAGCGCGACACTCAGCCGTCCCAACGCAGCTCCGCTCCCAGCGCAGCGCGACACTCAGCCGTCCCAACGCAGCTCCGCTCCCAGCGCAGGGCGACACTCAGCCGTCCCAACGCAGCTCCGCTCCCAGCGCAGGGCGACACTCAGCCGTCCCAACGCAGCTCCGCTCCCAGCGCAGGGCGACACTCAGCCGTCCCAACGCAGCTCCGCTCCCAGCGCAGCGCGACACTCAGCCGTCCCAACGCAGCTCCGCTCCCAGCGCAGGGCGACACTCAGCTGTCTCAACGCAGCTCCACTCCCAGCGCAGCGCGTGACTCAGCCGTCCCAACGCAGCTCCGCTCCCAGTGCAGTGCGACACTCAGCCGTCCCAACGCAGCTCCGCTCCCAGCGCAGCGCGACACTCAGCCGTCCCAACGCAGCTCCGCTCCCAGCGCAGCGCGACACTCAGTCGTCCCAACGCAACTCCGCTCCCAGCGCAGGGCGACACTCAGCCGTCCCAACGCAGCTCCGCTCCCAGCACAGTGCGACACTCAGCCGTCCCAACGCAGCTCCGCTCCCAGCGCAGTGTGACACTCAGCCGTCCCAACGCAGCTCCGCTCCCAGTGCAGTGCGACACTCAGCCGTCCCAACGCAGCTCCATTCCCAGCGCAGTGCGACACTCAGCCGTCCCAACGCAGCTCCGCTCCCAGCGCAGTGACACTCAGCCGTCCCAACGCAGCTCCGCTCCCAGTGCAGTGCGACACTCAGCCGTCCCAACGCAGCTCCGCTCCCAGTGCAGTGCGACACTCAGCCGTCCCAACGCAGCTCCGCTCCCAGCGCAGTGCGACACTCAGCCGTCCCAACGCAGCTCCACTCCCAGCGCAGTGCGACACTCAGCCGTCCCAACGCAGCTCCGCTCCCAGTGCAGGGCGACACTCAGCTGTCTCAACGCAGCGCGACACTCAGCCGTCCCAACGCAGCTCCGCTCCCAGCGCAGTGCGACACTCAGCCGTCCCAACGCAGCTCCGCTCCCAGCGCAGCATGACACTCAGCCGTCCCAACGCAGCTCCGCTCCCAGCGCAGTGCGACACTCAGCCGTCCCAGCGCAACTCCGCTCCCAGCGCAGCGCGACACTCACCCGTCCCAACGCAGCTCCGCTCCCAGCGCAGTGCGACACTCAGCCGTCCCAACGCAGCTCCGCTCCCAGCGCAGGGCGACACTCAGCCGTCCCAACGCAGCTCCGCTCCCAGCGCAGTGCGACACTCAGCCGTCCCAACGCAGCTCCGCTCCCAGCCCAGGGCGACACTCAGCCGTCCCAACGCAGCTCCGCTCCCAGCGCAGGGCGACACTCAGCCGTCCCAACGCAGCGCGACACTCAGCCGTCCCAACGCAGCTCCGCTCCCAGCGCAGGGCGACACTCAACCACCCCAACGCAGCTCCGCTCCCAACGCAGGGCGACACTCAGCCGTCCCAACGCAGCTCCGCTCCCAGCGCAGTGCGACACTCAGCCGTCCCAACGCAGCTCCGCTCCCAGCGCAGTGCGACACTCAGCCGTCCCAACGCAGCTCCGCTCCCAGCGCAGGGCGACACTCAGCCGTCCCAACGCAGCTCCGCTCCCAGCGCAGGGCGACACTCAGCCGTCCCAACGCAGCGTGACACTCAGCCGTCCCAACGCAGCTCCGCTCCCAGCGCAGGGCGACACTCAGCCGTCCCAACGCAGCTCCGCTCCCAGCGCAGGGCGACACTCAGCCGTCCCAACGCAGCGCGACACTCAGCCGTCCCAACGCAGCTCCGCTCCCAGCGCAGGGCGACACTCAGCCGTCCCAACGCAGCGCGACACTCAGCCGTCCCAACGCAGCTCCGCTCCCGGCGCAGTGCGACACTCAGCCGTCCCAGCGCAGCTCCCCTCCCAGCGCAGCGCGACACTCAGTCGTCCCAACGCAGCTCCGCTCTCAGCGCAGCGCAACACTCAGCCATCCCAACGCAGCTCCACTCCCAGCGCAGGGCGACACTCAGCCGTCCCAACGCAGCTCCGCTCCCAGCGCAGTGCGACACTCAGCCGTCCCAACGCAGCTCCGCTCCCAGCGCAGCATGACACTAAGCCGTCCCAACGCAGCTCCGCTCCCAGCGCAGTGCGACACTCAGCCGTCCCAGCGCAGCTCCGCTTCCAGCGCAGCGCGACACTCAGCCATCCCAACGCAGCTCCGCTCCCAGCGCAGTGTGACACTCAGCCGTCCAAACGCAGCTCCGCTCCCAGCGCAGCGCGACACTCAGCCGTCCCAACGCAGCTCCGCTCCCAGCGCAGTGTGACACTCAGCCGTCCAAACGCAGCTCCGCTCCCAGCGCAGCGCGACACTCAGCCGTCCCAACGCAGCTCCGCTCCCAGCGCAGTGCGACACTCAGCCGTCCCAACGCAGCTCCACTCCCAGCGCAGGGCGACACTCAGCCGTCTCAACGCAGCTACGCTCCCAGCGCAGCGCGACACTCAGCCGTCCCAACGCAGCTCCGCTCCCAGCACAGGGCGACACTCAGCTGTCTCAACGCAGCTCCGCTCCCAGCGCAGCGCGACACTCAGCCGTCCCAACGCAGCTCCGCTCCCAGCGCAGCGCGACACTCACCCGTCCCAACGCAGCTCCGCTCCCAGCGCAGTGCGACACTCAGCCGTCCCAACGCAGCTCCCCTCCCAGCGCAGAGCGACACTCAGCCACCCCAACGCAGCTCCACTCCCAGCGCAGCGTGACACTCAGCTGTCCCAACGCAGCTCCGCTCCCAGCGCAGAGAGACTCTCAGCCACCCCAACGCAGCTCCACTCCCAGCGCAGCGTGACACTCAGCCGTCCCAACGCAGCTCCGCTCCCAGAGCAGCGCGACACTCAGCTGTCCCAACGCAGCTCCGCTCCCAGCGCAGTGCGACACTCAGCCTTCCCAACGCAGCTCCGCTCCCAGCGCAGGGCGACACTCAGCCGTCCCAACGCAGCTCCGCTCCCAGCGCAGCGCGACACTCAGCGTCCCAACGCAGCTCCGCTCCCAGCGCAGCGCGACACTCAGCCGTCCCAACGCAGCTCCGCTCCCAGCGCAGCGCGACACTCAGCCGTCCCAACGCAGCTCCGCTCCCAGCGCAGCGCGACACTCAGCCGTCCCAACGCAACTCCGCTCCCAGCGCAGCGCGACACTCAGCCGTCCCAACGCAGCTCCGCTCCCAGCACAGCGTGACACTCAGCCGTCCCAACACAGCTCCGCTCCCAGCACAGGGCGACACTCAGCCGTCCCAACGCAGCTCCGCTCCCAGCGCAGGGCGACACTCAGCCGTCCCAACGCAGCGCGACACTCAGCCGTCCCAACGCAGCTCCGCTCCCAGCGCAGTGTGACACTCAGCCGTCCCAACGCAGCTCCGCTCCCAGCGCAGCGCGACACTCAGCCGTCCCAACGCAACTCCGATCCCAGCGCAGCGCGACACTCAGCCGTCCCAACGCAGCTCCGCTCCCAGCACAGCGTGACACTCAGCCGTCCCAACACAGCTCCGCTCCCAGCACAGGGCGACACTCAGCCGTCCCAACGCAGCTCCGCTCCCAGCGCAGGGCGACACTCAGCCGTCCCAACGCAGCGCGACACTCAGCCGTCCCAACGCAGCTCCGCTCCCAGCGCAGTGTGACACTCAGCCGTCCCAACGCAGCTCCGCTCCCAGTGCAGTGCGACACTCAGCCGTCCCAACGCAGCTCCACTCCCAGCGCAGTGCGACACTCAGCCGTCCCAACGCAGCTCCGCTCCCAGTGCAGGGCGACACTCAGCTGTCTCAACGCAGCGCGACACTCAGCCGTCCCAACGTAGCTCCGCTCCCAGCGCTGTGCGACACTCAGCCGTCCCAACGCAGCTCCGCTCCCAGCGCAGCATGACACTCAGCCGTCCCAACGCAGCTCCGCTCCCAGCGCAGTCCGACACTCAGCCGTCCCAGCGCAGCTCCGCTCCCAGTGCAGCGCGACACTCAGCCGTCCCAACGCAGCTCCGCTCCCAGCGCAGCATGACACTGAGCCGTCCCAACGCAGCTCCGTTCCCAGCGCAGTGCGACACTCAGCCGTCCCAGCGCAGCTCCGCTCCCAGTGCAGCGTGACACTCAGCGGTCCCAACGCAGCTCCGCTCCCAGCGCAGTGCGACACTCAGCCGTCCCAACGCAGCTCCGCTCCCAGAGCAGCGCGACACTCAGCTGTCCCAACGCAGCTCCGCTCCCAGCGCAGTGCGACACTCAGCCGTCCCAACGCAGCTCCGCTCCCAGCGCAGCGCGACACTCAGCCATCCCAACGCAGCTCCGCTCCCAGCGCAGTGTGACACTCAGCCGTCCAAACGCAGCTCCGCTCCCAGCGCAGCGCGACACTCAGCCGTCCCAACGCAGCTCCGCTCCCAGCGCAGTGTGACACTCAGCCGTCCAAACGCAGCTCCGCTCCCAGCGCAGTGCGACACTCAGCCGTCCCAACGCAGCTCCGCTCCCAGCGCAGTGCGACACTCAGCCGTCCCAACGCAGCTCCGCTCCCAGCGCACGGCGACACTCAGCCGTCTCAACGCAGCTACGCTCCCAGCGCAGCGCGACACTCAGCCGTCCCAACGCAGCTCCGCTCCCAGCGCAGGGCGACACTCAGCTGTCTCAACGCAGCTCCGCTCCCAGCGCAGCGCGACACTCAGCCGTCCCAACGCAGTTCCGCTCCCAGCGCAGCGCGACACTCACCCGTCCCAACGCAGCTCCGCTCCCAGCGCAGTGCGACACTCAGCCGTCCCAACGCAGCTCCACTCCCAGCGCAGAGCGACACTCAGCCACCCCAACGCAGCTCCACTCCCAGCGCAGCGTGACACTCATCTGTCCCAACGCAGCTCCGCTCCCAGCGCAGAGAGACTCTCAGCCACCCCAACGCAGCTCCACTCCCAGCGCAGCGTGACACTCAGCCGTCCCAACGCAGCTCCGCTCCCAGAGCAGCGCGACACTCAGCTGTCCCAACGCAGCTCCGCTCCCAGCGCAGTGCGACACTCAGCCTTCCCAACG
Organism: Dendrobates tinctorius; assembly: GCF_039654945.1. NCBI lineage: Eukaryota > Metazoa > Chordata > Amphibia > Anura > Dendrobatidae > Dendrobates > Dendrobates tinctorius. The sequence goes on from NW_027361942.1 coordinate 490,661, forward strand.
CAGCTCCGCTCCCAGCGCAGGGCGACACTCAGCCGTCCCAACGCAGCTCCGCTCCCAGCGCAGCGCGACACTCAGCGTCCCAACGCAGCTCCGCTCCCAGCGCAGCGCGACACTCAGCCGTCCCAACGCAGCTCCGCTCCCAGCACAGCGTGACACTCAGCCGTCCCAACACAGCTCCGCTCCCAGCACAGGGCGACACTCAGCCGTCCCAACGCAGCTCCGCTCCCAGCGCAGGGCGACACTCAGCCGTCCCAACGCAGCGCGACACTCAGCCGTCCCAACGCAGCTCCGCTCCCAGCGCAGTGTGACACTCAGCCGTCCCAACGCAGCTCCGCTCCCAGTGCAGTGCGACACTCAGCCGTCCCAACGCAGCTCCACTCCCAGCGCAGTGCGACACTCAGCCGTCCCAACGCAGCTCCGCTCCCAGTGCAGGGCGACACTCAGCTGTCTCAACGCAGCGCGACACTCAGCCGTCCCAACGTAGCTCCGCTCCCAGCGCTGTGCGACACTCAGCCGTCCCAACGCAGCTCCGCTCCCAGCGCAGCATGACACTCAGCCGTCCCAACGCAGCTCCGCTCCCAGCGCAGTCCGACACTCAGCCGTCCCAGCGCAGCTCCGCTCCCAGTGCAGCGCGACACTCAGCCGTCCCAACGCAGCTCCGCTCCCAGCGCAGCATGACACTGAGCCGTCCCAACGCAGCTCCGTTCCCAGCGCAGTGCGACACTCAGCCGTCCCAGCGCAGCTCCGCTCCCAGTGCAGCGTGACACTCAGCGGTCCCAACGCAGCTCCGCTCCCAGCGCAGTGCGACACTCAGCCGTCCCAACGCAGCTCCGCTCCCAGAGCAGCGCGACACTCAGCTGTCCCAACGCAGCTCCGCTCCCAGCGCAGTGCGACACTCAGCCGTCCCAACGCAGCTCCGCTCCCAGCGCAGCGCGACACTCAGCCATCCCAACGCAGCTCCGCTCCCAGCGCAGTGTGACACTCAGCCGTCCAAACGCAGCTCCGCTCCCAGCGCAGCGCGACACTCAGCCGTCCCAACGCAGCTCCGCTCCCAGCGCAGTGTGACACTCAGCCGTCCAAACGCAGCTCCGCTCCCAGCGCAGTGCGACACTCAGCCGTCCCAACGCAGCTCCGCTCCCAGCGCAGTGCGACACTCAGCCGTCCCAACGCAGCTCCGCTCCCAGCGCACGGCGACACTCAGCCGTCTCAACGCAGCTACGCTCCCAGCGCAGCGCGACACTCAGCCGTCCCAACGCAGCTCCGCTCCCAGCGCAGGGCGACACTCAGCTGTCTCAACGCAGCTCCGCTCCCAGCGCAGCGCGACACTCAGCCGTCCCAACGCAGTTCCGCTCCCAGCGCAGCGCGACACTCACCCGTCCCAACGCAGCTCCGCTCCCAGCGCAGTGCGACACTCAGCCGTCCCAACGCAGCTCCACTCCCAGCGCAGAGCGACACTCAGCCACCCCAACGCAGCTCCACTCCCAGCGCAGCGTGACACTCATCTGTCCCAACGCAGCTCCGCTCCCAGCGCAGAGAGACTCTCAGCCACCCCAACGCAGCTCCACTCCCAGCGCAGCGTGACACTCAGCCGTCCCAACGCAGCTCCGCTCCCAGCGCAGTGCGACACTCAGCCTTCCCAACGCAGCTCCGCTCCCAGCGCAGGGCGACACTCAGCCGTCCCAACGCAGCTCCGCTCCCAGCGCAGCGCGACACTCAGCGTCCCAACGCAGCTCCGCTCCCAGCGCAGTGCGACACTCAGCCTTCCCAACGCAGCTCCGCTCCCAGCACAGTGCGACACTCAGCCGTCCCAACGCAGCTCCGCTCCCAGCGCAGAGAGACTCTCAGCCACCCCAACGCAGCTCCACTCCCAGAGCAGCGCGACACTCAGCTGTCCCAACGCAGCTCCGCTCCCAGCGCAGTGCGACACTCAGCCTTCCCAACGCAGCTCCGCTCCCAGCGCAGGGCGACACTCAGCCGTCCCAACGCAGCTCCGCTCCCAGCGCAGCGCGACACTCAGCCGTCCCAACGCAGCTCCGCTCCCAGCGCAGCGCGACACTCAGCCGTCCCAACGCAGCTCCGCTCCCAGCGCAGCGCGACACTGAGCCGTCCCAACGCAGCTCCGCTCCCAGTGCAGTGCGACACTCAGCCGTCCCAACGCAGCTCCGCTCCCAGCGCAGCATGACACTGAGCCGTCCCAACGCAGCTCCATTCCCAGCGCAGTGCGACACTCAGCCGTCCCAGCGCAGCTCCGCTCCCAGTGCAGCGTGACACTCAGCGGTCCCAACGCAGCTCCGCTCCCAGCGCAGTGCGACACTCAGCCGTCCCAACGCAGCTCCGCTCCCAGAGCAGCGCGACACTCAGCTGTCCCAACGCAGCTCCGCTCCCAGCGCAGTGCGACACTCAGCCGTCCCAACGCAGCTCCGCTCCCAGCGCAGAGCAACACTCAGCCATCCCAACGCAGCTCCGCTCCCAGCGCAGTGTGACACTCAGCCGTCCAAACGCAGCTCCGCTCCCAGCGCAGCGCGACACTCAGCCGTCCCAACGCAGCTCCGCTCCCAGCGCAGTGTGACACTCAGCCGTCCAAACGCAGCTCCGCTCCCAGCGCAGTGCGACACTCAGCCGTCCCAACGCAGCTCCGCTCCCAGCGCAGTGCGACACTCAGCCGTCCCAATGCAGCTCCGCTCCCAGCGCACGGCGACACTCAGCCGTCTCAACGCAGCTACGCTCCCAGCGCAGCGCGACACTCAGCCGTCCCAACGCAGCTCCGCTCCCAGCGCAGGGCGACACTCAGCTGTCTCAACGCAGCTCCGCTCCCAGCGCAGTGCGACACTCAGCTGTCCCAACGCAGCTCCGCTCCCAGCGCAGCGCGACACTCACCCGTCCCAACGCAGCTCCGCTCCCAGCGCAGTGCGACACTCAGCCGTCCCAACGCAGCTCAACTCCCAGCGCAGAGCGACACTCAGCCACCCCAACGCAGCTCCACTCCCAGCGCAGCGTGACACTCAGCTGTCCCAACGCAGCTCCGCTCCCAGCGCAGAGAGACTCTCAGCCACCCCAACGCAGCTCCACTCCCAGCGCAGCGTGACACTCAGCCGTCCCAACGCAGCTCCGCTCCCAGAGCAGCGCGACACTCAGCTGTCCCAACGCAGCTCCGCTCCCAGCGCAGTGCGACACTCAGCCTTCCCAACGCAGCTCCGCTCCCAGCGCAGGGCGACACTCAGCCGTCCCAACGCAGCTCCGCTCCCAGCGCAGCGCGACACTCAGCATCCCAACGCAGCTCCGCTCCCAGCGCAGCGCGACACTCAGCCGTCCCAACGCAGCTCCGCTCCCAGCGCAGCGCGACACTGAGCCGTCCCAACGCAGCTCCGCTCCCAGTGCAGTGCGACACTCAGCCGTCCCAACGCAGCTCCGCTCCCAGCGCAGCGCGACACTCAGCCGTCCCAACGCAGCTCCGCTCCCAGCGCAGCGCGACACTCAGCCGTCCCAACGCAGCTCCGCTCCCAGCGCAGCGCGACACTCAGCCGTCCCAACGCAACTCCGCTCCCAGCGCAGCGCGACACTCAGCCGTCCCAACGCAGCTCCGCTCCCAGCACAGCGTGACACTCAGCCGTCCCAACACAGCTCCACTCCCAGCACAGGGCGACACTCAGCCGTCCCAACGCAGCTCCGCTCCCAGCGCAGGGCGACACTCAGCCGTCCCAACGCAGCGCGACACTCAGCCGTCCCAACGCAGCTCCGCTCCCAGCGCAGTGTGACACTCAGCCTTCCCAACGCAGCTCCGCTCCCAGCGCAGGGCGACACTCAGCCGTCCCAACGCAGCGCGACACTCAGCCGTCCCAACGCAGCTCCGCTCCCAGCGCAGTGTGACACTCAGCCGTCCCAACGCAGCTCCGCTCCCAGCGCAGCGCGACACTCAGCCGTCCCAACGCAACTCCGATCCCAGCGCAGCGCGACACTCAGCCGTCCCAACGCAGCTCCGCTCCCAGCACAGCGTGACACTCAGCCGTCCCAACACAGCTCCGCTCCCAGCACAGGGCGACACTCAGCCGTCCCAACGCAGCTCCGCTCCCAGCGCAGGGCGACACTCAGCCGTCCCAACGCAGCGCGACACTCAGCCGTCCCAACGCAGCTCCGCTCCCAGCGCAGTGTGACACTCAGCCGTCCCAACGCAGCTCCGCTCCCAGTGCAGTGCGACACTCAGCCGTCCCAACGCAGCTCCACTCCCAGCGCAGTGCGACACTCAGCCGTCCCAACGCAGCTCCGCTCCCAGTGCAGGGCGACACTCAGCTGTCTCAACGCAGCGCGACACTCAGCCGTCCCAACGTAGCTCCGCTCCCAGCGCTGTGCGACACTCAGCCGTCCCAACGCAGCTCCGCTCCCAGCGCAGCATGACACTCAGCCGTCCCAACGCAGCTCCGCTCCCAGCGCAGTCCGACACTCAGCCGTCCCAGCGCAGCTCCGCTCCCAGTGCAGCGCGACACTCAGCCGTCCCAACGCAGCTCCGCTCCCAGCGCAGCATGACACTGAGCCGTCCCAACGCAGCTCCGTTCCCAGCGCAGTGCGACACTCAGCCGTCCCAGCGCAGCTCCGCTCCCAGTGCAGCGTGACACTCAGCGGTCCCAACGCAGCTCCGCTCCCAGCGCAGTGCGACACTCAGCCGTCCCAACGCAGCTCCGCTCCCAGAGCAGCGCGACACTCAGCTGTCCCAACGCAGCTCCGCTCCCAGCGCAGTGCGACACTCAGCCGTCCCAACGCAGCTCCGCTCCCAGCGCAGCGCGACACTCAGCCATCCCAACGCAGCTCCGCTCCCAGCGCAGTGTGACACTCAGCCGTCCAAACGCAGCTCCGCTCCCAGCGCAGCGCGACACTCAGCCGTCCCAACGCAGCTCCGCTCCCAGCGCAGTGTGACACTCAGCCGTCCAAACGCAGCTCCGCTCCCAGCGCAGTGCGACACTCAGCCGTCCCAACGCAGCTCCGCTCCCAGCGCAGTGCGACACTCAGCCGTCCCAACGCAGCTCCGCTCCCAGCGCACGGCGACACTCAGCCGTCTCAACGCAGCTACGCTCCCAGCGCAGCGCGACACTCAGCCGTCCCAACGCAGCTCCGCTCCCAGCGCAGGGCGACACTCAGCTGTCTCAACGCAGCTCCGCTCCCAGCGCAGCGCGACACTCAGCCGTCCCAACGCAGTTCCGCTCCCAGCGCAGCGCGACACTCACCCGTCCCAACGCAGCTCCGCTCCCAGCGCAGTGCGACACTCAGCCGTCCCAACGCAGCTCCACTCCCAGCGCAGAGCGACACTCAGCCACCCCAACGCAGCTCCACTCCCAGCGCAGCGTGACACTCATCTGTCCCAACGCAGCTCCGCTCCCAGCGCAGAGAGACTCTCAGCCACCCCAACGCAGCTCCACTCCCAGCGCAGCGTGACACTCAGCCGTCCCAACGCAGCTCCGCTCCCAGAGCAGCGCGACACTCAGCTGTCCCAACGCAGCTCCGCTCCCAGCGCAGTGCGACACTCAGCCTTCCCAACGCAGCTCCGCTCCCAGCGCAGGGCGACACTCAGCCGTCCCAACGCAGCTCCGCTCCCAGCGCAGCGCGACACTCAGCGTCCCAACGCAGCTCCGCTCCCAGCGCAGCGCGACACTCAGCCGTCCCAACGCAGCTCCGCTCCCAGCGCAGCGCGACACTGAGCCGTCCCAACGCAGCTCCGCTCCCAGTGCAGTGCGACACTCAGCCGTCCCAACGCAGCTCCGCTCCCAGCGCAGCATGACACTGAGCCGTCCCAACGCAGCTCCATTCCCAGCGCAGTGCGACACTCAGCCGTCCCAGCGCAGCTCCGCTCCCAGTGCAGCGTGACACTCAGCGGTCCCAACGCAGCTCCGCTCCCAGCGCAGTGCGACACTCAGCCGTCCCAACGCAGCTCCGCTCCCAGAGCAGCGCGACACTCAGCTGTCCCAACGCAGCTCCGCTCCCAGCGCAGTGCGACACTCAGCCGTCCCAACGCAGCTCCGCTCCCAGCGCAGTGCGACACTCAGCCTTCCCAACGCAGCTCCGCTCCCAGCGCAGGGCGACACTCAGCCGTCCCAACGCAGCTCCGCTCCCAGCGCAGCGCGACACTCAGCATCCCAACGCAGCTCCGCTCCCAGCGCAGCGCGACACTCAGCCGTCCCAACGCAGCTCCGCTCCCAGCGCAGCGCGACACTGAGCCGTCCCAACGCAGCTCCGCTCCCAGTGCAGTGCGACACTCAGCCGTCCCAACGCAGCTCCGCTCCCAGCGCAGCGCGACACTCAGCCGTCCCAACGCAGCTCCGCTCCCAGCGCAGCGCGACACTCAGCCGTCCCAACGCAGCTCCGCTCCCAGCGCAGCGCGACACTCAGCCGTCCCAACGCAACTCCGCTCCCAGCGCAGCGCGACACTCAGCCGTCCCAACGCAGCTCCGCTCCCAGCACAGCGTGACACTCAGCCGTCCCAACACAGCTCCACTCCCAGCACAGGGCGACACTCAGCCGTCCCAACGCAGCTCCGCTCCCAGCGCAGGGCGACACTCAGCCGTCCCAACGCAGCGCGACACTCAGCCGTCCCAACGCAGCTCCGCTCCCAGCGCAGTGTGACACTCAGCCTTCCCAACGCAGCTCCGCTCCCAGTGCAGTGCGACACTCAGCCGTCCCAACGCAGCGCGACACTCAGCCGTCCCAACGCAGCTCCGCTCCCAGCGCAGTGTGACACTCAGCTGTCCCAACGCAGCTCCGCTCCCAGCGCAGTGCGACACTCAGCCGTCCCAACGCAGCTCCGCTCCCAGCGCAGCGCGACACTCAGCCGTCCCAACGCAGCTCCGCTCCCAGCGCAGCGCGACACTGAGCCGTCCCAACGCAGCTCCGCTCCCAGTGCAGTGCGACACTGAGCCGTCCCAACGCAGCTCCGCTCCCAGTGCAGTGCGACACTCAGCCGTCCCAACGCAGCTCCGCTCCCAGCGCAGCGCGACACTCAGCCGTCCCAATGCAGCTCCGCTCCCAGCGCAGCGCGACACTTAGCCGTCCCAACGCAGCTCCGCTCCCAGCGCAGCGCGACACTCAGCCGTCCCAACGCAACTCCGCTCCCAGCGCAGCGCGACACTCAGCCGTCCCAACGCAGCTCCGCTCCCAGCACAGCGCGACACTCAGCCGTCCCAACGCAGCTCCGCTCCCAGCACAGGGCGACACTCAGCCGTCCCAACGCAGCTCCGCTCCCAGCGCAGCGCGACACTCAGCCGTCCCAACGCAGCTCCGCTCCCAGCGCAGGGCGACACTCAGCCGTCCCAACGCAGCGCGACACTCAGCCGTCCCAACGCAGCTCCGCTCCCAGCGCAGTGTGACACTCAGCCGTCCCAACGCAGCTCCGCTCCCAGTGCAGTGCGACACTCAGCCGTCCCAACGCAGCTCCACTCCCAGCGCAGTGCGACACTCAGCCGTCCCAACGCAGCTCCGCTCACAGTGCAGGGCGACACTCAGCTGTCTCAACGCAGAGCGACACTCAGCCGTCCCAACGTAGCTCCGCTCCCAGCGCAGTGCGACACTCAGCCGTCCCAACGCAGCTCCGCTCCCAGCACAGGGCGACACTCAGCCGTCCCAATGCAGCTCCGCTCCCAGCGCAGGGCGACACTCAGCCGTCCCAACGCAGCGCGACACTCAGCCGTCCCAACGCAGCTCCGCTCCCAGCGCAGTGTGACACTCAGCCGTCCCAACGCAGCTCCGCTCCCAGTGCAGTGCGACACTCAGCCGTCCCAACGCAGCTCCACTCCCAGCGCAGTGCGACACTCAGCCGTCCCAACGCAGCTCCGCTCCCAGTGCAGGGCGACACTCAGCTGTCTCAACGCAGCGCGACACTCAGCCGTCCCAACGCAGCTCCGCTCCCAGCGCAGTGTGACACTCAGCTGTCCCAACGCAGCTCCGCTCCCAGCGCAGTGCGACACTCAGCCGTCCCAACGCAGCTCCGCTCCCAGCGCAGCGCGACACTCAGCCGTCCCAACGCAGCTCCGCTCCCAGCGCAGCGCGACACTGAGCCGTCCCAACGCAGCTCCGCTCCCAGTGCAGTGCGACACTGAGCCGTCCCAACGCAGCTCCGCTCCCAGTGCAGTGCGACACTCAGCCGTCCCAACGCAGCTCCGCTCCCAGCGCAGCGCGACACTCAGCCGTCCCAATGCAGCTCCGCTCCCAGCGCAGCGCGACACTTAGCCGTCCCAACGCAGCTCCGCTCCCAGCGCAGCGCGACACTCAGCCGTCCCAACGCAACTCCGCTCCCAGCGCAGCGCGACACTCAGCCGTCCCAATGCAGCTCCGCTCCCAGCACAGCGCGACACTCAGCCGTCCCAACGCAGCTCCGCTCCCAGCACAGGGCGACACTCAGCCGTCCCAACGCAGCTCCGCTCCCAGCGCAGCGCGACACTCAGCCGTCCCAACGCAGCTCCGCTCCCAGCGCAGGGCGACACTCAGCCGTCCCAACGCAGCGCGACACTCAGCCGTCCCAACGCAGCTCCGCTCCCAGCGCAGTGTGACACTCAGCCGTCCCAACGCAGCTCCGCTCCCAGTGCAGTGCGACACTCAGCCGTCCCAACGCAGCTCCACTCCCAGCGCAGTGCGACACTCAGCCGTCCCAACGCAGCTCCGCTCACAGTGCAGGGCGACACTCAGCTGTCTCAACGCAGAGCGACACTCAGCCGTCCCAACGTAGCTCCGCTCCCAGCGCAGTGCGACACTCAGCCGTCCCAACGCAGCTCCGCTCCCAGCACAGGGCGACACTCAGCCGTCCCAATGCAGCTCCGCTCCCAGCGCAGGGCGACACTCAGCCGTCCCAACGCAGCGCGACACTCAGCCGTCCCAACGCAGCTCCGCTCCCAGCGCAGTGTGACACTCAGCCGTCCCAACGCAGCTCCGCTCCCAGTGCAGTGCGACACTCAGCCGTCCCAACGCAGCTCCACTCCCAGCGCAGTGCGACACTCAGCCGTCCCAACGCAGCTCCGCTCCCAGTGCAGGGCGACACTCAGCTGTCTCAACGCAGCGCGACACTCAGCCGTCCCAACGTAGCTCCGCTCCCAGCGCTGTGCGACACTCAGCCGTCCCAACGCAGCTCCGCTCCCAGCGCAGCGCGACACTCAGCCGTCCCAACGCAGCTCCGCTCCCAGCGCAGGGCGACACTCAGCTGTCCCAACGCAGCTCCGCTCCCAGCGCAGGGCGACACTCAGAGACGGAGACAAAATAAAACCCAAAAATTAAATCCTCTGTACACCAAAGAGACATTTCGATCCCTTAACATACAGAGAATTTTCCCTCAAAATCCGGAACACAGTCCGGACATGTTCCACATGAGAATCCCAATCACTAGAAAAGATCAAAATATCATCCAGATAGATGATCAAAAACTTATCCACAAAGTCCCGGAAAATATCATTCATAAAGGACTGGAAGACAGAAGGGGCATTAGTGAGGCCAAAAGGCATCACCAGGTACTCAAAATGTCCCTCCGGAGTATTAAACGCCGTCTTCCATTCATCCCCATGCTTGATGCGAATAAGATTATACGCCCCCTGAGGTCAAGCTTAGTAAACCAGCAGGCACTCTTAACTCTGGAGAATAAATCAGACATCAGAGGTAACGGGTACTGATATTTAACCGTCATCTTGTTAAGGGAACGATAATCAATACACGGTCTTAATGAACCATCTTTCTTGGCCACAAAAAAAACCAGCACCTAAAGGTGACGAGGATGGTCTAATATGACCCTTCTCCAATGACTCCTTAATATAGGATCGCATAGCATCATGCTCGGGTACTGATAAGTTGAAAAGCCGACCCTTGGGAAATTTACACCCCGGGTTCAGCTCAATTGCACAGTCATAACTCCTATGAGGAGGCAAAGAAGCAGACTTACTCTCACTAAATACATCAGAAAAATCAGCCAGATAGTCAGGAATATCATGAGACTGAGGAGAGGTGGAGAAAACAGGAGCGTCCCTAAGAACACACTGACAACCCCAACTCGCAACACAGACACAGATTTCCAATCCAAAACTGGATTATGAGTTTGCAACCAAGGAAAACCCAGAACAATAGTATCATGCAAATTATGCAGCACCAAAAATTTACAATTTTCTTGGTGGTCTGTGGCAACTCGCATTATCACCTGGGTCCAAAACTGAGGTTTATTCTCCGCCAAAGGAGTGGCATCAATACCCCTCAAAGGGAAAGGCGTCCGCAGAGGCGTCATGGACAAACCACAACGTTTAGCAAAGTCCAAATCCATCAGATTCAAAGCTGCTCCTGAATCCACAAAAGCCTTAGTGGAAAATGTGGACAAGGAGCAGATCAGAGTAATTGCCAAAAGGAACTTAGGTTGTATACTGCCCACAGCAAATGTGTGTGCAAAACATTTCTCTCGTTTAGGGCAGACAGAAATAGTATGAGAGACGTCTCCACGGAAAAAACACAGCTTATTACACCTTCTAAACTCCTGACATTGCGCCCTAGACAAAACCCCATCACATTGCATAGGTTCAGACGTTTGTTCAAAAGGTGGCAGCGCCTCCCGTGTAGTTTTACGTTCACGTAAACGCCGATCAACTTGAATGACTAATGACATAGAGCCATCCAGACCAGAGGGAACAGGAAATCCCACCATAACATCTTTTACGGTCTCTGATAAACCCTTCCGAAAGAGAGCTGCCAATGCACCATCATTCCATGTAGTAAGGAACGCCCACTTTCGGGATTTTTGACAGTATAACTCTGCAGAATCCTGACCTTGGTTCAATGCCAATAGGGTTCTCTCAGCTTGATCAATAGCATTAGGTTCATCATACAACAACCCCAAGGCTTGAAAAAATGCATCCACATTAGTCAGAATAGGATTTTCAGGTGTCAGAGAAAAAGCCCAATCCTGAGGATCGCCGAGCAGCAGGGAGAAGACAATTTTAACCTGCTGCACAGAGCTCCCCGATGAGTTAGGCTTCAAGGCAAGAAATAATTTACAACTATTCTTAAAATTCAAAAATTTAGACGGATCCCCAGAAAACACATCAGGAATAGGGATTTTTGGTTCAACAGCAGATGACTGAGCGAGATAGGCGGAAATTCCCCGCACTTCAGCAGCCAGCTGCTCCACACGATCAGACAATTGCTTAATCTCCATTTAAGAAAAAATCCTCCTACGTCCCCAGAGAAAAAGAGGAAAAAATATACATATAAAAGAAAAAAAAATTCTGACACTTTTCTTTTTTTTAAACTCTTTCCTGCTTTTGAGTACCCTAGAGTCTACAGTTAGGCTGGTGATTCTGTTATGATTGGGTCACCGAGGAGGAAAACAAAACCAAGCTAAGTCACAGAAAAGAGAGGTTGGTAACTAAGCAGATTGCAGACCCCTGATCCTAACCACAACAACTAGAAGTAGCCGTGGATCATACCTACGATGATTCTAGATGCCTCATCACAGCTGGAGGACTAAATAAGCCTAAATAAGCCTAAAGCAAGAAAAGGGGAAATCTAAACTGCCCCAGAGCAGACCCCAAAGGAATAGACAGCCCCCAACATGTATTGTCGGTGAGACAAGATGAAAACACAAACACAGGTAGAAAAATAGACTGAGCAAACGATGGGGCCCACACTGACTAGAAAGGACAGGAAAGGAAAGATACTGTCTGCAATCACGCCAAAAAACCCTGCAAAAATGTCCAACACTTCTGATAGCAAAAAATAACCCTGAAGTCACTAGACTTCACCCACTATATCAGCACTCTGGCATATTCTGAGAACAGAGCAAAAAGAGGCCAATCTAATAAGGGACAAAAAGCAAACTGGCACATTCAGTGACATAAGAATGGAAATTCAGCTGGGGCTGGCTAAGCACACAAAAACTGAATAGACCAAACCAAATCAAGCGTGAACAACAGCAGAGAACACTTAGCTTGAGAAGGCAGGAACTAAACTGGAAACTAAGACCTCAGGAGGCAGGAAAAATCAGCAGCATGGGAAAAGGGAGTCGGCTGTCTTAAATCCAGTCTGAGACTCCAGATGTCCAATCCTCGTCCTCATTATCAGGTGGCAGGTCTCTGTTAATTAGATCAGCTTCATTACCTCCTGCCACCAGCAGAAGGAGCCCGGAAAAAGAACTCATGATTCCTCTGTCAAAACAACCAGCTCCTTCACCAGAAACCAGAGGCAGCCCAGAAAATGAGTTGACAACAGTACCCCCCCCTTGAGGAGGGGTCACCGAACCCTCATCCACGCCACCAGGCCGATCAGGATGGGCCCGGTGAAAAGCAGGAACCAATCTATCAGCATGAATGTCAGAGGCAGAGACCCAAGAATTATCCTCCTGGCCATAACCCTTCCATTTGACCAAATACTGGAGTCTCCATCTAGCCAAACGAGAATCCAGTATTTTTTCTACCTCATATTCCACATTACCTTTAACAAATACAGGGTCAGGAGGTGCCGCTACAGGAACTACTGGCTCAACATATCTCTTCAACAGAGATTTACGAAACACGTTATGGATAGAGTTGAGCGACTTTTGCTTTTTTAGGGTCGAGTTTCGTTTCATGAAACCCGACTTTTCCAAAAGTTGGGTCGAGCATAATCGGCCGACTATAGGGAAAAGTCGGGGGTCCGACCGAAACACGAAACCCAATGTAAGTCAATGGGGAATAAAAGTCGGCAGTGAGAGGAGGACAGGAAACACCTACAGTGCCCATTTGAATGCTAAAAGCATCAATTCTTGTTACTTAAGCTTGTCAACCTTAATTAACTTCATAATACAAGTTACGCACTGAAAAATGGGGGTTATTTGGCTAAAGTTGTGGGGGGGTAGGGCTGGCTCCAGGTTTTCATGTGCCCTGGGCGAAAGAGCGCCCCTTTAACACATACCACAACTCATCATGCTCCGATACGGCAGAGAAATAGCGGTATAGTACAATGAAAAATACTTCACTTTTTACATCTCATGACGAGGCCCATCTATTTCTCCATACAGAATCATTGGTCCCATATAATGTTTGAAACAGTATATGATGAGCTCCACATAATGCTACAGTATATGTTGGTCCCCATGGATGAAGCTCCACTGTCTTATGGGCCCAAATAATGCTCCAAACATAATGGGCACCATTTCTAATGCTCTAGTGTATAATGGGCCCTGTAAATGCTGCTCCAGTGTCTGATGTCCACCTTTGGAATGTCCCAGTGTATGGTGGGCCCCATCTATCATTCTCCAGAGTATAGTGCTCCCCCAAAATTGCTGTCCCAACATTGAAAACAATGAAATAAGTCTCCTCGCTAGGGAATCCCTGTACTAGTCTGGACTCCTCGTCGTTCCCATCTTTCATCTCACTGCACAGTATTTCAACCTTGCAAGTGCTGTGATCCTGAGCAAGCGGGGGGGACCCACTCGTTGGCGACGGCACTGGCACAGGGCCCCTGATAGTACGGTGGTGTGTCTGATGGCGGGTGGGCCGAACCTGCACTTTCATCTGCAGCTTCCTCTTTGTCACCGTGTAAGATGGAACTGTATATGGGAAGGGTAACCTGAGTTTCATCAGGGTCAGATTCAGGCCATGTAGCGTGCGAGGGGAATGTAGTGGTCTGGGTCAATGTACCAGCAGATTCATCGAGCAGTGGCTGGGCATCAGTGCACTTGTGTCGCCCCCAGGAGTACGGTCGCCACAGTGGCATTACCTTCCTCCTAGGGAGTGTGATGTCATGCTTGGGAGCAACGAAGGATCCCTCTAGCAGGTTAACTGATTGGGTGGCGTTATTCCCACGAGTCATGACCCTCCAAACAGCGTTCATGAAGGCAAAGTGTTTGTTTTACGTGGGAAGTATGGTTGCAAAGCTGAACCTTAAAGGAATGTCCAGAAGGGCACCACCAGGAGTGGAGCCTACGGCGTAATTTGACTCAACATGGGCAACCTCAACCATCCAGCCACAAAAAAGATGCACACATTGCAAGCTTAATTCCGTTAACGAACGAGACTCCGTCATGCCCCGCGGTCCGAGTCCGGCTTACTAGAGGGACACGTGAGGCTCTGGCACATGAGATTGGCCAATAACTGGTGTGTCATGCCCTTACATGTCCGTGGCTGCATGTGCGCTACACTGAAAAGGCCAGCTTTTGTCGCTTACAGGTGCAGATAACCCGCTGAACAACGTTAGTGATGGGGATCACTGATTACAATTATTACCCGCTAACGACGATTTCCCAGTAAGTGCAGGTCAACCGCAGTTCCGGAATTAGGCCTAACCGTCATTCCTGAAAAAATGAAAAACTTACGTGTGCAAACCACAGGTGCTGTAGCTTGCTTAACAGCTCGCCAGCCGTTCTCACGCCCAGTATGGATTACACGTGATTGCACAAAGGTGAGAAAGGGTACTGTATCCCTGGATAACATGTATGGATAGCGTACACATTCAAAAGATATGTCTATACATCAGGAGGCAGGCTCAGACGGTGTTAGGCCCAGTATGGCTTGCACGTGATTGCACAAAGGTTAGAAAGGGTACCGTATCCCCGGAAAACATGTATGGATAGCGTACACATTCAAAATATATGTCTATACATCAGGAGGCAGGCTCAGACGGTGTTAGGCCGAGTATGGATTACACGTGATTGCACAAAGGTGAGAAAGGGTACCGTATCCCCGGATAACATGTATGGATAGCGTACACATTCAAAATATATGTCTATACATCAGGAGGCAGGCTCAGACGATGTCAGGCACAGTATGGATTGCACGTGATTGCACAAGGGTGAGAAAGGGTACCGTATCCCCGGATAACATGTATGGATAGTATAGTGTACACATTCAAAATATATGTCTATACATCAGGAGGCAGGCTCAGACGGTGCCAGGCCCAGTATGGATTACACGTGATTGCACAAAGGTGAGAAAGGGTACCGTATCCCCGGATAACATGTATGGATAGCGTACACATTCAAAATATATGTCTATACATCAGGAGGCAGGCTCAGACGGTGTCAGGCCCAGTATGGATTTGACGGCCCAGACTAAACAGCGGAGGAGCAGGGAGAGGTAAAGATTGCAAATTCTGGGGCCCTGCCCAAGCAAGGGGGGCCCACTCGTGGGCGTCGGTACTGGCACTGGGCCCCTCATAGTACGGCGGTGTGTCTGACGGCGGGTGTGCACCACCACCGTCAGAGACACTTGATTGCACTATGAGGGACCCTATGCCAGTGCCCGCGCCCAAGAGTCGGCCTACCCACCTGTCCAGGGCAACGGCACTTGCATGGTTTCGTGCGCTAGGTGGTGACCCCGGCCATGGGGGGGAGGTAGCACAGTTAGGGAGTTTTAGAAAGTAGCATATGTTGATGTTGGACATTCAGCTGATGCAAAAGGCGAAATTGTTCAAGTCCCAGGAAGAGGTGGACCAATGCAAGCCATTTTTCTGTCACCCTATGTGTCATCAGGGGAAGGTGGGACAAAATCCTTGGAAACCCATGCATGGTTCATTTTAATGAAGGTTAGATCATCCACATTTTGGGTTGATAGACGGGTCCTTTTTTCTGTCAGGATTTATCCAGCTGCACTGAAGACTCTTTCCGATAGCACACTTGCAGCTGGGCAAGCGAGCTCCTGTAAGGCATATTGGGCCAATTCAGGCCAGGTGTCCAGTTTAGCGGCCCAATAGTCAAAGGGGAATGACCTGTGCGGGAGAACATCGATATGGGTGGAAAAGTAGTTTGTAACCATAGTTGACAAGTGCTGTCTCCTGTCACTTTCCATCGATGCAGTATTACCAGTTGTGTGAGCAGTACTTGAAAAATCAGACCACAACATTGTCATGAAACCCGTCTCCAACGCCACTTCTGCTGTGTGCACCACGAGCACCTCTGCCAAGCTGCCCCCGGCCCGTACGGCTCGTGTGAGAACCATCACCGCTGCTGTGTGCTGGGAATGCCTCAACCAACCGGTTTACCAGAGTTGCCTTTTTATTAGCCAATATTAGGTCAAGGTTCTCGTGTGGCATGATGTTTTGTAATTTGCCTTTATAGCGTGGATCCAGGATGCTGGCCAACCAGTAGTCGTCATCGTTCATCATTTTGGCAATGCGGAGGTCCCTTTTTAGGATCTGCAAGGCATAATTTGACATGTGGGGCCAATGTTCCCGGTGTCAATGATGCACTGCGAGTGCTGGTTGGAGGACGACTTTCTGGCAAATCCACATCCCTCCAGTCATGCACAAACCCTGTACCAGACCTTGCCACGCCAACATTTTCACTTGCCCCATGAGATGCATCCTCCTCCCCTAAGTAATCATCCCCATCATCCTCCTCCTCCTCTTCTTCCTCCACCTCATCCAGGAGAGGTCCCTGAGCAGACAATGGCTGAATGTCATCAAGGATTCCCTCCTCCTCTTCTTCCTCATCAACATTGGCTGCAGACGCCTGCTCCTTAAGGTGCGTCAAAGTTTGCATGAGCAGACGCATAAGTGGGATGCTCATGCTTAGGATGGCGTCGTCTGCGCTTACCAGCCGTGTGCATTCCTCAAAACACTGAAGGACTTTACAGAGGTCTTTCAGCTTCGACCACTGCACACCTGTCAACTCCATGTCTGCTCTCAAAGTGCCTGGCCGTGTATCCTCCCACAAATGCATTATGGCCTGCCTCTACTCGCACAGCCGCTCAACCTTGTGCAGGGTGGAGTTCCACCTTGTTGCAATGTCGATAATGAGGCGGTGGTTGGGAAGGTGGGGCAATCGCTACAGCTTCTGCATACGAATGGAGTGTACAGGCGACCGGCGGATGTTCGCGCACAGTCTTCGCACCTTCTGGAGCAGGGCTGTTAACTCCGGATAATTTTTGAGGAAGCACTGCACCACCAGGTTCAAGGGGTGAGCCAAGCAAGGTATGTGGCTGAGTTTCAAAAGGGCTATGGCTGCCACAAAATTACGGCCGTTATCACTAACTACCTTGCCTGCCTCAAGATGTACACTGCCCAGCCATGACTCAGTTTGTCGCTTCAAGTACTCGGCCAGCACCTCGGCGGTGTGTCTGTCGCCCAAACACATCATCTGCAACACAGCCTGCTGACGCTTTCCACTAGCTGCTCGATAGGGGGACACCTCGTGTGCAACAGTGGCAGCTGCAGATGGAGTGCTCGTACGACTACGCTCTGTGGACGAGCTTTCACTTCTGGAGGAGGAGGAGGAGGGTCGAACGCCTACAGCCAACTGTTTCCTATACCGTGGGCTAGGCAGCACTGTCCCACCACCGCTGTCCCCTGTGGACCCTGCATCCACCACATTAACCCAGTGAGCAGTGATGGACACGTAACGGCCCTGGCCATGCCGACTGGACCATGCATCTGTTGTGAGGTGCACCTTTCCACTCACTGACTGCTTCAGTGCATGGACAATGCGGTCTTTCACATGATGGTGGAGGGCTGGGATGGCTTTGCGAGAAAAGAAGTCGCGACTGGGTAGGTCATAGCGTGGTACTGCATAGGCCATGAGTTCGCGGAAAGCTGCGCTTTCCACCAACCGATAGGGCATCATCTCTAACGAGATTAGTTTGGCAATGTGGGCTTTCAAACCCAGTGTACGCGGATGAGAGACTGAGTACTTTCTTGACCTACTCATAGTCTCTGGGAGGGTGAGCTGGACTTGAGAGCTGCATATGGTGGAACTAGCGGTGAACAGGGCGGACTGAGAGAGGGTTGATGATGGTGATGGAGTTGGTGTTCTTTCTGATGGCCTAGATTCAGTCTTTCGTTGATATAACAGTGGGATTCCCTGACTGCTTTGGCCTTGCAACAACACCTCAACATTTGCTGCTGTGCTAACCGCTGGGCTTACAGTGGGGGAAACAATGTAGCGTTGCTGACTACCTTCTTTGTGATCAGTTGCACATGTGGTACTTGAGGTTTGGTGTTGTGTCCACGCTTGCAAGTGCATGCTGGTTAAATGTCTAAACATGCAACTGGTATTCAAATTTTTCAGATTTTTCCCTCGGCTAAAGGTCTTTGCGCACTTCTTACAGATAACCTTGGCCTGATCATGAGGATTTTGTTCAAAAAAGTGCCACACTGCACTCTTCCTACTTTGGCAGACATTTTGCGGCCTAGCACGCTGTGATCTTTTGACCCTCTGGACAAGCTGTCCAGCAACTCTTTTGATGTTTGGAACCTGTCTTTGGAGTGCTCCGGGCCTGCCAGATAACAGCTGTTGCGATGTCGATGTCTGCTGTGGATGCTCCTCATCTGAGCTATTGGAAGCAGCACCCTCTTCCCCCAATGGATGCCAATCTGGGTCAACAACTGGGTCATCCATCACCTCCTCTTCAATGTCATGTGCACCTTCCTCTGTGTCACCGTGTATGGTGGTATAGTGTGCGGGAAGGGGCACCTGAGTCTCATCAGGGTCAGAATCTGGCTCTGTACACTGCGAGGACAATGTAGTGTTCTGACTGAATGTACCAGCAGAATCATCTATCAGTGGCTGTGCATCAGTGCACTCCATGTCAGATTCATCTTGGCCTGGGTAATTCACCATTTCACTTGATAATCCAGGCATGGTATGTGAAAACAGCTCCATGGAGTAATCAGTTGTATGGCCTGCGTCATCCTTCAATCTTGGTTGGGGTGAAGGACACAAGGAAAGGTGTGGTTCATGAACATGAGCCTCCAATGACGACTCAGTGCTTTTACTTTTTACAACTGAAGAAGAGGAGGCGATAGAGCTGGAGGCTGAGTCAGCAATGTAAGACAAAACTTTTTCCTGATGCTCTGGCTTTAAAATCGGTTTGCCAACTCTTAGAAAACTAAGCCTTCGAGGCCTTGTGGAGCCAGATGATGACGCAGGGTCAGCACCTCCTGCATTCGGTCCTATTTTGCTTTTGCCACTACCATCAGATCCACCACCAACACCATCATTACCAGCTCGCAACCCCCGCCCAATTCCACGGCCTCTTCTACCAGCCTTCCTCATTTTTGGTAAAAATGTACACAAAATCCCACAAACTATATAGTAATGTAAAACAAGGTACAAGGTGTATATAGGACAGGGGAGATGTCGAATTTCTGAACACACTTGTGGACACTGTTGGATTGTGTGAGGCCCAGTTAATATCACACTGCTATGTCACAGGCTCAATGTCGCAGGTGTGAAAAATGTCACTATAGGACAGGGGAGATGTAGAATTTCTGAACACACTTGAGGACACTGTTGTGTGAGGCCCAGTTAATATCACACCGCTATGTCACAGGCTCAATGTCGCAGGTGTGAAAAATGTCACTATAGGACAAGGGGAGATGTAGCATTTCTGAACACACTTGTGGACACTGTTGGATTGTGTGAGGCCCAGTGAATATCACACTGCTATGTCACAGGCAGAAATTGGCTAGTGTATGACAAATTACAAGGTGTATATAGAATTGGGCAGAATAGGAATCTCCCTAGAGTGTAGGTCTGTAAGAACGGAACATGTCCTCGACTTATTCTTACAGTGACACACAGATAGCTTCACTGTGGCCGTGATAACAGCCGTTACACGGTACTGTGTGAGGAGTATGCACCGCTGTATGGTGTGAAAAAATGCACGCTCAGTACCTCACCAGGACAAAAAAAAAATTTGGATTGCTTTTAAAAAAGCAGTTTGCAGAGCAGTGGGAAAACAGCAATGCAGCTATCAGGAAGCCTTAGAAGGCAGCCTAACAACCAACACAGCTGATCCAGCAAAATATAGCCTCCACTTGCACTGCACACACAGTGACTGGTGTGTTGTACAGGCAAAATCGCTAGCAGCAGAAGCAGTTTTTGGTGTCTTCTTCCCTGCCTAACGCTCTCCCTACAAAATCATCAGCAGCAGCAGCTCTCCCCATTCTGAGATCGGCATGAGTAACATGGCAGTTGGCGTGCACACCCTTTTATACCCCCTGTGACGCCCCCAAAGCAAGCCAATCACTTGCATGCCCTTCTCAAAGATGGTGGTGACCCCTGCCTATGTCATCACGTTGCCCACAGTGTCCGTGGATCCTGATTGGCTGAAAAAGGGCGGAAAACAAACTTTTGAAACGCGACTTTGGCGCTAAAGTTGCCGAGCTCGTGGCCGACCTCACCCTAGGGTCGGGTTTCGTTTCATGAAACCCGACTTTACCAAAAGTCGGCGACTTTTGAAATTTTTCCACCCGTTTCGCTCAACTCTAGTTATGGAAGAGCCAATCGAAAAGAAACAGGATTAAGAATCTCCAAAATCTTATAAGGTCCAATAAATCTTGGCTTGAACTTTGGAGACGCAACCTTCATAGAGATATTCTTTGACGACAACCAAACCATATCACCCACTTTAAACCGAGGACCAATGGTCCTATGCCGGTTGGAAAACCGCTGGGCCTTTTCCTGAGAGAGGGACAACTTATCCACCACTTGGTCCCAAATCTGCTGCATTCTCTTTACCACAGTGTCAACACCTGGGCAGGCTGAAGATTCCACTTGCCCTGAAGAGAATCGAGGATGAAACCCAAAATTACAGAAAAAGGGCGACATCAAAGAGGCAGAACTAGCTCTATTGTTCAGCGTGAATTCGGCCAAGGGCAAAAATGAGACCCAATCATCCTGATCAGCAGATATAAAACATCTTAAATAAGACTCCAAGGTCTGGTTTGTTCTCTCAGTCTGCCCTTTGGTCTGAGGATGAAACGCGGAGGAGAAGGACAACTGAATTCCCAGCTTGGAACAAAAGGCTTTCCAAAATCTGGAAACAAACTGAACTCCTCTGTCCAATAGAATGTTCTCAGGAATCCCATGTAACCGAACCACCTGTTGTAAAAACAAGGGCACCAGCTCTGAGGAAGATGGCAACTTTGGGAGTGGTACAAGATGGACCATCTTAGAAAATCTATCACAAATCACCCAGATAACAGTCATTCTCTGATAGACAGGAAGATCAGAAATAAAATCCATTGAGATATGGGTCCATGGCCTCCTGGGCACCGGCAGGGGCATCAATCCACTAGAACGAGAACAGGGTTTGGACCGAGAACAAGTCCCACAGGACTGTACAAAATTACTGACATCACGAGATAAGGCAGGCCACCAAAAAAACCGACTCACCAAATCTCTGGTACCAAAAATACCTGGATGACCAGCCAATGCAGAGCAATGAACTTCAGACATCACTCTTGTTAGGAATCTGGGTCCTTCTATGCCTATGCAGCAACCCAGATTCTCACATTTATCTCCAGAGGCTAAGTCCTTTTTCCCAGCTTCTGAGCATGCTCACAGGACGAGCTCTCATTGGAGTTCGGGAGTCAGGTGCTCAGGTCCTGCTCCTGATTTCATTGGTTCTGCTCTGGGCTCTGGAGATTTCCGGAAGGTCCCGTACGCTATAAAAAGTGCGCATGGCCGTTCCGCCATGCGCTAGTATTTTCATACTGCTGCTGTGTGTTTGGTGATGGATGCTTGGACTTGTGACTGATTCATTAAGAAACCCCTTCCCTCTGATAATACGACTGTGGGAGTGTGTGGGATTCAGTCTCTAGCAGCGCCAGCGCGCTCAAGCCTCACCTGTTGCAGCAGCCTGCGCCCTGCATTGCGCCAGCGTCTTTGCAGCGCTTCTCCAGCGGCTCTGTTCCTGCCGCGCTGCAGCCCAGTGTGCATTCGCGGTTGCAAGGCCACTGCGTCAGACGTTTATCCGCAGGTCTAGACGGAGTCAGGCCTGTCACGCTTGGCGACTCCTGTGACCCTATACCGTGTCTGTCACGCTGAGCTTCTGTGAAGTTAAAACAGACTCAGCGTTTTTGTATATGTGTTTTGCTTGCAGCTCTGTGTGTGAAACAGACTGCTTCAGCGTTACTTTACATATGTTTATGCTTGCAGCTCTGTGAGTACAACAGAGCTTGCTTTTGTGCACCAGGTGCAGTTTAACCCTGTGCACATTACCGTCCTTGTGCTTTGCCTCTTTAGCAGCAGTTTCTACATCTGCCGCACGGTGGACCCCGGGCGGCGAACACGCTTTATTTATATTTTTATTTAGCGTCTTCCGCCGACTATAACAACTCTCTTCCTCCACTGGTCAGGAACATGTAATTTTCCCATAGAACAACGCTCAGGTTTATCCTCCTGAAATTCCTCCAGGGCGCGTCTCAAATCGGGTGAGATGGCAGAAAGAACTACCCCTTCACCTAGGATGGTAGTAGGCTCGGTCACATTAAGAGAATCAGCAAAGAAACTCCTAGAAAGGGCGTCTGCCTTAACATTCTTAGTGCCCAGAAGAAAAGAGACCACAAAATTAAAACGCGTGAAAAACAAGGCCCATCTAGCCTGTCTAGGATTCAAGCGTCTGGCCGACTCAAGGTAAATCAGATTCTTGTGATCGGTGAGGACCACAAATTGATGTCTAGCTCCCTCCAACCAATGTCTCCACTCCTCAAATGCCCATTTCATGGCCAACAATTCCCGATTCCCCACGTCATAGATGGGGAAAACTTTCAAGAAAAGAAGGCACAGGGATTCACCTTAGAAGTCACAGGGTCTTTTTGGGACAAAACAGCTCCTGCAACAATCTCAGAAGCGTCAACCTCTACCTGAAATGGAAGTGAGACATCAGGTTGCCGTAAAACTGGAGCTGAAGTAAATCTCCGCTTAAACTCCTGAAATGCTGAGATAGCCTCAGGAGACCAATTCAGCACATCAGCGCCCTTCTTGGTCAGATCAGTCAGTGGTTTGACAATACTAGAAAAATTACCTATAAATTTACGATAGAAATTAGCAAAACCCAAAAACTTCTGGAGGGCCTTCAAAGAAGTGGGCTGAACCCAATCATAAATGGCCTGTACCTTGGCCGGGTCCATTTCAATAGTTGACGGGGTCAAAATGAATCCCAAAAATGAAATCCTCTGTACACCAAAGAGGTATTTCGATCCCTTAACATACAGGGAATTCTCCCTGAAAATACGGAACACAGTCCAGACATGTTCCACATGAGAATCCCAATCACTAGAAAAGACCAAAATATCATCCAGATAGATGATCAAAAACTTATCCACAAAGTCCCGGAAAATATCATTCATAAAGGACTGGAAGACAGAAGGGGCATTAGTGAGCCCAAAAGGCATCACCAGGTACTCAAAATGTCCCTCCGGAGTATTAAACGCCGTCTTCCATTCATCCCCATGCTTGATGCGAATAAGATTATACGCCCCCCTTAGGTCAAGCTTAGTAAACCAGCAGGCACTCTTAACTCTGGAGAATAAATCAGACATCAGAGGTAACGGGTACTGATATTTAACCGTCATCTTGTTAAGGGAACGATAGTCAATACACGGTCTTAATGAACCATCTTTCTTGGCGACAAAAAAAACCCAGCACCTAAAGGTGAAGAGGATGGTCTAATATGACCCTTCTCCAATGACTCCTTAATATAGGATCGCATAGCATCATGTTCGAGTACTGATAAGTTGAAAAGCCGACCCTTGGGAAATTTACACCCAGGCATTAACTCAATTGCACAGTCATAACTCCTATGAGGAGGCAAAGCCGCAGACTTACTCTCACTAAATACATCAGAAAAATCAGCCAAATAATTAGGAATATCATGAGACTGAGGAGAGGTTGAGAAAACAGGAGTGTCGCCAAGAGCACACCGACAACCCCAACTCACCACAGAGACAGATTTCCAAATCAAAACTGGATTATGATTTTGCAGCCAGGGAAAAACCAGAACAATAGTATCATGCTGATTGTGCAGCACCAAAAATTTACAATTTTTTTGGTGGTCTGGGGCGACCCACATGATCACCTGGGTTCAAAACTGAGGTTTATTCTCCGCCAAAGGAGTAGCATCAATACCCCTCAAAGGAATAGGCGTCCGCAGAGGTTTCATGGAAAAACCACAACGTTTAGCAAAGTCCAAATCCATCAGATTCAAAGACGCTCCTGAATCTACAAAAGCCTTAGCGGAAAATGTGGATAAGGAGCAGATCAGAGTAATTGCCAAAAGGAACTTAGGTTGTACACTGCCCACAGCAAATGTGTGTGCAAATCATTTCTCTCATTTATGGAAATAGTATGAGAGGCGTCTCCACAGAAAAAACACAGCTTATTACACCTTCTAAACTCCTGACGTTGCGCCCTAGACAAAACCCTATCACATTGCATAGGTTCAGACGTTTGTTTAAAAGATGGCAACGCCTCTCGTGTAGTCTTACGTTCATGTAAACGCCGATCAACTTGAATGGCTAATGACATAGAATCATCCAGACCAGAGGGAACAGGAAATCCCACCATAACATCTTTTACCGTCTCTGATAAACCCTTCCGAAAGAGAGCTGCTAGGGCATCGTCATTCCATGTAGTAACGACCGCCCACTTTCGGAATTTTTGACAGTATAACTCTGCAGAATCCTGACCCTGGTTCAATACCAATAGGGTTCTCTCAGCTTGATCAACAGCATTAGGTTCATCATACAACAACCCCAAGGCCTGAAAAAATGCATCCACATTAGTCAGAATAGGATTTCCAGGTGTCAGAGAAAAAGCCCTATCCTGGGGATCGCCGCGCAGCAAGGAGATGACAATTTTAGCCTGCTGCGTAGAGCTCCCCGATGAGTTAGGCTTCAAGGCCAGAAATAATTTACAATTATTCTTAAAATTCAAAAATTTAGACCGATCCCCAGAAAACACATCAGGAATAGGGATTTGTGGTTCAACTGCAGATGACTGAGCGAGATAGGCGGAAATTCCCCGCACTTCAGCAGCCAGCTGCTCCACACAATCAGACAATTGCTTAATCTCCATTAAAGAAAAAAATCTTCCTACGGCCCCAGAGAAAAAGAGGAAAAAAAATATGAAAAAATTCTGAAACTTTTTATTTTTTTTTAACAATTCTTTTCTACTTTTGAGTACCCTAGAATCTGCGGTATGGCTGGTGATTCTGTTATGATTGGGTCACCGAGAAGGAAAACAAAACCAAGCTAAGTCACAGAAAACCAGAGAGGTTGGTAACTACGCGGATTGCAGACCCCTGATCCTAACCACACAACTAAGAGCAGCCATGGAGCGTACCTACGATGATCCTAGATGCCTCGACACAGCCGGAGGACTAAATAAGCCTAAAGCAAGAAAAGGGGAAATCTAAACTGCCCCAGAGCAGACCCCAAAGGAATAGACAGCCCCCCACACATGTATTGACGGTGAAACAAGATGAAAACACAAACACAGATAGAAAAATAGGCTGAGCAAACGATGGGGCCCACACTAACTAGAAAGGACAGGAAAGGAAAGATACTGTTTGCAATCATGCCAAAAAACCCTGCAAAAATGTCCAACACTTCTGATAGCAAAAAAACCCTGAAGTCACTAGACTTCACCCACTATATCAGGACTCTAGCATATTCTGAGAACAGAGCAAAAAGAGACCAATCTAATAAGGGACAAAAAGCAAACTGGCACATTCAGTGACATAAGAATGGAAATTCAGCACAGCCCCAGCCGGGGCTGGCTAAGCGCACAAAAACTGAATAGACCAAACCAAATCAAATGTGAACAATAGCAGAGAACTCTTAGTTTGAGAAGGCAGGAACTGAACTGGAAACTAGAACCTCAGGAGGCGGGAAAAAATCACCAGCATGGGAAAAGGGAGTCGGCTGTCTTAAATCCAGTCTGAGACTCCAGATGTCCAATCCTCGTCCTCATTATCAGGTGGCAGGTCTCTGATAATTAGATCAGCTTCATTACCTCCTGCCACCAGCAGAGGGAGCCCGGAAAGAGAACTCACGACTCCTCTATCAACACAACCAGCTCCTTCACCAGAAACCAGAGGCAGACCAGAAAATGAGTTCACAACAGTCCTGTGCTGACGAGCACAAGCGTGACCAGTGAGTGCGGTTGTTATTGCCTTCTTTTCCGGACTGGTAAGCCTAACGGTGTCTGCTACCGGCCAGAGCAACACCGCTCCATAAGCTAATTCATCGCTCTATAAGCTAACTTACGGGACATTTCTTCTGGGACCTCTTCACAAGTACCTGGATTATTCTTACCACGGGTTATGGTTTTCTGACTGACGTCTGGACTATTTCTTCAGGACATCATTGCACTAACTGCATCAAGCCACGTGAGGTATATATTTTTACCCTGATCTAATTGTGCACATTATCATCTTTAACGAGCCATATATCCTCTGATTGTTTTAGTAATTTTAATGGGCTTTTTAATTATAATATCAGTCTTCTAAGTCCTATGTCTATCTGAACCCCAACACTACTAAAAAAGATACCAAGCGCACTTGTTATTCTTATTTTCAAATTAGAATATGTGCTCACATTCCCTGATAGCTCCGTGTGTTATTAGGATGATTCCCAAGTGAAAGGTCACTGGTTGGAATCAAGGAGCCGCCATGAAGATTTCCCAGAAAAAGGGAAACTGCATCCTCCAGCTCGATAGTTGTGTCTCGGCCAAGAAAATTGCGAAACTGCATCATGTGAGCGCCATGACATTTGTAAGAATGCGAAATGAAGTCCATCCATCCATTCAGAAGCCAAGAGGTGAACGT
The DNA here is from genome assembly GCF_039654945.1 of Dendrobates tinctorius. Classification (NCBI taxonomy): domain Eukaryota; kingdom Metazoa; phylum Chordata; class Amphibia; order Anura; family Dendrobatidae; genus Dendrobates; species Dendrobates tinctorius. The sequence continues at coordinate 517,189 of NW_027361942.1, forward strand.
CTGTGCAAAATATCAGAGTCAACAAATCAGCTCATCACAAGGTCTATCAGGTCTGGTGCGACAAACAAGGCAGTGGAGGCGGCTCGAATGCTTCATAATAGTGAGATCATAGATGTCCATGCAAGCCCCGTGCAAAGCACGTTACACAAGGCTGGAATGGTGGCTCGAAAAAGGTGAACAAGCCTTGACTACACTAATATTATAAGATGCGTCGGCTCGAGTCTGCAGAAAAGTACAAAAAGTGGACAGAAGTTTGGAAACGGGTGATTTGGAGCGAAGAGACGAAAGTCAATAGATGGCTTTAATGGGTGCAAATGGGTCTGGAAGAAACAAAGGAAAAGGGGCTAATGGATCAAGAATTTGAAGGAACAGTAAAGTCTGGTGAATGAAGCCTGATGATGCGGGATTGTCTCACAGACAAAGACGTTGGTTACTTGACCAAGATCCCAGGATCGATGGTGGTCTCAATGTTGAGCTGTATATGCATATCCTATAAGACGAGTTACTTCGTACACTCGAGTACTATGGGTATGAAAAGGACGACATAGTGTTCCAGCAGGACAATGATGTGATGGAGTATACGACAGAGCAAGAAGGGACAACAGGCCGAGGGATGATCCAACGAGATTTATTAAGGCAGGGAGCATACAACATCAAATATCCATAATGTCCTTGGAGTCCATGAGAAGTCCACAATAAGTCCACACAATGGAAACAAATCCGGGCTCCTCACGATAGTCCTTGTGCCAGATGCGATAACAATAATCCTTGCAATAGTCCACAGGATTCCACACAATCCCACGGACGTCACGAGCTGGCCTCAACTCAGTTCGTGACTCCTTCACGTCCGCACTCAAATCACAACTGATCTTAAAACAAGAATGTATTGTCAGGGCTCCTGGGATCAGCCCATCTGAAGGGGGGTAGGGGTCACACCTACTATTCAATGGTTTGGTCCATCAGAAGATTCTAGAAATGTAAGGGCTCCACTGAGTCTACAGGATGTGTATTGTAGGTTATCTTCTGCTTAGGAAACAATAGCCAAAGTTCCACTAGCTGTTGACACAAGCCTAAATTAGATTATGGTCCAGGTACATCACAAGACATTGCAAAGTATTGGGGGAAGGAGACATGGTTAATTTACAGCAAATGAACCAGAGGAAAGTTACATGACATATTATACAAAATACAGGACAGGGCAAAACTACAAATCATGACAATCCCTTCCCCTCCTAATTTGTGTACGTACTAGGGACCTCTACAGGTCGCTTGTTAAAATGTGAGGAATGTGGAAAACCACAGAGGAAATGCGACTCTAGATCCGTAGTATTAACATATTGAACATCTTTATTAGACAAGGACAAAAAGGACAATTGGAAGACATGTGCAAATGGCAACCAAAGTGCAAGTACTGCAAAGTGCAAATCAAGCAATCCAGCCCTAGTCAGACCCAGTACCAGAATAAACCATTGTTCATATCCATAAATAGCAAAAAATGAGGAGGTAAATATAGCACATAAAGTACTTAACAATGAGAGATGAGTAAGGCTGTTTACATATATGAAAAACCAAAAGGGAAATTCCCAATCCACTCAAATATACACATAGCCTACCCTCAAAAGATTACTCCAACATCAAAACATTACCTCGCTAATTCAGGATGACCGGGCGGACTGCTCGACTCCCCGACGCGCGTTTCGGAGCTCTGAAGCTCCTTCCTCAGGGGGCATAAGTGCAGGATGCACGGTGCACACATTTATATGTGCGCACCGGAAGTGCCGCGGACGCGCCGCCCGCAGCTCCGCTGCAGAAGCGCCTCCCACCAATGACGCGGCCGGAAACACGCGGGTCCACGTGATCCGAAGCCCGACATTGGCTGGGCACGTCATACAGCAGGAGCCGCGGGCGCGCATGCGCGGCACTTATAACCTCGGCGGACATCTTACAATGGGGCAAAAAGCCCAATTAATACATCTACCAACAAACATCACAATAAAATAAAAAATTAATAAGGAAGGGTAGGGGGAAAAAGGAAAAAGGGAAGAAGAAAAAGAAGAAGAAGGGGGGAGGGAAGGAAAAAACCAGGACCAACTAATACCCCATGAATAACATAATATCTGATCACAATAACAGTATTATTGCATATATATACTATCATTAGGAGGATATCAACTAGCCACAATATACATTCATAATCACATTGGATGTACATGTAGCCCTTATAAATATATAACGGCTACAATTTAAAGATCAATCAAACCCAATGAAATCTGTATAGATATATATAACAAAAAATTGAAACGCCCCATAATGCAATGTACTCCACACACATATGCATATATACACATACATACATATATACATATATATACATATATATACACACAGGCAAACCAAAAAAGGGGGGAAAAAGACAAAAGAAACCAAAACCAAACTATACAAAAAAAAAAGGGCCATATCATCAGTAGTCCATGCGAAGTCTTCAAAAAAGAGAGACAGCCAATGAACACGTCATCCATCTCCCGGACGTCTACGGCCCCCAATCCATATCCAGGATGATTGCAAGCAGAACTCTTCTCAAGATTCTTCCGTGAGTGCCATAAGATGCCTTCTTAGTAATCTTGAACAATAGATTTATCTCCCAAAACGACCCCGTACACCCGAACCTAATAATAAACTTAAAAGAAAACAGAATTAAAACCAATTCATAAAAACTACCACATCATGGTATGTCAAAGCACAGTCCCAAAACGCAAGACTGAGATCATAGGAATGAAACATAAGATAAACTTTCATTTAATCCATTGGGATGTACCGTATTTAACGTCCAAATCCAACGCGTTTCTTTTTGAGCTAGACGTTGGGAGATTTTACCACCCCGAATTCCCATATCTACCATGTCAATGCCCTTAAATTTAAGACCACTGCTGTCACAATTATGGTGCAACTTGAAGTGTCTCGGTAGAGTCTTCAACAAGTGCACCTCCTCTTCATTGGCTGCGGCCTGTATGCCCAGCACATGCTCCCTGATCCTAACCTTCAATTGTCTGGTCGTGAGACCTACATAGATCAGGGAGCACGGGCATGTGGCATAATATACAACATTACGGGATAGGCAGTTGATATTTTTCTCAATCTTATATTCTTTCTGCCCTGTAGAATCCGTAAATTTATTAGCACTGATCATATTTTCACACGCCACACAGTGGCCACAGGCCGCACTACCACCCTTCTTACTACAAACAAAATTATCCAAGAAAGTCTTAGGTGGATCTCCAACGTAGTGGCTCCGTACAAGATGGTCTCGTAGATTTCTCGCTCTCCTAAAAGTAATTTGTGGTTTATCTGGGATGATCCTCGCTAAGATGGGGTCCGTCTGCAGGATATTCCAGGATTTCTTCAAAATCTCACGTACCTGATCAGACTGGGCATTAAAAGTTGTAATAAATCTCGCTATCTCTGATTTCCCAGCCTCATCATCGATTTTATACAAGAGAGTATCTCTATTGCTATGTTTAGCCCGCAGATAGGCCCTCTTAATTGACCTATTACTATACCCCTTTCTGCAAAACGACCCCTCAGATCCTTTGCTTGAACCTCAAACTCCTCTTCTGTTGAGCATAGGCGTCTAAGGCGTAGAAATTGACCTATCGGTACAGAACGTACCATATGGGTGGGGTGTGAGGAGGATGCATGTAGGACCATATTTGTAGCAGTAGGTTTTCTGTAAATAGTGGTCTGTATCCTCCCTTCCGGACCCCTCCTCAACAAAACATCCAAAAATTCTGCCCTACCTAGATCATACGAAGCCGTAAGGTGAATGTTAAGGTCATTGCCATTTAATTCAAGAATGAACTTTTCCAGTGACCCTACATCCTCCTGCCAGAACAGTAAAATGTCATCTATGTAGCGCGTCCACAGAGGGACACGCTCCATAGATGACAAACGGTCTGACATCAGGAGGTCTTTCTCCCACAGCCCCAGGAACAAATTAGCGTACGAAGGCGCGAAAGCCGCCCCCATCGCAGTCCCTTGGAGCTGCAGGAAGAAAGACCCCCTGAACGTGAAAAAATTATGCGTAAGGGCAAATTCTAGAATTTCCAAGACAAAAGTCCTGAAACGTGGCGAAAAATTGGATGTGGAGAGAAAAAAATCAACTGCACGTAAACCGTCACTATGGCGGATATTCGTATATAACGACTCAACGTCCATAGTGACCAGAAATGTATCATCCTCCAGAGTAAGACCATCAATTTTCCGTAGTAGTTGATTTGTATCTCTAAGGTGGGATGGCAAATCTTCCACAAGTGGCTGGAAAAGAAAATCCAGCCACTGATTGATACACTCCAAGTACCCCCCCCGCCCAGTGAAGAAAATTAATGACACACAGGTGTCAAAATTCAACAGAGATATTAAAGATTACCAGGACCATACTGTGTATCAATGGAAAAGACGTACTGGCAATTTATCAGTAGGACACCGCAGTGTCTCTAATACTTCAATCTCGTCACTCAGTACTCAGTCTGGAGCCTCCACTTCCTCTATGGTTACCCGATCTAGGGTTAATTATGGGCGTATAAGAAATTACAACTCTCACCCATTTAAAAGACAGAAGTATCGTTCACCTGAAGGCTCAAGTAAGAGTAATAAGGTAATCAATCTTAGTGACTACACGCTCACTAGAGCTGATTGTGCTCTGTTATGTAAGGGTCTGTCATTCTCACCTGTGGCGGGTTTTGACAGATTTACAGCTGTTAAAGATCTACACATTTTTGCCAGATCGTTACTATGTAAACGTTTTTTCTTCGATGATAACAAAAATAAACTGTTTCCTACAGAAAAAGAACAGTCGGCCTTGAGAATCCTTGAAGAGTTGGCGGAGGAACATTCATCCACCGAGGGAGATAGGATTCCTCCGGCTTTGAGGGTACGCTCCAAGAAGTTTCCCCCCCTTTCGAGCTGTGGTGTCATTGACCTTTTTGTTAAAGTAGTTAGCAATGAATTTCTTAAGTTGCCGCAATTTATACAGAGGGACAATCTTTCTGGGGAGGAGAGGAAACGGTTGAGTTATCTGAAGAGTTTGCCTGATGTTGTGATTAAGCCGGCGGACAAGGGGGGAAACATCGTGCTGTGGCCCAGACCAATGTATGAAAGAGAAGCCATGCGTCAGCTCTCTAACACCACCTGTTATAAGAGACTGACTTTTAACCCCTTGTCCGCCTACTGTGCACGACTGAAGGGGATCCTTACTAGAGCTAGGGATGCGGATGTTATTTCTGGGGAACTCTTCACAGCATTAATTGTTGCTGAACCTATGATACCAACCTTTTATCTCCTCCCCAAGATTCACAAAAACATACAGTGTCCCCCAGGTAGACCCATAGTCTCTGGGCGGGGGGGCTACTTGGAGTGTATCAATCAGTGGCTGGATTTTCTTTTCCAGCCACTTGTGGAAGATCTGCCATCCCACCTTAGAGATACAAATCAACTACTACGGAAAATGGATGGTCTTACTCTGGAGGATGATACATTTCTGGTCACTATGGACGTTGAGTCGTTATATACGAATATCCGCCATAGTGACGGTTTACGTGCAGTTGATTTCTTTCTCTCCACATCCAATTTTTCGCTATGTTTCAGGACTTTTGTCTTGGAAATTCTAGAATTTGCCCTTACGCATAATTTTTTCACGTTCAGGGGGTCTTTCTTCCTGCAGCTCCAAGGGACTGCGATGGGGGCGGCTTTCGCGCCTTCGTACGCTAATTTGTTCCTGGGGCTGTGGGAGAAAGACCTCCTGATGTCAGACCGTTTGTCATCTATGGAGCGCGTCCCTCTGTGGACGCGCTACATAGATGACATTTTACTGTTCTGGCAGGGGGATGTAGGGTCACTGGAAAAGTTCATTCTTGAATTAAATGGCAATGACCTTAACATTCACCTTACGGCTTCGTATGATCTAGGTAGGGCAGAATTCTTGGATGTTTTGTTGAGGAGGGGTCCGGAAGGGAGGATACAGACCACTATTTACAGAAAACCTACTGCTATAAATATGGTCCTACATGCATCCTCCTCACACCCCACCCATATGGTACGTTCTGTACCGATAGGTCAATTTCTACGCCTTAGACGCCTATGCTCAACAGAAGAGGAGTTTGAGGTTCAAGCAAAGGATCTGAGGGGTCGTTTTGCAGAAAGGGGGTACAGTAATAGGTCAATTAAGAGGGCCTATCTGCGGGCTAAACATAGCAATAGAGATACTCTCTTGTATAAAATCGATGATGAGGCTGGGAAATCAGAGATAGCGAGATTTATTACAACCTTTAATGCCCAGTCTGATCAGGTACGTGAGATTTTGAAGAAATCCTGGAATATCCTGCAGACGGACCCCATCTTAGCGAGGATCATCCCAGATAAACCACAAATTACTTTTAGGAGAGCGAGAAATCTACCAGACCATCTTGTACGGAGCCACTACGTTGGAGATCCACCTAAGACTTTCTTGGATAATTTTGTTCGTAGTAAGAAGGGTGGTAGTGCGGCCTGTGGCCACTGTGTGGCGTGTGAAAATATGATCAGTGCTAATAAATTTACGGATTCTACAGGGCAGAAAGAATATAAGATTGAGAAAAATATCAACTGCCTATCCCGTAATGTGGTATATTATGCCACATGCCCGTGCTCCCTGATCTATGTAGGTCTCACGACCAGACAATTGAAGGTTAGGATCAGGGAGCATGTGCTGGGCATACAGGCCGCAGCCAATGAAGAGGAGGTGCACTTGTTGAAGACTCTACCGAGACACTTCAAGTTGCACCATAATTGTGACAGCAGTGGTCTTAAATTTAAGGGTATTGACATGGTAGATATGGGGATTCGGGGTGGTAAAATCTCCCAACGTCTAGCTCAAAAAGAAACGCGTTGGATCTGGACGCTAAATACGGTACATCCCAATGGATTAAATGAAAGTTTATCTTATGTTTCATTCCTATGATCTCAGTCTTGCGTTTTGGGACTGTGCTTTGACATACCATGATGTGGTAGTTTTTATGAATTGGTTTTAATTCTGTTTTCTTTTAAGTTTATTATTAGGTTCGGGTGTACGGGGTCGTTTTGGGAGATAAATCTATTGTTCAAGATTACTAAGAAGGCATCTTATGGCACTCACGGAAGAATCTTGAGAAGAGTTCTGCTTGCAATCATCCTGGATATGGATTGGGGGCCGTAGACGTCCGGGAGATGGATGACGTGTTCATTGGCTGTCTCTCTTTTTTGAAGACTTCGCATGGACTACTGATGATATTGCCCTTTTTTTTTTGTATAGTTTGGTTTTGGTTTCTTTTGTCTTTTTCCCCCCTTTTTTGGTTTGCCTGTGTGTATATATATATGTATATATATGTATATATGTATGTATGTGTATATATGCATATGTGTGTGGAGTACATTGCATTATGGGGCGTTTCAATTTTTTGTTATATATATCTATACAGATTTCATTGGGTTTGATTGATCTTTAAATTGTGGCCGTTATATATTTATAAGGGCTACATGTACATCCAATGTGATTATGAATGTATATTGTGGCTAGTTGATATCCTCCTAATGATAGTATATATATGCAATAATACTGTTATTGTGATCAGATATTATGTTATTCATGGGGTATTAGTTGGTCCTGGTTTTTTCCTTCCCTCCCCCCTTCTTCTTCTTTTTCTTCTTCCCTTTTTCCTTTTTCCCCCTACCCTTCCTTATTAATTTTTTATTTTATTGTGATGTTTGTTGGTAGATGTATTAATTGGGCTTTTTGCCCCATTGTAAGATGTCCGCCGAGGTTATAAGTGCCGCGCATGCGCGCCCGCGGCTCCTGCTGTATGACATGCCCAGCCAATGTCGGGCTTCGGATCACGTGGGCCCGCGTGTTTCCGGCCGCGTCATTGGTGGGAGGCGCTTCTGCAGCGGAGCTGCGGGCGGCGCGTCCGCGGCACTTCCGGTGCGCACATATAAATGTGTGCACCGTGCATCCTGCACTTATGCCCCCTGAGGAAGGAGCTTCAGAGCTCCGAAACGCGCGTCGGGGAGTCGAGCAGTCCGCCCGGTCATCCTGAATTAGCGAGGTAATGTTTTGATGTAGGAGTAATCTTTTGAGGGTAGGCTATGTGTATATTTGAGTGGATTGGGAATTTCCCTTTTGGTTTTTCATATATGTAAACAGCCTTACTCATCTCTGATTGTTAAGTACTTTATGTGCTATATTTACCTCCTCATTTTTTGCTATTTATGGATATGAACAATGGTTTATTCTGGTACTGGGTCTGACTAGGGCTGGATTGCTTGATTTGCACTTTGCACTACTTGCACTTTGGTTGCCATTTGCACATGTCTTCCAATTGTCCTTTTTGTCCTTGTCTAATAAAGATGTTCAATATGTTAATACTTCGGATCTAGAGTCGCATTTCCTCTGTGGTTTTCCACATTCCTCACATTGTAAGTTTTGAGCGACTGATCCTTGATGGTCCGGTGTTTGCTGCACCTGTGTGTCAATTCATGACATGCAGGATGCAACACATCATCATTGCTGTTTTGTGAGGTCGCTTGTTAAGTACACACAGGCATGGCTGACCAGACTCAGGGCTCCTCCTGCCTGGACAGTCCATCTGCATTTTGGTGTTGGCTGCCTCTTCCATACTGTATGGTAAAGTTATAGGGCTGCAGTGCCAGGCTCCATCGTAGTAAGCGTCCATTGTCCCCAGAGACTCTGTTCAGCCAGGTGAGGGGATTGTGATCAGTAGTGACAGTGAATTCTCGTCCATACAGATACGGCCTTAGTTTCCTGAGGGCCCACACTACAGCCAGACATTCTTTTTCCACAGTTGCATAGGCCACTTCTCGGTCCAGCAGTTTCCTGCTAAGGTAGGTGATGGGGTGCTCGTCCCCAGCTGCATTCACCTGGCTGAGGACAGCTCCCAGTCCATAAGCAGAGGCGTCCGTCTGCACAATGAATCTCCTCTTGTAGTCTGGAGCAGCCAGAACAGGGTTGCAGACCAGAGCGTCCTTCAGCTGGTTAAAAGCCTCATCACAGGCTGGAGTCCAGATCACCAGCCGGGGCATCGTTTTCTTGGTCAGGTCGGTAAGAGGCTTGGCCACAGTGCTGAAATGCGAAACAAATTTTCGGTAATAACTGACAGTGCCCAAAAAAGCCATAACTTGTTTCTTACTTTGGGGTACAGGCCAGTCTATTATAGCCTGGATTTTGGCAGGTTCAGGACGGAGCTTCCCTCCTCCTACTCTATGCCCTAGGTACTGGACTTCACCCATCCCCAATTGGCATTTATTGGGTCGAATGGTTAGGCCGGCTGCAAGAATCAGGTCAAGAATAATGGCTACTTGATTCAGATGTTCCTCCCACTTCTGGCTGAAGATGGCGATATTATCCAAGTAGGCACAAGCAAAGTCACCACATCCCCGGAGGATCTGGTCCACCATTCTCTGGAAGGTTGCCGGGGCATTCTTCATTCCAAAAGGAATGCTTAGAAATTCATACAGACCAAAGGGGGTTATAAAAGCGGACCGTTCTCTCCCTTCCTCCGTGAGAGGGATTTGCCAGTATCCCTTACTGAGATCCAAGGTAGTGACATATCGGGACCCAGCCAGTCAGTCTAGAAGTTCGTCAATACGGGGCATTGAGTAAGGATCGCTGACGGTATGGTCGTTTAGTCGTCGATAGTCCACACAAAATCGAGTACTCCCATCCTTCTTGGGTACTAAACACCACAGGAGAGGCCCAAGGGCTATGGGAGACATGGATTACCCCAAGCTGTAACATCTCCTCCAGTTCGTGCTGCATGGTGTTTCGAACAGATTCAGGTACCCGGTAAGGAGCCTGTTGTATGGGACGGATACCCTGAGTGTCCACATGATGTTGGGTGACGGTGGTTTGACCTGGTTGGGAGCAGCCCGTCTCTGTTGAAGCACTCCCAGCATCTGTTTTTTCTGCAAGGAATCCAGGTGATCTCCCAGAGGAACCTGTTCCACAGTGGATGGGGCTCTCGCTGCTTCCACGAGATCAGGTAGTGAGTCCTCATCCTCTTGACCGTCTTCTGAAGCTAGCCGACAGCTTGCTATCATTGGAAGGTTCCGGTCATGGTACTCCTTAATCATATTCACATGGACAGTCTTTTGTCTTAGCCCCTGATCATCTAAAGCAAGAAGGTAATTGGTATCATTTAGTTTTCTGAGAACCCGGAAGGGACCCTCCCATGTTGTCTGCAGTTTATTCTGCTGATGGGGAACAATCATTAAGACCTGTTGTCCTTCTACAAACTCCCGATAGCGTGCTTTACGGTCATACCATGTCTTCTGTCTGGTTTGAGCCATCCGCACATGACTTTGGGCTAAACTAGCGAGTTGAGCCAGGGTTTCTCGCAGTTTTAGGACATAAGGGACAACAGGGGCTCCTGTATCTTCAACTTGTCCCTCCCAATATTCTTTTAGCAGGGTTAAGGGTCCTCGGACCTTTCTTCCATAGAGTAGTTCAAAGGGGGAAAACCCGGTGGACTCCTGAGGAACTTCCCGATAGGTAAACAAGAGATGGGGTAGGTACTTCTCCCAGTTTGAATCTCTGTCAGTGAAGGCCCTCAGCATATTCTTCAGAGTGCCATTGAATCATTCACAAAGTCCATTTGTTTGGGGATGATACGGGGTCGTTCGGATCGCTCGTACTCCACAGGTGCGCCACAGACACTGGACCAGCTCTGACATGAACTGGGAGCCTTGGTCTGACAAGATCTCACTGGGGAATCCTACTCTGGTGAAAATGGTAACCAGGGCCTCGGCCACCTTGGCTGCAGAAATACTTGACAAGGCCACAGCTTCTGGATATCGGGTGGCATAGTCCACAACAGTGAGGATGTACTGCTTTCCAGATTTACTTGGTTTAGCCAGAGGTCCAATGATATCGACAGCTACTCTTTGAAAGGGTTCCTCTATTATAGGGAGTGGTTGCAGGGGTGCCTTTGGGTGATCTCCGGGTCGCCCTCTACGCTGACATATGTCGCAAGTTCGGCAGAAATGCGCTACGGCTTGGGAAATCCCAGGCCAATAGAAAGATTGAGTCAATCGTCTCTCAGTGCGGGTTTTGCCTTGATGGCCAGCAGTAGGAATGTCATGAGCAAGGTGTAATAGGGGAATTCTGTATTTCTGAGGAACAATCAGCTGTTTGCTATAAGTCCAGGGCTTATCTAGGGAGTCAGCATTGGTAACCCGATACAGAAGTCCATTTTCTCTGATAATTCTTTCCCCGTTCTCCCCCAACTGCCCTATCTCAGCTCGAGCTCTAAAACTAGCTAGGGTGGGGTCAGTGTCTACTTCTTGTCTAAACTGAACTTTATCCCAAGTAACACTCACATTGTCCCCACAAGAACAACCACTCACCGGCTGTGACGGCAGTTCTGGTGGCCTCATTTCCATGAATGGGTTGTACACGTCCACATTAGCTGCTCTCTTGGCTTGACTTCTGGTTACCGCACCGACAAAGTGGCAATGAAGATTTCCCACATTATTTCCTAGAAGAACGTCTGCAGGGAGGCCGCTCATCACACGGACCACGCATTGTTTTGCCCCGAAGCCATAATCCAGGGTCACACTCGCTCTTGGAATATATCTCTGGGTACCTCCAGCCAATTCAATGGCAATTCCTGGTCCCTTTTGAATTGCTTCTGGTTGAATTACTCAAGGATCGGCTATGGTGAGAAAAGCCCCAGTGTCACGGAAGCCAACAACTTTTTGGCCATCCAGCACGACCTCCTGTAGATGTTTGAGCTGAAGATCAGAAGAACAGGTGGCTGGGGCTTGCACCCCATAGACTCCGGGTAGGGGAGCCAGGATATCAGAGTCACTTTTCAAGTCATCAGGGACTGAATCCAGCTCTTCTCCTGGTGAGGGTGTCTGTAGATAATGAACAGGCAAAGGCTGTCTGTAGCTGTCCTGCCTCCGAACACCTAGACATTGGAATTGCAGATGCCCAGGCTGCCCACATCTATAACATCTGCGCTCTGGGATTCTTCCTCCACGTCGTAGTCCCTAAAGCAGGAGTAACGCGAGGCACAGTCACACGAAGGTCACCATGAGTTGATGGTCTAGTGGGATGGTGAATATTGGAGGCCGAAGGACCAGGGGCCGCCAGCGTTGGGGGGCTGGTAGTTTTTTTCTCACTGAGTAGTAGTTTTTTCCACTGAGGCTTGATGGTGAGAGCCTCATCAGCTAGAGCTGCAGCTTCCTCCACAGTGGCTGGTCTCCTTTCACGCACCCATTCCCGGATCTCAGCGGGGCACTTGAAGTAAAACTGCTCTTTTAGGATGACTTGGAGGAAGGTCTCCCAAGTTAAGGCCTCCTCTCCCTCCAGCCAGCGATGACATATTTGTTTGAGTCTGTGGGCATACATCTTGAAGGACACTTCCTCATCACAGGCTAAAGTACGGAACTGGGTCCTGTAAGTGTCTGGGGTCACAGCATAATGTTCTAGAATAGTCTGCTTAATCTCCGCATACTCACAGTTCCACCGAGGGTCCATAGCTCTATAGGCTGCGGCAGCTCCACCCTCTAAGAGCCCCACAAGATGTCGGACTCGCTCCCTTTCCGGGACTTCCACTAATCGACACTGATGCTCAAAGTCCTGGAAGAAGTCCTCAATGTCACCTGAAGCCTCATTAAATGGCTTGAAGTCTTTGCGGGACACTCTGGGGAGTTCCCTCATGGTGGGTGCTGGGGATACAGTCTGTCTGGAGCTTCTAGCTGCTTCCACAGAGAGCTGCCTCTCCAGCAATGCCCTCTCTTGAGCTCTATGAATGGCCTCCCTCTTATCTTCTATGGTAGCATCTTCTCCCAGCAATGCCATCTGCCTCGCCAGCAATGCCCTCGCCTTAGCTCCGCGCATGACCTCCCTCTTATCTTCTAAGGTAGCCTCTTCTCCCAGCAATGCCAACTCCTCCTCGTACCACACAACCCACTGACTTTTTTGGGTATTTACCTCCGGCTGCAGTCTTTCCTCCGTTTGCTGTGGGGATCCTTCCTCAGCTTCATCTTGCAGGCGAACTCCTTCCAAAGCCTCAATCAGCTGCTCCTTGGAGAGTCCCTTGTAGCTGACTCCCAGTTCATGGGCCTTTGTTTGTAGGTTCACCGCAGTCCAGTTCTTGTACTCTGCGGTGCTGGTTCCAGATGTTGATGGGCCGTTGTCCTCCATTCCTTCTGCTCTGATCCCAGCGCTGCCAACCAGTTTGTGACGGGGTATACGACAGAGCAAGAAGGGACAACAGGCCGAGGGACGATCCAACGAGATTTATTAAGGCAGGGAGCATACAACATCAAATATCCATAATGTCCTTGGAGTCCATGAGAAGTCCACAATAAGTCCACACAATGGAAACAAATCCGGGCACCTCACGATAGTCCTTGTGCCAGATGCGATAACAATAATCCTTGCAATAGTCCACAGGATGCCACACAATCCCACGGACGTCACGAGCTGGCCTCAACTCAGTTCGTGACTCCTTCATGTCCGCACTCAAATCACAACTGATCTTACAACAAGAATGTATTGTCAGGGCTCCTGGGATCAGCCCATCTGAAGGGGGGTAGGGGTCACACCTACTATTCAATGATTTGGTCCATCAGAAGATTCTAGAAATGTAAGGGCTCCACTGAGTCTACAGGATGTGTATTGTAGGTTATCTTCTGCTTAGGAAACAATAGCCACAGTTCCACTAGCTGTTGACACAAGCCTAAATTAGATTATGGTCCAGGTACATCACAAGACATTGCAAAGTATTGGGGGAAGGAGACATGGTTAATTTACAGCAAATACAACCAGAGGAAAGTTACATGACATATTATACAAAATACAGGACAGGGCAAAACTACAAATCATGACAAACGACCCAAAGCATACAGCGAGATTGGGTAAGAAATGGTCGACTGACACTAAAGTAGAGGTGCTGGATTGTCCCCATAGTCCCCAGTCCCAGAGCTCAACCCAGTCCAACAAGTGAGGCGACCAGTGTGCACCAACAAGGGGAATGTGAAGAAGAGACCTGGGAGCAGATTTTGATTGAGACTTGTTTGAATCTGAACAAGAGCTGCCCAGAAGGATTCAGGCCGTGCTAAAAATCTAAACTTAGATTTTTAGGAGCAAAACGGTGACAATGCAGTGAGATGACAATAATCTGCTTAACTAAGTAGATGCTAAATAGCTGCAAGTCACATTTATGTATGATATAGCCAAGAAGGTTGTCTGAAAAAATGATGGTCGTGTCACATTGGAAGCAGTAGATATGGAGCCTGAAAGTCAGAAGGTCAGAACATTGTTACCCTTTTGCTCATTAGTGTAGTGAATCCACCTCACAGGTCAATCGTAACAACTACTCTGTCCTTTATCGACTCTTTTCTTCCTTCAAATCTCCTTTGTCTCATGCACACTCCTTTATATTATTCCACAGACTAGTGTCCCCTTGAGACTACCCTATCATTTCTAATTTAGTCTGTCACCTCCTGACCCCACTGTTTCTCTAGGCTTCCCTGTTCCACCCAGACCACTTTTTCTTCTATTCTCCTCTAGACCCTTCTGTTTTGCACCAGCTTTCTCTGTCCTCCTCCAGGCCTCTTAGTGCCCTTCTTTAGGCACACAGGCACTCTCTCTTGGAATTAGCTTGGAGGAATGGAAACCTCAGCAATAAGGAAATTCTCACCTGAAAAGGTTGTGCTGGTGTGACTGTATGTAAATAGGGAAAGGGGCCCTGCACTGTCCATAGGGCTGGGACTCTAAGGCTACTTTCACACATCAGGTTTTCGGCGTCAGGCACGATCTGGCGTCGTGCCGGAATGCCGGATCCGGCAAATGTTTTGTAAAACCTGATGTGCCGGATCCGGTTTTCTGTCGGATCCGTCTTGTTCTTGACAGACAAAACCGGATCCGTCTCATCCGGTTAATCCATTTTTCTATCCGTTTTTCGACGGATTACGCCGGATCTGGTTTTTAAAATTGACCCTTGTGGCCTTCCGAACGGGATTGGCTACTGAAAAACTATATATAGCATGTTCCTACAGCCCTTCTTTGACAGGTTGTAGTGGGCAGAGCTACTGAGCATGCTCAGACCAAAAAAACCGGATCCGGCTTTCGCCGGATCAGGCGCATTGCGGCGCTCATAGGCTTTCATTGTGTGAAAAAGACGGACGCGCCGGATCCGGCGTGTCCGGCTTTTTCGCCGGAGACAAAAAAGTTCCAGTAGCCGTTTTTTCCGGATCGCGACACATTGCCGGATCCGGCGAAAACCGGATGAAACGCATGGCCATCCGGCGCGATCCGGCGCAAATGCAAGTCAATGGGGGGGAAACCGGATCCGGCATTGCATTTCGCCGGATCCGGTTTCTGTCAAAAGCGCCGGATCGCGCCTGACGGCGAAAACCTGATGTGTGAAAGAGGCCTTACTGTCCCTGGTCCCAAAGGTGCCACTAAAAATGAGGAGGTTTGGTCCACCAGCCTTACTGTTCTCCTGTAATATCGTAAGCTGTCCCCTCCCCCGCACCAAGAGGCCTGGGACAGAAATGTTAGTGTATAAACATGTAAGACAAACAGAGATAACAGAAAGAAACTAACATATAAATCATTCACCCAACGGTAGAGAGGTATATAGGGAAGGGGAAAGCATACACCCAAAACATTCTGCAACAATCTCCAGCAGCAACAACAACGACTACCTTCTTCTCAACACTGCAACTCCAAGGAGCTAGGAAGTAAAACTTTCACTGGCAAGGAAGAAAAAGTCTGGCCAGATTTTATAGCAGGAAGAAATGACCAGGTCAGGAACAGCTGTGAGATGCTGCTGCAAGTTTCTAATCAGCATAGAAAGGGTCATTAACCTCTTCAGCACCAAAGGAAACAAAAACTATTTAATAGGAAACACAGACACACAGGCTAAATGGAAGATTTACGATTCACAATGCGTAGTAACCTTCTAACCGCCAAGGAGTACATGACCCACTTGTGACAGCTGGACAGGCACAACACTGGAGGAGGTTTGGAGTAGTAAAACCTATGACTGCTGCACTGATCGCCCATGCCAAGTGCCAAGGCATGGAACCAGAGGGACATCCAAATAATAAGAAAATATGCGGTTTCTCCAGGCACTGCCACAAGGGAGGATGAGCCAAAGGTAAATGAAGAAGGATAAAACATTAAAACTATAATATCCATCTTCAATTACCTATTGCTCATTACCTCTTATAGCAGCGCCCAGAGAAACCGCATCTTTTGTTATTTCATGGATTTTGTCTTCTTCAGACTCCCTTATCTTCGCCAGACTCCTGCTCCAAACTTCTCCATCCTTCTTCTGTCTCTTCTGTCCTTTCACGGACACATTTCTCCTCTCCAGAATCCTCTGTAAATGCCACACTCCTCTGTTTCCTGTTGACTCCTTGGTTCTCCACCACTCCTGAGTTATTCTCCACCTAACCCCTCTGTCCTTTCCTTTCTCTTACATTCCCTCTAGGCTCCTCCGTCTTCCTCCAGCATTTTCTGTCTTCTCTTCCAGATCCATCTATTCTACTCTAACTCCTCTGTTCCCTCCAGACTTTTCTGTCCTCTCCTGACACCTCTGTCCTCATCCCTCTGTCTCAACCCACACACTCTTATGTTCCCTCATCCACACCCCTCTGTCCTTCTCCTTCAGATTCCTAGGACCCCTTCAGACAGATGAGTACAGTGTGTAGAGGTTTGTACTCACTCAGCTGCTCTTGAGGTCGGCGCAGGAGGTGGTTTTCAAGCAGTTGTCCAGGCAAGTTTATTTAACTTCATAAACCGCTCCGGGTGGCAAAACAAAACTGAAAACCAATAGTCCATATAGCACTACGGGTCTGCATGCTCAGGTCAGTGTCTTTAACAACACACACTGGAGGTCTCCACACCTCCAGCCACAGACACCTGAGAGACTGGGACTCCATTTTATCTGCCAAACCACGGTCCTGGGGTGGGAATATGTGAGCGGTCATTCCCACCCATCTCTTATGACCACTCATAAAACCAGGCCCTGAAATGGCCAAATAACTTTCTCAGCACTATCCGTGCTGGAGCATGCTTCCGAGCTCACATCACCGCAGCTAACAGCCGCGATGACACACATCTCCCCTCAAGGACTCGTCCGGCGGCCTTCTTACAAGTGACACAGGCACTAGTTCCACAAGTCTCTTCTTAAGGTTTTTCCATCTGTTTTGGTCATCAGAAGATACTTACATGGGTAGTCCATCCACTACCCGATATGTTCCTAGGTGGCTGCGGAAGTCCAGTAATCCATCTACTTCATTGTATTTCCTCTTTTTCTGCAGCAATCTAGAGAAACATGAGAAGCATTACTGATCTATGGATAACCATCACGAACTGCTCATCTGCTACTGACAATAAGCATAAAACAGCTAATAAAATCAGGGACCTCCAATCCATCTCAGAAGGTTTCAAAGTTGGGAGTTGTCCCAGTGTCCAAGGATACTAATGGTATGTCCTGAGGACACTGAGGACATAGATACAGTTAGATAACTGATTCACAATTTATGTCTCGATAGACCTGCAAAATCATGCAGTAATCGTGTCATTACCAAGTCATATCTCAAGGCAGAAGAGTCCTGATCAGCAACATAGGTGCAAAGACGCAACTAGACACATAGGCAAGTGAGGGTCACTGCAGAGGCTTCATACGGAGTGTGGAGAAATGTACTGTGAGGATATACTGTGTGTGCTGAGAATGTTCTGTGGGGACAACATATTGTGCGTGGGGGGAATGTACTATGGGGACATCATACTGAGTGTGGGGGAATGTACTGTGGAGACATCATACTGTGTGTGGGGGAATGAACTGTGGGGACGTCCTACTGTGTGTGGGGGAATGTACTGTGAGGACATCATACTGTGTGTGGGGGAATGTACTGTGGGGACATCATACTGTGTGTGGGGGAATGAACTGTGGGGACATCATACTGTGTGTGGGGGAATGTACTGTGGGGACATCATATTGTGTGTGGGGGAATGTACTGTGGTGACATCATACTGTGTGTGGGGGAATATACTGTGGGGACATCAGTCTGTGTGTGGAGGGAATGTACTGTGGGGACATCATACTGTTTGTGGGGGAATGTACTGTGGGGACATCATACTGTGTGTGGGGGAATGTACTGTGGGGACATCATACTGTGTGTGGGGGAATATACTGTGGGGACATCAGTCTGTGTGTGGGGGGAATGTAGTGTGAGGACATCATACTGTGTGGAGGTAATGTACTGTGGGGACATCATACTGTGTGTGGAGGGAATGTTCTGTGGGGACATCATACTGTGTGGAGGTAATGTACTGTGGAGACATCATACTGTGTGGAGGTAATGTACTGTGGAGACCTCATACTGTGTGTGGAGGTAATGTACTGTGGGGACATCATACTGTGTGGAGGTAATGTACTGTGGGGACATCATACTCTGTGTGGAGTGGAGGGAATGTACTGTGGGGACTTCATAATGTGTGTGGGGAATGTACTGTGGGGACATCAAACTGTGTGTGGGGACATCATACTGTGTGTGGGGAATGTACTGTGGGGACATCATACTGTGTGTGGGGGAATGTACTGTGGGGACATCATACTGTGTGTGGGGAATGTACTGTGGGGACATCATACTGTGTGTGGGGGAATGTACTGTGGGGACATCATACTGTGTGTGGGGGAATGTACTGTGAGGACATCATACTGTGTGGAGGGAATGTACTGTGGGGACATCATACTGTGTGTGGAGGGAATGTACTGTGGGGACTTCATACTGTGTTTGGGGAATGTACTGTGGGGACATTAAACTGTGTGTGGGGACATCATACTGTGTGTGGGGAATGTACTGTGGGGACATCATACTGTGTGTGGGGGAATGTACTGTGGGGACATCATACTGTGTGTGGGGAATGTACTGTGGGGACATCATACTGTGTGTGGAGGAATGTACTGTGGGGACATCATACTGTGTGTGGAGGAATGTACTGTGGGGACATCATACTGTGTGTGGGGGAATGTACTGTGGGGACATCATACTGTGTGTGGGGGAATGTACTGTGGGGACTTCATACTGTGTGTGGGGGAATGTACTGCGGAGACATCATACTGTGTGTGGGGGAATGTACTGCGGAGACATCATGCTGTGTGTGGGGAATGTACTGTGAGGACATCATACTGTGCGTGGGGGGATTGTACTGTGGGGACATCATACTGTGTGTGGGGGGAATGTACTGTGGAGACATCATTCTGTGTGTGTGGGGAATGTACTGTGGGGACATCATTCTGTGTGTGTGGGGGAATGTACTGTGGGGACATCATTCTGTGTGTGTGGGGGAATGTACTGTGGGGACATCATACTGTGTGTGGAGGAATGTACTGTGGGGACATCATACTGTGTGTGGAGGAATGTACTGTGGGGACATCATACTGTGTGTGGAGGAATGTACTGTGGGGACATCATACTGTGTGTGGAGGAATGTACTGTGGGGACATCATACTGTGTGTGGAGGAATGTACTGTGGGGACATCATACTGTGTGTGGAGGAATGTACTGTGGGGACATCATACTGTGTGTAGGGGAATGTACTGTGGGGACATCATACTGTGTGTAGGGGAATGTACTGTGGGGACATCATACTGTGTGTGGGGGAATGTACTGTGGGGACATCATACTGTGTGTGGGGGAATGTACTGTGGGGACATCATACTGTGTGTGGAGGAATGTACTGTGGGGACATCATACTGTGTGTGGAGGAATGTACTGTGGGGACATCATACTGTGTGTAGGGGAATGTACTGTGGGGACATCATACTGTGTGTAGGGGAATGTACTGTGGGGACATCATACTGTGTGTGGGGGAATGTACTGTGGGGACATCATACTGTATGTGGGGGAATGTACTGTGGAGACATCACACTGAGTGTGAGGTAATATACTGTGGGGACATCATACTGTGTGTGTGGGAATGTATTGTGGGGACATCATACTGTGTGTGGGGGAATGTACTGTGGGGACTTCACACTGTGTGTGGGGGAATGTACTGTGGGGACATCATAATGTGTGTGGGGGAATGTACTGTGGGGACATCACACTGTGTGTGCGGGAATGTACTGTGGGGACATCATACTGTGTGTGGGGGAATGTTCTGTGGGGACTTCACACTGTGTGGGGGGGAATGTACTGTGGGGACATCATATTGTGTGTGGGGGGAATGTACTGTGGGGACATCATACTGAGTGTGGGGGAATGTACTGTGGGGACATCATACTGTGTGTGGAGGAATGTACTGTGGAGACATCATACTGTGTGTGGGGGAATGTACTGTGGAGACATCATACTGTGTGTGGGGTAATGTACTGTGGGGACATTATACTGTGTGTGGGGGGAACGTACTGTGGAGACATCATACTGTGTGTGGAGGGAATGTACTGTGGGGACATTTTACTGTGTGTGGGGTAATGTACTGTTGGGACATCATACTGTGCGCAGAGGGAATGTACTGTGAGGATATCATACTGTGTGTGGGGGAATGTATGGTAAAGAGATCATACTGTGTGTGGAGGAGTGTACTGTGAGGACATCATACTGTGTGTGGATGGAATGTACTGTGGGGTCATCATACTGTGTGTGGGGGAATGTACTGTGGGGTCATCATACTGTGTGTGGGGGAATGTACTGTGGGGACATCATTCTGTGTGTGGGGGAATGTACTGTGGAGTCATCATACTGTGTGTGGGGGAATATACTGTGGGGACATCATTCTGTGTGTGGAGGAATGTACTGTGGGGTCATCATACTGTGTGTGGGGGAATGTACTGTGGGGACATTACACTGTGGGGGGGAAAGTACTGTGGGGTCATCATACTGTGGGTGTGGGGGGAATGTACTGTGGGGACATCATACTGTGTGTGGGGGAATGTACTGTGGGGACATCATTCTGTGTGTGGGGGAATGAACTGTGGGGACATCATAATGTGTGTGGTGGAAAGTACTGTGGGGACATCATACTGTGTGTGGGGGAATGTTCTGTGGAGACATCACACTGTGTGTGGTGGAATGTACTGTGGGGACAACATACTGTGTGTGGGGGGAATGTACTGTGGGGACATCATACTGTGTGTGGGGAATGTACTGTGGGGTCATCATACTGTATGTGGGGGAATGTACTGTGGAGTCATCATACTGTGTGTGGGGGGAATGTACTGTGGGGACATTATACTGTGTTTGGGGGGAATGTACTGTGGGGACATTATACTGTGTTTGGGGGGAATGTACTGTGGGGACATCATACTGTGTGTGGGGGAATGTACTGTGGAGACATCATACTGTGTGTGGGGGAATGTACTTTGGGGTCATCATACTGTGTGGGGGGGAATGTACTGTGGAGATATCATACTGTGTGTGGGGAATGTACTGTGGAGACCTCATACTGTGTGGGAGGAATGTACTCTGGGGACATCATACTGTGTGTGGGGGAATGTACTGTGGGGACCTCATACTGTGTGTGGAGGGAATGTACTGTGAGGACATCATATTGTGTGTGGGGGAATATACTGTGGAGACATTATACTGTGTGTGGGGGAATGTACTGTGGGGACATCACACTGTGCGGGGGAATGTACTGTGGAGACCTCATACTGTGTGTGGGGGAATGTACTGTGGAGACATCATACTGTGTGTGGGGTAATGTACTGTGGAGACATCATACTGTGTGTCGGGGAATGTACTGTGGAGAAATCACACTGTGTGGGGGAATGTACTGTGAGGACATCATACTGTGTGTGGGGGAATGTATTGTGGGGACATCATACTGTGAGGGGGAATGTATTGTGGGGACATCATACTGTGTGGGGGTAATGTACTGTGGGGACATCATACTGTGTGTGGAGGAATGTACTGTGGAGACATCATACTGTGTGTGGAGGGAATGTACTGTTGGGACATCATACTGTGCGCAGAGGGAATGTACTGTGAGGACATCATTCTGTGTGTGGGGGAATGTATTGTGGGGACATCATACTGTGAGGGGGAATGTATTGTGGGGACATCATACTGTGTGGGGGTAATGTACTGTGGGGACATCATACTGTGTGTGGAGGAATGTACTGTGGAGACATCATACTGTGTGTGGGGAATGTACTGTGGGGTCATCATACTGTATGTGGGGGAATGTACTGTGGAGTCATCATACTGTGTGTGGGGGGAATGTACTGTGGGGACATTATACTGTGTTTGGGGGGAATGTACTGTGGGGACATTATACTGTGTTTGGGGGGAATGTACTGTGGGGACATCATACTGTGTGTGGGGGAATGTACTGTGGAGACATCATACTGTGTGTGGGGGAATGTACTTTGGGGTCATCATACTGTGTGGGGGGGAATGTACTGTGGAGATATCATACTGTGTGTGGGGAATGTACTGTGGAGACCTCATACTGTGTGGGAGGAATGTACTCTGGGGACATCATACTGTGTGTGGGGGAATGTACTGTGGGGACCTCATACTGTGTGTGGAGGGAATGTACTGTGAGGACATCATATTGTGTGTGGGGGAATATACTGTGGAGACATTATACTGTGTGTGGGGGAATGTACTGTGGGGACATCACACTGTGCGGGGGAATGTACTGTGGAGACATCATACTGTGTGTGGGGTAATGTACTGTGGAGACATCATACTGTGTGTCGGGGAATGTACTGTGGAGAAATCACACTGTGTGGGGGAATGTACTGTGAGGACATCATACTGTGTGTGGGGGAATGTATTGTGGGGACATCATACTGTGAGGGGGAATGTATTGTGGGGACATCATACTGTGTGGGGGTAATGTACTGTGGGGACATCATACTGTGTGTGGAGGAATGTACTGTGGAGACATCATACTGTGTGTGGAGGGAATGTACTGTTGGGACATCATACTGTGCGCAGAGGGAATGTACTGTGAGGACATCATTCTGTGTGTGGGGGAATGTATTGTGGGGACATCATACTGTGAGGGGGAATGTATTGTGGGGACATCATACTGTGTGGGGGTAATGTACTGTGGGGACATCATACTGTGTGTGGAGGAATGTACTGTGGAGACATCATACTGTGTGTGGAGGGAATGTACTGTGGGGTCATCATACTGTGTGTGGGGGAATGTACTGTGGGGTCATCATACTGTGTGTGGGGGAATGTACTGTGGGGACATCATTCTGTGTGTGGAGGAATGTACTGTGGAGACATCATACTGTGTGTCGGGGAATGTACTGTGGAGAAATCACACTGTGTGGGGGAATGTACTGTGAGGACATCATACTGTGTGTGGGGGAATGTATTGTGGGGACATCATACTGTGAGGGGGAATGTATTGTGGGGACATCATACTGTGTGGGGGTAATGTACTGTGGGGACATCATACTGTGTGTGGAGGAATGTACTGTGGAGACATCATACTGTGTGTGGAGGGAATGTACTGTTGGGACATCATACTGTGCGCAGAGGGAATGTACTGTGAGGTCATCATTCTGTGTGTGGGGGAATGTATTGTGGGGACATCATACTGTGAGGGGGAATGTATTGTGGGGACATCATACTGTGTGGGGGTAATGTATTGTGGGGACATCATACTGTGTGGGGGTAATGTACTGTGGGGACATCATACTGTGTGTGGAGGAATGTACTGTGGAGACATCATACTGTGTGTGGAGGGAATGTACTGTTGGGACATCATACTGTGCGCAGAGGGAATGTACTGTGAGGACATCATTCTGTGTGTGGGGGAATGTATTGTGGGGACATCATACTGTGAGGGGGAATGTATTGTGGGGACATCATACTGTGTGGGGGTAATGTACTGTGGGGACATCATACTGTGTGTGGAGGAATGTACTGTGGAGACATCATACTGTGTGTGGGGTAATGTACTGTTGGGACATCATACTGTGCGCAGAGGGAATGTACTGTGAGGATATCATACTGTGTGTGGGAGAATGTACGGTAAAGAGATCATACTGTCTGTGGAGGACTGTACTGTGAGGACATCATACTGTGTGTGGATGGAATGTACTGTGGGGTCATCATACTGTGTGTGGGGGAATGTACTGTGGGGTCATCATACTGTGTGTGGGGGAATGTACTGTGGGGTCATCATACTGTGTGTGGGGGAATGTACTGTGGGGTCATCATACTGTGTGTGGGGGAATGTACTGTGGGGTCATCATACTGTGTGTGGGGGAATGTACTGTGGGGACATCATTCTGTGTGTGGAGGAATGTACTGTGGGGTCATCATACTGTGTGTGGGGGAATGTACTGTAGGGACATTACACTGTGTGTGGGGGAAAGTACTGTGGGGTCATCATACTGTGGGTGTGGGGGAATGTACTGTGGGGACATCATATTGTGTGTGGGGGAATGTACTGTGGGGACATCATTCTGTGTGTGGGGGAATGTACTGTGGGGTCATCATACTGTGTGTGGGGGAATGTACTGTGGGGACATCATACTGTGTATGGGGGAATGTACTGTGGGGACATCATTCTGTGTGTGGCGGAATGTAGTGTGAGGACATCATACTGTGTGGGGGAATGTACTGTGGGGACACCATACTGTGTGTAGGGGAATGTACTGTGGGGACACCATATTGTGTGTAGGGGAATGTACTGTGGGGATATCATACTGTGTGGGGGAATGTACTGTGGGGACATTATACTGTGTGTGGGGGGAATGTACTGTGGGGACATCATTCTGCGTGTGGAGGAATGTACTGTGAGGACATCATACTGTGTGTGGAGGAATGTACTGTGAGGACATCATACTGTGTGTGGAGGGAATGTACTGTGGGGACATCATACTGTGTGTAGAGGAATGTACTGTGGGGACACCATACTGTGTGTAGGGGAATGTACTGTGGGGATATCATACTGTGTGTGGGGGAATGTATTGTGGGGACATCATACTGTGTGTGGGGGAATGTATTGTGGGGACATCATACTGTGTGTAGGGGAATGTACTTCAAGCTTTAAAAACAGCCCTGTGCAACTCCCCAGTGTTGAAAGCAGTCGACAGCAGCTGCCCGTTTCTGGTACAGACCGATGCCAGCGAGTTTGGCCTCGGTGCTGTGCTCAGCCAGGTCGACTCAGGGAACCAGGAGCACCCCGTGTTGTACCTGAGCCGGAAACTTTTGCCGAGGGAAGTGGCCTACTTCACCATCGAGATGGAGTGCCTGGCCATGTTGTGGGCACTGCATCGTTTGCAGCCCTACCTCTACGGGCGCACCTTCACGGTGGTAACCGACCACAACCCTCTGAGCTGGCTGCACACAGTCTCCGGAACCAATGGAAGGTTGCTCCGCTGGAGCCCTGCCCTTCAACAGTACGACTTTACCGTACAACACAAAAGGGGCAGTGAACATGGTAATGCCGATGGGTTGTCCTGCCGGGGCGAACCTGCTGAGGTGCGCATGGCGGGTAACCATCAGGTTATGCCTCCATAGCTCACTCTAAAAGGGGGAGGTGTAATGTAAGATATGTCTGTAAAGTATGTTGTTTCTGGAACATGCTAGAAATCTCCCATTTCACTCTACTGAGGACATTGTGGCCTGTCATAGCTGTGTCATTCCCTCTTGCCCCCCATTAGCAGCTGTGTGTGTATCTGCCTGCGTGCAGCTCTGTGAAACCTGAGATCACAGTAGGATTATCTCTTCCTTCCCCCATCCCTGATCAGCCAGGAAGAAGATTCTCCCTTTTGTTCTCAACCATGCAGCTAAAGCTATGAGTAATACTAAAAGAAGCTCTATCGCAAGAACCATACACAACAGAGATATAGTAATCACATCCCTGCGTAGGACACAAAACCAGCTTTCTAACCCCTAATTTTCACGGTTCTATCCCCTCCACAAACTGAGATATGGATTATTCCCAAATGGTGTGTCCGAACTACTGCATGTTTGATTTTGTTTATTGTTTTCGGTAAACTGGGAAAAATGACACCATCGGCGTGTTTATACGAGCTTCCCTCATCTAGATATAGTTAGTATAAGTTTTTAGTTAAATTGCAACTTAGAGAAAGGGGGGCTGAACTTCTCCAGCCTGGCCCCTTTTGTGAGGTTACACAGCAGGGGCCATAAGGCATGCCAAGGTTCAAACCATTGAGTTGAGCTGGAGTTTTCATGCTGAAAGGATCACCAGATGTCTGGGGCGTATGGCTGCTGCCCATCCCCCTAGCACATGGCTGCCTAAAGACAATTAAGCAACTGTAAGTGTAATTTCTGTTTTCATCCCTGTTATTTTATATTTGCAATGTACATATCTAATGTCTCAACTTGTAACAACTTTTATCTATGTAATCACTGCCCCCTTTGGGGAATAAATCATAAAACTATTAGCCTGCCTCCATGCTCTAAGAAACTAACTTAAGCGCCTTTAGATAATCGCTACTAATTTGGGGGTTTGCTACGGACCCTCTTAATTAACTCATTGATTAAGTAAATCGTAGCTGGTGGCAGCGAAATGTGATTTGGGCCCTGGGTACAGCTGGCTGTGACAGAAAGGGATCTGATAAGCTAATTGGGTGGCTGTGGCCAGAGCACTGATAATTCCCTCACCGCAGCTTGTCGGGTGGCCAGACCTCATTGAATCAGCCGGCCGGTGACCAATTATCCTAGGTGTAGTTCCCGGACTGACCTGAGAATAAGGGGGGCGCCGGAGAGCTGCGAGTTCCAAAGTGGAACTGAGAAAGTGGGATATACATAAATCCCCGCAGTTCTTGGAAGGTTGTTAGCAGTGGTGGGGCATCCAAAATAACCCCCTGTGATAAATAGTTAGGGCAAGATTAGCTTGCTGTATTTTTGTCACGTGGTGCCAGTGGTGGGATAACTAAGATAAGCCCCCACTGTGCCTGTGATAGCCGTGTGCCGGCAGTGCGTCGCGTCCCTCCGTCCGCTGACATAACGGTGTCAGCGGTGGGATCGTGACACATTATAATCAGTATAACGGCACCGACCTGACACTGTGTGTAGGTTACTATGCACCACCCTGCTGACAGGTTCCCTTTAAGTTGGGTTGTATGTGACAATCCTCTATGTACTGAGACTGACAACCAACATCACAGCTCTGCGCATCACGTGACTGGATTAATATCTTGTTCCAGAAGTCAGTGTGTAATAATCTCTATAATTAAGGAGACAAAATACAGGAAGCTGGTTGGCGCTTCGTGTGATCGTGGAGGGAATCAGTAAAATGGAGCGGAGCCCCGGCCTCTGGTGAGAATAATGGCTCATGTACTCCAGGGACATCCAGACAACAGACGTTTCCGCCCGTCCCGGTTATCAGTAATGGGACCGCCATAGAGCGGGATTAGTGATGCCGTAATCCCAAGGAAACCACATCACCACCATTAAAGCTGCAAAATAATTCTACACATAAAAGTCATACAACATTCTGCAACAAGGTTGTGATACAATAAGAGAATAATCCTCTAGACTGATCGATCATCAGTCATTACTCAGATCTGTCAGACGTAATGTAACTCATTCTCATGGGGATGTGATAATTCTCTCCAAGGATGGAAACGATCCTATGTGCATCACTGGAATAATACTCAATCTAAACATCGTTTTGGAAAAAAAAAAACCCTCTCTCTTTCACTTATCACAATCGGATATATCTCTGGTCATGTATTTTTCTCCCTTCATTATGAATTTGTCTACTATTGCAGACGTGCAAAAAATGTTTTATTATATTTATAAAAAACTATTCGAAAACTTTCTGTCCTTATCTAGAGATATTTGTACCCACATCTGGATCGGATCCTGCCGTGACACCGGTGATCTTTGTACCCACATCTGGATCGCATCCTGCCGTGACACCGGTGATCTTTGTATCCACATCTGGATCGGATCCTGCCGTGACACCGGTGATCTTTGTACCCACATCTGGATCGCATCCTGCCGTGACACCGGTGATCTTTGTATCCACATCTGGATCGGATCCTGCGGTGACACCGGTGATATTTGTACCCACATCTGGATTGGATCCTGCCGTGACACCGGTGATCTTTGTACCCACATCTGGATTGGATCCTGCCGTGACACCGGTGATCTTTGTATCCACATCTGGATCGGATCCTGCCGTGACACCGGTGATATTTGTACCCACATCTGGATTGGATCCTGCCGTGACACCGGTGATCTTTGTACCCACATCTGGATCGGATCCTGCCGGGACACCGGTGATCTATATACCCACATCTGGATCGGATCCTGCCGTGACACCGGTGATCTATATACCCACATCTGGATCGGATCCTGCCGTGACACCGGTGATCTTTGTACCCACATCTGGATCGCATCCTGCCGTGACACCGGTGATCTTTGTATCCACATCTGGATCGGATCCTGCCGTGACACCGGTGATATATGTACCCACATCTGGATTGGATCCTGCCGTGACACCGGTGATCTTTGTACCCACATCTGGATCGGATCCTGCCGGGACACCGGTGATCTATATACCCACATCTGGATCGGATCCTGCCGTGACACCGGTGATCTTTGTACCCACATCTGGATCGGATCCTGCCGGGACACCGGTGATATTTGTATCCACATCTGGATCGCATCCTGCCGTGACACCGGTGATCTTTGTACCCACATCTGGATCGGATCCTGCCGTGACACCGGTGATATTTGTACCCACATCTGGATCGCATCCTGCCGTGACACCGGTGATCTTTGTATCCACATCTGGATCGGATCCTGCGGTGACACCGGTGATATTTGTACCCACATCTGGATTGGATCCTGCCGTGACACCGGTGATCTTTGTACCCACATCTGGATCGGATCCTGCCGGGACACCGGTGATCTTTGTACCCACATCTGGATCGGATCCTGCCGTGACACCGGTGATATATGTACCCACATCTGGATTGGATCCTGCCGTGACACCGGTGATCTTTG
The DNA here is from genome assembly GCF_039654945.1 of Dendrobates tinctorius. Lineage (NCBI taxonomy): Eukaryota > Metazoa > Chordata > Amphibia > Anura > Dendrobatidae > Dendrobates > Dendrobates tinctorius. The sequence continues at coordinate 546,202 of NW_027361942.1, forward strand.
TACCCACATCTGGATCGGATCCTGCCGGGACACCGGTGATCTATATACCCACATCTGGATCGGATCCTGCCGTGACACCGGTGATCTTTGTACCCACATCTGGATCGGATCCTGCCGGGACACCGGTGATATTTGTATCCACATCTGGATCGCATCCTGCCGTGACACCGGTGATCTTTGTACCCACATCTGGATCGGATCCTGCCGTGACACCGGTGATCTTTGTACCCACATCTGGATCGGATCCTGCCGTGACACCGGTGATATATGTACCCACATCTGGATCGGATCCTGCCGTGACACCGGTGATATATGTACCCACATCTGGATTGGATCCTGCCGTGACACCGGTGATCTTTGTACCCACATCTGGATCGGATCCTGCCGGGACACCGGTGATCTATATACCCACATCTGGATCGGATCCTGCCGTGACACCGGTGATATATGTACCCACATCTGGATCGGATCCTGCCGTGACACCGGTGATCTTTGTATCCACATCTGGATCGGATCCTGCCGTGACACCGGTGATATTTCTATCATTTATCCTTGTATTGGATTTTATGTGGAGAATAATTCCTCCGTTCTTCTATCGCCGTCCTTGTTATATCTGGAGAGTAAAGACACAAGATTTCGAGAAGCCGACAGAATGAATGAACCGCACAGAATGTGGCCATCTCATAGTCCTTGTTCAGAGCATGCGGGGAGAACGTGTTCAAGGTGTGTATGTGGCACCCCTGAGGGTTCAGTCTCCACAGAGGTACTGCACCTCAGCCAGAGGTGTGGTATTCCGCTCTCAGGTAAGGGGGGGGAGCACTATTCAGAACCCAGACACTTGCATCCAACACGGTGTGGGTGGAGAAAGCAGCAGGGGGAGAGCTGAAGGAAATGACAGTGAGAGAGTGAGTCAGTTGGAGCTGGGGACTGGAGATGAGAGGAGCTCATTCCTAGACCAGAAGACAGTAGAGAGAATGGAAAGACAAAAGAAACATAAAGATAAGCTTCAATGGAAAAGAGGAAGAAGGGGTCCTAGGGGCATGGGTAGTGAGGAATCCACCTGTGGCGCCCATATTCACGCCGACCGTAGTGGGGTGGAGGGACCAAGTCGCAGTAGGGGACCGGCCCCAGATTAGTGGAGAAACTAAGGACTCAGCTAGCTAACCGGAGGCTGCAGTATCTGCATGTGCTGCAGCCACATCCATACACTTTCGCTGAAAAGGCAGTCAGATAGGATCAAGGGGACTAAGAGAACGTGGCCCGACAGGATCCGAGACTACTGGCTTGGGACACTGTGTGAAAAGGCACAGGGCAGAAGACGTGGGAGCCAGCAAAGTGAGACGGCCAGGAAAGGAGCATCTGAAGGGGATTCTGACACTGTGTACCCCAAATTACCTGAGAGCTGGCAGGACCACCGACCCGAAGGACACAGCACCCCGGCTGGGGATTGTAACATCAGAACTGTGAGTAAAAGTGTGAAGACTGCACTCTGCTGTGTCCTCTGACTTATTTACAGTGTCACCTGCTTTGCTCCACGACTACAACCACCATCATCATCTCTAACACCTATAGCTGCCCTGGAGCTTAGCTCTACCCGTGGAGAGCTGTAACAACTCTGCTGCATCACCAACAGCCCCAGCGGTCTCTTTTGCAGTGTCGGCTATCACATTCCTTGCCAAACACCACGGGTGGCGACACGAATCATCCCCGTCTTTATTCCCTAAAATCATCGTTCTCCTTATTTTCATTGCACGCCCAGGGCTACGGACCGGGTCACTGCTGCCGTGACATCCCCTTTAAGAACTGACCGGCTGTAAACCCCGGCCCTAGCGGGTGTTGCATGTATCCAGTGAGATTCTCTGTAGAGAAGTCATTCCTCAATACTTCCTCCGCTCCTCGCAATTTGATTGTACTTAATGCAATTAACCATCGATCGACTACAAACAGTCGGATTAGATCTACAGATGCAGATTGATAAAATTGCCCAACAGTTGAGTTCATGTAGGCAATCAGATGAATCGGTGGCTTATAAAGAATCTGCTTATGTTGTTCTGGAAAATCTCCATAAAGAACTGCAGGAGAGAAAACGCCAAACGACACAGAGGCCGAGGTTTAGAAACGGCGTGGCATAAATTTCGGACGTGGAACTAATCCAAGGCTGCACTCTGGGAGCGGTTATCACCCTTCAGATTCAAGCAGTGACTGTTCTGGTTCAAACACTTAGGTAGGAAGGAAGGATCATCCCCGCGCTGCCGCAAGAAAAATTCCAAAAATTGTAGAGGTTTCAGCGTGGCACAATATTTGTGGTAAGTCCTGATGAAGGGGTCACCTGAACCCTGAAACGCGTAGAATAAACCACGCTGAAACCTCTACAATTTTTGGAATTCTTCTTGCGGCAGTTCGGGGATGTTCCTTCCTTCCTACCTAAGTGTATGCTTCAACCAGGTCCTGCACTGACCTGTGGATCTGCAGCAGCCGCCATTAAAATATGTCTTTCCTTCACTCTCACCAGGTGAGTAGTTCTCTTGGTAGGCAACTCTATGTAACGTTTGATAAGACCCTATTTGCGCTTTTGTGTCTCCCTCTTTTGTCTGTTCTGGTTCAAAGAGACACCAGCAGATATGAGCACCTGCAGATATCAGGGCCTTCAAATATGGGCTCCTGCAGATATGGGCTCCTGCAGATATCAGGGCCTTCAGATATGGGCTCCTGCAGATATCAGGGCCTTCAGATATGGGTTCCTGCAGATATCAGGGCCTGCAGATATGGGCTCCTGCAGATATCAGGGCCTTCAGATATGGGCGCCTGCAGGTATGGGCTCCTGCAGACATGGGCTCCTGCAGACATGGGCACCTGCAGATATCAGGGCCTTCAGATATGGGCACCTGCAGGTATGGGCTCCTGCAGATATCAGGGCCTTCAGATATGGGCACCTGCAGATATCAGGGTCTTCAGATATGGGCTCCTGCAGATATGGTTGTCTACAGATATGGGCTCCTGCCGATATCAGGGCCTTCAGATATGGGCTCCTGCAGGTATGGGCTCCTGCAGGTATCAGGGCCTTCAGATATGGGCTCCTGCAGATATGGGCTCCTGCAGATATCAGGACGTTCAGCTATGGGCGCCTGCAGGTATGTGCTTCTGCAGATATGGGCTCCTGCAGACATGGGCACCTGCAGATATCAGGGCCTTCAGATATGGGCACCTGCAGGTATGGGCTCCTGCAGATATCAGGGCCTTCAGATATGGGCTCCTGCAGATATCAGTGCCTGCAGATATGGTTGTCTGCAGATATGGGCTCCTGCCGATATCAGGGCCTTCAGATATGGGCTCCTGTAGGTATGGGCTCCTGCAGATATGGGCACCTGCAGATATCAGGGCCTTCAGATATGGCCACCTGCAGGTATGGGCTCCTCCAGATATCAAGGCCTTCAAATATGGGCGCCGGCAGGTATGGGCTCCTGCAGATATCAGAGCCTGCAGAAGATATCGGAGCCTGCAGATATCGGGGCCTACAGATATCAGAGCATACAGATATTGGGGCCTGCAGATATTGGGGCCTGCAGATATCGGGGCCTACAGATATCAGGGCCTGCAGATATCAGGGCCTGCAGATATGGGCTCCTGCAGATATGGGCTCCTGCAGATATCGATGCCTGCAGATATGGGCAGCTGCAGATGTCGGTGCCTGCAGATATGGGCAGCTGCAGATGTTGGTGCCTGCAGATATGGGCAGCTGCAGATATCGGTGTCTGAATGTCCAGTAATGTGCTAGATTTTATGAAATGCCCTCGTGGCTGTCTTTACATTGGTGAAACGACGCAGCACATTGGGACTCGCGTCAACAAATAAATTTTCCACCCCGTGTAAAGAATCTCATCACCGCCTCCATCACACTATAGAGATGAAGGACACACAACTGCGCAATCAAAGTATCAGGTATTGGAACAAGTTACAAATCTGAGGAGCGGAGGAAGTTTTAGAATGACTTCTCCGCAGAGACGCTCCCTGGATACACACCATGAACACGTTCTCTCCGCATGCTCTGAACAAGGAGTATGAGATGGCCGTATTCTGTGCAGTTCACTCATTCTGTCGGCTTCTCAAAATCTTGTGTCTTTACTCTCCAGATATCACAAGGACGGCGATAGAAGAACGGAGGAATTATTCTCCACATAAAATCCAATACAAGGATAAATGATAGAAATATCACCGGTGTCACGGCAGGATCCGATCCAGATGTGGATACTATAATAGTAATATAAAATATGTATGACTTTTCTGGAACATTCCAGGATCTTCCTTTCACTACACTGACCAGAACGATCCATGGCTGTCACACGCTGCAGATGTGACCCCCCCCTTCTTTCCTCCCTTGTCACACATTGCAGCTCTGTGCCTGCAGCTGGTAACCCTACACCAGGTCTTTCTTGTCACCCCCTCTCTAAAGGAATGTTAATTAGCTAGTGGAAAGAATTTCCTTTGTCAGAGAAACATGTGCCCTCATAGATATATATGGGACATAGTAAAATGGGCCTACCTCAGACCCCATTCGCGACAGAAAAGCGAAACGGACATTTCTGCGACGTGCTCGGCTCCGGCTTCACTACGGTGGTTCTTGCTAAGTTCTAGCCCCAACAGAACCCGAAAAATGGATTTCTCCTAAACAGTGTGACATAATTACTGCATGTTTGGTTTTGAATTATTGCCTTCGACAGGCTGGAAAAGATGATACTATGTACGTGTCTATACGAGATACCCTCTGCGAGATAGTTATTATAAGTTTTGTAGTCAGATTTATATAATTTATATAATGGCCTTGTAATGTCTTCACATCCTGATCTGTCCAGATGTCACCGTATCCCAGAATTCCAAGCGGAGGAAGTTCACCGAGTGCTATATTGGGACACCCAAGCGATGGGTGTCTCAATATGGAAACTGCTGCTGGTAGCAACCTATTGCACTGTACCACCAGAGGAACACCGTCGCACTACACACACACACTCTATACGCCGTACGCACCACATACACACACACACACACACATTCACACTCTCACAGTCACACACTCACACAGCCTCTTGCGCGGTACCACCAGCGGGACAACGTCGCACTGCACCTGCGCGAATTCCACGCAGGCGCAGTGAATCATTCGGTTGATCCCGGCGGCAGATGCGCGACGTGTCTACAGGCAGAGGAAGCCGGTCACATTAAAGGAGTGCTCCCACAATCGAAAGTTCATTTTAAAAATTGTCTGTGTCTGACCGTGTACGAAGCACACCACATCTCCTGGGCAGGGGAGGAAGCACAAGACAATACTGACATTACAGCAGGGGATCACAGAAAATTCATTTTGTGAGGTAAAATATTTCACTGACTGTTTTCAAACAATATTTTACCTCACAAAATGTATCCTCTGCGATCTCCTGCTGTAATGTCAGTATTGTCTTTTGCTTCCTCCCCTGCCCTGGAGCTGTGGTATGTTCTGTACATGGTCAGACACATGGGTGAGAGAAACAGAGCACGGGGGAGACAGCTCAAATGCGACAGCACATGAGGGGAGAACACAGCACAGGAAGGAGAGACAGCAGACAAGGGGGATAGCACATGGGGTAGACAGGTCACAGAAGAGAGCGCAGACGGGAGAAGTCAGCACATGGGGAAAGAGTGAGTGGATAGGTGGGTGAGCACATGGGGGGAGAGAAAGCCTGCCGCCATCGTGACATTACCGCCCTCCCGATGCGATAGCAACGGGCCTCCATCTAGTGTGAGTAATAATTGATGATCGATCAGTCTGGAGGATAATTCTCTTATTGTGTCACAACCTTGCTGCAGATTGTTGTATAACTTTAACGTGTAGAATTATTGAGCAGCTTTAATTGTGGTGATGTGGATTCCTTGGGGTTACGGTATCACTTATCCCGCTCTATGGCGGTCCCATTACTGATAAGCCGGGACGGGCGGAAACGTCTGTTGTCTGGATGTCCCTGGAGTACATTATTCTCACCAGAGGCCGGGGCTCCGCTCCATCCAGAATCTCTCCTCACTCATCTTCTGACATTCCACCACATTGGATGAAGAAAGAAAATGTCTCACTCTTGTGCCGGGTCGTACTTCCCCCGGTCGTGTCTCTCAGCATTGTAAAGTGGAGGGTTGTAGTCCGGGAAGTCCACCTGTAGAAAGACAACAGCGTGAGAAAAGCCACAAGTGTCCGTATATGAGGAGTAAACCGAGAGCGACGAATACTGGGACTCACAGGACGACATATACACACCCAGATTACCCAGACATGCGGATATCTCTACAGACACCCAGATTACACGGACATGCGGATATATCTACAGACACCCAGATTACACGGACATGCGGATATCTCTACAGACACCCAGATTACCCAGACATGCGGATATATCTACAGACACCCAGATTACCCAGACATGCGGATATCTCTACAGACACCCAGATTACCCAGACATGCGGATATATCTACAGACACCCAGATTACCCAGACATGCGGATATATCTACAGACACCCAGATTACACGGACATGCGGATATATCTACAGACACCCACATTACCCAGACATGCGGATATATCTACAGACACCCAGATTACCCAGACATGCGGATATATCTACAGACACCCGGATTACCCAGACATGCGGATATATCTACAGACACCCAGATTACCCAGACATGCGGATATATCTACAGACACCCAGATTACCCAGACATGCGGATATATCTACAGACACCCAGATTACCCAGACATGCGGATATATCTACAGACACCCAGATTACCCAGACATGCGGATATATCTACAGACACCCGGATTACCCAGACATGCGGATATATCTACAGACACCCAGATTACCCAGACATGCGGATATATCTACAGACACCCAGATTACCCAGACATGCGGATATATCTACAGACACCCACATTACCCAGACATGCGGATATATCTACAGACACCCAGATTACCCAGACATGCAGATATATCTACAGACACCCAGATTACACAGACATGCGGATATATCTACAGACACCCAGATTACACAGACATGCGGATATATCTACAGACACCCAGATTACCCAGACATGCGGATATATCTACAGACACCCAGATTACCCAGACATGCGGATATATCTACAGACACCCGGATTACCCAGACATGCGGATATATCTACAGACACCCAGATTACCCAGACATGCAGATATATCTACAGACACCCAGATTACCCAGACATGCAGATATCTCTACAGACACCCAGATTACCCAGACATGCGGATATCTCTCCAGACACCCAGATTACCCAGACATGCGGATATATCTACAGACACCCAGATTACACGGACATGCGGATATCTCTCCAGACACCCAGATTACCCAGACATGCGGATATCTCTCCAGACACCCAGATTACCCAGACATGCAGATATCTCTACAGACACCCAGATTACCCAGACATGCGGATATATCTACAGACACCCAGATTACCCAGACATGCAGATATATCTACAGACACCCACATTACCCAGACATGCGGATATCTCTCCAGACACCCAGATTACCCAGACATGCGGATATCTCTACAGACACCCAGATTACCCAGACATGCGGATATATCTACAGACACCCAGATTACCCAGACATGCGGATATATCTACAGACACCCAGATTACCCAGACATGCATATATATCTACAGACACCCAGATTACCCAGACATGCGGATATATCTACAGACACCCAGATTACACGGACATGCAGATATATCTACAGACACCCAGATTACCCAGACATGCAGATATATCTACAGACACCCAGATTACCCAGACATGCGGATATATCTACAGACACCCAGATTACACGGACATGCGGATATATCTACAGACACCCAGATTACACAGACATGCGGATATATCTACAGACACCCAGATTACACAGACATGCAGATATATCTACAGACACCCAGATTACACGGACATGCGGATATCTCTACAGACACCCAGATTACCCAGACATGCGGATATATCTACAGGCACCCAGATTACCCAGACATGCGGATATATCTACAGACACCCGGATTACCCAGACATGCGGATATATCTACAGACACCCGGATTACCCAGACATGCGGATATATCTACAGACACCCAGATTACCCAGACATGCGGATATATCTACAGACACCCAGATTACCCAGACATGCAGATATATCTACAGACACCCAGATTACCCAGACATGCGGATATATCTACAGACACCCAGATTACCCAGACATGCGGATATATCTACAGACACCCAGATTACCCAGACATGCAGATATATCTACAGGCACCCAGATTACCCAGACATGCGGATATATCTACAGACACCCGGATTACCCAGACATGCGGATATATCTACAGACACCCGGATTACCCAGACATGCGGATATATCTACAGACACCCAGATTACCCAGACATGCGGATATATCTACAGACACCCAGATTACCCAGACATGCGGATATATCTACAGACACCCAGATTACCCAGACATGCGGATATATCTACAGACACCCAGATTACACGGACATGCGGATATATCTACAGACACCCGGATTACCCAGACATGCGGATATATCTACAGACACCCAGATTACCCAGACATGCGGATATATCTACAGACACCCAGATTACCCAGACATGCGGATATCTCTACAGACACCCAGAATAACCAGACATGCAGATATATCTACAGACACCCAGATTACCCAGACATGCAGATATATCTACAGACACCCAGATTACCCAGACATGCAGATATATCTACAGACACCCGGATTACCCAGACATGCAGATATCTCTACAGACACCCAGATTACCCAGACATGCGGATATATCTACAGACACCCAGATTACCCAGACATGCGGATATATCTACAGACACCCAGATTACCCAGACACGCGGATATATCTACAGACACCCGGATTACCCAGACATGCGGATATCTCTACAGACACCCAGATTACCCAGACATGCGGATATATCTACAGACACCCAGATTACCCAGACACGCGGATATATCTACAGACACCCGGATTACCCAGACATGCGGATATCTCTACAGACACCCAGATTACCCAGACATGCAGATATATCTACAGACACCCAGATTACCCAGACATGCAGATATATCTACAGACACCCGGATTACCCAGACATGCAGATATCTCTACAGACACCCAGATTACCCAGACATGCAGATATATCTACAGACACCCAGATTACCCAGACATGCGGATATATCTACAGACACCCAGATTACCCAGACACGCGGATATATCTACAGACACCCGGATTACCCAGACATGCGGATATCTCTACAGACACCCAGATTACCCAGACATGCGGATATATCTACAGACACCCAGATTACCCAGACACGCGGATATATCTACAGACACCCGGATTACCCAGACATGCGGATATCTCTACAGACACCCAGATTACCCAGACATGCAGATATATCTACAGACACCCAGATTACCCAGACATGCAGATATATCTACAGACACCCAGATTACCCAGACATGCAGATATATCTACAGACACCCAGAATAACCAGACATGCAGATATATCTACAGACACCCAGAATAACCAGACATGCAGATATATCTACAGACACCCAGATTACCCAGACATGCGGATATATCTACAGACACCCAGAATAACCAGACATGCAGATATATCTACAGACACCCAGATTACCCAGACATGCGGATATATCTACAGACACCCAGATTACCCAGACATGCAGATATATCTACAGACACCCAGAATAACCAGACATGCAGATATATCTACAGACACCCAGAATAACCAGACATGCAGATATATCTACAGACACCCAGATTACCCAGACATGCAGATATATCTACAGACACCCAGAATAACCAGACATGCAGATATATCTACAGACACCCAGATTACCCAGACATGCAGATATATCTACAGACACCCAGATTACCCAGACATGCGGATATATCTACAGACACCCAGATTACCCAGACATGCAGATATATCTACAGACACCCAGAATAACCAGACATGCAGATATATCTACAGACACCCAGATTACCCAGACACGCATATATACAGTGGGGAAAAAAAGTATTTAGTCAGTCAGCAATAGTGCAAGTTCCACCACTTAAAAAGATGAGAGGCGTCTGTAATTTACATCATAGGTAGACCTCAACTATGGGAGACAAACTGAGAAAAAAAAATCCAGAAAATCACATTGTCTGTTTTTTTTTTCATTTTATTTGCATATTATGGTGGAAAATAAGTATTTGGTCAGAAACAAGCAATCAAGATTTCTGGCTCTCACAGACCTGTAACTTCTTCTTTAAGAGTCTCCTCTTTCCTCCACTCATTACCTGTAGTAATGGCACCTGTTTAAACTTGTTATCAGTAGAAAAAGACACCTGTGCACACCCTCAAACAGTCTGACTCCAAACTCCACTATGGTGAAGACCAAAGAGCTGTCAAAGGACACCAGAAACAAAATTGTAGCCCTGCACCAGGCTGGGAAGACTGAATCTGCAATAGCTGTAAAATATCAGTATTTCTATAATAAAAAATATATGGATTAATTCTCTCATACAGAATCTAGCTAACAGGCTTTGCTTACTTTAGAGAAGTGACTGACTTATTCTGAGTGCCTTGGCTCACACAGCTGTCTCTCTTGTCAAATGTATAGGTCAAAATAGTCAAAGCTGTCAAAATGTGACTATTTAGAGATAATGAATGGTTCTAAAGATCTCAGACTTTAGGCTTAAATATCTCAGACTAAGGTAATGCATAAATAACTGTATGCATATTGTTAAAATAACTAGGGTTCACTTAATATGGAAGAACTTATGAACATAGTGGCAAGCCACCATATGTGGTTGTAGTTTATAGGTCAGAATAGTATATAAAGCCGGTCTAACTCTTGTTCAGGAGATCTCATATCCCTTGAGACTCTCGAACACCCGGACAGCTGCTCAAGACTATATGTAAGAACAATGCTCGTTTTCTCTTCAAATAATTACTGCATGTCATGAACTTACTTTTCTTCATTTTTGTAATCACTTTTTGAAATGAACAATTAAAAACAAGATTTATTTTATCCTCAATTCAACATTGCCTTTACTTTTGATTCTCAACCGTGCAAGAAGATATATATATATATTTTTCTACAATAGCCAACCAGCTTGGAGTGAAGAAATCAACTGTGGGAGCAATAATTAGAAAATGGAAGACATACAAGACCACTGATAATCTCCCTCGATCTGGTGCTCCACGCAAAATCCCACCCCGTGGGGTCAGAATGATCACAAGAACGGTGAGCAAAAATCCCAGAACCACGCGGGGGGACCTAGTGAATGAACTGCAGAGAGCTGGGACCAATGTAACAAGGCCTACCATAAGTAACACACTACGCCACCATGGACTCAGATCCTGCAGTGCCAGACGTGTCCCACTGCTTAAGCCTGTACATGTCCGGGCCCATCTGAAGTTTGCTAGAGAGCATTTGGATGATCCAGAGGAGTTTTGGGAGAATGTCCTATGGTCTGATGAAACCAAACTGGAACTGTTTGGTAGAAACACAACTTGTCGTGTTTGGAGGAAAAAGAATACTGAGTTGCATCCATCAAACACCATACCTACTGTAAAGCATGGTGGTGGAAACATCATGCTTTGGGGCTGTTTCTCTGCAAAGGGGCCAGGATGACTGATCCGGGTACATGAAAGAATGAATGGGGCCATGTATCGTGAGATTTTGAGTGCAAACCTCCTTCCATCAGCAAGGGCATTGAAGATGAAACGTGGCTGGGTCTTTCAACATGACAATGATCCAAAGCACACCGCCAGGGCAACGAAGGAGTGGCTTCGTAAGAAGCATTTCAAGGTCCTGGAGTGGCCTAGCCAGTCTCCAGATCTCAACCCTATAGAAAACCTTTGGAGGGAGTTGAAAGTCCGTGTTGCCAAGCGAAAAGCCAAAAACATCACTGCTCTATAGGAGATCTGCATGGAGGAATGGGCCAACATACCAACAACAGTGTGTGGCAACCTTGTGAAGACTTACAGAAAACGTTTGACCTCTGTCATTGCCAACAAAGGATATATCACAAAGTATTGAGATGAAATTTTGTTTCTGACCAAATACTTATTTTCCACCATAATATGCAAATAAAATGAAAAAAAAACAGACAATGTGATTTTCTGGATTTTTTTTTCTCAGTTTGTCTCCCATAGTTGAGGTCTACCTATGATGTAAATTACAGACGCCTCTCATCTTTTTAAGTGGTGGAACTTGCACTATTGCTGACTGACTAAATACTTTTTTTCCCCACTGTATCTACAGACACCCAGATTACCCAGACATGCGGATATCTCTACAGACACCCAGATTACCCAGACATGCGGATATCTCTACAGACACCCAGATTACCCAGACATGCAGATATATCTACAGACACCCAGATTACACGGACATGCGGATATATCTACAGACACCCAGATTACCCAGACATGCAGATATATCTACAGACACCCAGATTACCCAGACATGCGGATATCTCTCCAGACACCCAGATTACACGGACATGCGGATATCTCTACAGACACCCAGATTACCCAGACATGCGGATATATCTACAGACACCCAGATTACACGGACATGCGGATATCTCTACAGACACCCAGATTACCCAGACATGCAGATATATCTACAGACACCCAGATTACCCAGACATGCGGATATCTCTACAGACACCCAGATTACCCAGACATGCGGATATATCTACAGACACCCAGATTACCCAGACATGCGGATATATCTACAGACACCCAGATTACCCAGACATGCGGATATCTCTCCAGACACCCAGATTACACGGACATGCGGATATCTCTACAGACACCCAGATTACCCAGACATGCGGATATATCTACAGACACCCAGATTACACGGACATGCGGATATCTCTACAGACACCCAGATTACCCAGACATGCAGATATATCTACAGACACCCAGATTACCCAGACATGCGGATATCTCTCCAGACACCCAGATTACACGGACATGCGGATATCTCTACAGACACCCAGATTACCCAGACATGCGGATATATCTACAGACACACAGATTACCCAGACATGCGGATAAATCTACAGACACCCAGATTACCCAGACATGCGGATATCTCTCCAGAAACCCAGATTACCCAGACATGCGGATATCTCTACAGAGACCCAGATTACCCAGACATGCGGATATATCTACAGACACCCAGATTACACGGACATGCGGATATCTCTACAGACACCCAGATTACCCAGACATGCGGATATCTCTCCAGACACCCAGATTACCCAGACATGCGGATATCTCTACAGACACCCAGATTACCCAGACATGCGGATATCTCTACAGACACCCAGATTACCCAGACATGCGGATATATCTACAGACACCCAGATTACCCAGACATGCGGATATATCTACAGACACCCAGATTACCCAGACATGCATATATATCTACAGACACCCAGATTACCCAGACATGCGGATATATCTACAGACACCCAGATTACACGGACATGCAGATACTGTATATCTACAGACACCCAGATTACCCAGACATGCATATATATCTACAGACACCCAGATTACCCAGACATGCGGATATATCTACAGACACCCAGATTACCCAGACATGCAGATATATCTACAGACACCCAGATTACCCAGACATGCGGATATATCTACAGACACCCAGATTACACGGACATGCGGATATCTCTACAGACACCCAGATTACCCAGACATGCAGATATATCTACAGACACCCAGATTACACGGACATGCGGATATCTCTACAGACACCCAGATTACCCAGACATGCGGATATATCTACAGACACCCAGATTACCCAGACATGCGGATATATCTACAGACACCCAGATTACCCAGACATGCGGATATATCTACAGACACCCAGATTACCCAGACATGCGGATATATCTACAGACACCCGGATTACCCAGACATGCGGATATATCTACAGACACCCGGATTACCCAGACATGCGGTTATATCTACAGACACCCAGATTACCCAGACATGCGGATATATCTACAGACACCCAGATTACACGGACATGCGGATATATCTACAGACACCCGGATTACCCAGACATGCGGATATATCTACAGACACCCAGATTACCCAGACATGCGGATATATCTACAGACACCCAGATTACCCAGACATGCGGATATATCTACAGACACCCGGATTACCCAGACATGCGGATATATCTACAGACACCCAGATTACCCAGACATGCGGAAATATCTACAGACACCCAGATTACACGGACATGCGGATATATCTACAGACACCCGGATTACACGGACATGCGGATATCTCTACAGACACCCAGATTACCCAGACATGCGGATATATCTACAGACACCCAGATTACCCAGACATGCGGATATATCTACAGACACCCGGATTACCCAGACATGCGGATATATCTACAGACACCCGGATTACCCAGACATGCGGAAATATCTACAGACACCCAGATTACCCAGACATGCGGATATATCTACAGACACCCAGATTACCCAGACATGCGGATATCTCTACAGACACCCAGATTACCCAGACATGCGGATATATCTACAGACACCCAGATTACCCAGACATGCGGTATACCAGACACCCAGATTACCCAGACACGCATATATATCTACAGACACCCAGATTACCCAGACATGCGGATATCTCTACAGACACCCAGATTACCCAGACATGCAGATATATCTACAGACACCCAGATTACACGGACATGCGGATATCTCTACAGACATATATATCTGCAGACAGATAGATATCTGTCTGCAGATTACACGGATTACACTGTCTACAGATTACACCCAGATTACACGGACATGCGGATATCTCTACAGACACCCAGATTACCCAGACATGCAGATATATCTACAGACACCCAGATTACACGGACATGGGTACAGATTACACCCAGATTACACGGACATGCGGATATCTCTACAGACACCCAGATTACCCAGACATGCGGATATCTCTACAGACACCCAGATTACCCAGACATGCGGATATCTCTACAGACACCCAGATTACCCAGACATGCATATATATCTACAGACACCCAGATTACCCAGACATGCGGATATATCTACAGACACCCAGATTACACGGACATGCAGATATATCTACAGACACCCAGATTACCCAGACATGCAGATATATCTACAGACACCCAGATTACCCAGACATGCGGATATATCTACAGACACCCAGATTACACGGACATGCGGATATCTCTACAGACACCCAGATTACAAAGACATGCAGATATATCTACAGACACCCAGATTACAAGGACATGCGGATATCTCTACAGACACCCAGATTACCCAGACATGCGGATATATCTACAGACACCCAGATTACCCAGACATGCGGATATATCTACAGACACCCGGATTACCCAGACATGCGGATATATCTACAGACACCCGGATTACCCAGACATGCGGATATATCTACAGACACCCAGATTACCCAGACATGCGGATATATCTACAGACACCCAGATTACACGGACATGCGGATATATCTACAGACACCCGGATTACCCAGACATGCGGATATATCTACAGACACCCAGATTACCCAGACATTCGGATATACCTACAGACACCCAGATTACCCAGACATGCGGATATCTCTACAGACACCCAGATTACCCAGACATGCAGATATATCTACAGACACCCAGATTACCCAGACATGCGGTATACCAGACACCCAGATTACCCAGACACGCATATATATCTACAGACACACAGATTACCCAGACATGCGGATATCTCTACAGACACCCAGATTACCCAGACATGCAGATATATCTACAGACACCCAGATTACACGGACATGCGGATATCTCTACAGACACCCAGATTACCAGACATGCGGATATATCTACAGACACCCAGATTACCCAGACATGCGGATATATCTACAGACACCCGGATTACCCAGACATGCGGATATATCTACAGACACCCGGATTACCCAGACATGCGGATATATCTACAGACACCCAGATTACCCAGACATGCGGATATATCTACAGACACCCAGATTACACGGACATGCGGATATATCTACAGACACCTGGATTACCCAGTCATGCGGAAATATCTACAGACACCCAGATTACCCAGACATGCGGATATATCTACAGACACCCAGATTACCCAGACATGCGGATATCTCTACAGACACCCGGATTACCCAGACATGCAGATATATCTACAGACACCCGGATTACCCAGACATGCGGATATATCTACAGACACCCAGATTACCCAGACATGCGGATATATCTACAGACACCCAGATTACACGGACATGCGGATATATCTACAGACACCTGGATTACCCAGTCATGCGGAAATATCTACAGACACCCAGATTACCCAGTCATGCGGAAATATCTACAGACACCCAGATTACCCAGACATGCGGATATATCTACAGACACCCAGATTACCCAGACATGCAGATATATCTACAGACACCCAGATTACCCAGACATGCGGTATACCAGACACCCAGATTACCCAGACACGCATATATATCTACAGACACCCAGATTACCCAGACATGCGGATATCTCTACAGACACCCAGATTACCCAGACATGCAGATATATCTACAGACACCCAGATTACACGGACATGCGGATATCTCTACAGACATATATATCTGCAGACAGATAGATATCTGTCTGCAGATTACACGGATTACACTGTCTACAGATTACACCCAGATTACACGGACATGCAGATATATCTACAGACACCCAGATTACACGGACATGGGTACAGATTACACCCAGATTACACGGACATGCGGATATCTCTACAGACACCCAGATTACCCAGACATGCGGATATCTCTACAGACACCCAGATTACCCAGACATGCGGATATATCTACAGACACCCAGATTACCCAGACATGCATATATATCTACAGACACCCAGATTACCCAGACATGCGGATATATCTACAGACACCCAGATTACACGGACATGCAGATATATCTACAGACACCCAGATTACCCAGACATGCAGATATATCTACAGACACCCAGATTACCCAGACATGCGGATATATCTACAGACACCCAGATTACACGGACATGCGGATATCTTTACAGACACCCAGATTACAAAGACATGCAGATATATCTACAGACACCCAGATTACACGGACATGCGGATATCTCTACAGACACCCAGATTACCCAGACATGCGGATATATCTACAGACACCCAGATTACCCAGACATGCGGATATATCTACAGACACCCGGATTACCCAGACATGCGGATATATCTACAGACACCCGGATTTCCCAGACATGCGGATATATCTACAGACACCCAGATTACCCAGACATGCGGATATATCTACAGACACCCAGATTACACGGACATGCGGATTTATCTACAGACACCCGGATTACCCAGACATGCGGATATCTCTACAGACACCCAGATTACCCAGACATGCAGATATATCTACAGACACCCAGATTACACGGACATGCGGATATCTCTACAGACATATATATCTGCAGACAGATAGATATCTGTCTGCAGATTACACGGATTACACTGTCTACAGATTACACCCAGATTACACGGACATGCGGATATCTCTACAGACACCCAGATTACCCAGACATGCAGATATATCTACAGACACCCAGATTACACGGACATGCGGATATCTCTACAGACATATATATCTGCAGACAGATAGATATCTGTCTGCAGATTACACGGATTACACTGTCTACAGATTACACCCAGATTACACGGACATGCGGATATCTCTACAGACACGCAGATTACCCAGACATGCGGATATATCTACAGACACCCAGATTACACGGACATGCGGATATCTCTCCAGACACCCGGATTACCCAGACATGCAGATATCTCTACAGACACCCAGATTACCCAGACATGCGGATATCTCTCCAGACACCCAGATTACCCAGACATGCGGATATCTCTACAGACACCCAGATTACCCAGACATGCGGATATATCTACAGACACCCAGATTACCCAGACATGCGGATATCTCTCCAGACACCCAGATTACCCAGACATGCGGATATCTCTACAGACACCCAGATTACCCAGACATGCGGATATATCTACAGACACCCAGATTACCCAGACATGCAGATATATCTACAGACACCCAGATTACCCAGACATGCGGATATCTCTACAGACACCCAGATTACCCAGACATGCGGATATATCTACAGACACCCAGATTACCCAGACATGCGGATATATCTACAGACACCCAGATTACCCAGACATGCGGATATCTCTCCAGACACCCAGATTACACGGACATGCGGATATCTCTACAGACACCCAGATTACCCAGACATGCGGATATATCTACAGACACCCAGATTACACGGACATGCGGATATCTCTACAGACACCCAGATTACCCAGACATGCAGATATATCTACAGACACCCAGATTACCCAGACATGCGGATATCTCTCCAGACACCCAGATTACACGGACATGCGGATATCTCTACAGACACCCAGATTACCCAGACATGCGGATATATCTACAGACACACAGATTACCCAGACATGCGGATAAATCTACAGACACCCAGATTACCCAGACATGCGGATATCTCTCCAGAAACCCAGATTACACGGACATGCGGATATCTCTACAGAGACCCAGATTACCCAGACATGCGGATATATCTACAGACACCCAGATTACACGGACATGCGGATATCTCTACAGACACCCAGATTACCCAGACATGCGGATATCTCTCCAGACACCCAGATTACCCAGACATGCGAATATCTCTACAGACACCCAGATTACCCAGACATGCGGATATATCTACAGACACCCAGATTACCCAGAAATGCGGATATATCTACAGACACCCAGATTACCCAGACATGCATATATATCTACAGACACCCAGATTACCCAGACATGCGGATATATCTACAGACACCCAGATTACACGGACATGCAGATACTGTATATCTACAGACACCCAGATTACCCAGACATGCAGATATATCTACAGACACCCAGATTACCCAGACATGCGGATATATCTACAGACACCCAGATTACACGGACATGCGGATATCTCTACAGACACCCAGATTACCCAGACATGCAGATATATCTACAGACACCCAGATTACACGGACATGCGGATATCTCTACAGACACCCAGATTACCCAGACATGCGGATATATCTACAGACACCCAGATTACCCATACATGCGGATATATCTACAGACACCCGGATTACCCAGACATGCGGATATATCTACAGACACCCGGATTACCCAGACATGCGGATATATCTACAGACACCCAGATTACCCAGACATGCGGATATATCTACAGACACCCAGATTACACGGACATGCGGATATATCTACAGACACCCGGATTACCCAGTCATGCGGAAATATCTACAGACACCCAGATTACCCAGACATGCGGATATATCTACAGACACCCAGATTACCCAGACATGCGGATATCTCTACAGACACCCAGATTACCTAGACATGCGGATATATCTACAGACACCCAGATTACCCAGACATGCGGTATACCAGACACCCAGATTACCCAGACACGCATATATATCTACAGACACCCAGATTACCCAGACATGCGGATATCTCTACAGACACCCAGATTACCCAGACATGCAGATATATCTACAGACACCCAGATTACACGGACATGCGGATATCTCTACAGACATATATATCTGCAGACAGATAGATATCTGTCTGCAGATTACACGGATTACACTGTCTACAGATTACACCCAGATTACACGGACATGCGGATATCTCTACAGACACCCAGATTACCCAGACATGCAGATATATCTACAGACACCCAGATTACACGGACATGGGTACAGATTACACCCAGATTACACGGACATGCGGATA
This sequence comes from Dendrobates tinctorius, assembly GCF_039654945.1. Classification (NCBI taxonomy): domain Eukaryota; kingdom Metazoa; phylum Chordata; class Amphibia; order Anura; family Dendrobatidae; genus Dendrobates; species Dendrobates tinctorius. The sequence goes on from NW_027361942.1 coordinate 566,377, forward strand.
TCTCTATAGACACCCAGATTACCCAGACATGCGGATATCTCTACAGACACCCAGATTACCCAGACATGCGGATATCTCTACAGACACCCAGATTACCCAGACATGCATATATATCTACAGACACCCAGATTACCCAGACATGCGGATATATCTACAGACACCCAGATTACACGGACATGCAGATATATCTACAGACACCCAGATTACCCAGACATGCAGATATATCTACAGACACCCAGATTACCCAGACATGCGGATATATCTACAGACACCCAGATTACACGGACATGCGGATATCTCTACAGACACCCAGATTACAAAGACATGCAGATATATCTACAGACACCCAGATTACAAGGACATGCGGATATCTCTACAGACACCCAGATTACCCAGACATGCGGATATATCTACAGACACCCAGATTACCCAGACATGCGGATATATCTACAGACACCCGGATTACCCAGACATGCGGATATATCTACAGACACCCGGATTACCCAGACATGCGGATATATCTACAGACACCCAGATTACCCAGACATGCGGATATATCTACAGACACCCAGATTACACGGACATGCGGATATATCTACAGACACCAGGATTACCCAGACATGCGGATATATCTACAGACACCCAGATTACCCAGACATTCGGATATATCTACAGACACCCAGATTACCCAGACATGCGGATATCTCTACAGACACCCAGATTACCCAGACATGCAGATATATCTACAGACAGCCAGATTACCCAGACATGCGGTATACCAGACACCCAGATTACCCAGACACGCATATATATCTACAGACACCCAGATTACCCAGACATGCGGATATCTCTACAGACACCCAGATTACCCAGACATGCAGATATATCTACAGACACCCAGATTACACGGACATGCGGATATCTCTACAGACACCCAGATTACCCAGACATGCGGATATATCTACAGACACCCAGATTACCCAGACATGCGGATATATCTACAGACACCCGGATTACCCAGACATGCGGATATATCTACAGACACCCGGATTACCCAGACATGCGGATATATCTACAGACACCCGGATTACCCAGACATGCGGATATATCTACAGACACCCAGATTACACGGACATGCGGATATATCTACAGACACCTGGATTACCCAGTCATGCGGAAATATCTACAGACACCCAGATTACCCAGACATGCGGATATATCTACAGACACCCAGATTACCCAGACATGCGGATATCTCTACAGACACCCGGATTACCCAGACATGCAGATATATCTACATACACCCGGATTACCCAGACATGCGGATATATCTACAGACACCCAGATTACCCAGACATGCGGATATATCTACAGACACCCAGATTACACGGACATGCGGATATATCTACAGACACCTGGATTACCCAGTCATGCGGAAATATCTACAGACACCCAGATTACCCAGTCATGCGGAAATATCTACAGACACCCAGATTACCCAGACATGCGGATATATCTACAGACACCCAGATTACCCAGACATGCAGATATATCTACAGACACCCAGATTACCCAGACATGCGGTATACCAGACACCCAGATTACCCAGACACGCATATATATCTACAGACACCCAGATTACCCAGACATGCGGATATCTCTACAGACACCCAGATTACCCAGACATGCAGATATATCTACAGACACCCAGATTACACGGACATGCGGATATCTCTACAGACATATATATCTGCAGACAGATAGATATCTGTCTGCAGATTACACGGATTACACTGTCTACAGATTACACCCAGATTACACGGACATGCAGATATATCTACAGACACCCAGATTACACGGACATGGGTACAGATTACACCCAGATTACACGGACATGCGGATATCTCTACAGACACCCAGATTACCCAGACATGCGGATATCTCTACAGACACCCAGATTACCCAGACATGCGGATATATCTACAGACACCCAGATTACCCAGACATGCATATATATCTACAGACACCCAGATTACCCAGACATGCGGATATATCTACAGACACCCAGATTACACGGACATGCAGATATATCTACAGACACCCAGATTACCCAGACATGCAGATATATCTACAGACACCCAGATTACCCAGACATGCGGATATATCTACAGACACCCAGATTACACGGACATGCGGATATCTCTACAGACACCCAGATTAAAAAGACATGCAGATATATCTACAGACACCCAGATTACACGGACATGCGGATATCTCTACAGACACCCAGATTACCCAGACATGCGGATATATCTACAGACACCCAGATTACCCAGACATGCGGATATATCTACAGACACCCGGATTACCCAGACATGCGGATATATCTACAGACACCCGGATTACCCAGACATGCGGATATATCTACAGACACCCAGATTACCCAGACATGCGGATATATCTACAGACACCCAGATTACACGGACATGCGGATATATCTACAGACACCCGGATTACCCAGACATGCGGATATATCTACAGACACCCAGATTACCCAGACATGCGGATATATCTACAGACACCCAGATTACCCAGACATGCGGATATCTCTACAGACACCCAGATTACCCAGACATGTAGATATATCTACAGACACCCAGATTACCCAGACATGCGGTATACCAGACACCCAGATTACCCAGACACGCGGATATATCTACAGACACCCAGATTACACGGACATGCGGATATATCTACAGACACCCAGATTACCCAGACATGCGGATATATCTACAGACACCCAGATTACACGGACATGCGGATATATCTACAGACACCCGGATTACCCAGACATGCGGATATATCTACAGACACCCAGATTACCCAGACATGCGGATATATCTACAGACACCCAGATTACCCAGACATGCGGATATCTCTACAGACACCCAGATTACCCAGACATGTAGATATATCTACAGACACCCAGATTACCCAGACATGCGGTATACCAGACACCCAGATTACCCAGACACGCATATATATCTACAGACACCCAGATTACCCAGACATGCGGATATCTCTACAGACACCCAGATTACCCAGACATGCAGATATATCTTCAGACACCCAGATTACACGGACATGCGGATATCTCTACAGACATATATATCTGCAGACAGATAGATATCTGTCTGCAGATTACACGGATTACACAGTCTACAGATTACACCCAGATTACACGGACATGCGGATATCTCTACAGACACCCAGATTACCCAGACATGCAGATATATCTACAGACACCCAGATTACACGGACATGCGTACAGATTACACCCAGATTACACGGACATGCGGATATCTCTACAGACACCCAGATTACCCAGACATGCGGATATATCTACAGACACCCAGATTACCCAGACACGCATATATATCTACAGACACCCAGATTACCCAGACATGCAGATATATCTACAGACACCCAGATTACCCAGACATCCGGATATATCTACAGACACCCAGATTACACGGACATGCGGATATCTCTACAGACACCCAGATTACCCAGACATGCGGATATATCTACAGACACCCACATTACCCAGACATGCGGATATATCTACAGACACCCAGATTACACGGACATGCAGATACTGTATATCTACAGACACCCAGATTACCCAGACATGCAGATATATCTACAGACACCCAGATTACACGGACATGCGGATATCTCTACAGACACCCAGATTACCCAGACATGCAGATATATCTACAGACACCCAGATTACCCAGACATCCGGATATATCTACAGACACCCAGATTACACGGATATGCAGATATATCTACAGACACCCAGATTACCCAGACATGCGGATATATCTACAGACACCCAGATTACCCAGACATGCGGATATATCTACAGACACCCGGATTACCCAGACATGCGGATATATCTACAGACACCCGGATTACCCAGACATGCGGATATATCTACAGACACCCAGATTACCCAGACATGCGGATATATCTACAGACACCCAGATTACCCAGACACGCATATATATCTACAGTCACCCAGATTACCCAGACATGCAGATATATCTACAGACACCCAGATTACCCAGACATGCGGATATATCTACAGACACCCAGATTACACGGACATGCAGATACTGTATATCTACAGACACCCAGATTACCCAGACATGCAGATATATCTACAGACACCCAGATTACACGGACATGCGGATATCTCTACAGACACCCAGATTACCCAGACATGCAGATATATCTACAGACACCCAGATTACACGGACATGCGGATATCTCTACAGACACCCAGATTACCCAGACATGCGGATATATCTACAGACACCCAGATTACCCAGACATGCGGATATATCTACAGACACCCAGATTACCCAGACATGCAGATATATCTACAGACACCCAGATTACCCAGACATGCGGATATATCTACAGACACCCAGATTACCCAGACATGCGGATATATCTACAGACACCCGGATTACCCAGACATGCGGATATATCTACAGACACCCGGATTACCCAGACATGCGGATATATCTACAGAGACCCAGATTACCCAGACATGCGGATATATCTACAGACACCCAGATTACACGGACATGCGGATATATCTACAGACACCCGGATTACCCAGTCATGCGGAAATATCTACAGACACCCAGATTACCCAGACATGCGGATATATCTACAGACACCCAGATTACCCAGACATGCGGATATCTCTACAGACACCCAGATTACCCAGACATGCAGATATATCTACAGACACCCAGATTACCCAGACATGCGGTATACCAGACACCCAGATTACCCAGACACGCATATATATCTACAGACACCCAGATTACCCAGACATGCGGATATCTCTACAGACACCCAGATTACCCAGACATGCAGATATATCTACAGACACCCAGATTACACGGACATGCGGATATCTCTACAGACACCCAGATTACCCAGACATGCAGATATATCTACAGACACCCAGATTACACGGACATGGGTACAGATTACACCCAGATTACACGGACATGCGGATATCTCTACAGACACCCAGATTACCCAGACATGCGGATATCTCTACAGACACCCAGATTACCCAGACATGCATATATATCTACAGACACCCAGATTACACGGACATGCAGATATATCTACAGACACCCAGATTACCCAGACATGCAGATATATCTACAGACACCCAGATTACCCAGACATGCGGATATATCTACAGACACCCAGATTACACGGACATGGGTACAGATTACACCCAGATTACACGGACATGCGGATATCTCTACAGACACCCAGATTACCCAGACATGCAGATATATCTACAGACACCCAGATTACACGGACATGGGTACAGATTACACACAGATTACACGGACATGCGGATATCTCTACAGACACCCAGATTACCCAGACATGCAGATATCTCTACAGACACCCAGATTACCCAGACATGCGGATATCTCTACAGACACCCAGATTACCCAGACATGCGGATATCTCTACAGACACCCAGATTACCCAGACATGCAGATATATCTACAGACACCCAGATTACCCAGACATGCGGATATCTACAGACACCCAGATTACACGGACATGCGGATATCTCTACAGACACCCAGATTACCCAGACATGCGGATATATCTACAGACACCCAGATTACCCAGACACGCATATATATCTACAGACACCCAGATTACCCAGACATGCAGATATATCTACAGACACCCAGATTACCCAGACATGCGGATATATCTACAGACACCCAGATTACACGGACATGCGGATATCTCTACAGACACCCAGATTACCCAGACATGCGGATATCTCTACAGACACCCAGATTACCCAGACATGCACATATCTCTACAGACACCCGGATTACCCAGACATGCGGATATATCTACAGACACCCAGATTACCCAGTCATGCGGATATCTCTACAGACACCCAGATTACCCAGACATGCGGATATCTCTACAGACACCCAGATTACCCAGACATGCAGATATATCTACAGACACCCGGATTACCCAGACATGCGGATATCTCTACAGACATCCAGATTACCCAGACATGCGGATATCTCTACAGACACCCAGATTACCCAGACATGCGGATATCTCTACAGACACCCAGATTACCCAGACATGCGGATATATCTACAGACACCCGGATTACCCAGACATGCGGATATATCTACAGACACCCAGATTACCCAGACATGCGGATATCTCTACAGACACCCAGATTACCCAGACATGCGGATATCTCTACAGACACCCAGATTACCCAGACATGCAGATATATCTACAGACACCCAGATTACCCAGACATGCGATATACCAGACACCCAGATTACCCAGACACGCATATATATCTACAGACACCCAGATTACCCAGACATGCGGATATCTCTACAGACACCCAGATTACCCAGACATGCAGATATATCTACAGACACCCAGATTACACGGACATGCGGATATCTCTACAGACATATATATCTGCAGACAGATAGATATCTGTCTGCAGATTACACGGATTACACTGTCTACAGATTACACCCAGATTACACGGACATGCGGATATCTCTACAGACACCCAGATTACCCAGACATGCAGATATATCTACAGACACCCAGATTACACGGACATGGGTACAGATTACACACAGATTACACGGACATGCGGATATCTCTACAGACACCCAGATTACCCAGACATGCAGATATCTCTACAGACACCCAGATTACCCAGACATGCAGATATATCTACAGACACCCAGATTACCCAGACATGCGGATATATCTACAGACACCCAGATTACCCAGACATGCATATATATCTACAGACACCCAGATTACCCAGACATGCAGATATATCTACAGACACCCAGATTACCCAGACATGCGGATATATCTACAGACACCCAGATTACACGGACATGCGGATATCTCTACAGACACCCAGATTACCCAGACATGCGGATATATCTACAGACACCCAGATTACCCAGACACGCATATATATCTACAGACACCCAGATTACCCAGACATGCAGATATATCTACAGACACCCAGATTACCCAGACATGCGGATATATCTACAGACACCCAGATTACACGGACATGCGGATATCTCTACAGACACCCAGATTACCCAGACACGCATATATATCTACAGACACCCAGATTACCCAGACATGCGGATATATCTACAGACACCCAGATTACCCAGACATGCAGATATATCTACAGACACCCAGATTACACGGACATGCGGATATCTCTACAGACACCCAGATTACCCAGACATGCAGATATATCTACAGACACCCAGATTACCCAGACATGCGGATATATCTACAGACACCCAGATTACCCAGACACGCGGATATCTCTACAGACACCCGGATTACCCAGACATGCAGATATATCTACAGACACCCAGATTACCCAGACACGCAGATATCTCTACAGACACCCGGATTATCCAGACATGCGGATATATCTACAGACACCCAGATTACCCAGACATGCGGATATATCTACAGACACCCGGATTACCCAGACATGCGGATATATCTACAGACACCCAGATTACCCAGACATGCGGATATCTCTACAGACACCCGGATTATCCAGACATGCGGATATATCTACAGACACCCAGATTACCCAGACATGCGGATATATCTACAGACACCCGGATTACCCAGACATGCGGATATATCTACAGACACCCAGATTACCCAGACATGCGGATATATCTACAGACACCCAGATTACCCAGACACGCATATATATCTACAGACACCCAGATTAGCCAGACATGCATATATATCTACAGACACCCAGATTACACGGACATGCAGATATCTCTACAGACACCCAGATTACACGGACATGCAGATATATCTACAGACACCCAGATTACCCAGACATGCGGATATCTCTACAGACACCCAGATTACACGGACATGCGGATATATCTACAGACACCCGGATTACCCAGACATGCGGATATCTCTACAGACACCCAGATTACCCAGACATGCGGATATATCTACAGACACCCGGATTACCCAGACATGCGGATATATCTACAGACACCCAGATTACACGGACATGCGGATATCTCTACAGACACCCGGATTACCCAGACATGCGGATATCTCTACAGACACCCAGATTACACGGATATGCAGATATATCTACAGACACCCAGATTACCCAGACATGCGGATATATCTACAGACACCCAGATTACCCAGACATGCGGATATATCTACAGACACCCGGATTACCCAGACATGCGGATATCTCTACAGACACCCAGATTACCCAGACATGCGGATATCTCTACAGACACCCAGATTACCCAGACATGCGGATATCTCTACAGACACCCAGATTACCCAGACATGCGGATATATCTACAGACACCCGGATTACCCAGACATGCAGATATATCTACAGACACCCGGATTACCCAGACATGCGGATATATCTACAGACACCCGGATTACCCAGACATGCGGATATATCTACAGACACCCAGATTACCCAGACATGCGGATATCTCTACAGACACCCAGATTACCCAGACATGCGGATATCTCTACAGACACCCAGATTACCCAGACATGCAGATATATCTACAGACACCCGGATTACCCAGACATGCGGATATCTCTACAGACACCCAGATTACCCAGACATGCGGATATCTCTACAGACACCCAGATTACCCAGACATGCGGATATCTCTACAGACACCCAGATTACCCAGACATGCACATATCTCTACAGACACCCGGATTACCCAGACATGCGGATATATCTACAGACACCCAGATTACCCAGTCATGCGGATATCTCTACAGACACCCAGATTACCCAGACATGCGGATATCTCTACAGACACCCAGATTACCCAGACATGCAGATATATCTACAGACACCCGGATTACCCAGACATGCGGATATCTCTACAGACATCCAGATTACCCAGACATGCGGATATCTCTACAGACACCCAGATTACCCAGACATGCGGATATCTCTACAGACACCCAGATTACCCAGACATGCGGATATATCTACAGACACCCGGATTACCCAGACATGCGGATATATCTACAGACACCCAGATTACCCAGACATGCGGATATCTCTACAGACACCCAGATTACCCAGACATGCGGATATCTCTACAGACACCCAGATTACCCAGACATGCAGATATATCTACAGACACCCGGATTACCCAGACATGCGGATATCTCTACAGACACCCAGATTACCCAGACATGCGGATATCTCTACAGACACCCAGATTACCCAGACATGCGGATATCTCTACAGACACCCAGATTACCCAGACATGCACATATCTCTACAGACACCCGGATTACCCAGACATGCGGATATATCTACAGACACCCAGATTACCCAGTCATGCGGATATCTCTACAGACACCCAGATTACCCAGACATGCGGATATCTCTACAGACACCCAGATTACCCAGACATGCAGATATATCTACAGACACCCGGATTACCCAGACATGCGGATATCTCTACAGACACCCAGATTACCCAGACATGCGGATATCTCTACAGACACCCAGATTACCCAGACATGCGGATATCTCTACAGACACCCAGATTACCCAGACATGCACATATCTCTACAGACACCTGGATTACCCAGACATGCGGATATCTCTACAGACACCCAGATTACCCAGACATGCGGATATCTCTACAGACACCCAGATTACCCAGACATGCAGATATATCTACAGACACCCGGATTACCCAGACATGCGGATATCTCTACAGACACCCAGATTACGCAGACATGCGGATATCTCTACAGACACCCAGATTACCCAGACATGCGGATATCTCTACAGACACCCAGATTACCCAGACATGCACATATCTCTACAGACACCCGGATTACCCAGACATGCGGATATCTCTACAGACACCCAGATTACCCAGACATGCGGATATCTCTACAGACACCCAGATTACCCAGACATGCGGATATCTCTACAGACACCCAGATTACCCAGACATGCACATATCTCTACAGACACCCGGATTACCCAGACATGCGGATATCTCTACAGACACCCAGATTACCCAGACATGCAGATATATCTACAGACACCCGGATTACCCAGACATGCGGATATCTCTACAGACACCCAGATTACCCAGACATGCGTATATATCTACAGACACCCGGATTACCCAGACATGCGGATATATCTACAGACACCCAGATTACACGGACATGCGGATATATCTACAGACACCCGGATTACCCAGTCATGCGGAAATATCTACAGACACCCAGATTACCCAGACATGCGGATATATCTACAGACACCCAGATTACCCAGACATGCGGATATCTCTACAGACACCCAGATTACCCAGACATGCGGATATATCTACAGACACCCAGATTACCCAGACATGCACATATCTCTACAGACACCCGGATTACCCAGACATGCGGATATCTCTACAGACACCCAGATTACCCAGACATGCGGATATCTCTACAGACACCCAGATTACCCAGACATGCGGATATCTCTACAGACACCCAGATTACCCAGACATGCACATATCTCTACAGACACCCGGATTACCCAGACATGCGGATATCTCTACAGACACCCAGATTACCCAGACATGCAGATATATCTACAGACACCCGGATTACCCAGACATGCGGATATCTCTACAGACACCCAGATTACCCAGACATGTGTATATATCTACAGACACCCGGATTACCCAGACATGCGGATATCTCTACAGACACCCAGATTACCCAGACATGCGGATATCTCTACAGACACCCGGATTACCCAGACATGCGGATATATCTACAGACACCCAGATTACCCAGACATGCGGATATATCTACAGACACCCAGATTACCCAGACATGCGGTTATATCTACAGACACCCGGATTACCCAGACATGCGGATATCTCTACAGACACCCAGATTACCCAGACATGCGGATATATCTACAGACACCCGGATTACCCAGACATGCGGATATATCTACAGACACCCAGATTACCCAGACATGCGGATATCTCTACAGACACCCAGATTACCCAGACATGCGGATATATCTACAGACACCCAGATTACCCAGACATGCGGATATATCTACAGACACCCGGATTACCCAGACATGCGGATATATCTACAGACACCCAGATTACCCAGACATGCGGATATCTCTACAGACACCCAGATTACCCAGACATGCGGATATATCTACAGACACCCAGATTACCCAGACATGCGGATATATCTACAGACACCCGGATTACCCAGACATGCGGATATATCTACAGACACCCAGATTACCCAGACATGCGGATATCTCTACAGACACCCAGATTACCCAGACATGCAGATATCTCTACAGACACCCAGATTACCCAGACATGCGGATATATCTACAGACACCCGGATTACCCAGACATGCAGATATATCTACAGACACCCGGATTACATAGACATGCGGATATCTCTACAGACACCCAGATTACCCAGACATGCGGATATCTCTACAGACACCCAGATTACCCAGACATGCGGATATCTCTACAGACACCCAGATTACCCAGACATGCAGATATATCTACAGACACCCGGATTACCCAGACATGCGGATATCTCTACAGACACCCAGATTACACAGACATGCGGATATCTCTACAGACACCCAGATTACCCAGACATGCGGATATATCTACAGACACCCAGATTACCCAGACATGCGGATATCTCTACAGACACCCAGATTACCCAGACATGCGGATATCTCTACAGACACCCAGATTACCCAGACATGCAGATATATCTACAGACACCCGGATTACCCAGACATGCGGATATCTCTACAGACACCCAGATTACCCAGACATGCGGATATCTCTACAGACACCCAGATTACCCAGACATGCGGATATATCTACAGACACCCGGATTACCCAGACATGCGGATATCTCTACAGACACCCAGATTACCCAGACATGCGGATATCTCTACAGACACCCAGATTACCCAGACATGCGGATATCTCTACAGACACCCAGATTACCCAGACATGCAGATATATCTACAGACACCCGGATTACCCAGACATGCAGATATCTCTACAGACACCCAGATTACCCAGACATGCGGATATCTCTACAGACACCCAGATTACCCAGACATGCGGATATATCTACAGACACCCGGATTACCCAGACATGCGGATATCTCTACAGACACCCAGATTACCCAGACATGCGGATATCTCTACAGACACCCAGATTACCCAGACATGCGGATATATCTACAGACACCCAGATTACACAGACATGTGGATATATCTACAGACACCCAGATTACACGGACATGCGGATATATCTACAGACACCCAGATTACACAGACATGCGGATATATCTACAGACACCCAGATTACCCAGACATGCGGATATATCTACAGACACCCAGATTACCCAGACATGCGGATATCTCTACAGACACCCAGATTACCCAGACATGCGGATATCTCTACAGACACCCAGATTACCCAGACACGCGGATATATCTACAGACACCCAGATTACCCAGACACGCATATATATCTACAGACACCCAGATTACCCAGACATGCAGATATATCTACAGACACCCAGATTAACCAGACATGCGGATATATCTACAGACACCCAGATTAAACGGACATGCGGATATCTCTACAGACACCCAGATTACCCAGACATGCGGATATATCTACAGACACCCAGATTACCCAGACACGCATATATATCTATAGACACCCAGATTACACGGACATGCGGATATATCTACAGACACCCAGATTACCCAGACACGCAGATATCTCTACAGACACCCAGATTACCCAGACACGCGGATATCTCTACAGACACCCGGATTACCCAGACATGCGGATATATCTACAGACACCCAGATTACCCAGACACGCAGATATCTCTACAGACACCCGGATTATCCAGACATGCGGATATATCTACAGACACCCAGATTACCCAGACATGCGGATATATCTACAGACACCCGGATTACCCAGACATGCGGATATATCTACAGACACCCAGATTACCCAGACATGCGGATATATCTACAGACACCAAGATTACCCAGACACGCATATATATCTACAGACACCCAGATTACCCAGACATGCAGATATATCTACAGACACCCAGATTACACGGACATGCGGATATCTTTACAGACACCCAGATTACACGGACATGCAGATATATCTACAGACACCCAGATTACACGGACATGCGGATATATCTACAGACACCCGGATTACCCAGACATGCGGATATCTCTACAGACACCCAGATTACCCAGACATGCGGATATATCTACAGACACCCGGATTACCCAGACATGAGGATATCTCTACAGACACCCAGATTACCCAGACATGCGGATATATCTACAGACACCCGGATTACCCAGACATGCGGATACATCTACAGACAGTCAGATTACACGGACATGCGGATATCTCTACAGACACCCGGATTACCCAGACATGCGGATATCTCTACAGACACCCAGATTACACGGATATGCAGATATATCTACAGACACCCAGATTACCCAGACATGCGGATATATCTACAGACACCCAGATTACCCAGACATGCGGATATATCTACAGATACCCGGATTACCCAGACATGCGGATATCTCTACAGACACCCAGATTACACGGACATGCGGATATATCTACAGACACCCGGATTACCCAGACATGCGGATATCTCTACAGACACCCAGATTACACGGACATGCGGATATATCTACAGACACCCGGATTACCCAGACATGCAGACATATCAACAGACACCCAGATTACCCAGACATGCGGATATCTCTACAGACACCCAGATTACCCAGACATGCGGATATCTCTACAGACACCCAGATTACACGGACATGCGGATATATCTACAGACACCCGGATTACCCAGACATGCAGACATATCAACAGACACCCAGATTACCCAGACATGCGGATATATCTACAGACACCCGGATTACCCAGACATGCGGATATCTCTACAGACACCCAGATTACACGGACATGCGGATATATCTACAGACACCCGGATTACCCAGACATGCGGATATCTCTACAGACACCCAGATTACCCAGACATGCGGATATATCTACAGACACCCGGATTACCCAGACATGCGGATATATCTACAGACACCCAGATTACACGGACATGCGGATATCTCTACAGACACCCGGATTACCCAGACATGCGGATATCTCTATAGACACCCAGATTACACGGATATGCAGATATATCTACAGACACCCAGATTACCCAGACATGCGGATATATCTACAGACACCCAGATTACCCAGACATGCGGATATATCTACAGATACCCGGATTACCCAGACATGCGGATATCTCTACAGACACCCAGATTACCCAGACATGCGGATATCTTTACAGACACCCAGATTACCCAGACATGCGGATATCTCTACAGACACCCAGATTACACGGACATGCGGATATATCTACAGACACCAAGATTACCCAGACATGCAGATATATCAACAGACACCCAGATTACCCAGACATGCGGATATCTCTACAGACTCCCAGATTACACAGACATGCAGATATATCTACAGACACCCGGATTACCCAGACATGCGGATATATCTACAGACACCCGGATTACCCAGACATGCGGATATCTCTACAGACACCCGGATTACCCAGACATGCGGATATCTCTACAGCCCCCCAGATTACCCAGACATGCGGATATCTCTACAGACACCCAGATTACCCAGACATGCGGATATATCTACAGACACCCAGATTACACGGACATGCGGATATATCTACAGACACCCAGATTACCCAGACATGCAGATATATCTACAGACACCCGGATTACCCAGACATGCGGATATATCTACAGACACCCAGATTACCAAGACATGCGGATATATCTACAGACTCCCAGATTACACGGACATGCGGATATATCTACAGACACCCAGATTACCAAGACATGCAGATATATCTACAGACACCCGGATTACCCAGACATGCGGATATATCTACAGACACCCAGATTACACGGACATGCGGATATATCTACAGACACCCAGATTACCCAGACATGCGGATATATCTACAGACACCCAGATTACACGGACATGCGGATATCTCTACAGACACCCGGATTACCCAGACATGCGGATATCTCTACAGACACCCAGATTACAAGGACATACGGATATATCTACAGACACCCAGATTACCCAGACATGCAGATATATCTACAGACACCCGGATTACTCAGACATGAGGATATATCTACAGACACCCAGATTACCAAAACATGCGGATATATCTACAGACACCCGGATTACCCAGACATGCGGATATCTCTACAGACACCCGGATTACCCAGACATGCGGATATCTCTACAGACACCCGGATTACCCAGACATGCAGATATCTCTACAGACACCCGGATTACCCAGACATGCAGATATCTCTACAGACACCCGGATTACACAGACATGCGGATATATCTACAGACACCCAGATTACCCAGACATGCGGATATATCTACAGACACCCAGATTACACGGACATGCGGATATATCTACAGACACCCAGATTACCCAGACATGCGGATATATCTACAGACACCCAGATTACACGGACATGCGGATATCTCTACAGACACCCGGATTACCCAGACATGCGGATATCTCTACAGACACCCAGATTACACGGACATACGGATATATCTACAGACACCCAGATTACCCAGACATGCAGATATATCTACAGACACCCGGATTACCCAGACATGCGGATATATCTACAGACACCCAGATTACCAAAACATGCGGATATATCTACAGACACCCGGATTACCCAGACATGCGGATATCTCTACAGACACCCGGATTACCCAGACATGCAGATATCTCTACAGACACCCGGATTACCCAGACATGCAGATATCTCTACAGACACCCGGATTACCCAGACATGCGGATATCTCTACAGACACCCGGATTACCCAGACATGCGGATATATCTACAGACACCCAGATTACCCAGACATGCGGATATATCTACAGACACCCGGATTACCCAGACATGCGGATATATCTATAGACACCCAGATTACCCAGACATGCGGATATATCTACAGACACCCGGATTACCCAGACATGCGGATATATCTACAGACACCCAGATTACACGGACATGCGGATATATCTACAGACACCCAGATTACCCAGACATGCGGATATATCTACAGACACCCGGATTACCCAGACATGCGGATATCTCTACAGACACCCAGATTACCCAGACATGCGGATATATCTACAGACACCCGGATTACCCAGACATGCGGATATATCTACAGACACCCGGATTACCCAGACATGCGGATATCTCTACATACACCCAGATTACCCAGACATGCGGATATATCTACAGACACCCAGATTACCCAGACATGCGGATATATCTACAGACACCCGGATTACCCAGACATGCGGATATCTCTACAGACACCCAGATTACCCAGACATGCGGATATATCTACAGACACCCAGATTACCCAGACATGCGGATATATCTACAGACACCCGGATTACCCAGACGTGCGGATATATCTACAGACACCCAGATTACCCAGACATGCGGATATCTCTACAGACACCCAGATTACCCAGACATGCGGATATATCTACAGACAGCCAGATTACCCAGACATGCGGATATATCTACAGACACCCGGATTACCCAGACATGCGGATATATCTACAGACACCCGGTTTACCCATACATGCGGATATATCTACAGACACCCAGATTACCCAGACATGCGGATATATCTACAGACACCCAGATTACACGGACATGCGGATATATCTACAGACACCCGGATTACCCAGTCATGCGGAAATATCTACAGACACCCAGATTACCCAGACATGCGGATATATCTACAGACACCCAGATTACCCAGACATGCGGATATCTCTACAGACACCCAGATTACC
The DNA here is from genome assembly GCF_039654945.1 of Dendrobates tinctorius. Classification (NCBI taxonomy): domain Eukaryota; kingdom Metazoa; phylum Chordata; class Amphibia; order Anura; family Dendrobatidae; genus Dendrobates; species Dendrobates tinctorius. Next base: position 583,646 of record NW_027361942.1, read on the forward strand.
CAGACATGCAGATATATCTACAGACACCCAGATTACCCAGACATGCGGTATACCAGACACCCAGATTACCCAGACACGCATATATATCTACAGACACCCAGATTACCCAGACATGCGGATATCTCTACAGACACCCAGATTACCCAGACATGCAGATATATCTACAGACACCCAGATTACACGGACATGCGGATATCTCTACAGACATATATATCTGCAGACAGATAGATATCTGTCTGCAGATTACACGGATTACACTGTCTACAGATTACACCCAGATTACACGGACATGCGGATATCTCTACAGACACCCAGATTACCCAGACATGCAGATATATCTACAGACACCCAGATTACACGGACATGGGTACAGATTACACCCAGATTACACGGACATGCGGATATCTCTACAGACACCCAGATTACCCAGACATGCGGATATCTCTACAGACACCCAGATTACCCAGACATGCGGATATATCTACAGACACCCAGATTACCCAGACATGCATATATATCTACAGACACCCAGATTACCCAGACATGCGGATATATCTACAGACACCCAGATTACACGGACATGCAGATATATCTACAGACACCCAGATTACCCAGACATGCAGATATATCTACAGACACCCAGATTACCCAGACATGCGGATATATCTACAGACACCCAGATTACACGGACATGCGGATATCTCTACAGACACCCAGATTACCCAGACATGCAGATATATCTACAGACACCCAGATTACACGGACATGCGGATATCTCTACAGACACCCGGATTACCCAGACATGCGGATATATCTACAGACACCCGGATTACCCAGACATGCGGATATCTCTACAGACACCCGGATTACCCAGACATGCGGATATATCTACAGACACCCAGATTACCCAGACATGCGGATATATCTACAGACACCCGGATTACCCAGACATGCGGATATCTCTACAGACACCCGGATTACCCAGACATGCGGATATATCTACAGACACCCAGATTACCCAGACATGCGGATATATCTACAGACACCCAGATTACACGGACATGCGGATATATCTACAGACACCCGGATTACCCAGACATGCGGATATATCTACAGACACCCAGATTACCCAGACATGCGGATATATCTACAGACACCCAGATTACACGGACATGCGGATATATCTACAGACACCCAGATTACACAGACATGCGGATATATCTACAGACACCCAGATTACCCAGACATGCGGATATCTCTACAGACACCCAGATTACCCAGACATGCAGATATATCTACAGACACCCAGATTACCCAGACATGCGGTATACCAGACACCCAGATTACCCAGACACGCATATATATCTACAGACACCCAGATTACCCAGACATGCGGATATCTCTACAGACACCCAGATTACCCAGACATGCAGATATATCTACAGACACCCAGATTACACGGACATGCGGATATCTCTACAGACATATATATCTGCAGACAGATAGATATCTGTCTGCAGATTACACGGATTACACTGTCTACAGATTACAACCAGATTACACGGACATGCGGATATCTCTACAGACACCCAGATTACCCAGACATGCAGATATATCTACAGACACCCAGATTACACGGACATGGGTACAGATTACACCCAGATTACACGGACATGCGGATATCTCTACAGACACCCAGATTACCCAGACATGCAGATATCTCTACAGACACGCAGATTACCCAGACATGCGGATATCTCTACAGACACCCAGATTACCCAGACATGCGGATATATCTACAGACACCCAGATTACACAGACATGTGGATATATCTACAGACACCCAGATTACACGGACATGCGGATATATCTACAGACACCCAGATTACACAGACATGCGGATATATCTACAGACACCCAGATTACCCAGACATGCGGATATCTCTACAGACACCCAGATTACCCAGACATGCGGATATCTCTACAGACACCCAGATTACCCAGACACGCGGATATATCTACAGACACCCAGATTACCCAGACACGCATATATATCTACAGACACCCAGATTACCCAGACATGCAGATATATCTACAGACACCCAGATTACCCAGACATGCGGATATATCTACAGACACCCAGATTACACGGACATGCGGATATCTCTACAGACACCCAGATTACCCAGACATGCGGATATATCTACAGACACCCAGATTACCCAGACACGCATATATATCTATAGACACCCAGATTACACGGACATGCGGATATATCTACAGACACCCAGATTACCCAGACACGCAGATATCTCTACAGACACCCAGATTACCCAGACACGCGGATATCTCTACAGACACCCGGATTATCCAGACATGCGGATATATCTACAGACACCCAGATTACCCAGACATGCGGATATATCTACAGACACCCGGATTACCCAGACATGCGGATATATCTACAGACACCCAGATTACCCAGACATGCGGATATATCTACAGACACCCAGATTACCCGGACACGCATATATATCTACAGACACCCAGATTACCCAGACATGCAGATATATCTACAGACACCCAGATTACACGGACATGCGGATATCTCTACAGACACCCAGATTACACGGACATGCAGATATATCTACAGACACCCAGATTACACGGACATGCGGATATATCTACAGACACCCGGATTACCCAGACATGCGGATATCTCTACAGACACCCAGATTACCCAGACATGCGGATATACCTACAGACACCCGGATTACCCAGACATGCGGATATCTCTACAGACACCCAGATTACCCAGACATGCGGATATATCTACAGACACCCGGATTACCCAGACATGCGGATATATCTACAGACACCCAGATTACACGGACATGCAGATATCTCTACACACACCCGGATTACCCAGACATGCGGATATCTCTACAGACACCCAGATTACACGGATATGCAGATATATCTACAGACACCCAGATTACCCAGACATGCGGATATCTCTACAGACACCCAGATTACACAGACATGCAGATATATCTACAGACACCCGGATTACCCAGACATGCGGATATATCTACAGACACCCAGATTACCCAGACATGCGGATATATCTACAGACACCCGGATTACCCAGACATGCGGATATATCTACAGACACCCGGATTACCCAGACATGCGGATATCTCTACAGACACCCATATTACACGGACATGCGGATATATCTACAGACACCCGGATTACCCAGACATGCGGATATCTCTACAGACACCCAGATTACCCAGACATGCGGATATATCTACAGACACCCGGATTACCCAGACATGCGGATATATCTACAGACACCCAGATTACACGGACATGCGGATATCTCTACAGACACCCGGATTACCCAGACATGCGGATATCTCTACAGACACCCAGATTACACGGATATGCAGATATATCTACAGACACCCAGATTACCCAGACATGCGGATATATCTACAGACACCCAGATTACCCAGACATGCGGATATATCTACAGATACCCGGATTACCCAGACATGCGGATATCTCTACAGACACCCAGATTACCCAGACATGCGGATATCTCTACAGACACCCAGATTACCCAGACATGCGGATATCTCTACAGACACCCAGATTACACGGACATGCGGATATATCTACAGACACCAAGATTACCCAGACATGCAGATATATCAACAGACACCCAGATTACCCAGACATGCGGATATCTCTACAGACACCCAGATTACACAGACATGCAGATATATCTACAGACACCCGGATTACCCAGACATGCGGATATATCTACAGACACCCGGATTACCCAGACATGCGGATATCTCTACAGACACCCGGATTACCCAGACATGCGGATATCTCTACAGACACCCAGATTACCCAGACATGCGGATATATCTACAGACACCCAGATTACCCAGACATGCGGATATATCTACAGACACCCAGATTACACGGACATGCGGATATATCTACAGACACCCAGATTACCCAGACATGCAGATATATCTACAGACACCCGGATTACCCAGACATGCGGATATATCTACAGACACCCAGATTACACGGACATGCGGATATATCTACAGACACCCAGATTACCAAGACATGCAGATATATCTACAGACACCCGGATTACCCAGACATGCGGATATATCTACAGACACCCAGATTACCCAGACATGCGGATATATCTACAGACACCCAGATTACACGGACATGCGGATATATCTACAGACACCCAGATTACCCAGACATGCGGATATATCTACAGACACCCAGATTACACGGACATGCGGATATCTCTACAGACACCCGGATTACCCAGACATGCGGATATCTCTACAGACACCCAGATTACACGGACATACGGATATATCTACAGACACCCAGATTACCCAGACATGCAGATATATCTACAGACACCCAGATTACCCAGACATGCGGATATATCTACAGACACCCAGATTACACGGACATGCGGATATCTCTACAGACACCCGGATTACCCAGACATGCGGATATCTCTACAGACACCCGGATTACCCAGACATGCGGATATCTCTACAGACACCCGGATTACCCAGACATGCAGATATCTCTACAGACACCCGGATTACCCAGACATGCGGATATATCTACAGACACCCAGATTACACAGACATGCGGATATATCTACAGACACCCAGATTACCCGGACATGCGGATATATCTACAGACACCCAGATTACCCAGACATGCGGATATATCTACAGACACCCAGATTACACGGACATGCGGATATCTCTACAGACACCCGGATTACCCAGACATGCGGATATCTCTACAGACACCCGGATTACCCAGACATGCGGATATATCTACAGACACCCAGATTACCCAGACATGCGGATATATCTACAGACACCCAGATTACCCAGACATGCGGATATATCTACAGACACCCAGATTACCCAGACATGCAGATATATCTACAGACACCCGGATTACCCAGACATGCGGATATATCTACAGACACCCAGATTACCCAGACATGCGGATATATCTACAGACACCCAGATTACACGGACATGCGGATATATCTACAGACACCCAGATTACCCAGACATGCGGATATATCTACAGACACCCAGATTACACGGACATGCGGATATCTCTACAGACACCCGGATTACCCAGACATGCGGATATCTCTACAGACACCCAGATTACACGGACATACGGATATATCTACAGACACCCAGATTACCCAGACATGCAGATATATCTACAGACACCCAGATTACCCAGACATGCGGATATATCTACAGACACCCAGATTACACGGACATGCGGATATCTCTACAGACACCCGGATTACCCAGACATGCGGATATCTCTACAGACACCCGGATTACCCAGACATGCGGATATCTCTACAGACACCCGGATTACCCAGACATGCAGATATCTCTACAGACACCCGGATTACCCAGACATGCGGATATATCTACAGACACCCAGATTACACAGACATGCGGATATATCTACAGACACCCAGATTACCCGGACATGCGGATATATCTACAGACACCCAGATTACCCAGACATGCGGATATATCTACAGACACCCAGATTACACGGACATGCGGATATCTCTACAGACACCCGGATTACCCAGACATGCGGATATCTCTACAGACACCCAGATTACACGGACATACGGATATATCTACAGACACCCAGATTACCCAGACATGCAGATATATCTACAGACACCCGGATTACCCAGACATGCGGATATATCTACAGACACCCAGATTACCAAAACATGCGGATATATCTACAGACACCCGGATTACCCAGACATGCGGATATCTCTACAGACACCCGGATTACCCAGACATGCAGATATCTCTACAGACACCCGGATTACCCAGACATGCAGATATCTCTACAGACACCCGGATTACCCAGATATGCGGATATCTCTACAGACACCCGGATTACCCAGACATGCGGATATATCTACAGACACCCAGATTACCCAGACATGCGGATATATCTACAGACACCCGGATTACCCAGACATGCGGATATATCTACAGACACCCAGATTACCCAGACATGCGGATATATCTACAGACACCCGGATTACCCAGACATGCGGATATATCTACAGACACCCAGATTACACGGACATGCGGATATATCTACAGACACCCAGATTACCCAGACATGCGGATATATCTACAGACACCCGGATTACCCAGACATGCGGATATCTCTACAGACACCCAGATTACCCAGACATGCGGATATATCTACAGACACCCGGATTACCCAGACATGCGGATATATCTACAGACACCCGGATTACCCAGACATGCGGATATCTCTACAGACACCCAGATTACCCAGACATGCGGATATATCTACAGACACCCAGATTACCCAGACATGCGGATATATCTACAGACACCCGGATTACCCAGACATGCGGATATCTCTACAGACACCCAGATTACCCAGACATGCGGATATATCTACAGACACCCAGATTACCCAGACATGCGGATATATCTACAGACACCCGGATTACCCAGACGTGCGGATATATCTACAGACACCCAGATTACCCAGACATGCGGATATCTCTACAGACACCCAGATTACCCAGACATGCGGATATATCTACAGACAGCCAGATTACCCAGACATGCGGATATATCTACAGACACCCGGATTACCCAGACATGCGGATATATCTACAGACACCCGGATTACCCAGACATGCGGATATATCTACAGACACCCAGATTACCCAGACATGCGGATATATCTACAGACACCCAGATTACACGGACATGCGGATATATCTACAGACACCCGGATTACCCAGTCATGCGGAAATATCTACAGACACCCAGATTACCCAGACATGCGGATATATCTACAGACACCCAGATTACCCAGACATGCGGATATCTCTACAGACACCCAGATTACCCAGACATGCAGATATATCTACAGACACCCAGATTACCCAGACATGCGGTATACCAGACACCCAGATTACCCAGACACGCATATATATCTACAGACACCCAGATTACCCAGACATGCGGATATCTCTACAGACACCCAGATTACCCAGACATGCAGATATATCTACAGACACCCAGATTACACGGACATGCGGATATCTCTACAGACATATATATCTGCAGACAGATAGATATCTGTCTGCAGATTACACGGATTACACTGTCTACAGATTACACCCAGATTACACGGACATGCGGATATCTCTACAGACACCCAGATTACCCAGACATGCAGATATATCTACAGACACCCAGATTACACGGACATGGGTACAGATTACACCCAGATTACACGGACATGCGGATATCTCTACAGACACCCAGATTACACAGACATGCGGATATCTCTACAGACACCCAGATTACCCAGACATGCGGATATATCTACAGACACCCAGATTACCCAGACATGCATATATATCTACAGACACCCAGATTACCCAGACATGCGGATATATCTACAGACACCCAGATTACACGGACATGCAGATATATCTACAGACACCCAGATTACCCAGACATGCAGATATATCTACAGACACCCAGATTACCCAGACATGCGGATATATCTACAGACACCCAGATTACACGGACATGTGGATATCTCTACAGACACCCAGATTACCCAGACATGCAGATATATCTACAGACACCCAGATTACACGGACATGCGGATATCTCTACAGACACCCAGATTACCCAGACATGCGGATATATCTACAGACACCCAGATTACCCAGACATGCGGATATATCTACAGACACCCGGATTACCCAGACATGCGGATATCTCTACAGACACCCGGATTACCCAGACATGCGGATATATCTACAGACACCCAGATTACCCAGACATGCGGATATATCTACAGACACCCAGATTACACGGACATGCGGATATATCTACAGACACCCGGATTACCCAGACATGCGGATATATCTACAGACACCCAGATTACCCAGACATGCGGATATATCTACAGACACCCAGATTACCCAGACATGCGGATATCTCTACAGACACCCAGATTACCCAGACATGCAGATATATCTACAGACACCCAGATTACCCAGACATGCGGTATACCAGACACCCAGATTACCCAGACACGCATATATATCTACAGACACCCAGATTACCCAGACATGCGGATATCTCTACAGACACCCAGATTACCCAGACATGCAGATATATCTACAGACACCCAGATTACACAGACATGCGGATATTTCTATAGACATATATATCTGCAGACAGATAGATATCTGTCTGCAGATTACACGGATTACACTGTCTACAGATTACCACCAGATTACACGGACATGCGGATATCTCTACAGACACCCAGATTACCCAGACATGCAGATATATCTACAGACACCCAGATTACACGGACATGGGTACAGATTACACCCAGATTACACGGACATGCGGATATCTCTACAGACACCCAGATTACCCAGACATGCAGATATCTCTACAGACACGCAGATTACCCAGACATGCGGATATCTCTACAGACACCCAGATTACCCAGACATGCGGATATATCTACAGACACCCAGATTACACAGACATGTGGATATATCTACAGACACCCAGATTACACGGACATGCGGATATATCTACAGACACCCAGATTACACAGACATGCGGATATATCTACAGACACCCAGATTACACAGACATGCGGATATATCTACAGACACCCAGATTACCCAGACATGCGGATATCTCTACAGACACCCAGATTACCCAGACATGCGGATATCTCTACAGACACCCAGATTACCCAGACACGCGGATATATCTACAGACACCCAGATTACCCAGACACGCATATATATCTACAGACACCCAGATTACCCAGACATGCAGATATATCTACAGACACCCAGATTACCCAGACATGCGGATATATCTACAGACACCCAGATTACACGGACATGCGGATATCTCTACAGACACCCAGATTACCCAGACATGCGGATATATCTACAGACACCCAGATTACCCAGAGACGCATATATATCTATAGACACCCAGATTACACGGACATGCGGATATATCTACAGACACCGAGATTACCCAGACACGCAGATATCTCTACAGACACCCAGATTACCCAGACACGCGGATATCTCTACAGACACCCGGATTACCCAGACATGCGGATATATCTACAGACACCCAGATTACCCAGACACGCAGATATCTCTACAGACACCCGGATTATACAGACATGCGGATATATCTACAGACACCCAGATTACCCAGACATGCGGATATATCTACAGACACCCGGATTACCCAGACATGCGGATATATCTACAGACACCCAGATTACCCAGACATGCGGATATATCTACAGACACCCAGATTACCCAGACACGCATATATATCTACAGACACCCAGATTACCCAGACATGCAGATATATCTACAGACACCCAGATTACACGGACATGCGGATATCTATACAGACACCCAGATTACACGGACATGCAGATATATCTACAGACACCCAGATTACCCAGACATGCGGATATCTCTACAGACACCCAGATTACACGGACATGCGGATATATCTACAGACACCCGGATTACCCAGACATGCGGATATCTCTACAGACACCCAGATTACCCAGACATGCGGATATATCTACAGACACCCGGATTACCCAGACATGCGGATATATCTACAGACACCCGGATTACCCGGACATGCGGATATCTCTACAGACACCCGGATTACCCAGACATGCGGATATCTCTACAGACACCCAGATTACCCAGACATGCGGATATATCTACAGACACCCAGATTACCCAGACATGCGGATATATCTACAGACACCCAGATTACACGGACATGCGGATATATCTACAGACACCCAGATTACCCAGACATGCAGATATATCTACAGACACCCGGATTACCCAGACATGCGGATATATCTACAGACACCCAGATTACCAAGACATGCGGATATATCTACAGACACCCAGATTACACGGACATGCGGATATATCTACAGACACCCAGATTACCAAGACATGCAGATATATCTACAGACACCCGGATTACCCAGACATGCGGATATATCTACAGACACCCAGATTACACGGACATGCGGATATATCTACAGACACCCAGATTACCCAGACATGCGGATATATCTACAGACACCCAGATTACACGGACATGCGGATATCTCTACAGACACCCGGATTACCCAGACATGCGGATATCTCTACAGACACCCAGATTACACGGACATACGGATATATCTACAGACACCCAGATTACCCAGACATGCAGATATATCTACAGACACCCGGATTACTCAGACATGAGGATATATCTACAGACACCCAGATTACCAAAACATGCGGATATATCTACAGACACCCGGATTACCCAGACATGCGGATATCTCTACAGACACCCGGATTACCCAGACATGCGGATATCTCTACAGACACCCGGATTACCCAGACATGCAGATATCTCTACAGACACCCGGATTACCCAGACATGCAGATATCTCTACAGACACCCGGATTACACAGACATGCGGATATATCTACAGACACCCAGATTACCCAGACATGCGGATATATCTACAGACACCCAGATTACACGGACATGCGGATATATCTACAGACACCCAGATTACCCAGACATGCGGATATATCTACAGACACCCAGATTACACGGACATGCGGATATCTCTACAGACACCCGGATTACCCAGACATGCGGATATCTCTACAGACACCCAGATTACACGGACATACGGATATATCTACAGACACCCAGATTACCCAGACATGCAGATATATCTACAGACACCCGGATTACCCAGACATGCGGATATATCTACAGACACCCAGATTACCAAAACATGCGGATATATCTACAGACACCCGGATTACCCAGACATGCGGATATCTCTACAGACACCCGGATTACCCAGACATGCAGATATCTCTACAGACACCCGGATTACCCAGACATGCGGATATCTCTACAGACACCCGGATTACCCAGACATGCGGATATATCTACAGACACCCAGATTACCCAGACATGCGGATATATCTACAGACACCCGGATTACCCAGACATGCGGATATATCTATAGACACCCAGATTACCCAGACATGCGGATATATCTACAGACACCCGGATTACCCAGACATGCGGATATATCTACAGACACCCAGATTACACGGACATGCGGATATATCTACAGACACCCAGATTACCCAGACATGCGGATATATCTACAGACACCCGGATTACCCAGACATGCGGATATCTCTACAGACACCCAGATTACCCAGACATGCGGATATATCTACAGACACCCGGATTACCCAGACATGCGGATATATCTACAGACACCCGGATTACCCAGACATGCGGATATCTCTACATACACCCAGATTACCCAGACATGCGGATATATCTACAGACACCCAGATTACCCAGACATGCGGATATATCTACAGACACCCGGATTACCCAGACAGGCGGATATCTCTACAGACACCCAGATTACCCAGACATGCGGATATATCTACAGACACCCAGATTACCCAGACATGCGGATATATCTACAGACACCCGGATTACCCAGACGTGCGGATATATCTACAGACACCCAGATTACCCAGACATGCGGATATCTCTACAGACACCCAGATTACCCAGACATGCGGATATATCTACAGACAGCCAGATTACCCAGACATGCGGATATATCTACAGACACCCGGATTACCCAGACATGCGGATATATCTACAGACACCGGGTTTACCCATACATGCGGATATATCTACAGACACCCAGATTACCCAGACATGCGGATATATCTACAGACACCCAGATTACACGGACATGCGGATATATCTACAGACACCCGGATTACCCAGTCATGCGGAAATATCTACAGACACCCAGATTACCCAGACATGCGGATATATCTACAGACACCCAGATTACCCAGACATGCGGATATCTCTACAGACACCCAGATTACCCAGACATGCAGATATATCTACAGACACCCAGATTACCCAGACATGCGGTATACCAGACACCCAGATTACCCAGACACGCATATATATCTACAGACACCCAGATTACCCAGACATGCGGATATCTCTACAGACACCCAGATTACCCAGACATGCAGATATATCTACAGACACCCAGATTACATGGACATGCGGATATCTCTACAGACATATATATCTGCAGACAGATAGATATCTGTCTGCAGATTACACGGATTACACTGTCTACAGATTACACCCAGATTACACGGACATGCGGATATCTCTACAGACACCCAGATTACCCAGACATGCAGATATATCTACAGACACCCAGATTACACGGACATGGGTACAGATTACACCCAGATTACACGGACATGCGGATATCTCTACAGACACCCAGATTACCCAGACATGCGGATATCTCTACAGACACCCAGATTACTCAGACATGCGGATATATCTACAGACACCCAGATTACCCAGACATGCATATATATCTACAGACACCCAGATTACCCAGACATGCGGATATATCTACAGACACCCAGATTACACGGACATGCAGATATATCTACAGACACCCAGATTACCCAGACATGCAGATATATCTACAGACACCCAGATTACCCAGACATGCGGATATATCTACAGACACCCAGATTACACGGACATGCGGATATCTCTACAGACACCCAGATTACCCAGACATGCAGATATATCTACAGACACCCAGATTACACGGACATGCGGATATCTCTACAGACACCCAGATTACCCAGACATGCGGATATATCTACAGACACCCAGATTACCCAGACATGCGGATATATCTACAGACACCCGGATTACCCAGACATGCGGATATCTCTACAGACACCCGGATTACCCAGACATGCGGATATATCTACAGACACCCAGATTACCCAGACATGCGGATATATCTACAGACACCCAGATTACACGGACATGCGGATATATCTACAGACACCCGGATTACCCAGACATGCGGATATATCTACAGACACCCAGATTACCCAGACATGCGGATATATCTACAGACACCCAGATTACCCAGACATGCGGATATCTCTACAGACACCCAGATTACCCAGACATGCAGATATATCTACAGACACCCAGATTACCCAGACATGCGGTATACCAGACACCCAGATTACCCAGACACGCATATATATCTACAGACACCCAGATTACCCAGACATGCGGATATCTCTACAGACACCCAGATTACCCAGACATGCAGATATATCTACAGACACCCAGATTACACGGACATGCGGATATCTCTACAGACATATATATCTGCAGACAGATAGATATCTGTCTGCAGATTACACGGATTACACTGTCTACAGATTACAACCAGATTACACGGACATGCGGATATCTCTACAGACACCCAGATTACCCAGACATGCAGATATATCTACAGACACCCAGATTACACGGACATGGGTACAGATTACACCCAGATTACACGGACATGCGGATATCTCTACAGACACCCAGATTACCCAGACATGCAGATATCTCTACAGACACGCAGATTACCCAGACATGCGGATATCTCTACAGACACCCAGATTACCCAGACATGCGGATATATCTACAGACACCCAGATTACACAGACATGTGGATATATCTACAGACACCCAGATTACACGGACATGCGGATATCTCTACAGACACCCAGATTACCCAGACATGCGGATATATCTACAGACACCCAGATTACCCAGACACGCATATATATCTATAGACACCCAGATTACACGGACATGCGGATATATCTACAGACACCCAGATTACCCAGACACGCAGATATCTCTACAGACACCCAGATTACCAAGACACGCGGATATCTCTACAGACACCCGGATTACCCAGACATGCGGATATATCTACAGACACCCAGATTACCCAGACACGCAGATATCTCTACAGACACCCGGATTATCCAGACATGCGGATATATCTACAGACACCCAGATTACCCAGACATGCGGATATATCTACAGACACCCGGATTACCCAGACATGCGGATATATCTATAGACACCCAGATTACCCAGACATGCGGATATATCTACAGACACCCAGATTACCCAGACACGCATATATATCTACAGACACCCAGATTACCCAGACATGCAGATATATCTACAGACACCCAGATTACACGGACATGCGGATATCTCTACAGACACCCAGATTACACGGACATGCAGATATATCTACAGACACCCAGATTACCCAGACATGCGGATATCTCTACAGACACCCAGATTACACGGACATGCGGATATATCTACAGACACCCGGATTACCCAGACATGCGGATATCTCTACAGACACCCAGATTACCCAGACATGCGGATATATCTACAGACACCCGGATTACCCAGACATGCGGATATATCTACAGACACCCGGATTACCCGGACATGCGGATATATCTACAGACACCCGGATTACCCAGACATGCGGATATCTCTACAGACACCCAGATTACCCAGACATGCGGATATATCTACAGACACCCAGATTACCCAGACATGCGGATATATCTACAGACACCCAGATTACACGGACATGCGGATATATCTACAGACACCCAGATTACCCAGACATGCAGATATATCTACAGACACCCGGATTACCCAGACATGCGGATATATCTACAGACACCCAGATTACCCAGACATGCGGATATATCTACAGACACCCAGATTACACGGACATGCGGATATATCTACAGACACCCAGATTACCAAGACATGCAGATATATCTACAGACACCCGGATTACCCAGACATGCGGATATATCTACAGACACCCAGATTACACGGACATGCGGATATATCTACAGACACCCAGATTACCCAGACATGCGGATATATCTACAGACACCCAGATTACACGGACATGCGGATATCTCTACAGACACCCGGATTACCCAGACATGCGGATATCTCTACAGACACCCAGATTACACGGACATACGGATATATCTACAGACACCCAGATTACCCAGACATGCAGATATATCTACAGACACCCGGATTACTCAGACATGAGGATATATCTACAGACACCCAGATTACCAAAACATGCGGATATATCTACAGACACCCGGATTACCCAGACATGCGGATATCTCTACAGACACCCGGATTACCCAGACATGCGGATATCTCTACAGACACCCGGATTACCCAGACATGCAGATATCTCTACAGACACCCGGATTACCCAGACATGCAGATATCTCTACAGACACCCGGATTACACAGACATGCGGATATATCTACAGACACCCAGATTACCCAGACATGCGGATATATCTACAGACACCCAGATTACACGGACATGCGGATATATCTACAGACACCCAGATTACCCAGACATGCGGATATATCTACAGACACCCAGATTACACGGACATGCGGATATCTCTACAGACACCCGGATTACCCAGACATGCGGATATCTCTACAGACACCCAGATTACACGGACATACGGATATATCTACAGACACCCAGATTACCCAGACATGCAGATATATCTACAGACACCCGGATTACCCAGACATGCGGATATATCTACAGACACCCAGATTACCAAAACATGCGGATATATCTACAGACACCCGGATTACCCAGACATGCGGATATCTCTACAGACACCCGGATTACCCAGACATGCAGATATCTCTACAGACACCCGGATTACCCAGACATGCAGATATCTCTACAGACAACCGGATTACCCAGACATGCGGATATCTCTACAGACACCCGGATTACCCAGACATGCGGATATATCTACAGACACCCAGATTACCCAGACATGCGGATATATCTACAGACACCCGGATTACCCAGACATGCGGATATATCTATAGACACCCAGATTACCCAGACATGCGGATATATCTACAGACACCCGGATTACCCAGACATGCGGATATATCTACAGACACCCAGATTACACGGACATGCGGATATATCTACAGACACCCAGATTACCCAGACATGCGGATATATCTACAGACACCCGGATTACCCAGACATGCGGATATCTCTACAGACACCCAGATTACCCAGACATGCGGATATATCTACAGACACCCGGATTACCCAGACATGCGGATATATCTACAGACACCCGGATTACCCAGACATGCGGATATCTCTACATACACCCAGATTACCCAGACATGCGGATATATCTACAGACACCCAGATTACCCAGACATGCGGATATATCTACAGACACCCGGATTACCCAGACATGCGGATATCTCTACAGACACCCAGATTACCCAGACATGCGGATATATCTACAGACACCCAGATTACCCAGACATGCGGATATATCTACAGACACCCGGATTACCCAGACGTGCGGATATCTCTACAGACACCCAGATTACCCAGACATGCGGATATATCTACAGACAGCCAGATTACCCAGACATGCGGATATATCTACAGACACCCGGATTACCCAGACATGCGGATATATCTACAGACACCCGGTTTACCCATACATGCGGATATATCTACAGACACCCAGATTACCCAGACATGTGGATATATCTACAGACACCCAGATTACACGGACATGCGGATATATCTACAGACACCCGGATTACCCAGTCATGCGGAAATATCTACAGACACCCAGATTACCCAGACATGCGGATATATCTACAGACACCCAGATTACCCAGACATGCGGATATCTCTACAGACACCCAGATTACCCAGACATGCAGATATATCTACAGACACCCAGATTACCCAGACATGCGGTATACCAGACACCCAGATTACCCAGACACGCATATATATCTACAGACACCCAGATTACCCAGACATGCGGGTATCTCTACAGACACCCAGATTACCCAGACATGCAGATATATCTACAGACACCCAGATTACACGGACATGCGGATATCTCTACAGACATATATATCTGCAGACAGATAGATATCTGTCTGCAGATTACACGGATTACACTGTCTACAGATTACACCCAGATTACACGGACATGCGGATATCTCTACAGACACCCAGATTACCCAGACATGCAGATATATCTACAGACACCCAGATTACACGGACATGGGTACAGATTACACCCAGATTACACGGACATGCGGATATCTCTACAGACACCCAGATTACCCAGACATGCGGATATCTCTACAGACACCCAGATTACCCAGACATGCGGATATATCTACAGACACCCAGATTACCCAGACATGCATATATATCTACAGACACCCAGATTACCCAGACATGCGGATATATCTACAGACACCCAGATTACACGGACATGCAGATATATCTACAGACACCCAGATTACCCAGACATGCAGATATATCTACAGACACCCAGATTACCCAGACATGCGGATATATCTACAGACACCCAGATTACACGGACATGCGGATATCTCTACAGACACCCAGATTACCCAGACATGCAGATATATCTACAGACACCCAGATTACACGGACATGCGGATATCTCTACAGACACCCAGATTACCCAGACATGCGGATATATCTACAGACACCCAGATTACCCAGACATGCGGATATATCTACAGACACCCGGATTACCCAGACATGCGGATATCTCTACAGACACCCGGATTACCCAGACATGCGGATATATCTACAGACACCCAGATTACCCAGACATGCGGATATATCTACAGACACCCAGATTACACGGACATGCGGATATATCTACAGACACCCGGATTACCCAGACATGCGGATATATCTACAGACACCCAGATTACCCAGACATGCGGATATATCTACAGACACCCAGATTACCCAGACATGCGGATATCTCTACAGACACCCAGATTACCCAGACATGCAGATATATCTACAGACACCCAGATTACCCAGACATGCGGTATACCAGACACCCAGATTACCCAGACACGCATATATATCTACAGACACCCAGATTACCCAGACATGCGGATATCTCTACAGACACCCAGATTACCCAGACATGCAGATATATCTACAGACACCCAGATTACACGGACATGCGGATATCTCTACAGACATATATATCTGCAGACAGATAGATATCTGTCTGCAGATTACACGGATTACACTGTCTACAGATTACAACCAGATTACACGGACATGCGGATATCTCTACAGACACGCAGATTACCCAGACATGCAGATATATCTACAGACACCCAGATTACACGGACATGGGTACAGATTACACCCAGATTACACGGACATGCGGATATCTCTACAGACACCCAGATTACCCAGACATGCAGATATCTCTACAGACACGCAGATTACCCAGACATGCGGATATCTCTACAGACACCCAGATTACCCAGACATGCGGATATATCTACAGACACCCAGATTACACAGACATGTGGATATATCTACAGACACCCAGATTACACGGACATGCGGATATATCTACAGACACCCAGATTACACAGACATGCGGATATATCTACAGACACCCAGATTACCCAGACATGCGGATATCTCTACAGACACCCAGATTACCCAGACATGCGGATATCTCTACAGACACCCAGATTACCCAGACACGCGGATATATCTACAGACACCCAGATTACCCAGACACGCATATATATCTACAGACACCCAGATTACCCAGACATGCAGATATATCTACAGACACCCAGATTACCCAGACATGCGGATATATCTACAGACACCCAGATTACACGGACATGCGGATATCTCTACAGACACCCAGATTACCCAGACATGCGGATATATCTACAGACACCCAGATTACCCAGACACGCATATATATCTATAGACACCCAGATTACACGGACATGCGGATATATCTACAGACACCCAGATTACCCAGACACGCAGATATCTCTACAGACACCCAGATTACCCAGACACGCGGATATCTCTACAGACACCCGGATTACCTAGACATGCGGATATATCTACAGACACCCAGATTACCCAGACACGCAGATATCTCTACAGACACCCGGATTATCCAGACATGCGGATATATCTACAGACACCCAGATTACCCAGACATGCGGATATATCTACAGACACCCGGATTACCCAGACATGCGGATATATCTACAGACACCCAGATTACCCAGACATGCGGATATATCTACAGACACCCAGATTACCCAGACACGCATATATATCTACAGACACCCAGATTACCCAGACATGCAGATATATCTACAGACACCCAGATTACACGGACATGCGGATATCTCTACAGACACCCAGATTACACGGACATGCAGATATATCTACAGACACCCAGATTACACGGACATGCGGATATATCTACAGACACCCGGATTACCCAGACATGCGGATATCTCTACAGACACCCAGATTACCCAGACATGCGGATATACCTACAGACACCCGGATTACCCAGACATGCGGATATCTCTACAGACACCCAGATTACCCAGACATGCGGATATATCTACAGACACCCGGATTACCCAGACATGCGGATATATCTACAGACACCCAGATTACACGGACATGCGGATATCTCTACACACACCCGGATTACCCAGACATGCGGATATCTCTACAGACACCCAGATTACACGGATATGCAGATATATCTACAGACACCCAGATTACCCAGACATGCGGATATATCTACAGACACCCAGATTACCCAGACATGCGGATATATCTACAGATACCCGGATTACCCAGACATGCGGATATCTCTACAGACACCCAGATTACACGGACATGCGGATATATCTACAGACACCCGGATTACCCAGACATGCGGATATCTCTACAGACACCCAGATTACACGGACATGCGGATATATCTACAGACACCCGGATTACCCAGACATGCAGATATATCAACAGACACCCAGATTACCCAGACATGCGGATATCTCTACAGACACCCAGATTACACAGACATGCAGATATATCTACAGACACCCGGATTACCCAGACATGCGGATATATCTACAGACACCCAGATTACCCAGACATGCGGATATATCTACAGACACCCGGATTACCCAGACATGCGGATATATCTACAGACACCCGGATTACCCAGACATGCGGATATCTCTACAGACACCCATATTACACGGACATGCGGATATATCTACAGACACCCGGATTACCCAGACATGCGGATATCTCTACAGACACCCAGATTACCCAGACATGCGGATATATCTACAGACACCCGGATTACCCAGACATGCGGATATATCTACAGACACCCAGATTACACGGACATGCGGATATCTCTACAGACACCCGGATTACCCAGACATGCGGATATCTCTACAGACACCCAGATTACACGGATATGCAGATATATCTACAGACACCCAGATTACCCAGACATGCGGATATATCTACAGACACCCAGATTACCCAGACATGCGGATATATCTACAGATACCCGGATTACCCAGACATGCGGATATCTCTACAGACACCCAGATTACCCAGACATGCGGATATCTCTACAGACACCCAGATTACCCAGACATGCGGATATCTCTACAGACACCCAGATTACACGGACATGCGGATATATCTACAGACACCAAGATTACCCAGACATGCAGATATATCAACAGACACCCAGATTACCCAGACATGCGGATATCTCTACAGACACCCAGATTACACAGACATGCAGATATATCTACAGACACCCGGATTACCCAGACATGCGGATATATCTACAGACATCCGGATTACCCAGACATGCGGATATCTCTACAGACACCCGGATTACCCAGACATGCGGATATCTCTACAGACACCCAGATTACCCAGACATGCGGATATATCTACAGACACCCAGATTACCCAGACATGCGGATATATCTACAGACACCCAGATTACACGGACATGCGGATATATCTACAGACACCCAGATTACCCAGACATGCAGATATATCTACAGACACCCGGATTACCCAGACATGCGGATATATCTACAAACACCCAGATTACCAAGACATGCGGATATATCTACAGACACCCAGATTACACGGACATGTGGATATATCTACAGACACCCAGATTACCAAGACATGCAGATATATGTACAGACACCCGGATTACCCAGACATGCGGATATATCTACAGACACCCAGATTACCCTGACATGCGGATATATCTACAGACACCCAGATTACACGGACATGCGGATATATCTACAGACACCCAGATTACCCAGACATGCGGATATATCTACAGACACCCAGATTACACGGACATGCGGATATCTCTACAGACACCCGGATTACCCAGACATGCGGATATCTCTACAGACACCCAGATTACACGGACATACGGATATATCTACAGACACCCAGATTACCCAGACATGCAGATATATCTACAGACACCCGGATTACCCAGACATGCGGATATATCTACAGACACCCAGATTACCAAAACATGCGGATATATCTACAGACACCCGGATTACCCAGACATGCGGATATCTCTACAGACACCCGGATTACCCAGACATGCAGATATCTCTACAGACACCCGGATTACCCAGACATGCAGATATCTCTACAGACACCCGGATTACCCAGATATGCGGATATCTCTACAGACACCCGGATTACCCAGACATGCGGATATATCTACAGACACCCAGATTACCCAGACATGCGGATATATCTACAGACACCCGGATTACCCAGACATGCGGATATATCTACAGACACCCAGATTACCCAGACATGCGGATATATCTACAGACACCCGGATTACCCAGACATGCGGATATATCTACAGACACCCAGATTACACGGACATGCGGATATATCTACAGACACCCAGATTACCCAGACATGCGGATATATCTACAGACACCCGGATTACCCAGACATGCGGATATCTCTACAGACACCCAGATTACCCAGACATGCGGATATATCTACAGACACCCGGATTACCCAGACATGCGGATATATCTACAGACACCCGGATTACCCAGACATGCGGATATCTCTACAGACACCCAGATTACCCAGACATGTGGATATATCTACAGACACCCAGATTACCCAGACATGCGGATATATCTACAGACACCCGGATTACCCAGACATGCGGATATCTCTACAGACACCCAGATTACCCAGACATGCGGATATATCTACAGACACCCAGATTACCCAGACATGCGGATATATCTACAGACACCCGGATTACCCAGACGTGCGGATATATCTACAGACACCCAGATTACCCAGACATGCGGATATCTCTACAGACACCCAGATTACCCAGACATGCGGATATATCTACAGACAGCCAGATTACCCAGACATGCGGATATATCTACAGACACCCGGATTACCCAGACATGCGGATATATCTACAGACACCCGGATTACCCAGACATGCGGATATATCTACAGACACCCAGATTACCCAGACATGCGGATATATCTACAGACACCCAGATTACACGGACATGCGGATATATCTACAGACACCCGGATTACCCAGTCATGCGGAAATATCTACAGACACCCAGATTACCCAGACATGCGGATATATCTACAGACACCCAGATTACCCAGACATGCGGATATCTCTACAGACACCCAGATTACCCAGACATGCAGATATATCTACAGACACCCAGATTACCCAGACATGCGGTATACCAGACACCCAGATTACCCAGACACGCATATATATCTACAGACACCCAGATTACCCAGACATGCGGATATCTCTACAGACACCCAGATTACCCAGACATGCAGATATATCTACAGACACCCAGATTACACGGACATGCGGATATCTCTACAGACATAAATATCTGCAGACAGATAGATATATGTCTGCAGATTACACGGATTACACTGTCTACAGATTACACCCAGATTACACGGACATGCGGATATCTCTACAGACACCCAGATTACCCAGACATGCAGATATATCTACAGACACCCAGATTACACGGACATGGGTACAGATTACACCCAGATTACACGGACATGCGGATATCTCTACAGACACCCAGATTACCCAGACATGCGGATATCTCTACAGACACCCAGATTACCCAGACATGCGGATATATCTACAGACACCCAGATTACCCAGACATGCATATATATCTACAGACACCCAGATTACCCAGACATGCGGATATATCTACAGACACCCAGATTACACGGACATGCAGATATATCTACAGACACCCAGATTACCCAGACATGCAGATATATCTACAGACACCCAGATTACCCAGACATGCGGATATATCTACAGACACCCAGATTACACGGACATGCGGATATCTCTACAGACACCCAGATTACCCAGACATGCAGATATATCTACAGACACCCAGATTACACGGACATGCGGATATCTCTACAGACACCCAGATTACCCAGACATGCGGATATATCTACAGACACCCAGATTACCCAGACATGCGGATATATCTACAGACACCCGGATTACCCAGACATGCGGATATCTCTACAGACACCCGGATTACCCAGACATGCGGATATATCTACAGACACCCAGATTACCCAGACATGCGGATATATCTACAGACACCCAGATTACACGGACATGCGGATATATCTACAGACACCCGGATTACCCAGACATGCGGATATATCTACAGACACCCAGATTACCAAGACATGCGGATATATCTACAGACACCCAGATTACCCAGACATGCGGATATCTCTACAGACACCCAGATTACCCAGACATGCAGATATATCTACAGACACCCAGATTACCCAGACATGCGGATATATCTACAGACACCCAGATTACCCAGACATGCGGATATCTCTACAGACACCCAGATTACCCAGACATGCAGATATATCTACAGACACCCAGATTACACGGACATGCGGATATCTCTACAGACATATATATCTGCAGACAGATAGATATCTGTCTGCAGATTACACGGATTACACTGTCTACAGATTACCACCAGATTACACGGACATGCGGATATCTCTACAGACACCCAGATTACCCAGACATGCAGATATATCTACAGACACCCAGATTACACGGACATGGGTACAGATTACACCCAGATTACACGGACATGCGGATATCTCTACAGACACCCAGATTACCCAGACATGCAGATATCTCTACAGACACGCAGATTACCCAGACATGCGGATATCTCTACAGACACCCAGATTACCCAGACATGCGGATATATCTACAGACACCCAGATTACACAGACATGTGGATATATCTACAGACACCCAGATTACACGGACATGCGGATATATCTACAGACACCCAGATTACACAGACATGCGGATATATCTACAGACACCCAGATTACACAGACATGCGGATATATCTACAGACACCCAGATTACCCAGACATGCGGATATCTCTACAGACACCCAGATTACCCAGACACGCATATATATCTACAGACACCCAGATTACCCAGACATGCAGATATATCTACAGACACCCAGATTACCCAGACATGCGGATATATCTACAGACACCCAGATTACACGGACATGCGGATATCTCTACAGACACCCAGATTACCCAGACATGCGGATATATCTACAGACACCCAGATTACCCAGACACGCATATATATCTATAGACACCCAGATTACACGGACATGCGGATATATCTACAGACACCCAGATTACCCAGACACGCAGATATCTCTACAGACACCCAGATTACCCAGACACGCGGATATCTCTACAGACACCCGGATTACCCAGACATGCGGATATATCTACAGACACCCAGATTACCCAGACACGCAGATATCTCTACAGACACCCGGATTATCCAGACATGCGGATATATCTACAGACACCCAGATTACCCAGACATGCGGATATATCTACAGACACCCGGATTACCCAGACATGCGGATATATCTACAGACACCCAGATTACCCAGACATGCGGATATATCTACAGACACCCAGATTACCCAGACACGCATATATATCTACAGACACCCAGATTACCCAGACATGCAGATATATCTACAGACACCCAGATTACACGGACATGCGGATATCTCTACAGACACCCAGATTACACGGACATGCAGATATATCTACAGACACCCAGATTACCCAGACATGCGGATATCTCTACAGACACCCAGATTACACGGACATGCGGATATATCTACAGACACCCGGATTACCCAGACATGCGGATATCTCTACAGACACCCAGATTACCCAGACATGCGGATATATCTACAGACACCCGGATTACCCAGACATGCGGATATATCTACAGACACCCAGATTACACGGACATGCGGATATCTCTACAGACACCCGGATTACCCAGACATGCGGATATCTCTACAGACACCCAGATTACACGGATATGCAGATATATCTACAGACACCCAGATTACCCAGACATGCGGATATATCTACAGACACCCAGATTACCCAGACATGCGGATATATCTACAGATACCCGGATTACCCAGACATGCGGATATCTCTACAGACACCCAGATTACCCAGACATGCGGATATCTCTACAGACACCCAGATTAGCCAGACATGCGGATATCTCTACAGACACCCAGATTACACGGACATGCGGATATATCTACAGACACCAAGATTACCCAGACATGCAGATATATCAACAGACACCCAGATTACCCAGACATGCGGATATCTCTACAGACACCCAGATTACACAGACATGCAGATATATCTACAGACACCCGGATTACCCAGACATGCGGATATATCTACAGACACCCGGATTACCCAGACATGCGGATATCTCTACAGACACCCGGATTACCCAGACATTCGGATATCTCTACAGACACCCAGATTACCCAGACATGCGGATATATCTACAGACACCCAGATTACCCAGACATGCGGATATATCTACAGACACCCAGATTACACGGACATGCGGATATATCTACAGACACCCAGATTACCCAGACATTCGGATATCTCTACAGACACCCAGATTACCCAGACATGCGGATATATCTACAGACACCCGGATTACCCAGGCATGCGGATATCTCTACAGACACCCAGATTACCCAGACATGCGGATATATCTACAGACACCCAGATTACCCAGACATGCGGATATATCTACAGACACCCGGATTACCCAGACATGCGGATATCTCTACAGACACCCAGATTACCCAGACATGCGGATATATCTACAGACACCCAGATTACCCAGACATGCGGATATATCTACAGACACCCGGATTACCCAGACGTGCGGATATATCTACAGACACCCAGATTACCCAGACATGCGGATATCTCTACAGACACCCAGATTACCCAGACATGCGGATATATCTACAGACACCCAGATTACCCAGACATGCGGATATATCTACAGACACCCGGATTACCCAGACATGCGGATATATCTACAGACACCCGGATTACCCAGACATGCGGATATATCTACAGACACCCAGATTACCCAGACATGCGGATATATCTACAGACACCCAGATTACACGGACATGCGGATATATCTACAGACACCCGGATTACCCAGTCATGCGGAAATATCTACAGACACCCAGATTACCCAGACATGCGGATATATCTACAGACACCCAGATTACCCAGACATGCGGATATCTCTACAGACACCCAGATTACCCAGACATGCAGATATATCTACAGACACCCAGATTACCCAGACATGCGGTATACCAGACACCCAGATTACCCAGACACGCATATATATCTACAGACACCCAGATTACCCAGACATGCGGATATCTCTACAGACACCCAGATTACCCAGACATGCAGATATATCTACAGACACCCAGATTACATGGACATGCGGATATCTCTACAGACATATATATCTGCAGACAGATAGATATCTGTCTGCAGATTACACGGATACACTGTCTACAGATTACACCCAGATTACACGGACATGCGGATATCTCTACAGACACCCAGATTACCCAGACATGCAGATATATCTACAGACACCCAGATTACACGGACATGGGTACAGATTACACCCAGATTACACGGACATGCGGATATCTCTACAGACACCCAGATTACCCAGACATGCGGATATCTCTACAGACACCCAGATTACCCAGACATGCGGATATATCTACAGACACCCAGATTACCCAGACATGCAGATATATCTACAGACACCCAGATTACCCAGACATGCGGATATATCTACAGACACCCAGATTACACGGACATGCGGATATCTCTACAGACACCCAGATTACCCAGACATGCAGATATATCTACAGACACCCAGATTACACGGACATGCGGATATCTCTACAGACACCCAGATTACCCAGACATGCGGATATATCTACAGACACCCAGATTACCCAGACATGCGGATATATCTACAGACACCCGGATTACCCAGACATGCGGATATCTCTACAGACACCCGGATTACCCAGACATGCGGATATATCTACAGACACCCAGATTACCCAGACATGCGGATATATCTACAGACACCCAGATTACACGGACATGCGGATATATCTACAGACACCCGGATTACCCAGACATGCGGATATATCTACAGACACCCAGATTACCCAGACATGAGGATATATCTACAGACACCCAGATTACCCAGACATGCGGATATCTCTACAGACACCCAGATTACCCAGACATGCAGATATATCTACAGACACCAGATTACCCAGACATGCGGTATACCAGACACCCAGATTACCCAGACACGCATATATATCTACAGACACCCAGATTACCCAGACATGCGGATATATCTACAGACACCCAGATTACCCAGACATGCAGATATATCTACAGACACCCAGATTACACGGACATGCGGATATCTCTACAGAGATATATATCTGCAGACAGATAGATATCTGTCTGCAGATTACACGGATTACACTGTCTACAGATTACAACCAGATTACACGGACATGCGGATATCTCTACAGACACCCAGATTACCCAGACATGCAGATATATCTACAGACACCCAGATTACACGGAAATGGGTACAGATTACACCCAGATTACACGGACATGCGGATATCTCTACAGACACCCAGATTACCCAGACATGCAGATATCTCTACAGACACGCAGATTACCCAGACATGCGGATATATCTACAGACACCCAGATTACCCAGACATGCAGTTATATCTACAGACACCCGGATTACCCAGACATGCGGATATATCTACAGACACCCAGATTACCAAGACATGCGGATATATCTACAGACACCCAGATTACACGGACATGCGGATATATCTACAGACACCCAGATTACCAAGACATGCAGATATATCTACAGACACCCGGATTACCCAGACATGCGGATATATCTACAGACACCCAGATTACCCAGACATGCGGATATATCTACAGACACCCAGATTACACGGACATGCGGATATATCTACAGACACCCAGATTACCCAGACATGCGGATATATCTACAGACACCCAGATTACACGGACATGCGGATATCTCTACAGACACCCGGATTACCCAGACATGCGGATATCTCTACAGACACCCAGATTACACGGACATACGGATATATCTACAGACACCCAGATTACCCAGACATGCAGATATATCTACAGACACCCGGATTACCCAGACATGCGGATATATCTACAGACACCCAGATTACCAAAACATGCGGATATATCTACAGACACCCGGATTACCCAGACATGCGGATATCTCTACAGACACCCGGATTACCCAGACATGCGGATATCTCTACAGACACCCGGATTACCCAGACATGCAGATATCTCTACAGACACCCGGATTACCCAGACATGCGGATATCTCTACAGACACCCGGATTACCCAGACATGCGGATATATCTACAGACACCCAGATTACCCAGACATGCGGATATATCTACAGACACCCGGATTACCCAGACATGCGGATATATCTATAGACACCCAGATTACCCAGACATGCGGATATATCTACAGACACCCGGATTACCCAGACATGCGGATATATCTACAGACACCCAGATTACACGGACATGCGGATATATCTACAGACACCCAGATTACCCAGACATGCGGATATATCTACAGACACCCGGATTACCCAGAAATGCGGATATCTCTACAGACACCCAGATTACCCAGACATGCGGATATATCTACAGACACCCGGATTACCCAGACATGCGGATATATCTACAGACACCCGGATTACCCAGGCATGCGGATATCTCTACAGACACCCAGATTACCCAGACATGCGGATATATCTACAGACACCCAGATTACCCAGACATGCGGATATATCTACAGACACCCGGATTACCCAGACATGCGGATATCTCTACAGACACCCAGATTACCCAGACATGCGGATATATCTACAGACACCCAGATTACCCAGACATGCGGATATATCTACAGACACCCAGATTACCCAGACATGCGGATATATCTACAGACACCCGGATTACCCAGACGTGCGGATATATCTACAGACACCCAGATTACCCAGACATGCGGATATCTCTACAGACACCCAGATTACCCAGACATGCGGATATATCTACAGACACCCAGATTACCCAGACATGCGGATATATCTACAGACACCCGGATTACCCAGACATGCGGATATATCTACAGACACCCGGATTACCCAGACATGCGGATATATCTACAGACACCCAGATTACCCAGACATGCGGATATATCTACAGACACCCAGATTACACGGACATGCGGATATATCTACAGACACCCGGATTACCCAGTCATGCGGAAATATCTACAGACACCCAGATTACCCAGACATGCGGATATATCTACAGACACCCAGATTACCCAGACATGCGGATATCTCTACAGACACCCAGATTACCCAGACATGCAGATATATCTACAGACACCCAGATTACCCAGACATGCGGTATACCAGACACCCAGATTACCCAGACACGCATATATATCTACAGACACCCAGATTACCCAGACATGCGGATATCTCTACAGACACCCAGATTACCCAGACATGCAGATATATCTACAGACACCCAGATTACATGGACATGCGGATATCTCTACAGACATATATATCTGCAGACAGATAGATATCTGTCTGCAGATTACACGGATTACACTGTCTACAGATTACACCCAGATTACACGGACATGCGGATATCTCTACAGACACCCAGATTACCCAGACATGCAGATATATCTACAGACACCCAGATTACACGGACATGGGTACAGATTACACCCAGATTACACGGACATGCGGATATCTCTACAGACACCCACATTACCCAGACATGCGGATATCTCTACAGACACCCAGATTACCCAGACATGCGGATATATCTACAGACACCCAGATTACCCAGACATGCAGATATATCTACAGACACCCAGATTACCCAGACATGCGGATATATCTACAGACACCCAGATTACACGGACATGCGGATATCTCTACAGACACCCAGATTACCCAGACATGCAGATATATCTACAGACACCCAGATTACACGGACATGCGGATATCTCTACAGACACCCAGATTACCCAGACATGCGGATATATCTACAGACACCCAGATTACCCAGACATGCGGATATATCTACAGACACCCGGATTACCCAGACATGCGGATATCTCTACAGACACCCGGATTACCCAGACATGCGGATATATCTACAGACACCCAGATTACCCAGACATGCGGATATATCTACAGACACCCAGATTACACGGACATGCGGATATATCTACAGACACCCGGATTACCCAGACATGCGGATATATCTACAGACACCCAGATTACCCAGACATGCGGATATATCTACAGACACCCAGATTACCCAGACATGCGGATATCTCTACAGACACCCAGATTACCCAGACATGCAGATATATCTACAGACACCAGATTACCCAGACATGCGGTATACCAGACACCCAGATTACCCAGACACGCATATATATCTACAGACACCCAGATTACCCAGACATGCGGATATATCTACAGACACCCAGATTACCCAGACATGCAGATATATCTACAGACACCCAGATTACACGGACATGCGGATATCTCTACAGACATATATATCTGCAGACAGATAGATATCTGTCTGCAGATTACACGGATTACACTGTCTACAGATTACAACCAGATTACACGGACATGCGGATATCTCTACAGACACCCAGATTACCCAGACATGCAGATATATCTACAGACACCCAGATTACACGGACATGGGTACAGATTACACCCAGATTACACGGACATGCGGATATCTCTACAGACACCCAGATTACCCAGACATGCAGATATCTCTACAGACACGCAGATTACCCAGACATGCGGATATATCTACAGACACCCAGATTACCCAGACACGCATATATATCTACAGACACCCAGATTACCCAGACATGCAGATATATCTACAGACACCCAGATTACCCAGACATGCGGATATATCTACAGACACCCAGATTACACGGACATGCGGATATCTCTACAGACACCCAGATTACCCAGACATGCGGATATATCTACAGACACCCAGATTACCCAGACACGCATATATATCTACAGACACCCAGATTACCCAGACATGCAGATATATCTACAGACACCCAGATTACCCAGACATGCGGATATATCTACAGACACCCAGATTACCCAGACATGCAGATATATCTACAGACACCCAGATTACACGGACATGCGGATATCTCTACAGACACCCAGATTACCCAGACATGCAGATATATCTACAGACACCCAGATTACACGGACATGCGGATATATCTACAGACACCCAGATTACCCAGACACGCAGATATCTCTACAGACATCCAGATTACCCAGACACACGGATATCTCTACAGACACCCGGATTACCCAGACATGCGAATATATCTACAGACACCCAGATTACCCAGACACGCAGATATCTCTACAGACACCCGGATTACCCAGACATGCGGATATATCTACAGACACCCAGATTACCCAGACATGCGGATAAATCTACAGACACCCGGATTACCCAGACATGCGGATATATCTACAGACACCCAGATTACCCAGACATGCGGATATATCTACAGACACCCAGATTACCCAGACACGCATATATATCTACAGACACCCAGATTACCCAGACATGCAGATATATCTACAGACACCCAGATTACACGGACATGCGGATATCTCTACAGACACCCAGATTACACGGACATGCAGATATATCTACAGACACCCAGATTACCCAGACATGCGGATATCTCTACAGACACCCAGATTACACGGACATGCGGATATATCTACAGACACCCGGATTACCCAGACATGCGGATATCTCTACAGACACCCAGATTACCCAGACATGCGGATATATCTACAGACACCCGGATTACCCAGACATGCGGATATATCTACAGACACCCAGATTACACGGACATGCGGATATCTCTACAGACACCCGGATTACCCAGACATGCGGATATCTCTACAGACACCCAGATTACACGGATATGCAGATATATCAACAGACACCCAGATTACCCAGACATGCGGATATATCTACAGACACCCAGATTACCCAGACATGCTGATATATCTACAGACACCCGGATTACCCAGACATGTGGATTTCTCTACAGACACCCAGATTACCCAGACATGCGGATATCTCTACAGACACCCAGATTACCCAGACATGCGGATATCTCTACAGACACCCAGATTACCCAGACATGCAGATATATCTACAGACACCCGGATTACCCAGACATGCGGATATATCTACAGACACCCAGATTACCCAGACATGCGGATATCTCTACAGACACCCAGATTACACAGACATGCAGATATATCTACAGACACCCGGATTACCCAGACATGCGGATATATCTACAGACACCCGGATTACCCAGACATGCGGATATCTCTACAGACACCCGGATTACCCAGACATGCGGATATCTCTACAGACACCCAGATTACCCAGACATGCGGATATATCTACAGACACCCAGATTACCCAGACATGCGGATATATCTACAGACACCCAGATTACACGGAAATGCGGATATATCTACAGACACCCAGATTACCCAGACATGCAGATATATCTACAGACACCCGGATTACCCAGACATGCGGATATATCTACAGACACCCAGATTACCAAGACATGCGGATATATCTACAGACACCCAGATTACACGGACATGCGGATATATCTACAGACACCCAGATTACCAAGACATGCAGATATATCTACAGACACCCGGATTACCCAGACATGCGGATATATCTACAGACACCCAGATTACCCAGACATGCGGATATATCTACAGACACCCAGATTACCCAGACATGCGGATATATCTACAGACACCCAGATTACACGGACATGCGGATATCTCTACAGACACCCGGATTACCCAGACATGCAGATATCTCTACAGACACCCAGATTACACGGACATACGGATATATCTACAGACACCCAGATTACCCAGACATGCAGATATATCTACAGACACCCGGATTACCCAGACATGCGGATATATCTACAGACACCCAGATTACCAAAACATGCGGATATATCTACAGACACCCGGATTACCCAGACATGCGGATATCTCTACAGACACCCGGATTACCCAGACATGTGGATATCTCTACAGACACCCGGATTACCCAGAAATGCAGATATCTCTTCAGACACCCGGATTACCCAGACATGCGGATATCTCTACAGACACCCGGATTACCCAGACATGCGGATATATCTACAGACACCCAGATTACCCAGACATGCGGATATATCTACAGACACCCGGATTACCCAGACATGCGGATATATCTATAGACACCCAGATTACCCAGACATTCGGATATATCTACAGACACCCGGATTACCCAGACATGCGGATATATCTACAGAAACCCAGATTACACGGACATGCGGATATATCTACAGACACCCAGATTACCCAGACATGCGGATATATCTACAGACACCCGGATTACCCAGACATGCGGATATCTCTACAGACACCCAGATTACCCAGACATGCGGATATATCTACACACACCCGGATTACCCAGACATGCGGATATATCTACAGACACCCGGATTTCCCAGACATGCGGATATCTCTACAGACACCCAGATTACCCAGACATGCGGATATATCTACAGACACCCAGATTACCCAGACATGCGGATATATCTACAGACACCCGGATTACCCAGACATGCGGATATCTCTACAGACACCCAGATTACCCAGACATGCGGATATATCTACAGACACCCAGATTACCCAGACATGCGGATATATCTACAGACACCCGGATTACCCAGACATGCGGATATATCTACAGACACCCAGATTACCCAGACATGCGGATATCTCTACAGACACCCAGATTACCCAGACATGCGGATATCTCTACAGACACCCAGATTACCCAGACATGCGGATATATCTACAGACACCCAGATTACCCAGACATGCGGATATATCTACAGACACCCGGATTACCCAGACATGCGGATATCTCTACAGACACCCAGATTACCCAGACATGCGGATATCTCTACAGACACCCAGATTACCCAGACATGCAGATATATCTACAGACACCCGGATTACCCAGACATGCGGATATCTCTACAGACACCCAGATTACCCAGACATGCGGATATCTCTACAGACACCCAGATTACCCAGACATGCGGATATCTCTACAGACACCCAGATTACCCAGACATGCAGATATATCTACAGACACCCGGATTACCCAGACATGCGGATATCTCTACAGACACCCAGATTACCCAGACATGCGGATATCTCTACAGACACCCAGATTACCCAGACATGCGGATATATCTACAGACACCCGGATTACCCAGACATGCGGATATCTCTACAGACACCCAGATTACCCAGACATGCGGATATCTCTACAGACACCCAGATTACCCAGACATGCGGATATCTCTACAGACACCCAGATTACCCAGACATGCGGATATATCTACAGACACCCGGATTACCCAGACATGCGGATATATCTACAGACACCCAGATTACCCAGACATGCGGATATATCTACAGACACCCGGATTACCCAGACATGCGGATATATCTACAGACACCCGGATTACCCAGACATGCGGATATATCTACAGACACCCGGATTACCCAGACATGCAGATATATCTACAGACACCCGGATTACCCAGACATGCAGATATATCTACAGACACCCGGATTACCCAGACATGCGGATATCTCTACAGACACCCAGATTACCCAGACATGCGGATATCTCTACAGACACCCAGATTACCCAGACATGCGGATATCTCTACAGACACCCAGATTACCCAGACATGCGGATATATCTACAGACACCCGGATTACCCAGACATGCGGATATCTCTACAGACACCCAGATTACCCAGACATGCGGATATCTCTACAGACACCCAGATTACCCAGACATGCGGATATATCTACAGACACCCAGATTACACAGACATGTGGATATATCTACAGACACCCAGATTACACGGACATGCGGATATATCTACAGACACCCAGATTACACAGACATGCGGATATATCTACAGACACCCAGATTACACAGACATGCGGATATATCTACAGACACCCAGATTACCCAGACATGCAGATATATCTACAGACACCCAGATTACCCAGACATGCGGATATATCTACAGACACCCAGATTACACGGACATGCGGATATCTCTACAGACACCCAGATTACCCAGACATGCGGATATATCTACAGACACCCAGATTACCCAGACACGCATATATATGTACAGACACCCAGATTACCCAGACATGCAGATATATCTACAGACACCCAGATTACCCAGACATGCGGATATATCTACAGACACCCAGATTACCCAGACATGCAGATATATCTACAGACACCCAGATTACACGGACATGCGGATATCTCTACAGACACCCAGATTACCCAGACATGCAGATATATCTACAGACACCCAGATTACACGGACATGCGGATATATCTACAGACACCCAGATTACCCGGACATGCAGATATATCTACAGACACCCAGATTACCCAGACATGCAGATATATCTACAGACACCCAGATTACCCGGACATGCAGATATATCTACAGACACCCAGATTACACGGACATGCGGATATCTCTACAGACACCCAGATTACCCAGACATGCAGATATATCTACAGACACCCAGATTACCCAGACATGCAGATATATCTACAGACACCCAGATTACCCGGACATGCGGATATATCTACAGACACCCAGATTACCCAGACACGCAGATATCTCTACAGACACCCAGATTACCCAGACACGCGGATATCTCTACAGACACCCGGATTACCCAGACATGCGGATATATCTACAGACACCCAGATTACCCAGACAGGCAGATATCTCTACAGACACCCGGATTATCCAGACATGCGGATATGTCTACAGACACCCAGATTACCCAGACATGCGGATATATCTACAGACACCCGGATTACCCAGACATGCGGATATATCTACAGACACCCGGATTACCCAGACATGCGGATATATCTACAGACACCCAGATTACCCAGACACGCATACATATCTACAGACACCCAGATTACCCAGACATGCAGATATATCTACAGACACCCAGATTACACGGACATGCGGATATCTCTACAGACACCCGGATTACCCAGACATGCGGATATCTCTACAGACACCCAGATTACCCAGACATGCGGATATATCTACAGACACCCGGATTACCCAGACATGCGGATATATCTACAGACACCCAGATTACACGGACATGCGGATATCTCTACAGACACCCGGATTACCCAGACAAGCGGATATCTCTACAGACACCCAGATTACACGGATATGCAGATATATCTACAGACACCCAGATTACCCAGACATGCGGATATATCTACAGACACCCAGATTACCCAGACATGCGGATATATCTACAGACACCCGGATTACCCAGACATGCGGATATCTCTACAGACACCCAGATTACCCAGACATGCGGATATATCTACAGACACCCGGATTACCCAGACATGCGGATATCTCTACAGACACCCAGATTACCCAGACATGCGGATATCTCTACAGACACCCAGATTACCCAGACATGCGGATATCTCTACAGACACCCAGATTACACGGACATGCGGATATCTCTACAGACACCCAGATTACACAGACATGCAGATATATCTACAGACACCCGGATTACCCAGACATGCGGATATATCTACAGACACCCGGATTACCCAGACATGCGGATATCTCTACAGACACCCGGATTACCCAGACATGCGGATATCTCTACAGACACCCAGATTACCCAGACATGCGGATATATCTACAGACACCCAGATTACCCAGACATGCGGATATATCTACAGACACCCAGATTACACGGACATGCGGATATATCTACAGACACCCAGATTACCCAGACATGCAGATATATCTACAGACACCCGGATTACCCAGACATGCGGATATATCTACAGACACCCAGATTACCAAGACATGCGGATATATCTACAGACACCCAGATTACACGGACATGCGGATATATCTACAGACACCCAGATTACCAAGACATGCAGATATATCTACAGACACCCGGATTACCCAGACATGCGGATATATCTACAGACACCCAGATTACCCAGACATGCGGATATATCTACAGACACCCAGATTACACGGACATGCGGATATATCTACAGACACCCAGATTACCCAGACATGCGGATATATCTACAGACACCCAGATTACACGGACATGCGGATATCTCTACAGACACCCGGATTACCCAGACATGCGGATATCTCTACAGACACCCGGATTACCCAGACATGCGGATATCTCTACAGACACCCGGATTACCCAGACATGCGGATATCTCTACAGACACCCGGATTACCCAGACATGCGGATATCTCTACAGACACCCGGATTACCCAGACATGCGGATATCTCTACAGACACCCGGATTACCCAGACATGCGGATATATCTACAGACACCCAGATTACACGGACATGCGGATATATCTACAGACACCCAGATTACCCAGACATGCGGATATATCTACAGACACCCGGATTACACGGACATGCGGATATCTCTACAGACACCCGGATTACCCAGACATGCGGATATCTCTACAGACACCCAGATTACACGGACATGCGGATATCTCTACAGACACCCGGATTACCCAGACATGCGGATATCTCTACAGACACCCGGATTACCCAGACATGCGGATATATCTACAGACACCCAGATTACCCAGACATGCGGATATATCTACAGACACCCAGATTACATGGACATGCGGATATATCTACAGACACCCAGATTACCCAGACATGCGGATATATCTACAGACATCCAGATTACACGGACATTCGGATATCTCTACAGACACCCAGATTACACGGACATGCGGATATATCTACAGACACCCAGATTACCCAGACATGCAGATATATCTACAGACACCCGGATTACCCAGACATGCGGATATATCTACAGACACCCAGATTACCAAAACATGCGGATATATCTACAGACACCCGGATTACCCAGACATGCGGATATCTCTACAGACACCCGGATTACCCAGACATGCGGATATCTCTACAGACACCCGGATTACCCAGACATGCGGATATCTCTACAGACACCCGGATTACCCAGACATGCGGATATCTCTACAGACACCCGGATTACCCAGACATGCGGATATATCTACAGACACCCAGATTACCCAGACATGCGGATATATCTACAGACACCCGGATTACCCAGACATGCGGATATATCTATAGACACCCAGATTACCCAGACATGCGGATATATCTACAGACACCCGGATTACCCAGACATGCGGATATATCTACAGACACCCAGATTACACGGACATGCGGATATATCTACAGACACCCAGATTTCCCAGACATGCGGATATATCTACAGACACCCGGATTACCCAGACATGCGGATATATCTACAGACACCCAGATTACCCAGACATGCATATATATCTACAGACACCCAGATTACCCAGACATGTGGATATATCTACAGACACCCGGATTACCCAGATATGCGGATATATCTACAGACACCCAGATTACACGGACATGCGGATATATCTACAGACACCCAGATTACCCAGACATGCGGATATATCTACAGACACCCGGATTAACCAGACATGCGGATATCTCTACAGACACCCAGATTACCCAGACATGCGGATATATCTACAGACACCCGGATTACCCAGACATGCGGATATATCTATAGACACCCGGATTACCCAGACATGCGGATATATCTACAGACACCCAGATTACCCAGACATGCGGATATATCTACAGACACCCGGATTACCCAGACATGCGGATATCTCTACAGACACCCAGATTACCCAGACATGCAGATATATCTACAGACACCCAGATTACCCAGACATGCGGATATCTCTACAGACACCCAGATTACCCAGACATGCGGATATCTCTACAGACACCCAGATTACCCAGACATGCGGATATATCTACAGACACCCGGATTACCCAGACATGCGGATATCTCTACAGACACCCAGATTACCCAGACATGCGGATATCTCTACAGACACCCAGATTACCCAGACATGCGGATATATCTACAGACACCCAGATTACACAGACATGCGGATATATCTACAGACACCCAGATTACCCAGACATGCAGATATATCTACAGACACCCAGATTACCCAGACATGCGGATATATCTACAGACACCCAGATTACCCAGACATGCGGATATATCTACAGACACCCGGATTACCCAGACATGCGGATATATCTACAGACACCCAGATTACCCAGACATGCGGATATATCTACAGACACCCGGATTACCCAGACATGCGGATATATCTACAGACACCCAGATTACACGGACATGCGGATATATCTACAGACACCCAGATTACCCAGACATGCGGATATATCTACAGACACCCAGATTACACGGACATGCGGATATATCTACAGACACCCAGATTACCCAGACATGCAGATATATCTACAGACACCCGGATTACCCAGACATGCGGATATATCTACAGACACCCAGATTACCAAAACATGCGGATATATCTACAGACACCCGGATTACCCAGACATGCGGATATCTCTACAGACACCCGGATTACCCAGACATGCGGATATCTCTACAGACACCCGGATTACCCAGACATGCGGATATCTCTACAGACACCCGGATTACCCAGACATGCGGATATATCTACAGACACCCAGATTACCCAGACATGCGGATATATCTACAGACACCCGGATTACCCAGACATGCGGATATATCTATAGACACCCAGATTAACCAGACATGCGGATATATCTACAAACACCCGGATTACCCAGACATGCGGATATATCTACAGACACCCAGATTACACGGACATGCGGATATATCTACAGACACCCAGATTACCCAGACATGCGGATATATCTACAGACACCCGGATTACCCAGACATGCGGATATCTCTACAGACACCCAGATTACCCAGACATGCGGATATATCTACAGACACCCGGATTACCCAGACATGCGGATATCTCTACAGACACCCGGATTACCCAGACATGCGGATATCTCTACAGACACCCAGATTACCCAGACATGCGGATATATCTACAGACACCCAGATTACCCAGACATGCGGATATATCTACAGACACCCGGATTACCCAGACATGCGGATATCTCTACAGACACCCAGATTACCCAGACATGCGAATATATCTACAGACACCCAGATTACCCAGACATGCGGATATATCTACAGACACCCGGATTACCCAGACATGCGGATATATCTACAGACACCCAGATTACCCAGACATGCGGATATCTCTACAGACACCCAGATTACCCAGACATGCGGATATCTCTACAGACACCCAGATTACCCAGACATGCGTATATATCTACAGACACCCGGATTACCCAGACATGCGGATATATTTACAGACACCCAGATTACCCAGACATGCAGATATATCTACAGACACCCAGATTACCCACACATGCAGATATATCTACAGACACCCAGATTACCCATACATGCGGATAAATCTACAGACACCCGGATTACCCAGACATGCGGATATATCTACAGACACCAAGATTACCCAGACATGCAGATATATCTACAGACACCCGGATTACCCAGACATGCGGACATATCTACAGACACCCACATTACCCAGACATGCAGATATATCTACAGACACCCAGATTACCCAGACATGCGGATATCTCTTCAAACGCCCAGATTACCCAGATATGCGGATATATCTACAGACACCCAGATTACCCAGACATGCGGATATATCTACAGACACCCAGATTACCCAGACATGCGGATATCTCTACAAACACCTAGATTACCCAGACATGCGTATATATCTACAGACACCCGGATTACCCAGACATGCGGATATATCTACAGACACCCAGATTACCCAGACATGCGGATATATC
The DNA here is from genome assembly GCF_039654945.1 of Dendrobates tinctorius. Lineage (NCBI taxonomy): Eukaryota > Metazoa > Chordata > Amphibia > Anura > Dendrobatidae > Dendrobates > Dendrobates tinctorius. The sequence continues at coordinate 625,718 of NW_027361942.1, forward strand.
TACAGACACCCAGATTACCCAGACAGGCGGATATCTCTACAGACACCCAAATTACCCAGACATGCGGATATATCTACAGACACCCGGATTACCCAGACATGCGGATATATCTATAGACACCCAGATTACACGGACATGCGGATATATCTACAGACACCCAGATTACCCAGACATGCGGATATATCTACAGACACCCAGATTACACGGACATGCGGATATTTCTACAGACATCCAGATTACCCAGACATGCGGATATATCTACAGACACCCAGATTACCCAGACATGCAGATATATCTACAGACACCCAGATTACCCAGACATGCGGATATATCTACAGACACCCGGATTACCCAGACAAGCGGATATATATACAGACACCCAGATTACACGGACATGCGGATATATCTACAGACACCCGGATTACCCAGACATGCGGATATATCTACAGACACCCAGATTACACGGACATGCAGATATATCTACAGACACCCGGATTACCCAGACATGCGGATATATCTACAGACACCCAGATTACACGGACATGCAGATATTTCTACAGACACCCGGATTACCCAGACAAGCGGATATATATACAGACACCCAGATTACACGGACATGCGGATATATCTACAGACACCCGGATTACCCAGACATGCGGATATATCTACAGACACCCGGATTACACGGACATGCAGATATATCTACAGACACCCGGATTACCCAGACATGCGGATATATCTACAGACACCCGGATTACCCAGACATGCGGATATATCTACATACACCCAGATTACCCAGACATGCAGATATATCAGCAGACACCCAGATTACCCAGACATGCGGATATATCTACAGACACCCAGATTACCCAGACATGCGGATATCTCTACAAACGCCCAGATTACCCAGACATGCGGATATATCTACAGACACCCAGATTACCCAGACATGCTGATATATCTACAGACACCCAGATTACCCAGACATGCGGATATATCTACAGACACCCAGATTACACAGACATGTGGATATATCTACAGACACCCAGATTACCCAGACATGCGGATATATGTACAGACACCCAGATTACCCAGACATGCGGATATATCTACAGACACCCAGATTACCCAGACATGCGGATATATCTACAGACACCCAGATTACCCAGACATGCGGATATATCTACAGACACCCAGATTACCCAGACATGCGGATATATCTACAGACGCCCAGATTACCCAGACATGCAGATATATTTACAGACACCCAGATTACCCAGACATGCGGATATATCTACAGACACCCAGATTACCCAGACATGCGGATATATCTACAGACACCCAGATTACCCTGACATGCGGATATATCTACAGACATCCAGATTACCCAGACATGCAGATATATCTACAGACACCCAGATTACACAGACATGCGGATATATCTACAGACACCCGGATTACCCAGACATGCGGATATATATACAGACACCCAGATTACCCAGACATGCAGATATATCTACAGACACCCAGATTACCCAGACATGCGGATATATCTACAGACACCCGGATTACCCAGACATGCGGATATATCTTCAGACACCAAGATTACCCAGACATGCAGATATATCTACAGACACCCGGATTACCCAGACATGCGGATATATCTACAGACACCCACGTTACCCAGACATGCGGATATCTCTTCAAACGCCCAGATTACCCAGACATGCAGATATATCTACAGACACCCAGATTACCCAGACATGCGGATATCTCTTCAAACGCCCAGATTACCCAGACATGCGGATATATCTACAGACACCCGGATTACCCAGACATGCGGATATATCTACAGACACCCGGATTACCCAGACATGCGGATATATCTACAGACACCCAGATTACCCAGACATGCGGATATCTCTACAAACGCCTAGATTACCCAGACATGCGGCTATATCTACAGACACCGGGATTACCCAGACATGCGGATATATCTACAGACACCCAGACATGCGGATTTATCTAAAAGACACCCAGATTACACAGACATGCGGGTATATCTACAGACACCCAGATTACCCAGACAGGCGGATATCTCTACAGACACCCAGATTACCCAGACATGCGGATATATCTACAGACACCCGGATTACCCAGACATGCGGATATATCTACAGACACCCGGATTACCCAGACATGCGGATATATCTAAAAGACACCCAGATTACCCAGACATGCGGATATATCTACAGACACCCGGATTACCCAGACATGCGGATATATCTACAGACACCCGGATTACCCAGACATGCGGATTTATCTAAAAGACACCCAGATTACACAGACATGCGGGTATATCTACAGACACCCAGATTACCCAGACAGGCGGATATCTCTACAGACACCCAGATTACCCAGACATGCGGATATATCTACAGACACCCAGATTACACAGACATGCGGGTATATCTACAGACACCCAGATTACCCAGACAGGCGGATATCTCTACAGACACCCAGATTACCCAGACATGCGGATATCTCTACAGACACCCAGATTACCCAGACATGCGGATATATCTACAGACACCCAGATTACCCAGACATGCGGATATCTCTACAGACACCCAGATTACCCAGACATGCGGATATCTCTACAGAAACCCAGATTACCCAGACATGCGGATATATCTACAGACGCCCAGATTACACAGACATGCGGATATCTCTACAGACACCCAGATTACCCAGACATGCGGATATATCTACAGACGCCCGGATTACCCAGACATGCGGATATATCTACAGACACCCAGATTACCCAGACATGCGGATATATCTACAGACACCCGGATTACCCAGACATGCGGATATCTCTACAGACACCAAGATTACCCAGACATGCGGATATATCTACAGACACCCAGATTACCCAGACATACGGATATATCTACAGACACCCAGATTACCCAGACATGCGTATATATCTACAGACACCAAGATTACACAGACATGCAGATATATCTACAGACACCCAGATTACACAGACATGCAGATATATCTACAGACACCCAGATTTCACAGACATGCGGATATATCTACAGACACCCAGATTACCCAGACATGCGGATATATCTACAGACATCCAGATTACCCAGACATGCAGATATATCTACAGACACCCAGATTACCCAGACATGCGGATATATTTACAGACACCCGGATTACCCAGACATGCGGATATATCTACAGACACCCAGATTACCCAGACATGCAGATATATCTACAGACACCCAGATTGCCCAGACATGCGGATATATCTACAGACACCCGGATTACCCAGACATGCGGATATATCTTCAGACACCAAGATTACCCAGACATGCAGATATATCTACAGACACCCGGATTACCCAGACATGCGGATATATCTACAGACACCCACATTACCCAGACATGCGGATATCTCTTCAAACGCCCAGATTACCCAGACATGCGGATATCTCTTCAAACGCCCAGATTACCCAGACATGCGGATATATCTACAGACACCCGGATTACCCAGACACTCGGATATATCTACAGACACCCGGATTACCCAGACATGCGGATATATCTACAGACACCCAGATTACCCAGACATGCGGATATCTCTACAAACGCCTAGATTACCCAGACATGCGGCTATATCTACAGACACCCGGATTACCCAGACATACGGATATATCTACAGACACCCAGATTACCCAGACATGCGGATATATCTACAGACACCCAGATTACACAGACATGCGGATATATCTACAGACACCCAGATTACCCAGACAGGCGGATATCTCTACAGACACCCAGATTACCCAGACATGCGGATATATCTACAGACACCCGGATTACCCAGACATGCGGATATATCTACAGACACCCGGATTACCCAGACATGCGGATATATCTACACACACCCAGATTACCCAGAAATGCGGATATCTCTACAGACACCCAGATTACCCAGACATGCGGATATAACTACAGACACCCAGATTACCCAGACATGCGGATATCTCTACAGACACCCAGATTACCCAGACATGCGGATATATCTACAGACGCCCAGATTACCCAGACATGCGGATATCTCTACAGACACCCAGATTACCCAGACATGCGGATATATCTACAGACGCCCGGATTACCCAGACATGCGGATATATCTACAGACACCCAGATTACCCAGACATGCGGATATATCTACAGACACCCGGATTACCCAGACATGCGAATATCTCTACAGACACCCGGATTCCCCAGACATGCGGATATATCTACAGACACCCAGATTACCCAGACATACGGATATATCTACAGACACCCAGATTACCCAGACATGCGTATATATCTACAGACACCAAGATTACACAGACATGCGGATATATCTACAGACACCCTGATTACACAGACATGCGGATATATCTACAGACACCCAGATTACCCAGACATGCGGATATCTCTACAGACACCCTGATTACACAGACATGCGGATATATCTACAGACACCCAGATTACCCAGACATGCGGATATCTCTACAGACACCCAGATTACCCAGACATGCGGATATATCTACAGACACCTGGATTACCCAGACATGCGGATATCTCTACAGACACCCAGATTACCCAGACATGCGGATATATCTACAGACGCCCAGATTACACAGACATGCGGATATCTCTACAGACACCCAGATTACCCAGACATGCGGATATATCTACAGACGCCCGGATTACCCAGACATGCGGATATATCTACAGACACCCGGATTACCCAGACATGCGGATATCTCTACAGACACCAAGATTACCCAGACATGCGGATATATCTACAGACACCCAGATTACCCAGACATACGGATATATCTACAGACACCCAGATTACCCAGACATGCGTATATATCTACAGACACCAAGATTACACAGACATGCAGATATATCTACAGACACCCAGATTACACAGACATGCAGATATATCTACAGACACCCAGATTTCACAGACATGCGGATATATCTACAGACACCCAGATTACCCAGACATGCGGATATATCTACAGACATCCAGATTACCCAGACATGCAGATATCTCTACAGACACCCAGATTACCCAGACATGTGGATATATCTACAGACACCCTGATTACCCAGACATGCGTATATATCTACAGACACCCAGATTACCCAGTCATGCAGATATATCTACAGACACCCAGATTACCCAGACATGCGGATATATCTACAGACACCCAGATTACACAGACATGCGGATATATCTACAGACACCCAGATTACACAGACATGCGGATATCTCTACAAACGCCCAGATTACCCAGACATGCGGATATATCTACAGACACCCGGATTACCCAGACATGCGGATATATCTACAGACACCCAGATTACCCAGACATGCGGATATATCTACAGACACCCAGATTACCCAGACATGCGGATATCTCTACAGACACCCAGATTACCCAGACATGCGGATATCTCTACAGACACCCAGATTACCCAGACATGCGGATATCTCTACAGACACCCAGATTACCCAGACATGCGGATATATCTACAGACACCCAGATTACCCAGACATGCAGATATATTTACAGACACCCAGATTACCCAGACATGCAGATATATCTACAGACACCCAGATTACCCAGACATGCGGATATCTCTACAGACACCCAGATTACCCAGACATGCGGATATCTCTACAGACACCCAGATTACCCAGACATGCGGATATCTCTACAGACACCCAGATTACCCAGACATGCGGATATATCTACAGACACCCAGATTACCCAGACATGCAGATATATTTACAGACACCCAGATTACCCAGACATGCAGATATATCTACAGACACCCAGATTACCCAGACATGCGGATATATCTGCAGACACCCAGATTACACGGACATGCGGATATATCTACAGACACCCGGATTACCCAGACATGCGGATATATCTACAGACACCCAGATTACCCAGACATGCGGATATATCTACAGACACCCAGATTACCCAGACATGCGGATATTTCTACAGACACCAAGATTACCCTGACATGCGGATATATCTACAGACACCCAGATTACCCAGACATGCAGATATATCTACAGACACCCAGATTACCCAGACATGCGGATATATCTACAGACACCCAGATTACCCAGACATGCGGATATATCTACAGACACCAAGATTACCCTGACATGCGGATATATCTACAGACATCCAGATTACCCAGACATGCAGATATATCTACAGACACCCAGATTACCCAGACATGCGGATATATCTACAGACACCCAGATTACCCAGACATGCGGATATATCTACAGACACCCGGATTACCCAGACATGCGGATATATCTACAGACACCCAGATTACCCAGACATGCGGATATATCTACAGACACCAAGATTACCCTGACATGCGGATATATCTACAGACACCCAGATTACCCAGACATGCGGATATATCTACAGACATCCAGATTACCCAGACATGCGGATATATCTACAGACATCCAGATTACCCAGACATGCGGATATATCTACAGACACCAAGATTACCCAGACATGCGGATATATCTACAGACACCCGGATTACCCAGACATGCGGATATATCTACAGACACCCAGATTACCCAGACATGCAGATATATCTACAGACACCCAGATTACCCAGACATGCGGATATATCTACAGACACCCGGATTACCCAGACATGCGGATATATCTACAGACACCCAGATTACCCAGACATGCAGATATATCTACAGACACCCAGATTACCCAGACATGCGGATATATCTACAGACACCCGGATTACCCAGACATGCAGATATATCTACAGACACCCGGATTACCCAGACATGCGGATATATCTACAGACACCCACATTACCCAGACATGCGGATATCTCTTCAAACGCCCAGTTTACCCAGACATGCAGATATATCTACAGACACCCGGATTACCCAGACATGCGGATATATCTACAGACACCCGGATTACACTGACATGCGGATATATCTACAGACACCCAGATTACCCTGACATGCGGATATATCTACAGACACCCAGATTACCCAGACATGCGGATATATCTACAGACATCCAGATTACCCTGACATGCGGATATATCTACAGACACCCAGATTACCCAGACACGCGGATATATCTACAGACACCCGGATTACCCAGACATGCGGATATATCTACAGACACCCAGATTACCCAGACATGCAGATATATCTACAGACACCCAGATTACCCAGACACGCGGATATATCTACAGACACCCAGATTACCCAGACATGCGGATATATCTACAGACACCCAGATTACCCAGACATGCAGATATATCTACAGACACCCGGATTACCCAGACATGCGGATATATCTACAGACACCCACATTACCCAGACATGCGGATATCTCTTCAAACGCCCAGATTACCCAGACATGCAGATATATCTACAGACACCCGGATTACCCAGACATGCGGATATATCTACAGACACCCGGATTACCCAGACATGCGGATATATCTACAGACACCCAGATTACCCTGACATGCGGATATATCTACAGACACCCAGATTACCCAGACATGCGGATATATCTACAGACATCCAGATTACCCAGACATGCAGATATATCTACAGACACCCAGATTACCCAGACATGCGGATATATCTACAGACACCCGGATTACCCAGACATGCGGATATATCTACAGACACCCAGATTACCCAGACATGCAGATATATCTACAGACACCCAGATTACCCAGACATGCGGATATATCTACAGACACCCGGATTACCCAGACATGCGGATATATCTTCAGACACCAAGATTACCCAGACATGCAGATATATCTACAGACACCCGGATTACCCAGACATGCGGATATATCTACAGACACCCAGATTACCCAGACATGCGGATATCTCAACAAACGCCTAGATTACCCAGACATGCGGATATCTCTTCAAACGCCCAGATTACCCAGACATGCGGATATATCTACAGACACCCGGATTACCCAGACATGCGGATATATCTACAGACACCCGGATTACCCAGACATGCGGATATATCTACAGACACCCGGATTACACAGACATGCGGATATATCTACAGACACCCAACCCAGATTACCCAGTCATGCAGATATATCTACAGACACCCAGATTACCCAGACATGCGGATATATCTACAGACACCCAGATTACACAGACATGCGGATATATCTACAGACACCCAGATTACACAGACATGCGGATATCTCTACAAACGCCCAGATTACCCAGACATGCGGATATATCTACAGACACCCGGATTACCCAGACATGCGGATATATCTACAGACACCCAGATTACCCAGACGTGCGGATATCTCTACAGACACCCAGATTACCCAGACATGCGGATATATCTACAGACGCACAGATTACCCAGACATGCGGATATCTCTACAGACACCCAGATTACCCAGACATGCGGATATATCTACAGACGCCCGGATTACCCAGACATGCGGATATATCTACAGACACCCAGATTACCCAGACATGCGGATATATCTACAGACACCCAGATTACCCAGACATGCGGATATCTCAACAAACGCCCAGATTACCCAGACATGCGGATATATCTACAGACACCCGGATTACCCAGACATGCGGATATATCTACAGACACCCAGATTACCCAGACATGCGGATATATCTACAGACACCCAGATTACACAGACATGCGGATATATCTACAGACACCCAGATTACCCAGACAGGCGGATATCTCTACAGACACCCAGATTTCCCAGACATGCGGATATATCTACAGACACCCGGATTACCCAGACATGCGGATATATCTACAGACACCCGGATTACCCAGACATGCGGATATATCTACACACACCCAGATTACCCAGACATGCGGATATCTCTACAGACACCCAGATTACCCAGACATGCGGATATATCTACAGACACCCAGATTACCCAGACATGCGTATATATCTACAGACACCCAGATTACCCAGTCATGCAGATATATCTACAGACACCCAGATTACCCAGACATGCGGATATATCTACAGACACCCAGATTACACAGACATGCGGATATATCTACAGACACCCAGATTACACAGACATGCGGATATCTCTACAAACGCCCAGATTACCCAGACATGCGGATATATCTACAGACACCCAGATTACCCAGACGTGCGGATATCTCTACAGACACCCAGATTACCCAGACATGCGGATATATCTACAGACGCCCAGATTACCCAGACATGCGGATATCTCTACAGACACCCAGATTACCCAGACATGCGGATATATCTACAGACGCCCGGATTACCCAGACATGCGGATATATCTACAGACACCCAGATTACCCAGACATGCGGATATATCTACAGACACCCGGATTACCCAGACATGCGGATATCTCTACAGACACCCGGATTACCCAGACATGCGGGTATATCTACAGACACCCAGATTTCCCAGACATACGGATATATCTACAGACACCCAGATTACCCAGACATGCGTATATATCTACAGACACCAAGATTACACAGACATGCAGATATATCTACAGACACCCAGATTACACAGACATGCGGATATCTCTACAGACACCCAGATTACACGGACATGCGGATATCTCTACAGACACCCAGATTACCCAGACATGCGGATATATCTACAGACACCCGGATTACCCAGACATGCGGATATATCTACAGACACCCGGATTACCCAGACATGCGGATATATCTACACACACCCACATTACCCAGACATGCAGATATCTCTACAGACACCCAGATTACCCGGACATGCGGATATATCTACAGACACCCAGTTTACCCAGACATGCGTATATATCTACAGACACCCAGATTACCCAGTCATGCAGATATATCTACAGACACCCAGATTACCCAGACATGCGGATATATCTACAGACATCCAGATTACCCAGACATGCAGATATATCTACAGACACCCAGATTACCCAGACATGCGGATATATCTACAGACATCCAGATTACACAGACATGCGGATATATCTACAAACGCCCAGATTACCCAGACATGCGGATATATCTACAGACACCCGGATTACCCAGACATGCGGATATATCTACAGACACCCAGATTACCCAGACATGCGGATATCTCTACAGACACCCAGATTACCCAGACACGCGGATATCTCTACAAACACCCGGATTACCCAGACATGTGGATATATCTACAGACACCCGGATTACCCAGACACGCGGATATATCTACAGACACTCAGATTACCCAGACATGGGGATATCTCTACAGACACCCAGATTACCCAGACATGCGGATATCTCTACAGACACCCAGATTACCCAGACATGTGGATATATCTACAGACACCCAGATTACCCAGACACGCAGATATCTCTACAGACACCCAGATTACCCAGACATGCGGATATCTCTACAGACACCCGGATTACCCAGACATGCGGATATATCTACAGACACCCAGATTACCCAGACACGCAGATATCTCTACAGACACCCAGATTACCCAGACACGCGGATATCTCTACAGACACCCGGATTACCCAGACACGCGGATATATCTACAGACACCCAGATTACCCAGACACACAGATATCTCTACAGAAACCCGGATTATCCAGACATGCGGATATATCTACAGACACCCAGATTACCCAGACATGCGGATATTTCTACAGACACCCAGATTACCCAGACATGCGGATATATCTACAGACACCCAGATTACCCAGACATGCGGATATATCTACAGACACCCAGATTACCCAGACACGCAGATATCTCTACAGACACCCAGATTACCCAGACACACGGATATCTCTACAGACACCCGTATTACCCAGACATGCGGATATATCTACAGACACCCAGATTACCCAGACATGCGGATATATCTACAGACACCCGGATTACCCAGACATGCGGATATATCTACAGACACCCAGATTACACGGACATGCGGATATATCTACAGACACCCAGATTTCCCAGACATGCGGATATATCTACAGACACCCGGATTACCCAGACATGCGGATATATCTACAGACACCCAGATTACCCAGACATGCATATATATCTACAGACACCCAGATTACCCAGACATGTGGATATATCTACAGACACCCAGATTACCCAGATATGCGGATATATCTACAGACACCCAGATTACACGGACATGCGGATATATCTACAGACACCCAGATTACCCAGACATGCGGATATATCTACAGACACCCGGATTACCCAGACATGCGGATATCTCTACAGACACCCAGATTACCCAGACATGCGGATATATCTACAGACACCCGGATTACCCAGACATGCGGATATATCTATAGACACCCGGATTACCCAGACATGCGGATATATCTACAGACACCCAGATTACCCAGACATGCGGATATATCTACAGACACCCGGATTACCCAGACATGCGGATATCTCTACAGACACCCAGATTACCCAGACATGCAGATATATCTACAGACACCCAGATTACCCAGACATGCGGATATCTCTACAGACACCCAGATTACCCAGACATGCGGATATCTCTACAGACACCCAGATTACCCAGACATGCGGATATATCTACAGACACCCGGATTACCCAGACATGCGGATATCTCTACAGACACCCAGATTACCCAGACATGCGGATATCTCTACAGACACCCAGATTACCCAGACATGCGGATATATCTACAGACACCCAGATTACACAGACATGCGGATATATCTACAGACACCCAGATTACCCAGACATGCAGATATATCTACAGACACCCAGATTACCCAGACATGCGGATATATCTACAGACACCCAGATTACCCAGACATGCGGATATATCTACAGACACCCGGATTACCCAGACATGCGGATATATCTACAGACACCCAGATTACCCAGACATGCGGATATATCTACAGACACCCGGATTACCCAGACATGCGGATATATCTACAGACACCCAGATTACACGGACATGCGGATATATCTACAGACACCCAGATTACCCAGACATGCGGATATATCTACAGACACCCAGATTACACGGACATGCGGATATATCTACAGACACCCAGATTACCCAGACATGCAGATATATCTACAGACACCCGGATTACCCAGACATGCGGATATATCTACAGACACCCAGATTACCAAAACATGCGGATATATCTACAGACACCCGGATTACCCAGACATGCGGATATCTCTACAGACACCCGGATTACCCAGACATGCGGATATCTCTACAGACACCCGGATTACCCAGACATGCGGATATCTCTACAGACACCCGGATTACCCAGACATGCGGATATATCTACAGACACCCAGATTACCCAGACATGCGGATATATCTACAGACACCCGGATTACCCAGACATGCGGATATATCTATAGACACCCAGATTAACCAGACATGCGGATATATCTACAAACACCCGGATTACCCAGACATGCGGATATATCTACAGACACCCAGATTACACGGACATGCGGATATATCTACAGACACCCAGATTACCCAGACATGCGGATATATCTACAGACACCCGGATTACCCAGACATGCGGATATCTCTACAGACACCCAGATTACCCAGACATGCGGATATATCTACAGACACCCGGATTACCCAGACATGCGGATATCTCTACAGACACCCGGATTACCCAGACATGCGGATATCTCTACAGACACCCAGATTACCCAGACATGCGGATATATCTACAGACACCCAGATTACCCAGACATGCGGATATATCTACAGACACCCGGATTACCCAGACATGCGGATATCTCTACAGACACCCAGATTACCCAGACATGCGAATATATCTACAGACACCCAGATTACCCAGACATGCGGATATATCTACAGACACCCGGATTACCCAGACATGCGGATATATCTACAGACACCCAGATTACCCAGACATGCGGATATCTCTACAGACACCCAGATTACCCAGACATGCGGATATCTCTACAGACACCCAGATTACCCAGACATGCGTATATATCTACAGACACCCGGATTACCCAGACATGCGGATATATTTACAGACACCCAGATTACCCAGACATGCAGATATATCTACAGACACCCAGATTACCCACACATGCAGATATATCTACAGACACCCAGATTACCCAGACATGCGGATAAATCTACAGACACCCGGATTACCCAGACATGCGGATATATCTACAGACACCAAGATTACCCAGACATGCAGATATATCTACAGACACCCGGATTACCCAGACATGCGGACATATCTACAGACACCCACATTACCCAGACATGCAGATATATCTACAGACACCCAGATTACCCAGACATGCGGATATCTCTTCAAACGCCCAGATTACCCAGATATGCGGATATATCTACAGACACCCAGATTACCCAGACATGCGGATATATCTACAGACACCCAGATTACCCAGACATGCGGATATCTCTACAAACACCTAGATTACCCAGACATGCGTATATATCTACAGACACCCGGATTACCCAGACATGCGGATATATCTACAGACACCCAGATTACCCAGACATGCGGATATATCTACAGACACCCAGATTACCCAGACAGGCGGATATCTCTACAGACACCCAAATTACCCAGACATGCGGATATATCTACAGACACCCGGATTACCCAGACATGCGGATATATCTATAGACACCCAGATTACACGGACATGCGGATATATCTACAGACACCCAGATTACCCAGACATGCGGATATATCTACAGACACCCAGATTACACGGACATGCGGATATTTCTACAGACATCCAGATTACCCAGACATGCGGATATATCTACAGACACCCAGATTACACGGACATGCGGATATATCTACAGACACCCAGATTACACAGACATGCGGATATATCTACAGACACCCAGATTACCCAGACATGCAGATATATCTACAGACACCCAGATTACCCAGACATGCGGATATATCTACAGACACCCGGATTACCCAGACAAGCGGATATATATACAGACACCCAGATTACACGGACATGCGGATATATCTACAGACACCCGGATTACCCAGACATGCGGATATATCTACAGACACCCAGATTACACGGACATGCAGATATATCTACAGACACCCGGATTACCCAGACATGCGGATATATCTACAGACACCCAGATTACACGGACATGCAGATATTTCTACAGACACCCGGATTACCCAGACAAGCGGATATATATACAGACACCCAGATTACACGGACATGCGGATATATCTACAGACACCCGGATTACCCAGACATGCGGATATATCTACAGACACCCGGATTACACGGACATGCAGATATATCTACAGACACCCGGATTACCCAGACATGCGGATATATCTACAGACACCCGGATTACCCAGACATGCGGATATATCTACATACACCCAGATTACCCAGACATGCAGATATATCAGCAGACACCCAGATTACCCAGACATGCGGATATATCTACAGACACCCAGATTACCCAGACATGCGGATATCTCTACAAACGCCCAGATTACCCAGACATGCGGATATATCTACAGACACCCAGATTACCCAGACATGCGGATATATCTACAGACACCCAGATTACCCAGACATGCGGATATATCTACAGACACCCAGATTACACAGACATGTGGATATATCTACAGACACCCAGATTACCCAGACATGCGGATATATGTACAGACACCCAGATTACCCAGACATGCGGATATATCTACAGACACCCAGATTACCCAGACATGCGGATATATCTACAGACACCCAGATTACCCAGACATGCGGATATATCTACAGACACCCAGATTACCCAGACATGCGGATATATCTACAGACACCCAGATTACCCAGACATGCTGATATATCTACAGACACCCAGATTACCCAGACATGCGGATATATCTACAGACACCCAGATTACACAGACATGTGGATATATCTACAGACACCCAGATTACCCAGACATGCGGATATATGTACAGACACCCAGATTACCCAGACATGCGGATATATCTACAGACACCCAGATTACCCAGACATGCGGATATATCTACAGACACCCAGATTACCCAGACATGCGGATATATCTACAGACACCCAGATTACCCAGACATGCGGATATATCTACAGACGCCCAGATTACCCAGACATGCAGATATATTTACAGACACCCAGATTACCCAGACATGCGGATATATCTACAGACACCCAGATTACCCAGACATGCGGATATATCTACAGACACCCAGATTACCCTGACATGCGGATATATCTACAGACATCCAGATTACCCAGACATGCAGATATATCTACAGACACCCAGATTACACAGACATGCGGATATATCTACAGACACCCGGATTACCCAGACATGCGGATATATATACAGACACCCAGATTACCCAGACATGCAGATATATCTACAGACACCCAGATTACCCAGACATGCGGATATATCTACAGACACCCGGATTACCCAGACATGCGGATATATCTTCAGACACCAAGATTACCCAGACATGCAGATATATCTACAGACACCCGGATTACCCAGACATGCGGATATATCTACAGACACCCACGTTACCCAGACATGCGGATATCTCTTCAAACGCCCAGATTACCCAGACATGCAGATATATCTACAGACACCCAGATTACCCAGACATGCGGATATCTCTTCAAACGCCCAGATTACCCAGACATGCGGATATATCTACAGACACCCGGATTACCCAGACATGCGGATATATCTACAGACACCCGGATTACCCAGACATGCGGATATATCTACAGACACCCAGATTACCCAGACATGCGGATATCTCTACAAACGCCTAGATTACCCAGACATGCGGCTATATCTACAGACACCGGGATTACCCAGACATGCGGATATATCTACAGACACCCAGACATGCGGATATATCTACAGACACCCAGATTACCCAGACAGGCGGATATCTCTACAGACACCCAGATTACCCAGACATGCGGATATATCTACAGACACCCGGATTACCCAGACATGCGGATATATCTACAGACACCCGGATTACCCAGACATGCGGATATATCTAAAAGACACCCAGATTACCCAGACATGCGGATATATCTACAGACACCCGGATTACCCAGACATGCGGATATATCTACAGACACCCGGATTACCCAGACATGCGGATTTATCTAAAAGACACCCAGATTACACAGACATGCGGGTATATCTACAGACACCCAGATTACCCAGACAGGCGGATATCTCTACAGACACCCAGATTACCCAGACATGCGGATATATCTACAGACACCCAGATTACACAGACATGCGGGTATATCTACAGACACCCAGATTACCCAGACAGGCGGATATCTCTACAGACACCCAGATTACCCAGACATGCGGATATCTCTACAGACACCCAGATTACCCAGACATGCGGATATATCTACAGACACCCAGATTACCCAGACATGCGGATATCTCTACAGACACCCAGATTACCCAGACATGCGGATATCTCTACAGAAACCCAGATTACCCAGACATGCGGATATATCTACAGACGCCCAGATTACACAGACATGCGGATATCTCTACAGACACCCAGATTACCCAGACATGCGGATATATCTACAGACGCCCGGATTACCCAGACATGCGGATATATCTACAGACACCAAGATTACCCAGACATGCGGATATATCTACAGACACCCGGATTACCCAGACATGCGGATATCTCTACAGACACCAAGATTACCCAGACATGCGGATATATCTACAGACACCCAGATTACCCAGACATACGGATATATCTACAGACACCCAGATTACCCAGACATGCGTATATATCTACAGACACCAAGATTACACAGACATGCAGATATATCTACAGACACCCAGATTACACAGAAATGCAGATATATCTACAGACACCCAGATTTCACAGACATGCGGATATATCTACAGACACCCAGATTACCCAGACATGCGGATATATCTACAGACATCCAGATTACCCAGACATGCAGATATATCTACAGACACCCAGATTACCCAGACATGCGGATATATTTACAGACACCCGGATTACCCAGACATGCGGATATATCTACAGACACCCAGATTACCCAGACATGCAGATATATCTACAGACACCCAGATTGCCCAGACATGCGGATATATCTACAGACACCCGGATTACCCAGACATGCGGATATATCTTCAGACACCAAGATTACCCAGACATGCAGATATATCTACAGACACCCGGATTACCCAGACAAGCGGATATATATACAGACACCCAGATTACACGGACATGCGGATATATCTACAGACACCCGGATTACCCAGACATGCGGATATATCTACAGACACCCAGATTACACGGACATGCAGATATATCTACAGACACCCGGATTACCCAGACATGCGGATATATCTACAGACACCCAGATTACACGGACATGCAGATATTTCTACAGACACCCGGATTACCCAGACAAGCGGATATATATACAGACACCCAGATTACACGGACATGCGGATATATCTACAGACACCCGGATTACCCAGACATGCGGATATATCTACAGACACCCGGATTACACGGACATGCAGATATATCTACAGACACCCGGATTACCCAGACATGCGGATATATCTACAGACACCCGGATTACCCAGACATGCGGATATATCTACATACACCCAGATTACCCAGACATGCAGATATATCAGCAGACACCCAGATTACCCAGACATGCGGATATATCTACAGACACCCAGATTACCCAGACATGCGGATATCTCTACAAACGCCCAGATTACCCAGACATGCGGATATATCTACAGACACCCAGATTACCCAGACATGCTGATATATCTACAGACACCCAGATTACCCAGACATGCGGATATATCTACAGACACCCAGATTACACAGACATGTGGATATATCTACAGACACCCAGATTACCCAGACATGCGGATATATGTACAGACACCCAGATTACCCAGACATGCGGATATATCTACAGACACCCAGATTACCCAGACATGCGGATATATCTACAGACACCCAGATTACCCAGACATGCGGATATATCTACAGACACCCAGATTACCCAGACATGCGGATATATCTACAGACGCCCAGATTACCCAGACATGCAGATATATTTACAGACACCCAGATTACCCAGACATGCGGATATATCTACAGACACCCAGATTACCCAGACATGCGGATATATCTACAGACACCCAGATTACCCTGACATGCGGATATATCTACAGACATCCAGATTACCCAGACATGCAGATATATCTACAGACACCCAGATTACACAGACATGCGGATATATCTACAGACACCCGGATTACCCAGACATGCGGATATATATACAGACACCCAGATTACCCAGACATGCAGATATATCTACAGACACCCAGATTACCCAGACATGCGGATATATCTACAGACACCCG
Source organism: Dendrobates tinctorius (assembly GCF_039654945.1). NCBI lineage: Eukaryota > Metazoa > Chordata > Amphibia > Anura > Dendrobatidae > Dendrobates > Dendrobates tinctorius. The sequence continues at coordinate 644,444 of NW_027361942.1, forward strand.
GATTACCCAGACATGCGGATATATCTTCAGACACCAAGATTACCCAGACATGCAGATATATCTACAGACACCCGGATTACCCAGACATGCGGATATATCTACAGACACCCACGTTACCCAGACATGCGGATATCTCTTCAAACGCCCAGATTACCCAGACATGCAGATATATCTACAGACACCCAGATTACCCAGACATGCGGATATCTCTTCAAACGCCCAGATTACCCAGACATGCGGATATATCTACAGACACCCGGATTACCCAGACATGCGGATATATCTACAGACACCCGGATTACCCAGACATGCGGATATATCTACAGACACCCAGATTACCCAGACATGCGGATATCTCTACAAACGCCTAGATTACCCAGACATGCGGCTATATCTACAGACACCGGGATTACCCAGACATGCGGATATATCTACAGACACCCAGACATGCGGATATATCTACAGACACCCAGATTACCCAGACAGGCGGATATCTCTACAGACACCCAGATTACCCAGACATGCGGATATATCTACAGACACCCGGATTACCCAGACATGCGGATATATCTACAGACACCCGGATTACCCAGACATGCGGATATATCTAAAAGACACCCAGATTACCCAGACATGCGGATATATCTACAGACACCCGGATTACCCAGACATGCGGATATATCTACAGACACCCGGATTACCCAGACATGCGGATTTATCTAAAAGACACCCAGATTACACAGACATGCGGGTATATCTACAGACACCCAGATTACCCAGACAGGCGGATATCTCTACAGACACCCAGATTACCCAGACATGCGGATATATCTACAGACACCCAGATTACACAGACATGCGGGTATATCTACAGACACCCAGATTACCCAGACAGGCGGATATCTCTACAGACACCCAGATTACCCAGACATGCGGATATCTCTACAGACACCCAGATTACCCAGACATGCGGATATATCTACAGACACCCAGATTACCCAGACATGCGGATATCTCTACAGACACCCAGATTACCCAGACATGCGGATATCTCTACAGAAACCCAGATTACCCAGACATGCGGATATATCTACAGACGCCCAGATTACACAGACATGCGGATATCTCTACAGACACCCAGATTACCCAGACATGCGGATATATCTACAGACGCCCGGATTACCCAGACATGCGGATATATCTACAGACACCCAGATTACCCAGACATGCGGATATATCTACAGACACCCGGATTACCCAGACATGCGGATATCTCTACAGACACCAAGATTACCCAGACATGCGGATATATCTACAGACACCCAGATTACCCAGACATACGGATATATCTACAGACACCCAGATTACCCAGACATGCGTATATATCTACAGACACCAAGATTACACAGACATGCAGATATATCTACAGACACCCAGATTACACAGACATGCAGATATATCTACAGACACCCAGATTTCACAGACATGCGGATATATCTACAGACACCCAGATTACCCAGACATGCGGATATATCTACAGACATCCAGATTACCCAGACATGCAGATATATCTACAGACACCCAGATTACCCAGACATGCGGATATATTTACAGACACCCGGATTACCCAGACATGCGGATATATCTACAGACACCCAGATTACCCAGACATGCAGATATATCTACAGACACCCAGATTGCCCAGACATGCGGATATATCTACAGACACCCGGATTACCCAGACATGCGGATATATCTTCAGACACCAAGATTACCCAGACATGCAGATATATCTACAGACACCCGGATTACCCAGACATGCGGATATATCTACAGACACCCACATTACCCAGACATGCGGATATCTCTTCAAACGCCCAGATTACCCAGACATGCGGATATCTCTTCAAACGCCCAGATTACCCAGACATGCGGATATATCTACAGACACCCGGATTACCCAGACACTCGGATATATCTACAGACACCCGGATTACCCAGACATGCGGATATATCTACAGACACCCAGATTACCCAGACATGCGGATATCTCTACAAACGCCTAGATTACCCAGACATGCGGCTATATCTACAGACACCCGGATTACCCAGACATACGGATATATCTACAGACACCCAGATTACCCAGACATGCGGATATATCTACAGACACCCAGATTACACAGACATGCGGATATATCTACAGACACCCAGATTACCCAGACAGGCGGATATCTCTACAGACACCCAGATTACCCAGACATGCGGATATATCTACAGACACCCGGATTACCCAGACATGCGGATATATCTACAGACACCCGGATTACTCAGACATGCGGATATATCTACACACACCCAGATTACCCAGAAATGCGGATATCTCTACAGACACCCAGATTACCCAGACATGCGGATATAACTACAGACACCCAGATTACCCAGACATGCGGATATCTCTACAGACACCCAGATTACCCAGACATGCGGATATATCTACAGACGCCCAGATTACCCAGACATGCGGATATCTCTACAGACACCCAGATTACCCAGACATGCGGATATATCTACAGACGCCCGGATTACCCAGACATGCGGATATATCTACAGACACCCAGATTACCCATACATGCGGATATATCTACAGACACCCGGATTACCCAGACATGCGAATATCTCTACAGACACCCGGATTCCCCAGACATGCGGATATATCTACAGACACCCAGATTACCCAGACATACGGATATATCTACAGACACCCAGATTACCCAGACATGCGTATATATCTACAGACACCAAGATTACACAGACATGCGGATATATCTACAGACACCCTGATTACACAGACATGCGGATATATCTACAGACACCCAGATTACCCAGACATGCGGATATCTCTACAGACACCCTGATTACACAGACATGCGGATATATCTACAGACACCCAGATTACCCAGACATGCGGATATCTCTACAGACACCCAGATTACCCAGACATGCGGATATATCTACAGACACCTGGACTACCCAGACATGCGGATATCTCTACAGACACCCAGATTACCCAGACATGCGGATATATCTACAGACGCCCAGATTACACAGACATGCGGATATCTCTACAGACACCCAGATTACCCAGACATGCGGATATATCTACAGACGCCCGGATTACCCAGACATGCGGATATATCTACAGACACCCGGATTACCCAGACATGCGGATATCTCTACAGACACCAAGATTACCCAGACATGCGGATATATCTACAGACACCCAGATTACCCAGACATACGGATATATCTACAGACACCCAGATTACCCAGACATGCGTATATATCTACAGACACCAAGATTACACAGACATGCAGATATATCTACAGACACCCAGATTACACAGACATGCAGATATATCTACAGACACCCAGATTTCACAGACATGCGGATATATCTACAGACACCCAGATTACCCAGACATGCGGATATATCTACAGACATCCAGATTACCCAGACATGCAGATATCTCTACAGACACCCAGATTACCCAGACATGTGGATATATCTACAGACACCCTGATTACCCAGACATGCGTATATATCTACAGACACCCAGATTACCCAGTCATGCAGATATATCTACAGACACCCAGATTACCCAGACATGCGGATATATCTACAGACACCCAGATTACACAGACATGCGGATATATCTACAGACACCCAGATTACACAGACATGCGGATATCTCTACAAACGCCCAGATTACCCAGACATGCGGATATATCTACAGACACCCGGATTACCCAGACATGCGGATATATCTACAGACACCCAGATTACCCAGACATGCGGATATATCTACAGACACCCAGATTACCCAGACATGCGGATATCTCTACAGACACCCAGATTACCCAGACATGCGGATATCTCTACAGACACCCAGATTACCCAGACATGCGGATATCTCTACAGACACCCAGATTACCCAGACATGCGGATATATCTACAGACACCCAGATTACCCAGACATGCAGATATATTTACAGACACCCAGATTACCCAGACATGCAGATATATCTACAGACACCCAGATTACCCAGACATGCGGATATCTCTACAGACACCCAGATTACCCAGACATGCGGATATCTCTACAGACACCCAGATTACCCAGACATGCGGATATCTCTACAGACACCCAGATTACCCAGACATGCGGATATATCTACAGACACCCAGATTACCCAGACATGCAGATATATTTACAGACACCCAGATTACCCAGACATGCAGATATATCTACAGACACCCAGATTACCCAGACATGCGGATATATCTGCAGACACCCAGATTACACGGACATGCGGATATATCTACAGACACCCGGATTACCCAGACATGCGGATATATCTACAGACACCCAGATTACCCAGACATGCGGATATATCTACAGACACCCAGATTACCCAGACATGCGGATATTTCTACAGACACCAAGATTACCCTGACATGCGGATATATCTACAGACACCCAGATTACCCAGACATGCAGATATATCTACAGACACCCAGATTACCCAGACATGCGGATATATCTACAGACACCCAGATTACCCAGACATGCGGATATATCTACAGACACCAAGATTACCCTGACATGCGGATATATCTACAGACATCCAGATTACCCAGACATGCAGATATATCTACAGACACCCAGATTACCCAGACATGCGGATATATCTACAGACACCCAGATTACCCAGACATGCGGATATATCTACAGACACCCGGATTACCCAGACATGCGGATATATCTACAGACACCCAGATTACCCAGACATGCGGATATATCTACAGACACCAAGATTACCCTGACATGCGGATATATCTACAGACACCCAGATTACCCAGACATGCGGATATATCTACAGACATCCAGATTACCCAGACATGCGGATATATCTACAGACATCCAGATTACCCAGACATGCGGATATATCTACAGACACCAAGATTACCCAGACATGCGGATATATCTACAGACACCCGGATTACCCAGACATGCGGATATATCTACAGACACCCAGATTACCCAGACATGCAGATATATCTACAGACACCCAGATTACCCAGACATGCGGATATATCTACAGACACCCGGATTACCCAGACATGCGGATATATCTACAGACACCCAGATTACCCAGACATGCAGATATATCTACAGACACCCAGATTACCCAGACATGCGCATATATCTACAGACACCCGGATTACCAGACATGCAGATATATCTACAGACACCCGGATTACCCAGACATGCGGATATATCTACAGACACACACATTACCCAGACATGCGGATATCTCTTCAAACGCCCAGTTTACCCAGACATGCAGATATATCTACAGACACCCGGATTACCCAGACATGCGGATATATCTACAGACACCCGGATTACACTGACATGCGGATATATCTACAGACACCCAGATTACCCTGACATGCGGATATATCTACAGACACCCAGATTACCCAGACATGCGGATATATCTACAGACATCCAGATTACCCTGACATGCGGATATATCTACAGACACCCAGATTACCCAGACAAGCGGATATATCTACAGACACCCGGATTACCCAGACATGCGGATATATCTACAGACACCCAGATTACCCAGACATGCAGATATATCTACAGACACCCAGATTACCCAGACACGCGGATATATCTACAGACACCCAGATTACCCAGACATGCGGATATATCTACAGACACCCAGATTACCCAGACATGCAGATATATCTACAGACACCCGGATTACCCAGACATGCGGATATATCTACAGACACCCACATTACCCAGACATGCGGATATCTCTTCAAACGCCCAGATTACCCAGACATGCAGATATATCTACAGACACCCGGATTACCCAGACATGCGGATATATCTACAGACACCCGGATTACCCAGACATGCGGATATATCTACAGACACCCAGATTACCCTGACATGCGGATATATCTACAGACACCCAGATTACCCAGACATGCGGATATATCTACAGACATCCAGATTACCCAGACATGCAGATATATCTACAGACACCCAGATTACCCAGACATGCGGATATATCTACAGACACCCGGATTACCCAGACATGCGGATATATCTACAGACACCCAGATTACCCAGACATGCAGATATATCTACAGACACCCAGATTACCCAGACATGCGGATATATCTACAGACACCCGGATTACCCAGACATGCGGATATATCTTCAGACACCAAGATTACCCAGACATGCAGATATATCTACAGACACCCGGATTACCCAGACATGCGGATATATCTACAGACACCCAGATTACCCAGACATGCGGATATCTCAACAAACGCCTAGATTACCCAGACATGCGGATATCTCTTCAAACGCCCAGATTACCCAGACATGCGGATATATCTACAGACACCCGGATTACCCAGACATGCGGATATATCTACAGACACCCGGATTACCCAGACATGCGGATATATCTACAGACACCCGGATTACACAGACATGCGGATATATCTACAGACACCCAACCCAGATTACCCAGTCATGCAGATATATCTACAGACACCCAGATTACCCAGACATGCGGATATATCTACAGACACCCAGATTACACAGACATGCGGATATATCTACAGACACCCAGATTACACAGACATGCGGATATCTCTACAAACGCCCAGATTACCCAGACATGCGGATATATCTACAGACACCCGGATTACCCAGACATGCGGATATATCTACAGACACCCAGATTACCCAGACGTGCGGATATCTCTACAGACACCCAGATTACCCAGACATGCGGATATATCTACAGACGCACAGATTACCCAGACATGCGGATATCTCTACAGACACCCAGATTACCCAGACATGCGGATATATCTACAGACGCCCGGATTACCCAGACATGCGGATATATCTACAGACACCCAGATTACCCAGACATGCGGATATATCTACAGACACCCAGATTACCCAGACATGCGGATATCTCAACAAACGCCCAGATTACCCAGACATGCGGATATATCTACAGACACCCGGATTACCCAGACATGCGGATATATCTACAGACACCCAGATTACCCAGACATGCGGATATATCTACAGACACCCAGATTACACAGACATGCGGATATATCTACAGACACCCAGATTACCCAGACAGGCGGATATCTCTACAGACACCCAGATTTCCCAGACATGCGGATATATCTACAGACACCCGGATTACCCAGACATGCGGATATATCTACAGACACCCGGATTACCCAGACATGCGGATATATCTACACACACCCAGATTACCCAGACATGCGGATATCTCTACAGACACCCAGATTACCCAGACATGCGGATATATCTACAGACACCCAGATTACCCAGACATGCGTATATATCTACAGACACCCAGATTACCCAGTCATGCAGATATATCTACAGACACCCAGATTACCCAGACATGCGGATATATCTACAGACACCCAGATTACACAGACATGCGGATATATCTACAGACACCCAGATTACACAGACATGCGGATATCTCTACAAACGCCCAGATTACCCAGACATGCGGATATATCTACAGACACCCAGATTACCCAGACCTGCGGATATCTCTACAGACACCCAGATTACCCAGACATGCGGATATATCTACAGACGCCCAGATTACCCAGACATGCGGATATCTCTACAGACACCCAGATTACCCAGACATGCGGATATATCTACAGACGCCCGGATTACCCAGACATGCGGATATATCTACAGACACCCAGATTACCCAGACATGCGGATATATCTACAGACACCCGGATTACCCAGACATGCGGATATCTCTACAGACACCCGGATTACCCAGACATGCGGGTATATCTACAGACACCCAGATTTCCCAGACATACGGATATATCTACAGACACCCAGATTACCCAGACATGCGTATATATCTACAGACACCAAGATTACACAGACATGCAGATATATCTACAGACACCCAGATTACACAGACATGCGGATATCTCTACAGACACCCAGATTACACGGACATGCGGATATCTCTACAGACACCCAGATTACCCAGACATGCGGATATATCTACAGACACCCGGATTACCCAGACATGCGGATATATCTACAGACACCCGGATTACCCAGACATGCGGATATATCTACACACACCCACATTACCCAGACATGCAGATATCTCTACAGACACCCAGATTACCCGGACATGCGGATATATCTACAGACACCCAGTTTACCCAGACATGCGTATATATCTACAGACACCCAGATTACCCAGTCATGCAGATATATCTACAGACACCCAGATTACCCAGACATGCGGATATATCTACAGACATCCAGATTACCCAGACATGCAGATATATCTACAGACACCCAGATTACCCAGACATGCGGATATATCTACAGACATCCAGATTACACAGACATGCGGATATATCTACAAACGCCCAGATTACCCAGACATGCGGATATATCTACAGACACCCGGATTACCCAGACATGCGGATATATCTACAGACACCCAGATTACCCAGACATGCGGATATCTCTACAGACACCCAGATTACCCAGACACGCGGATATCTCTACAAACACCCGGATTACCCAGACATGTGGATATATCTACAGACACCCGGATTACCCAGACACGCGGATATATCTACAGACTCTCAGATTACCCAGACATGGGGATATCTCTACAGACACCCAGATTACCCAGACATGCGGATATCTCTACAGACACCCAGATTACCCAGACATGTGGATATATCTACAGACACCCAGATTACCCAGACACGCAGATATCTCTACAGACACCCAGATTACCCAGACATGCGGATATCTCTACAGACACCCGGATTACCCAGACATGCGGATATATCTACAGACACCCAGATTACCCAGACACGCAGATATCTCTACAGACACCCAGATTACCCAGACACGCGGATATCTCTACAGACACCCGGATTACCCAGACACGCGGATATATCTACAGACACCCAGATTACCCAGACACACAGATATCTCTACAGAAACCCGGATTATCCAGACATGCGGATATATCTACAGACACCCAGATTACCCAGACATGCGGATATTTCTACAGACACCCAGATTACCCAGACATGCGGATATATCTACAGACACCCAGATTACCCAGACATGCGGATATATCTACAGACACCCAGATTACCCAGACACGCAGATATCTCTACAGACACCCAGATTACCCAGACACACGGATATCTCTACAGACACCCGTATTACCCAGACATGCGGATATATCTACAGACACCCAGATTACCCAGACATGCGGATATATCTACAGACACCCAGATTACCCAGACATGCGGATATATCTACAGACACCCGGATTACCCAGACATGCCGATATATCTACAGACACCCAGATTACCCAGACATGCGGATATCTCTACAGACACCCAGATTATCCAGACATGCGGATATATCTAAAGACACCCAGATTACCCAGACATGCGGATATATCTACAGACACCCAGATTACCCAGACATGCAGATATATCTACAGACACCCACATTACCCAGACATGCGGATATATCTACAGACACCCAGATTACCCAGACATGCGGATATATCTACAGACACCCAGATTACCCAGACATGCGGATATATCTACAGACACCCAGATTACACAGACATGCGGATATATCTACAGACACCCAGATTACCCAGTCATGCAGATATATCTACAGACACCCAGATTACCCAGACATGCGGATATATCTACAGACACCCAGATTACACAGACATGCGGATATCTCTACAGACACCCAGATTACCCAGACATGCGGATATCTCTACAAAGGCCTAGATTACCCAGACATGCGAATATCTCTACAAACGCCTAGATTACCCAGTCATGCAGATATATCTACAGACACCCAGATTACCCAGACATGCGGATATATCTACAGACACCCAGATTACACAGACATGCGGATATATCTACAGACACCCAGATTACACAGACATGCGGATATCTCTACAAACGCCCAGATTACCCAGACATGCGGATATATCTACAGACACCCGGATTACCCAGACATGCGGATATATCTACAGACACCCAGATTACCCAGACATGCGGATATCTCTACAGACACCCAGATTACCCAGACACGCGGATATCTCTACAGACACCCGGATTACCCAGACACGCGGATATATCTACAGACACTCAGATTACCCAGACACGCAGATATCTCTACAGACACCCAGATTACCCAGACATGCGGATATCTCTACAGACACCCAGATTACCCAGACATGTGGATATATCTACAGACACCCAGATTACCCAGACACGCAGATATCTCTACAGACACCCATATTACCCAGACATGCGGATATCTCTACAGACACCCGGATTACCCAGACATGCGGATATATCTACAGACACCCAGATTACCCAGACACGCAGATATCTCTACAGACACCCAGATTACCCAGACACGCGGATATCTCTACAGACACCCGGATTACCCAGACACGCGGATATATCTACAGACACCCAGATTACCCAGACACACAGATATCTCTACAGACACCCGGATTATCCAGACATGCGGATATATCTACAGACACCCAGATTACCCAGACATGCGGATATATCTACATACATCCAGATTACCCAGACATGCGGATATATCTACAGACACCCAGATTACCCAGACATGCGGATATATCTACAGACACCCGGATTACCCAGACATGCGGATATATCTACAGACACCCAGATTACCCAGACATGCGGATATATCTACATACACCCAGATTACCCAGACATGCGGATATATCTACAGACACCCAGATTACCCAGACATGCGGATATATCTACAGACACCCAGATTACCCAGACACGCAGATATCTCTACAGACACCCAGATTACCCAGACACACGGATATCTCTACAGACACCCGTATTACCCAGACATGCGGATATATCTACAGACACCCAGATTACCCAGACATGCGGATATATCTACAGACACCCGGATTACCCAGACATGCCGATATATCTACAGACACCCAGATTACCCAGACATGCGGATATCTCTACAGACACCCAGATTATCCAGACATGCGGATATATCTAAAGACACTCAGATTACCCAGACATGCGGATATATCTACAGACACTCAGATTACCCAGACATGGGGATATCTCTACAGACACCCAGATTACCCAGACATGCGGATATCTCTACAGACACCCAGATTACCCAGACATGTGGATATATCTACAGACACCCAGATTACCCAGACACGCAGATATCTCTACAGACACCCAGATTACCCAGACATGCGGATATCTCTACAGACACCCGGATTACCCAGACATGCGGATATATCTACAGACACCCAGATTACCCAGACACGCAGATATCTCTACAGACACCCAGATTACCCAGACACGCGGATATCTCTACAGACACCCGGATTACCCAGACACGCGGATATATCTACAGACACCCAGATTACCCAGACACACAGATATCTCTACAGAAACCCGGATTATCCAGACATGCGGATATATCTACAGACACCCAGATTACCCAGACATGCGGATATTTCTACAGACACCCAGATTACCCAGACATGCGGATATATCTACAGACACCCAGATTACCCAGACATGCGGATATATCTACAGACACCCAGATTACCCAGACACGCAGATATCTCTACAGACACCCAGATTACCCAGACACACGGATATCTCTACAGACACCCGTATTACCCAGACATGCGGATATATCTACAGACACCCAGATTACCCAGACATGCGGATATATCTAGACACCCGGATTACCCAGACATGCGGATATATCTACAGACACCCAGATTACACGGACATGCGGATATATCTACAGACACCCAGATTTCCCAGACATGCGGATATATCTACAGACACCCGGATTACCCAGACATGCGGATATATCTACAGACACCCAGATTACCCAGACATGCATATATATCTACAGACACCCAGATTACCCAGACATGTGGATATATCTACAGACACCCGGATTACCCAGATATGCGGATATATCTACAGACACCCAGATTACACGGACATGCGGATATATCTACAGACACCCAGATTACCCAGACATGCGGATATATCTACAGACACCCGGATTACCCAGACATGCGGATATCTCTACAGACACCCAGATTACCCAGACATGCGGATATATCTACAGACACCCGGATTACCCAGACATGCGGATATATCTATAGACACCCGGATTACCCAGACATGCGGATATATCTACAGACACCCAGATTACCCAGACATGCGGATATATCTACAGACACCCGGATTACCCAGACATGCGGATATCTCTACAGACACCCAGATTACCCAGACATGCAGATATATCTACAGACACCCAGATTACCCAGACATGCGGATATCTCTACAGACACCCAGATTACCCAGACATGCGGATATCTCTACAGACACCCAGATTACCCAGACATGCGGATATATCTACAGACACCCGGATTACCCAGACATGCGGATATCTCTACAGACACCCAGATTACCCAGACATGCGGATATCTCTACAGACACCCAGATTACCCAGACATGCGGATATATCTACAGACACCCAGATTACACAGACATGCGGATATATCTACAGACACCCAGATTACCCAGACATGCAGATATATCTACAGACACCCAGATTACCCAGACATGCGGATATATCTACAGACACCCAGATTACCCAGACATGCGGATATATCTACAGACACCCGGATTACCCAGACATGCGGATATATCTACAGACACCCAGATTACCCAGACATGCGGATATATCTACAGACACCCGGATTACCCAGACATGCGGATATATCTACAGACACCCAGATTACACGGACATGCGGATATATCTACAGACACCCAGATTACCCAGACATGCGGATATATCTACAGACACCCAGATTACACGGACATGCGGATATATCTACAGACACCCAGATTACCCAGACATGCAGATATATCTACAGACACCCGGATTACCCAGACATGCGGATATATCTACAGACACCCAGATTACCAAAACATGCGGATATATCTACAGACACCCGGATTACCCAGACATGCGGATATCTCTACAGACACCCGGATTACCCAGACATGCGGATATCTCTACAGACACCCGGATTACCCAGACATGCGGATATCTCTACAGACACCCGGATTACCCAGACATGCGGATATATCTACAGACACCCAGATTACCCAGACATGCGGATATATCTACAGACACCCGGATTACCCAGACATGCGGATATATCTATAGACACCCAGATTAACCAGACATGCGGATATATCTACAAACACCCGGATTACCCAGACATGCGGATATATCTACAGACACCCAGATTACACGGACATGCGGATATATCTACAGACACCCAGATTACCCAGACATGCGGATATATCTACAGACACCCGGATTACCCAGACATGCGGATATCTCTACAGACACCCGGATTACCCAGACATGCGGATATATCTACAGACACCCGGATTACCCAGACATGCGGATATCTCTACAGACACCCGGATTACCCAGACATGCGGATATCTCTACAGACACCCAGATTACCCAGACATGCGGATATATCTACAGACACCCAGATTACCCAGACATGCGGATATATCTACAGACACCCGGATTACCCAGACATGCGGATATCTCTACAGACACCCAGATTACCAAGACATGCGAATATATCTACAGACACCCAGATTACCCAGACATGCGGATATATCTACAGACACCCGGATTACCCAGACATGCGGATATATCTACAGACACCCAGATTACCCAGACATGCGGATATCTCTACAGACACCCAGATTACCCAGACATGCGGATATCTCTACAGACACCCAGATTACCCAGACATGCGTATATATCTACAGACACCCGGATTACCCAGACATGCGGATATATTTACAGACACCCAGATTACCCAGACATGCAGATATATCTACAGACACCCAGATTACCCACACATGCAGATATATCTACAGACACCCAGATTACCCAGACATGCGGATAAATCTACAGACACCCGGATTACCCAGACATGCGGATATATCTACAGACACCAAGATTACCCAGACATGCAGATATATCTACAGACACCCGGATTACCCAGACATGCGGACATATCTACAGACACCCACATTACCCAGACATGCAGATATATCTACAGACACCCAGATTACCCAGACATGCGGATATCTCTTCAAACGCCCAGATTACCCAGATATGCGGATATATCTACAGACACCCAGATTACCCAGACATGCGGATATATCTACAGACACCCAGATTACCCAGACATGCGGATATCTCTACAAACACCTAGATTACCCAGACATGCGTATATATCTACAGACACCCGGATTACCCAGACATGCGGATATATCTACAGACACCCAGATTACCCAGACATGCGGATATATCTACAGACACCCAAATTACCCAGACATGCGGATATATCTACAGACACCCGGATTACACGGACATGCGGATATTTCTACAGACATCCAGATTACCCAGACATGCGGATATATCTACAGACACCCAGATTACACGGACATGCGGATATATCTACAGACACCCAGATTACACAGACATGCGGATATATCTACAGACACCCAGATTACCCAGACATGCAGATATATCTACAGACACCCAGATTACCCAGACATGCGGATATATCTACAGACACCCGGATTACCCAGACAAGCGGATATATATACAGACACCCAGATTACACGGACATGCGGATATATCTACAGACACCCGGATTACCCAGACATGCGGATATATCTACAGACACCCAGATTACACGGACATGCAGATATATCTACAGACACCCGGATTACCCAGACATGCGGATATATCTACAGACACCCAGATTACACGGACATGCAGATATTTCTACAGACACCCGGATTACCCAGACAAGCGGATATATATACAGACACCCAGATTACACGGACATGCGGATATATCTACAGACACCCGGATTACCCAGACATGCGGATATATCTACAGACACCCGGATTACACGGACATGCAGATATATCTACAGACACCCGGATTACCCAGACATGCGGATATATCTACAGACACCCGGATTACCCAGACATGCGGATATATCTACATACACCCAGATTACCCAGACATGCAGATATATCAGCAGACACCCAGATTACCCAGACATGCGGATATATCTACAGACACCCAGATTACCCAGACATGCGGATATCTCTACAAACGCCCAGATTACCCAGACATGCGGATATATCTACAGACACCCAGATTACCCAGACATGCTGATATATCTACAGACACCCAGATTACCCAGACATGCGGATATATCTACAGACACCCAGATTACACAGACATGTGGATATATCTACAGACACCCAGATTACCCAGACATGCGGATATATGTACAGACACCCAGATTACCCAGACATGCGGATATATCTACAGACACCCAGATTACCCAGACATGCGGATATATCTACAGACACCCAGATTACCCAGACATGCGGATATATCTACAGACACCCAGATTACCCAGACATGCGGATATATCTACAGACGCCCAGATTACCCAGACATGCAGATATATTTACAGACACCCAGATTACCCAGACATGCGGATATATCTACAGACACCCAGATTACCCAGACATGCGGATATATCTACAGACACCCAGATTACCCTGACATGCGGATATATCTACAGACATCCAGATTACCCAGACATGCAGATATATCTACAGACACCCAGATTACACAGACATGCGGATATATCTACAGACACCCGGATTACCCAGACATGCGGATATATATACAGACACCCAGATTACCCAGACATGCAGATATATCTACAGACACCCAGATTACCCAGACATGCGGATATATCTACAGACACCCGGATTACCCAGACATGCGGATATATCTTCAGACACCAAGATTACCCAGACATGCAGATATATCTACAGACACCCGGATTACCCAGACATGCGGATATATCTACAGACACCCACGTTACCCAGACATGCGGATATCTCTTCAAACGCCCAGATTACCCAGACATGCAGATATATCTACAGACACCCAGATTACCCAGACATGCGGATATCTCTTCAAACGCCCAGATTACCCAGACATGCGGATATATCTACAGACACCCGGATTACCCAGACATGCGGATATATCTACAGACACCCGGATTACCCAGACATGCGGATATATCTACAGACACCCAGATTACCCAGACATGCGGATATCTCTACAAACGCCTAGATTACCCAGACATGCGGCTATATCTACAGACACCGGGATTACCCAGACATGCGGATATATCTACAGACACCCAGACATGCGGATTTATCTAAAAGACACCCAGATTACACAGACATGCGGGTATATCTACAGACACCCAGATTACCCAGACAGGCGGATATCTCTACAGACACCCAGATTACCCAGACATGCGGATATATCTACAGACACCCGGATTACCCAGACATGCGGATATATCTACAGACACCCGGATTACCCAGACATGCGGATATATCTAAAAGACACCCAGATTACCCAGACATGCGGATATATCTACAGACACCCGGATTACCCAGACATGCGGATATATCTACAGACACCCGGATTACCCAGACATGCGGATTTATCTAAAAGACACCCAGATTACACAGACATGCGGGTATATCTACAGACACCCAGATTACCCAGACAGGCGGATATCTCTACAGACACCCAGATTACCCAGACATGCGGATATATCTACAGACACCCAGATTACACAGACATGCGGGTATATCTACAGACACCCAGATTACCCAGACAGGCGGATATCTCTACAGACACCCAGATTACCCAGACATGCGGATATCTCTACAGACACCCAGATTACCCAGACATGCGGATATATCTACAGACACCCAGATTACCCAGACATGCGGATATCTCTACAGACACCCATATTACCCAGACATGCGGATATCTCTACAGAAACCCAGATTACCCAGACATGCGGATATATCTACAGACGCCCAGATTACACAGACATGCGGATATCTCTACAGACACCCAGATTACCCAGACATGCGGATATATCTACAGACGCCCGGATTACCCAGACATGCGGATATATCTACAGACACCCAGATTACCCAGACATGCGGATATATCTACAGACACCCGGATTACCCAGACATGCGGATATCTCTACAGACACCAAGATTACCCAGACATGCGGATATATCTACAGACACCCAGATTACCCAGACATACGGATATATCTACAGACACCCAGATTACCCAGACATGCGTATATATCTACAGACACCAAGATTACACAGACATGCAGATATATCTACAGACACCCAGATTACACAGACATGCAGATATATCTACAGACACCCAGATTTCACAGACATGCGGATATATCTACAGACACCCAGATTACCCAGACATGCGGATATATCTACAGACATCCAGATTACCCAGACATGCAGATATATCTACAGACACCCAGATTACCCAGACATGCGGATATATTTACAGACACCCGGATTACCCAGACATGCGGATATATCTACAGACACCCAGATTACCCAGACATGCAGATATATCTACAGACACCCAGATTGCCCAGACATGCGGATATATCTACAGACACCCGGATTACCCAGACATGCGGATATATCTTCAGACACCAAGATTACCCAGACATGCAGATATATCTACAGACACCCGGATTACCCAGACATGCGGATATATCTACAGACACCCACATTACCCAGACATGCGGATATCTCTTCAAACGCCCAGATTACCCAGACATGCGGATATCTCTTCAAACGCCCAGATTACCCAGACATGCGGATATATCTACAGACACCCGGATTACCCAGACACTCGGATATATCTACAGACACCCGGATTACCCAGACATGCGGATATATCTACAGACACCCAGATTACCCAGACATGCGGATATCTCTACAAACGCCTAGATTACCCAGACATGCGGCTATATCTACAGACACCCGGATTACCCAGACATACGGATATATCTACAGACACCCAGATTACCCAGACATGCGGATATATCTACAGACACCCAGATTACACAGACATGCGGATATATCTACAGACACCCAGATTACCCAGACAGGCGGATATCTCTACAGACACCCAGATTACCCAGACATGCGGATATATCTACAGACACCCGGATTACCCAGACATGCGGATATATCTACAGACACCCGGATTACCCAGACATGCGGATATATCTACACACACCCAGATTACCCAGAAATGCGGATATCTCTACAGACACCCAGATTACCCAGACATGCGGATATAACTACAGACACCCAGATTACCCAGACATGCGGATATCTCTACAGACACCCAGATTACCCAGACATGCGGATATATCTACAGACGCCCAGATTACCCAGACATGCGGATATCTCTACAGACACCCAGATTACCCAGACATGCGGATATATCTACAGACGCCCGGATTACCCAGACATGCGGATATATCTACAGACACCCAGATTACCCAGACATGCGGATATATCTACAGACACCCGGATTACCCAGACATGCGAATATCTCTACAGACACCCGGATTCCCCAGACATGCGGATATATCTACAGACACCCAGATTACCCAGACATACGGATATATCTACAGACACCCAGATTACCCAGACATGCGTATATATCTACAGACACCAAGATTACACAGACATGCGGATATATCTACAGACACCCTGATTACACAGACATGCGGATATATCTACAGACACCCAGATTACCCAGACATGCGGATATCTCTACAGACACCCTGATTACACAGACATGCGGATATATCTACAGACACCCAGATTACCCAGACATGCGGATATCTCTACAGACACCCAGATTACCCAGACATGCGGATATATCTACAGACACCTGGATTACCCAGACATGCGGATATCTCTACAGACACCCAGATTACCCAGACATGCGGATATATCTACAGACGCCCAGATTACACAGACATGCGGATATCTCTACAGACACCCAGATTACCCAGACATGCGGATATATCTACAGACGCCCGGATTACCCAGACATGCGGATATATCTACAGACACCCGGATTACCCAGACATGCGGATATCTCTACAGACACCAAGATTACCCAGACATGCGGATATATCTACAGACACCCAGATTACCCAGACATACGGATATATCTACAGACACCCAGATTACCCAGACATGCGTATATATCTACAGACACCAAGATTACACAGACATGCAGATATATCTACAGACACCCAGATTACACAGACATGCAGATATATCTACAGACACCCAGATTTCACAGACATGCGGATATATCTACAGACACCCAGATTACCCAGACATGCGGATATATCTACAGACATCCAGATTACCCAGACATGCAGATATCTCTACAGACACCCAGATTACCCAGACATGTGGATATATCTACAGACACCCTGATTACCCAGACATGCGTATATATCTACAGACACCCAGATTACCCAGTCATGCAGATATATCTACAGACACCCAGATTACCCAGACATGCGGATATATCTACAGACACCCAGATTACACAGACATGCGGATATATCTACAGACACCCAGATTACACAGACATGCGGATATCTCTACAAACGCCCAGATTACCCAGACATGCGGATATATCTACAGACACCCGGATTACCCAGACATGCGGATATATCTACAGACACCCAGATTACCCAGACATGCGGATATATCTACAGACACCCAGATTACCCAGACATGCGGATATCTCTACAGACACCCAGATTACCCAGACATGCGGATATCTCTACAGACACCCAGATTACCCAGACATGCGGATATCTCTACAGACACCCAGATTACCCAGACATGCGGATATATCTACAGACACCCAGATTACCCAGACATGCAGATATATTTACAGACACCCAGATTACCCAGACATGCAGATATATCTACAGACACCCAGATTACCCAGACATGCGGATATCTCTACAGACACCCAGATTACCCAGACATGCGGATATCTCTACAGACACCCAGATTACCCAGACATGCGGATATCTCTACAGACACCCAGATTACCCAGACATGCGGATATATCTACAGACACCCAGATTACCCAGACATGCAGATATATTTACAGACACCCAGATTACCCAGACATGCAGATATATCTACAGACACCCAGATTACCCAGACATGCGGATATATCTGCAGACACCCAGATTACACGGACATGCGGATATATCTACAGACACCCGGATTACCCAGACATGCGGATATATCTACAGACACCCAGATTACCCAGACATGCGGATATATCTACAGACACCCAGATTACCCAGACATGCGGATATTTCTACAGACACCAAGATTACCCTGACATGCGGATATATCTACAGACACCCAGATTACCCAGACATGCAGATATATCTACAGACACCCAGATTACCCAGACATGCGGATATATCTACAGACACCCAGATTACCCAGACATGCGGATATATCTACAGACACCAAGATTACCCTGACATGCGGATATATCTACAGACATCCAGATTACCCAGACATGCAGATATATCTACAGACACCCAGATTACCCAGACATGCGGATATATCTACAGACACCCAGATTACCCAGACATGCGGATATATCTACAGACACCCGGATTACCCAGACATGCGGATATATCTACAGACACCCAGATTACCCAGACATGCGGATATATCTACAGACACCAAGATTACCCTGACATGCGGATATATCTACAGACACCCAGATTACCCAGACATGCGGATATATCTACAGACATCCAGATTACCCAGACATGCGGATATATCTACAGACATCCAGATTACCCAGACATGCGGATATATCTACAGACACCAAGATTACCCAGACATGCGGATATATCTACAGACACCCGGATTACCCAGACATGCGGATATATCTACAGACACCCAGATTACCCAGACATGCAGATATATCTACAGACACCCAGATTACCCAGACATGCGGATATATCTACAGACACCCGGATTACCCAGACATGCGGATATATCTACAGACACCCAGATTACCCAGACATGCAGATATATCTACAGACACCCAGATTACCCAGACATGCGGATATATCTACAGACACCCGGATTACCCAGACATGCAGATATATCTACAGACACCCGGATTACCCAGACATGCGGATATATCTACAGACACCCACATTACCCAGACATGCGGATATCTCTTCAAACGCCCAGTTTACCCAGACATGCAGATATATCTACAGACACCCGGATTACCCAGACATGCGGATATATCTACAGACACCCGGATTACACTGACATGCGGATATATCTACAGACACCCAGATTACCCTGACATGCGGATATATCTACAGACACCCAGATTACCCAGACATGCGGATATATCTACAGACATCCAGATTACCCTGACATGCGGATATATCTACAGACACCCAGATTACCCAGACACGCGGATATATCTACAGACACCCGGATTACCCAGACATGCGGATATATCTACAGACACCCAGATTACCCAGACATGCAGATATATCTACAGACACCCAGATTACCCAGACACGCGGATATATCTACAGACACCCAGATTACCCAGACATGCGGATATATCTACAGACACCCAGATTACCCAGACATGCAGATATATCTACAGACACCCGGATTACCCAGACATGCGGATATATCTACAGACACCCACATTACCCAGACATGCGGATATCTCTTCAAACGCCCAGATTACCCAGACATGCAGATATATCTACAGACACCCGGATTACCCAGACATGCGGATATATCTACAGACACCCGGATTACCCAGACATGCGGATATATCTACAGACACCCAGATTACCCTGACATGCGGATATATCTACAGACACCCAGATTACCCAGACATGCGGATATATCTACAGACATCCAGATTACCCAGACATGCAGATATATCTACAGACACCCAGATTACCCAGACATGCGGATATATCTACAGACACCCGGATTACCCAGACATGCGGATATATCTACAGACACCCAGATTACCCAGACATGCAGATATATCTACAGACACCCAGATTACCCAGACATGCGGATATATCTACAGACACCCGGATTACCCAGACATGCGGATATATCTTCAGACACCAAGATTACCCAGACATGCAGATATATCTACAGACACCCGGATTACCCAGACATGCGGATATATCTACAGACACCCAGATTACCCAGACATGCGGATATCTCAACAAACGCCTAGATTACCCAGACATGCGGATATCTCTTCAAACGCCCAGATTACCCAGACATGCGGATATATCTACAGACACCCGGATTACCCAGACATGCGGATATATCTACAGACACCCGGATTACCCAGACATGCGGATATATCTACAGACACCCGGATTACACAGACATGCGGATATATCTACAGACACCCAACCCAGATTACCCAGTCATGCAGATATATCTACAGACACCCAGATTACCCAGACATGCGGATATATCTACAGACACCCAGATTACACAGACATGCGGATATATCTACAGACACCCAGATTACACAGACATGCGGATATCTCTACAAACGCCCAGATTACCCAGACATGCGGATATATCTACAGACACCCGGATTACCCAGACATGCGGATATATCTACAGACACCCAGATTACCCAGACGTGCGGATATCTCTACAGACACCCAGATTACCCAGACATGCGGATATATCTACAGACGCACAGATTACCCAGACATGCGGATATCTCTACAGACACCCAGATTACCCAGACATGCGGATATATCTACAGACGCCCGGATTACCCAGACATGCGGATATATCTACAGACACCCAGATTACCCAGACATGCGGATATATCTACAGACACCCAGATTACCCAGACATGCGGATATCTCAACAAACGCCCAGATTACCCAGACATGCGGATATATCTACAGACACCCGGATTACCCAGACATGCGGATATATCTACAGACACCCAGATTACCCAGACATGCGGATATATCTACAGACACCCAGATTACACAGACATGCGGATATATCTACAGACACCCAGATTACCCAGACAGGCGGATATCTCTACAGACACCCAGATTTCCCAGACATGCGGATATATCTACAGACACCCGGATTACCCAGACATGCGGATATATCTACAGACACCCGGATTACCCAGACATGCGGATATATCTACACACACCCAGATTACCCAGACATGCGGATATCTCTACAGACACCCAGATTACCCAGACATGCGGATATATCTACAGACACCCAGATTACCCAGACATGCGTATATATCTACAGACACCCAGATTACCCAGTCATGCAGATATATCTACAGACACCCAGATTACCCAGACATGCGGATATATCTACAGACACCCAGATTACACAGACATGCGGATATATCTACAGACACCCAGATTACACAGACATGCGGATATCTCTACAAACGCCCAGATTACCCAGACATGCGGATATATCTACAGACACCCAGATTACCCAGACGTGCGGATATCTCTACAGACACCCAGATTACCCAGACATGCGGATATATCTACAGACGCCCAGATTACCCAGACATGCGGATATCTCTACAGACACCCAGATTACCCAGACATGCGGATATATCTACAGACGCCCGGATTACCCAGACATGCGGATATATCTACAGACACCCAGATTACCCAGACATGCGGATATATCTACAGACACCCGGATTACCCAGACATGCGGATATCTCTACAGACACCCGGATTACCCAGACATGCGGGTATATCTACAGACACCCAGATTTCCCAGACATACGGATATATCTACAGACACCCAGATTACCCAGACATGCGTATATATCTACAGACACCAAGATTACACAGACATGCAGATATATCTACAGACACCCAGATTACACAGACATGCGGATATCTCTACAGACACCCAGATTACACGGACATGCGGATATCTCTACAGACACCCAGATTACCCAGACATGCGGATATATCTACAGACACCCGGATTACCCAGACATGCGGATATATCTACAGACACCCGGATTACCCAGACATGCGGATATATCTACACACACCCACATTACCCAGACATGCAGATATCTCTACAGACACCCAGATTACCCGGACATGCGGATATATCTACAGACACCCAGTTTACCCAGACATGCGTATATATCTACAGACACCCAGATTACCCAGTCATGCAGATATATCTACAGACACCCAGATTACCCAGACATGCGGAT
Source organism: Dendrobates tinctorius (assembly GCF_039654945.1). Taxonomy (NCBI): domain Eukaryota; kingdom Metazoa; phylum Chordata; class Amphibia; order Anura; family Dendrobatidae; genus Dendrobates; species Dendrobates tinctorius. Next base: position 669,100 of record NW_027361942.1, read on the forward strand.
ATATCTACAGACATCCAGATTACCCAGACATGCAGATATATCTACAGACACCCAGATTACCCAGACATGCGGATATATCTACAGACATCCAGATTACACAGACATGCGGATATATCTACAAACGCCCAGATTACCCAGACATGCGGATATATCTACAGACACCCGGATTACCCAGACATGCGGATATATCTACAGACACCCAGATTACCCAGACATGCGGATATCTCTACAGACACCCAGATTACCCAGACACGCGGATATCTCTACAAACACCCGGATTACCCAGACATGTGGATATATCTACAGACACCCGGATTACCCAGACACGCGGATATATCTACAGACACTCAGATTACCCAGACATGGGGATATCTCTACAGACACCCAGATTACCCAGACATGCGGATATCTCTACAGACACCCAGATTACCCAGACATGTGGATATATCTACAGACACCCAGATTACCCAGACACGCAGATATCTCTACAGACACCCAGATTACCCAGACATGCGGATATCTCTACAGACACCCGGATTACCCAGACATGCGGATATATCTACAGACACCCAGATTACCCAGACACGCAGATATCTCTACAGACACCCAGATTACCCAGACACGCGGATATCTCTACAGACACCCGGATTACCCAGACACGCGGATATATCTACAGACACCCAGATTACCCAGACACACAGATATCTCTACAGAAACCCGGATTATCCAGACATGCGGATATATCTACAGACACCCAGATTACCCAGACATGCGGATATTTCTACAGACACCCAGATTACCCAGACATGCGGATATATCTACAGACACCCAGATTACCCAGACATGCGGATATATCTACAGACACCCAGATTACCCAGACACGCAGATATCTCTACAGACACCCAGATTACCCAGACACACGGATATCTCTACAGACACCCGTATTACCCAGACATGCGGATATATCTACAGACACCCAGATTACCCAGACATGCGGATATATCTACAGACACCCAGATTACCCAGACATGCGGATATATCTACAGACACCCGGATTACCCAGACATGCCGATATATCTACAGACACCCAGATTACCCAGACATGCGGATATCTCTACAGACACCCAGATTATCCAGACATGCGGATATATCTAAAGACACCCAGATTACCCAGACATGCGGATATATCTACAGACACCCAGATTACCCAGACATGCAGATATATCTACAGACACCCACATTACCCAGAAATGCGGATATATCTACAGACACCCAGATTACCCAGACATGCGGATATATCTACAGACACCCAGATTACCCAGACATGCGGATATATCTACAGACACCCAGATTACACAGACATGCGGATATATCTACAGACACCCAGATTACCCAGTCATGCAGATATATCTACAGACACCCAGATTACCCAGACATGCGGATATATCTACAGACACCCAGATTACACAGACATGCGGATATCTCTACAGACACCCAGATTACCCAGACATGCGGATATCTCTACAAAGGCCTAGATTACCCAGACATGCGAATATCTCTACAAACGCCTAGATTACCCAGTCATGCAGATATATCTACAGACACCCAGATTACCCAGACATGCGGATATATCTACAGACACCCAGATTACACAGACATGCGGATATATCTACAGACACCCAGATTACACAGACATGCGGATATCTCTACAAACGCCCAGATTACCCAGACATGCGGATATATCTACAGACACCCGGATTACCCAGACATGCGGATATATCTACAGACACCCAGATTACCCAGACATGCGGATATCTCTACAGACACCCAGATTACCCAGACACGCGGATATCTCTACAGACACCCGGATTACCCAGACACGCGGATATATCTACAGACACTCAGATTACCCAGACACGCAGATATCTCTACAGACACCCAGATTACCCAGACATGCGGATATCTCTACAGACACCCAGATTACCCAGACATGTGGATATATCTACAGACACCCAGATTACCCAGACACGCAGATATCTCTACAGACACCCAGATTACCCAGACATGCGGATATCTCTACAGACACCCGGATTACCCAGACATGCGGATATATCTACAGACACCCAGATTACCCAGACACGCAGATATCTCTACAGACACCCAGATTACCCAGACACGCGGATATCTCTACAGACACCCGGATTACCCAGACACGCGGATATATCTACAGACACCCAGATTACCCAGACACACAGATATCTCTACAGACACCCGGATTATCCAGACATGCGGATATATCTACAGACACCCAGATTACCCAGACATGCGGATATATCTACATACACCCAGATTACCCAGACATGCGGATATATCTACAGACACCCAGATTACCCAGACATGCGGATATATCTACAGACACCCGGATTACCCAGACATGCGGATATATCTACAGACACCCAGATTACCCAGACATGCGGATATATCTACATACACCCAGATTACCCAGACATGCGGATATATCTACAGACACCCAGATTACCCAGACATGCGGATATATCTACAGACACCCAGATTACCCAGACACGCAGATATCTCTACAGACACCCAGATTACCCAGACACACGGATATCTCTACAGACACCCGTATTACCCAGACATGCGGATATATCTACAGACACCCAGATTACCCAGACATGCGGATATATCTACAGACACCCAGATTACCCAGACATGCGGATATATCTACAGACACCCGGATTACCCAGACATGCCGATATATCTACAGACACCCAGATTACCCAGACATGCGGATATCTCTACAGACACCCAGATTATCCAGACATGCGGATATATCTAAAGACACTCAGATTACCCAGACATGCAGATATATCTACAGACACCCAGATTACCCAGACATGCAGATATATCTACAGACACCCACATTACCCAGACATGCGGATATATCTACAGACACCCAGATTACCCAGACATGCGGATATATCTACAGACACCCAGATTACCCAGACATGCGGATATATCTACAGACACCCGGATTACCCAGACATGCCGATATATCTACAGACACCCAAATTACCCAGACATGCGGATATCTCTACAGACACCCAGATTATCCAGACATGCAGATATATCTAAAGACACCCAGATTACCCAGACATGCGGATATATCTACAGACACCCAGATTACCCAGACATGCGGATATATCTACAGACACCCAGATTACCCAGACATGCGGATATATCTACAGACACCCAGATTACCCAGACATGCGGATATATCTACAGACGCCCAGATTATCCAGACATGCGGATATATTTACAGACACCCGGATTACCCAGACATGCAGATATATCTACAGACACCCACATTACCCAGACATGCGGATATCTCTACAGACACCCAGATTAACCAGACATGCGGATATATCTACAGACACCCAGATTACCCAGACATGCGGATATCTCTACAGACACCCAGATTACCCAGATATGCGGATATCTCTACAGACACCCAGATTACCCAGACATGCGGATATCTCTACAGACACCCAAATTACCCAGACATGCGGATATATCTACAGACACCCAGATTACCCAGACATGCGGATATCTCTACAGACACCCGGATTACCCAGACATGCAGATATATCTACAGACACCCGGATTACCCAGACATGCGGATATCTCTACAGACACCCGGATTACCCAGACATGCGGATATCTCTACAGACACGCAGATTACCCAGACACGCGGATATCTCTACAGACACCCAGATTACCCAGACATGCGGATATATCTACAGACACCCAGACTACCCAGACATGCGGATATATCTACAGACACCCGGATTACCCAGACATGCGGATATCTCTACAGACACCCGGATTACCCAGACACGCGGATATCTGTTGTGAGTTCATTTTTCCCTTCACCATTGAGGTCTGATGAACTCCCTCCTCTAGTGAAGGAAGGTAGTGAGTCTGATTACCAAACACCTGGGCAGCTGGATGATGACTGGGTGGCTGGAATTGAGGACTGGATATAAGGCAGCCGACGCCCTTCTTCCTGGCTGGTGATTTTCCTGCTGGATTCTTGGAGACTAGTCTGATTCCTGCATCTCAAAGCTAAGTTTTTCTGCTCTGCTTTGTACTCTTCAGTTTTGTTTTTGTTTTGCCTTGTTTTTTGGGAGTTCTGCCATCCCAGGCCGGGGGTGAGCTGAATTCCATTTTTGTCTCTGATCTGTTGTTATTTTGCTCTGTCTTCAGAACATACCTGAGTGCTGATATAGTCTTTTGAAGCCTAGCGACTTCAGGGCCTGTTTTTCCTATCTGTCGGTTGGCTCATGTTGATAGGGTTTTTTGCGGATGGCAGACAGCAGCTTTCCTATCCTGTCCTATGTAGTTAGCTTGGGCCCCATCATTTGCTCAACCTATCTTTCTATCTGTGTTGGTGTTTTCATCTTGCTTTACCGTCATTATATGTTGGGGGCTGCCTATTGCTTTGGGGTCTGCTCTGGGGCAGTTTAGTTTTTCCCCTTTCTGTCTTTAGGCTATATAGTTCTCCGGTTGTGATCGAGGGGTATAGGGCACCGTAGGAACCCCCCACGGCTACTGCTAGTTGTTGTGGATAGGTTCAGGGGTCTGCAATCCGATAGCTGCCCACCTCTCTGGTTTTTCTGGACTAAGCTGGTATTTTGTTTTTTCCTCCTTCGGTGACTCATCATAACAGAATCACCAGCCATACCGCAGATCCTAGGGTACTCAATAGCAGGAGAGAATTGTAAAAAAGAAAAAAAAAAAAGTGTCAGAATTTTTTTTTTTTTGTGTGCATATTTTTTCCTCTATATCTCTGAGGCCGTAGGGGGAATTTTTCTCTCAATGGAGATAAAGCAATTGTCTGATCGTGTGGAGCAGCTTGCTGCTGAAATGCGGGGAATTTCCGCCTATCTTGCTCATTCACATGCTGCTGAACCAAAGATTCCTTCTCCTGATGTATTTTTGGGGGATCGGTCTAAATTCTTGAATTTCAAGAATAATTGTAAATTATTTTTTGCCTTGAAGCCTAACTCTTCGGGGAACTCCGCGCAGCAGGTTAAAATTGTCATCTCTTTGCTGCGCGGCGATCCGCAGGATTGGGCGTTTTCTTTGAAACCTGATAATCCTATTCTGAATAATGTGAACGCATATTTTCAGGCCTTGGGGTTGTTGTATGATGAACCTAATGCTATTGATCAGGCTGAAAAGACCCTGTTGGCATTGAGCCAGGGTCGGGATTCGGCAGAGTTGTACTGTCAAAAATTCCGAAAGTGGGCGGTCCTTACTACCTGGAATGATGGTGCCTTGGCAGCACTCTTTCGGAAGGGTTTGACAGAAACGGTAAAAGATACTATGGTGGGATTTCCTGTTCCCTCTGGTCTTGACGATTCTATGTCATTAGCCATTCAGGTGGATCGGCGTTTACGTGAACGCAAAACTACACGAGAGATGTTACCACCTGTTGAACAAATGTCTGAATCTATGCAATGTGATAGAGTTTTGTCTAGGGCGCAACGTCAGGAGTTCAGAAGGCGTAATAAGCTGTGTTTTTTTTGTGGAGATGCCTCACATATTATTTCTGTCTGTCCTAAACGAGAGAAACGCTTTGCACACACGTTTTCTGTTGGTGGTGTTCAACCTAAGTTTCTTTTGACAATTACTCTGATCTGCTCCCTGTCCACATTTTCCGCCAAGGCTTTTGTGGATTCAGGAGCAGCTCTGAACCTGATGGACTTGGATTTTGCTAAACGTTGTGGATTTCCTATAACACCTCTGCGGACGCCTATCCCTTTGAGGGGTATTGATGCTACTCCTTTGGCGAAGAATAAACCTCAGTTTTGGACCCAGGTGGTAATGCGGGTCGCCCCAGACCATCAAGAGAATTGCAGATTTTTGGTGTTGCATAATTTGCATGATACCATTGTTCTGGGGTTTCCCTGGTTGCAAATCCATAATCCAGTTCTTAGTTGGAAATCTTTGTCTGTGGTGAGTTGGGGTTGTCGGTGTGCCCTTAGTGATGCTCCTGTTTTCTCCACCTCTCCCCAGTCGCATGATGTTCCTGACTATTTGGCTGACTTTTATGATGTATTTAGTGAGAATGAGTCTGCGTCTTTGCCTCCTCATAGGAGTTATGACTGTGCTATTGAGCTGAACCCGGGGTGTAAATTCCCCAAGGGTCGGCTTTTCAGTTTATCTGTACCCGAGCACGAAGCTATGCGATCCTATATTAAGGAGGCGTTGGAGAAGGGTCATATTAGACCATCCTCTTCACCCTGAGGTGCTGTTTTTTTTTTCGTGGCTAAAAAGGATGGTTCATTAAGGCCTTGTATTGACTATCGTTCACTCAACAAAATTACTATTAAATATCAGTATCCGTTACCCCTGATTTCTGATCTATTCTCCAGAGTTAAAGGTGCTTGCTGGTTTACCAAGCTTGACCTCAGGGGGGCGTATAATCTTATTCGCATTAAGCATGGGGATGAATGGAAGACGGCGTTTAATACTCCGGAGGGACATTTTGAGTACCTGGTGATGCCTTTTAGGCTCACTAATGCCCCTTCTGTCTTCCAGTGCTTCATGAACAATATATTCCAAGACTTTGTGGATACATTTTTGATTATCTATCTGGATGATATTTTGATCTTCTCCAAGAATTGGGATTCTCCTGTGGAACATGTTCGGACTGTGTTCCGGATTTTGAGGGAGAATTCCCTGTATGTCAAGGGATTGAAATGCCTTTTTGGGGTACAGAGGATTTCATTTTTGGGATTTATTTTGTCTCCGTCAACTATTGAAATGGACCCGGCCAAGGTACAGGCCATTTATGATTGGGTTCAGCCCACTTTTTTGAAGGCCCTCCAGAAGTTTTTGGGTTTTGCTAATTTTTATCGGAAATTTATAGCTAATTTTTCTGGTATTGCCAAGCCATTGATGGATTAGACTAGGAAGGGTGCTGATGTGCTGAATTGGTCTCCGGAGGCTGTTTCTTCATTTCAGGAGCTGAAGCGAAGATTCACTTCTGCTCCGGTTTTGCGGCAACCTGATGTCTCACTCCCGTTTCTGGTGGAGGTGGACGCTTCTGAGATTGGTGCAGGAGCGGTGTTGTCCCAAAAAGATCCTGTGACATCTAAAATGAATCCTTGTGCTTTCTTTTCCCGAAAGTTCTCCCCATCCGAACGTAACTATGATGTGGGGAATCGGGAACTGTTGGCCATGAAATGGGCATTTGAGGAGTGGTCCTTACTGACCACAAGAATTTGACCACAAGAATTTGATTTACCTGGAGTCGGCCAAGAGCTTGAATCCTAGACAGGCTAGGTGGGCCTTGTTTTTCACACGTTTTGATTTTGTGGTCTCTTTTCTTCCAGGCACTAAGAATGTCAAGGCGGACGCCCTCTCTAGGAGTTTCCTTGCTGATTCTCCTGTTGTGACTAAGCCTGCTACCATCTTAGGCGAGGGGGTAGTTCTTTCTGCCATCTCGCCCGATTTGAGACATGCTCTGGAAGAGTTTCAGGAGGACAAACCTGAGCGTTGTCCCAGTGGAAAGTTGTATGTTCCTGACCAGTGGAGGAAGAGAGTGATGTCTGAAGTTCATTGCTCTGCATTGGCTGGTCATCCAGGTATTTTTGGTACTAGAGATCTGGTGAGTCGATCTTTTGGTGGCCCGCCTTGTCTCGTGATGTCAGGAATTTTGTGCAGTCCTGTGGGACTTGCTCCCGGTCTAAACCTTGTTCTCGCTCTAGTGGCTTGTTGATGCCTTTGCCGGTGCCCAGGAGGCCATGGACCCATATTTCAATTTTATTTTATCTCTGATATGCCTGTCTCTCAGAGAATGACTGTTATTTGGGTGATTTGTGATAGATTCTCTAAGATGGTCCATCTTGTACCACTCCCTAAGTTGCCATCTTCCTCTGAGTTGGTGCCCTTGTTTTTGCAACAGGTGGTTCGCTTGCACGGGATTCCTGAGAACATTGTATCTGACAGAGGAGTTCAGTTTGTGTCTAGATTTTGGAGGACTTTCTGTTCCAAGCAGGGAATTCAGTTGTCCTTCTCCTCTGGGTTTCACCCTCAGACCAATGGGCAGACGGAGAGGACAAACCAGACTTTGGAGTCGTATTTGAGATGTTTTATTTCTGCCGATCAGGATGATTGGGTTTCATTTTTGCCCTTGGTCGAATTTGCTTTAAATAATAGAGCTAGTTCTGCCACTTTGATGTCACCTTTTTTTTGTAACTTTGGTTTTCACCCTCGATTTTCTTCAGGGCAGGTGGAGCCTTCTGCCTGCCCAGGTGTTGACACCGTGGTGGAGAGAATGCACCAGATCTGGGACCAAGTAGTGGATAAGTTGTCTCTCTCCCAGGAAAAGGCCCAGCGGTTTTCCAACCGCCGTAGGACCGTTGGTCCCCAGTTTAAGGTGGGTGATATGGTTTGGTTGTCATCAAAAAATATCGCTATGAAGGTGGCTTCTCCTAAGTTTAAGTATAAATTTATTGGACCTTACAAGATTTTGGAGATTATTAATCCAGTCTCTTTTCGGTTGGCTCTTCCTGTCACATTTAAAATTCATAATGTGTTTCATAAGTCCTTGTTGAAGAGGTTTGTTGAACCAGTAGTTCCTGTGGTGGCACCTCCTGACCCTATATTGGTTGAAGGTAACATGGAATATGAGGTAGAGAAGATACTGGATTCCCGTCTGGCTAGACGGAGACTCTAGTATTTGGTTAAGTGGAAGGGTTATGGTCAGGAGGATAATTCCTGGGTCTCTGCCTCTGATATTCATGCTGAAAGATTGGTGAGTGCCTTTCATCGGGCTCACCCGGATCGCCCTGGTGGCATGGATGAGGGTTCGGTGACCCCTCCTCAAGGGGGAGGTACTGTTGTGAGTTCATTTTTCCCTTCACCATTGAGATCTGATGAACTCCCTCCTCTAGTGAAGGAAGGTAGTGAGACTGATTAACAAACACCTGGGCAGCTAGATGATGACTGAGTGGATGGAATTGAGGACTGGATATAAGGCAGCCGACGCCCTTCTTCCTGGCTGGTGATTTTCCTGCTGGATTCTTGGAGACTAGTCTGATTCCTGCATCTCAAAGCTAAGTTTTTCTGCTCTACTTTGTACTCTTCAGTTTTGTTTTTGTTTTGCCTTGTTTTTTGGGAGTTCTGCCATCCCCGGCCGGGGGTGAGCTTAATTCCATTTTGTCTCTGATCTGTTGTTATTTTGCTCTGTCTTCAGAACATACCTGAGTGCTGATATAGTCTTTTGAAGCCTAGCGACTTCAGGGCCTGTTTTTCCTATCAGTCGGTTGGCTCATGTTGATAGGGTTTTTTGCGGATGGCAGACAGCAGCTTTCCTATCCTGTCCTATGTAGTTAGCTTGGGCCCCATCATTTGCTCAACCTATCCTTCTATCTGTGTTAGTGTTTTCATCTTGCTTCACCGTCATTATATGTTGGGGGCTGCCTATTGCTTTGGGGTTTGCTCTGGGGCAGTTTAGTTTTTCCCCTTTCTGTCTTTAGGCTATATAGTTCTCCGGCTGTGATCGAGGGGTCAAGGGCACCGTAGGAACCCCCAACGGCTACTGCTAGTTGTTGTGGATAGGTTCAGGGGTCTGAAATCCGATAGCTGCCAACCTCTCTGGTTTTTCTGGACTTAGCTGGTATTTTGTTTTTTCCTCCTTCGGTTACTCATCATAACAGATATCTCTACAGACACCCAGATTACACGGACATGCGGATATCTCTACAGACACCCAGATTACCCAGACATGCGGATATCTCTACAGACACCCAGATTACCCAGACATGCGGATATCTCTACAGACACCCGGATTACCCAGACACGCGGATATCTCTACAGACACCCAGATTACCCAGACACGCAGATATCTCTACAGACACCCAGATTACCCAGACACGCAGATATACCTACAGACACCCGGATTACCCAGACACGCAGATAAATCTACAGACACCCGGATTACCCAGACATGCAGATATATCTACAGACACCCAGATTACCCAGACATGCGGATATCTCTACAGACACCCAGATTACCCAGACATGCACATATCTCTACAGACACCCAGATTACCCAGACATGCAGATATATCTACAGACAGCCGGATTACCCAGACATGCAGATATATCTACAGACACCCAGATTACCCAGAAACGCGGATATCTCTACAGACACCCAGATTACCAAGACATGCAGATATATCTACAGACAGCCGGATTACCCAGACATGCGGATATATCTACAGACACCCAGATTACCCAGACATGCGGATATCTCTACAGACACCCAGATTACCCAGACATGCAGATATATCTACAGACACCCAGATTACCCAGACATGCGGATATCTCTGCAGACACCCAGATTACCCAGACATGCAGCTATATCTACAGACACTCAGATTACCCAGACATGCGGATATATCTACAGACACCCAGATTACCCAGACATGCAGATATATCTACAGACACCCAGATTACCCAGACATGCAGATATATCTACAGACACCCAGATTACCCAGACATGCAGATATATTTACAGACACCCAGATTACCCAGACATGCGGATATCTCTACAGACACCCAGATTACCCAGACATGGATATATATCTACAGACACCCAGATTACCCAGACATGCGGATATCGCTCCAGACACCCAAATTAAACGGACATGCGGATATATCTACAAACACCCAGATTACCCTGACATGCAGATATATTTACAGACACCCAGATTACCCAGACATGCAGATATATCTACAGACACTCAGATTACCCAGACATGCAGATATATCTACAGACACCCAGATTACCCAGACATGCATTTATATCTACAGACGCCCAGATTACCCAGACATGCAGATATCTCTACAGACACCCAGATTATCCAGACATGCAGATATCTCTACAGACACCCAGATTACCCAGATATGCAGCTATATCTACAGACACCCAGATTATCCAGACATGCGGATATATTTACAGACACCCAGACATGCAGATATATCTACAGACACCCAGATTACCCAGACATGCGGCTATATCTACAGACACTCAGATTACCCAGACATGCAGATATATCTACAGACGCCCAGATTACCCAGACATGCAGATATATTTACAGACACCCAGATTACCCAGACATGCGGATATCTCTACAGACACCCAGATTACCCAGACATGCATATATATCTACAGACGCCCAGATTACCCAGACATGCAGATATATTTACAGACACCCAGATTACCCAGACATGCGGATATCTCTACAGACGCCCAGATTACCCAGACATGAAGATATATTTACAGACACCCAGATTACCCTGACATGCAGAAATATTTACAGACACCCAGATTACCCAGACATGCAGATATCTCTACAGACACCAAGATTACCCAGACATGCATATATATCTACAGACACCCAGATTACCCAGACAGGCGGATATCGCTCCAGACTCCCAGATTAAACGGACATGCGGACATATCTACAGACACCCAGATTACCCTGACATGCAGATATATTTACAGACACCCAGATTACCCAGACATGCAGATATCTCTACAGACACCAAGATTACCCAGACATGCATATATATCTACAGACGCCCAGATTATCCAGACATGCATATATATCTACAGATGCCCAGATTACCCAGATATGCAGATATATCTACAGACACCCAGATTACCCAGACATGCATATATATCTACAGATGCCCAGATTATCCAGACATGCAGATATATCTACAGACACCCAGATTACCCAGACATGCAGATATATCTACAGACACCCAGATTACCCAGACATGCGGATATATCTACAGACATCCAGATTACCCAGACATGCGGATATATCTACAGACGCCCAGATTATCCAGACATGCGGATATAACTACAGACGCCCAGATTACCCAGACATGCGGATATATCTACAGACGCCCAGATTACCCAGACATGCGGATATATCTACAGACACCCAGATTACCCAGACATGCGGATATATCTACAGACACCCAGATTACCCAGACATGCATATATATCTACAAACGCCCAGATTACCCAGACATGCATATATATCTACAGACGCCCAGATTACCCAGACATGCAGATATATTTACAGACACCCAGATTACCCAGACATTCGGATATCTCTACAGACACCCAGATTACCCAGACATGCGGATATATCTACAGACACCCAGATTACCCAGACATGCGGATATCGCTCCAGACACCCAGATTACACGGACATGCGGATATATCTACAGACACCCAGATTACCCTGACATGCAGATATATTTACAGACACCCACATTACACGGACATGCGGATATATCTACAGACACTCAGATTACCCAGACATGCAGATATATCTACAGACACCCAGATTACCCAGACATGCAGATATATCTACAGACGCCCAGATTATCCAGACATGCAGATATCTCTACAGACACCCAGATTACCCAGATATGCGGATATCTCTACAGGCGACCAGATTATCCAGACATGCGGATATATCTACAGACACCCAGATTACCCAGACATGCAGATATATATACAGACACCCAGATTATCTAGACATGCAGATATATCTACAGACGCCCAGATTACCCAGACATGCGGATATCTCTACAGACACCCAGATTACCCAGACATGCAGATATATCTACAGACGCCCAGAATACCCAGACATGCGGATATATTTACAGACACTCAGATTACCCAGACATGCAGATATATCTACAGACACCCAGATTACCCAGACATGCAGATATATCTACAGACGCCCAGAATACCCAGACATGCGGATATATCTACAGACACCCAGATTACCCAGACATGCGGATATCTCTACAGACACCTAGATTATCCAGACATGCGGATATCTCTACAGACACCCAGATTACCCAGACATGCAGATATATTTACAGACACCCAGATTACCCAGACATGCGGATATCTCTACAGACACCCAGATTACCTAGACATGCAGATATATTTACAGACACCCAGATTACCCAGACATGCGGATATCTCTACAGACACCAAGATTACCCAGACATGCATATATATCTACAGACACCCAGATTACCCAGACATGCGGATATATCTACAGACACCCAGATTACCCAGACATGCAGATATATCTACAGATGCCCAGATTATCCAGACATGCAGATATATCTACAGACACTCAGATTACCCAGACATGCAGATATATCTACAGACACCCAGATTACCCAGACATGCGGATATATCTACAGACACTCAGATTGCCCAGACATGCAGATATATCTACAGACGCCCAGATTACCCAGACATGCGGATATCTCTACAGACACCTAGATTATCCAGACATGCGGATATCTCTACAGACACCCAGATTACCCAGACATGCAGATATATTTACAGACACCCAGATTACCCAGACATGCGGATATATCTACAGACGCCCAGATTACCCAGACATGCAGATATATTTACAGACACCCAGATTACCCAGACATGCGGATATCTCTACAGACACCAAGATTACCCAGACATGCAGATATATCTACAGACACCCAGATTACCCAGACATGCGGATATATCTACAGACACCCAGATTACCCAGACATGCAGATATATCTACAGACGCCCAGATTATCCAGACATGCAGATATATCTACAGACACTCAGATTACCCAGACATGCAGATATATCTACAGACACCCAGATTACCCAGACATGCGGATATATCTACAGACACTCAGATTGCCCAGACATGCAGATATATCTACAGACGCCCAGATTACCCAGACATGCAGATATATCTACAGACGCCCAGATTACCCAGACATGCATATATATCTACAGACGCCCAGATTATCCAGACATGCAGATATATCTACAGACGCACAGATTACCCAGACATGCGGATATCTCTACAGACACCCAGATTATCCAGACATGCAGATATATCTACAAACGCCCAGATTACCCAGACATGCGGATATATCTACAGACGCCCAGATTACCCAGACATGCGGATATATCTACAGACACCCAGATTACCCAGACATGCGGATATATCTACAGACGCCCAGATTACCCAGACATGCAGATATATCTACAGACGCCCAGATTATCCAGACATGCAGATATATCTACAGACACTCAGATTACCCAGACATGCAGATATATCTACAGACACCAAGATTACCCAGACATGCGGATATATCTACAGACACCCAGATTACCCTGACATGCAGATATATCTACAGACACCCAGATTACCCAGACATGCAGATATATCTACAGACACCCGGATTACCCAGACATGCAGATATATCTACAGACACCCAGATTACCCAGACATGCGGATATATCTACAGACACCCAGATTACCCTGACATGCAGATATATCTACAGACGCCCAGATTACCCAGACATGCAGATATATCTACAGACGCCCAGATTATCCAGACATGCAGATATATCTACAGACACTCAGATTACCCAGACATGCAGATATATCTACAGACACCAAGATTACCCAGACATGCGGATATATCTACAGACACCCAGATTACCCTGACATGCAGATATATCTACAGACACCCAGATTACCCAGACATGCAGATATATCTACAGACACCCAGATTACCCAGACATGCAGATATATCTACAGACACCCAGATTACCCAGACATGCAGATATATCTACAGACACCCAGATTACCCAGACATGCGGATATATCTACAGACACCCAGATTACCCAGACATGCAGATATATCTACAGACACCCAGATTACCCAGACATGCGGATTTATTTACAGACACCCAGATTACCCTGACATGCGGATATATTAACAGACGCCCAGATTACCCAGACATGCGTATATATCTAGACACCCAGATTACCCAGACATGCGTATATATCTAGACACCCAGATTACCCAGACATGCAGCTATATCTACAGACACTCAGA
This sequence comes from Dendrobates tinctorius, assembly GCF_039654945.1. Classification (NCBI taxonomy): domain Eukaryota; kingdom Metazoa; phylum Chordata; class Amphibia; order Anura; family Dendrobatidae; genus Dendrobates; species Dendrobates tinctorius. The sequence goes on from NW_027361942.1 coordinate 684,148, forward strand.
TTACCCAGACATACACATATCTCTACAGACACCCAGATTACCCAGACACGCAGATTCTCTCCAGACACCCAGATTACCCAGACATGCGGATATCTCTCCAGAAACCCAGATTACACGGACATGCTGATATCTCTACAGACACCCAGATTACCCAGACATGCAGATATCTCTACAGACACCCAGATTACCCAGACATGCAGATATATCTACAGACACCCAGATTACCCAGACATGCAGATATATCTACAGACACCCAGATTACCCAGACATGCGGATATATCTACAGACACCCGGATTACCCAGACATGCGGATATATCTACAGACACCCAGAATACCCAGACATGCGGATATATCTACAGACACCCAGATTACCCAGACATGCGGATATCTCTACAGACACCTAGATTATCCAGACATGCGGATATCTCTACAGACACCCAGATTACCCAGACATGCAGATATATTTACAGACACCCAGATTACCCAGACATGCGGATATCTCTACAGACACCCAGATTACCCAGACATGCAGATATATTTACAGACACCCAGATTACCCAGACATGCGGATATCTCTACAGACACCAAGATTACCCAGACATGCAGATATATCTACAGACACCCAGATTACCCAGACATGCGGATATATCTACAGACACCCAGATTACCCAGACATGCAGATATATCTACAGACACTCAGATTACCCAGACATGCAGATATATCTACAGACACCCAGATTACCCAGACATGCGGATATATCTACAGACACTCAGATTGCCCAGACATGCAGATATATCTACAGACGCCCAGATTACCCAGACATGCGGATATCTCTACAGACACCTAGATTATCCAGACATGCGGATATCTCTACAGACACCCAGATTACCCAGACATGCAGATATATTTACAGACACCCAGATTACCCAGACATGCGGATATATCTACAGACGCCCAGATTACCCAGACATGCAGATATATTTACAGACACCCAGATTACCCAGACATGCGGATATCTCTACAGACACCAAGATTACCCAGACATGCAGATATATCTACAGACACCCAGATTACCCAGACATGCGGATATATCTACAGACACCCAGATTACCCAGACATGCAGATATATCTACAGACGCCCAGATTATCCAGACATGCAGATATATCTACAGACACTCAGATTACCCAGACATGCAGATATATCTACAGACACCCAGATTACCCAGACATGCGGATATATCTACAGACACTCAGATTGCCCAGACATGCAGATATATCTACAGACGCCCAGATTACCCAGACATGCAGATATATCTACAGACGCCCAGATTACCCAGACATGCATATATATCTACAGACGCCCAGATTATCCAGACATGCAGATATATCTACAGACGCACAGATTACCCAGACATGCGGATATCTCTACAGACACCCAGATTATCCAGACATGCAGATATATCTACAAACGCCCAGATTACCCAGACATGCGGATATATCTACAGACGCCCAGATTACCCAGACATGCGGATATATCTACAGACACCCAGATTACCCAGACATGCGGATATATCTACAGACGCCCAGATTACCCAGACATGCAGATATATCTACAGACGCCCAGATTATCCAGACATGCAGATATATCTACAGACACTCAGATTACCCAGACATGCAGATATATCTACAGACACCAAGATTACCCAGACATGCGGATATATCTACAGACACCCAGATTACCCTGACATGCAGATATATCTACAGACACCCAGATTACCCAGACATGCAGATATATCTACAGACACCCGGATTACCCAGACATGCAGATATATCTACAGACACCCAGATTACCCAGACATGCGGATATATCTACAGACACCCAGATTACCCTGACATGCAGATATATCTACAGACGCCCAGATTACCCAGACATGCAGATATATCTACAGACGCCCAGATTATCCAGACATGCAGATATATCTACAGACACTCAGATTACCCAGACATGCAGATATATCTACAGACACCAAGATTACCCAGACATGCGGATATATCTACAGACACCCAGATTACCCTGACATGCAGATATATCTACAGACACCCAGATTACCCAGACATGCAGATATATCTACAGACACCCAGATTACCCAGACATGCAGATATATCTACAGACACCCAGATTACCCAGACATGCAGATATATCTACAGACACCCAGATTACCCAGACATGCGGATATATCTACAGACACCCGGATTACCCAGACATGCGGATATATCTACAGACACCCAGATTACCCAGACATGCAGATATATCTACAGACACCCAGATTACCCAGACATGCGGATATATCTACAGACACCCAGATTACCCAGACATGCAGATATATCTACAGACACCCAGATTACCCAGACATGCGGATTTATTTACAGACACCCAGATTACCCTGACATGCGGATATATTAACAGACGCCCAGATTACCCAGACATGCGTATATATCTAGACACCCAGATTACCCAGACATGCGTATATATCTAGACACCCAGATTACCCAGACATGCAGCTATATCTACAGACACTCAGATTACCCAGACATACACATATCTCTACAGACACCCAGATTACCCAGACACGCAGATTCTCTCCAGACACCCAGATTACCCAGACATGCGGATATCTCTCCAGAAACCCAGATTACACGGACATGCTGATATCTCTACAGACACCCAGATTACCCAGACATGCAGATATCTCTACAGACACCCAGATTACCCAGACATGCAGATATATCTACAGACACCCAGATTACCCAGACATGCAGATATATCTACAGACACCCAGATTACCCAGACATGCGGATATATCTACAGACACTCAGATTACCCAGACATGCGGATATCTCTACAGACACCCAGATTACCCAGACATGCGGATATATCTAGACACCCAGATTACCCAGACATGCAGCTATATCTACAGACACTCAGATTACCCAGACATACACATATCTCTACAGACACCCAGATTACCCAGACACGCAGATTCTCTCCAGACACCCAGATTACCCAGACATGCGGATATCTCTCCAGACACCCAGATTACACGGACATGCTGATATCTCTACAGACACCCAGATTACCCAGACATGCAGATATCTCTACAGACACCCAGATTACCCAGACATGCAGATATATCTACAGACACCCAGATTACCCAGACATGCAGATATATCTACAGACGCCCAGATTATCCAGACATGCAGATATATCTACAGACACTCAGATTACCCAGACATGCGGATATCTCTACAGACACCCAGATTACCCAGACATGCGGATATATTTACAGACACCCAGACATGCAGATATATCTACAGACACCCAGATTACCCAGACATGCGGATATATCTACAGACACTCAGATTACCCAGACATGCGGATATATCTACAGACACCCAGATTATCCAGACATGCAGATATATCTACAGACACTCAGATTACCCAGACATGCAGATATATCTACAGACGCCCAGATTATCCAGACATGCAGATATATCTACAGACACTCAGATTACCCAGACATGCGGATATCTCTACAGACACCCAGATTACCCAGACATGCGGATATATTTACAGACACCCAGATTACCCAGACATGCATATATATCTACAGACGCCCAGATTACCCAGACATGCAGATATATTTACAGACACCCAGATTACCCAGACATGCGGATATCTCTACAGACACCCAGATTACCCAGACATGCATATATATCTACAGACGCCCAGATTACCCAGACATGCAGATATATTTACAGACACCCAGATTACCCAGACATGCGGATATCTCTACAGACGCCCAGATTACCCAGACATGCAGATATATTTACAGACACCCAGATTACCCTGACATGCAGAAATATTTACAGACACCCAGATTACCCAGACATGCAGATATCTCTACAGACACCAAGATTAACCAGACATGCATATATATCTACAGACACCCAGATTACCCAGACATGCGGATATCGCTCCAGACTCCCAGATTACACGGACATGCGGACATATCTACAGACACCCAGATTACCCAGACATGCAGATATCTCTACAGACACCAAGATTACCCAGACATGCATATATATCTACAGACGCCCAGATTATCCAGACATGCATATATATCTACAGATGCCCAGATTACCCAGATATGCAGATATATCTACAGACACCCAGATTACCCAGACATGCATATATATCTACAGATGCCCAGATTATCCAGACATGCAGATATATCTACAGACACCCAGATTACCCAGACATGCAGATATATCTACAGACACCCAGATTACCCAGACATGCGGATATATCTACAGACATCCAGATTACCCAGACATGCGGATATATCTACAGACGCCCAGATTATCCAGACATGCGGATATAACTACAGACGCCCAGATTACCCAGACATGCGGATATATCTACAGACGCCCAGAATACCAAGACATGCGGATATATCTACAGACACCCAGATTACCCAGACATGCATATATATCTACAAACGCCCAGATTACCCAGACATGCATATATATCTACAGACGCCCAGATTACCCAGACATGCAGATATATTTACAGACACCCAGATTACCCAGACATTCGGATATCTCTACAGACACCCAGATTACCCAGACATGCGGATATCTCTACAGACACCCAGATTACCCAGACATGCGGATATCGCTCCAGACACCCAGATTACACGGACATGCGGATATATCTACAGACACCCAGATTACCCTGACATGCAGATATATTTACAGACACCCACATTACACGGACATGCGGATATATCTACAGACACTCAGATTACCCAGACATGCAGATATATCTACAGACACCCAGATTATCCAGACATGCAGATATCTCTACAGACACCCAGATTACCCAGATATGCGGATATCTCTACAGGCGACCAGATTATCCAGACACGCGGATATATCTACAGACACTCAGATTACCCAGACATGCGGATATATCTACAGACACCCAGATTACCCAGACATGCAGATATATCTACAGACACCCAGATTACCCAGACATGCATATATATCTACAGACACCCAGATTACCCAGACATGCAGATATATCTACAGACGCCCAGATTACCCAGACATGCAGATATATCTACAGACACCCAGATTACCCAGACATGCATATATATCTACAGACACCCAGATTACCCAGACATGCATATATATCTACAGACACCCAGATTACCCAGACATGCAGATATATCTACAGACGCCCAGATTACCCAGACATGCAGATATATCTACAGACACTCACATTACCCAGACATGCAGATATATCTACAGACACCCAGATTACCCAGACATGCAGATATATCTACAGACACCCAGATTACCCAGACATGCATATATATCTACAGACACCCAGATTATCTAGACATGCAGATATATCTACAGACGCCCAGATTACCCAGACATGCGGCTATCTCTATAGACACCCAGATTACCCAGACATGCGGATATATTTACAGACACTCAGATTACCCAGACATGCAGATATATCTACAGACACCCAGATTACCCAGACATGCAGATATATCTACAGATGCCCAGAATACCCAGACATGCGGATATATCTACAGACACCCAGATTACCCAGACATGCGGATATCTCTACAGACACCTAGATTATCCAGACATGCGGATATCTCTACAGACACCCAGATTACCCAGACATGCAGATATATTTACAGACACCCAGATTACCCAGACATGCGGATATCTCTACAGACACCCAGATTACCCAGACATGCGGATATATCTACAGACGCCAAGATTACCCAGACATGCAGATATATCTACAGACACCCAGATTACCCAGACATGCAGATATATCTACAGACACCCAAATTACCCAGACATGCAGATATATCTACAGACACCCAGATTATCCAGACATGCAGATATATCTACAGACACTCAGATTACCCAGACATGCAGATATATCTACAGACACCCAGATTACCCAGACATGCAGATATATCTACAGACGCCCAAATTACCCAGACATGCAGATATATCTACAGACGCCCAGATTACCCAGACATGCATATATATCTACAGACGCCCAGATTACCCAGACATGCAGATATATCTACAGACGCACAGATTACCCAGACATGCGGATATCTCTACAGACACCCAGATTATCCAGACATGCAGATATATCTACAGACGTCCAGATTACCCAGACATGCGGATATATCTACAGACGCCCAGATTACCCAGACATGCGGATATATCTACAGACACCCAGATTACCCAGACATGCAGATATATCTACAGACGCCCAGATTATCCAGACATGCAGATATATCTACAGACACTCAGATTACCCAGACATGCAGATATATCTACAGACACCAAGATTACCCAGACATGCGGATATATCTACAGACACCCAGATTACCCTGACATGCAGATATATCTACAGACACCCAGATTACCCAGACATGCAGATATATCTACAGACACCCGGATTACCCAGACATGCAGATATATCTACAGACGCCCAGATTATCCAGACATGCAGATATATCTACAGACACTCAGATTACCCAGACATGCGGATATCTCTACAGACACCCAGATTACCCAGACATGCGGATATCTCTACAGACACCCAGATTACACGGACATGTGGATATATCTACGACACCCAGATTACCCAGACATGCAGATATATCTACAGACGCCCAGATTACCCAGACATGCGGATATATCTACAGACGCCCAGATTACCCAGACATGTGGATATATCTACGACACCCAGATTACCCAGACATGCAGATATATCTACAGACGCCCAGATTACCCAGACATGCGGATATATCTACAGACGCCCAGATTACCCAGACATGCGGATATATCTACAGACACCCAGATTACCCAGACATGTGGATATATCTACGACACCCAGATTACCCAGACATGCAGATATATCTACAGACGCCCAGATTACCCAGACATGCGGATATATCTACAGACGCCCAGATTACCCAGACATGCGGATATATCTACAGACACCCAGATTACCCAGACATGCAGATATATCTACAAACGCCCACATTACACAGACATGCAGCTATATCTACAGACACCCAGATTACCCAGACATGCGGATATATCTACAGACACCCAGATTACCCAGACATGCGGATATATTAACAGACGCCCAGATTACCCAGACATGCGTATATATCTAGACACCCAGATTACCCAGACATGCGTATATATCTAGACACCCAGATTACCCAGACATGCAGCTATATCTACAGACACCCAGATTACCCAGACATGCGGATATCTCTCCAGACACCCAGATTACACGGACATGCTGATATCTCTACAGACACCCAGATTACCCAGACATGCAGATATCTCTCCAGACACCCAGATTACACGGACATGCGGATATCTCTAAGGACATGCAGATATATCTACAGACACCCAGATTGCCCAGACATGCGGATATATCTACAGACACCCAGATTACCCAGACATGCGGATAGCTCTCCAGACACCCAGATTACCCAGACATGCGGATATCTCTCCAGACACCCAGATTACACGGACATGCGGATATCTCTCCAGACACCCAGATTACACGGACATGCGGATATCTCTAAGGACATGCAGATATATCTACAGACACCCAGATTGCCCAGACATGCGGATATATCTACAGACACCCAGATTACCCAGACATGCGGATAGCTCTCCAGACACCCAGATTACCCAGACATGCGGATATCTCTACAGACACCCAGATTACCCAGACACGCAGATATCTCTCCAGACACCCAGATTACACGGACATGCGGATATCTCTAAGGACATGCAGATATCTCTACAGACACCCAGATTGCCCAGACATGCGGATATATCTACAGACACCCAGATTACCCAGACATGCGGATATATCTACAGACACCCAGATTACCCAGACATTCGGATATCTCTACAGACACCCAGATTACCCAGACATGCGGATATCTCTACAGACACCCAGATTACCCAGACATGCAGATATCTCTACAGACACCCAGATTACACAGACATGCGGATATATCTACAGACACCCAGATTACCCAGACATTCGGATATCTCTACAGACACCCAGATTACCCAGACATGCGGATATCTCTACAGACACCCAGATTACCCAGACATGCAGATATCTCTACAGACACCCAGATACCCAGACATGCGGATATATCTACAGACACCCAGATTACCCAGACATGCAGATATCTCTACAGACACCCAGATTAACCAGACATGCAGATATCTCTACAGACGCCCAGATTACCCAGACACGTGGATATATCTACAGACACCCAGATTACACGAACATGCGGATATATCTACAGACACCCAGATTACCCAGACATGCGGATATATCTACAGACACCCAGATTACCCAGACATGCAGATATATCTACAGACGCCCAGATTATCCAGACATGCAGATATCTCTACAGACACCCAGATTACCCAGATATGCGGATATCTCTACAGGCGACCAGATTATCCAGACACGCGGATATATCTACAGACACTCAGATTACCCAGACATGCGGATATATCTACAGACACCCAGATTACCCAGACATGCAGATATATCTACAGACACCCAGATTACCCAGACATGCATATATATCTACAGACACCCAGATTATCTAGACATGCAGATATATCTACAGACGCCCAGATTACCCAGACATGCAGATATATCTACAGACACCCAGATTACCCAGACATGCATATATATCTACAGACACCCAGATTACCCAGACATGCAGATATATCTACAGACGCCCAGATTACCCAGACATGCAGATATATCTACAGACACTCACATTACCCAGACATGCAGATATATCTACAGACACCCAGATTACCCAGACATGCAGATATATCTACAGACACCCAGATTACCCAGACATGCATATATATCTACAGACACCCAGATTATCTAGACATGCAGATATATCTACAGACGCCCAGATTACCCAGACATGCGGCTATCTCTATAGACACCCAGATTACCCAGACATGCGGATATATCTACAGACGCCCAGAATACCCAGACATGCGGATATATTTACAGACACTCAGATTACCCAGACATGCAGATATATCTACAGACACCCAGATTACCCAGACATGCAGATATATCTACAGATGCCCAGAATACCCAGACATGCGGATATATCTACATACACCCAGATTACCCAGACATGCGGATATCTCTACAGACACCTAGATTATCCAGACATGCGGATATCTCTACAGACACCTAGATTACCCAGACATGCAGATATATTTACAGACACCCAGATTACCCAGACATGCGGATATCTCTACAGACACCCAGATTACCCAGACATGCGGATATATCTACAGACGCCAAGATTACCCAGACATGCAGATATATCTACAGACACCCAGATTACCCAGACATGCGGATATATCTACAGACACCCAAATTACCCAGACATGCAGATATATCTACAGACACCCAGATTATCCAGACATGCAGATATATCTACAGACACTCAGATTACCCAGACATGCAGATATATCTACAGACACCCAGATTACCCAGACATGCAGATATATCTACAGACGCCCAAATTACCCAGACATGCAGATATATCTACAGACGCCCAGATTACCCAGACATGCATATATATCTACAGACGCCCAGATTATCCAGACATGCAGATATATCTACAGACGCACAGATTACCCAGACATGCGGATATCTCTACAGACACCCAGATTATCCAGACATGCAGATATATCTACAGACGTCCAGATTACCCAGACATGCGGATATATCTACAGACGCCCAGATTACCCAGACATGCGGATATATCTACAGACACCCAGATTACCCAGACATGCGGATATATCTACAGACGCCCAGATTACCCAGACATGCAGATATATCTACAGACGCCCAGATTATCCAGACATGCAGATATATCTACAGACACTCAGATTACCCAGACATGCAGATATATCTACAGACACCAAGATTACCCAGACATGCGGATATATCTACAGACACCCAGATTACCCTGACATGCAGATATATCTACAGACACCCAGATTACCCAGACATGCAGATATATCTACAGACACCCGGATTACCCAGACATGCAGATATATCTACAGACGCCCAGATTATCCAGACATGCAGATATATCTACAGACACTCAGATTACCCAGACATGCGGATATCTCTACAGACACCCAGATTACCCAGACATGCGGATATCTCTACAGACACCCAGATTACACGGACATGTGGATATATCTACGACACCCAGATTACCCAGACATGCAGATATATCTACAGACGCCCAGATTACCCAGACATGCAGATATATCTACAGACGCCCAGATTATCCAGACATGCAGATATATCTACAGACACTCAGATTACCCAGACATGCGGATATCTCTACAGACACCCAGATTACCCAGACATGCGGATATCTCTACAGACACCCAGATTACACGGACATGTGGATATATCTACGACACCCAGATTACCCAGACATGCGGATATATCTACAGACGCCCAGATTACCCAGACATGTGGATATATCTACGACACCCAGATTACCCAGACATGCAGATATATCTACAGACGCCCAGATTACCCAGACATGCGGATATATCTACAGACGCCCAGATTACCCAGACATGCGGATATATCTACAGACACCCAGATTACCCAGACATGTGGATATATCTACGACACCCAGATTACCCAGACATGCAGATATATCTACAGACGCCCAGATTACCCAGACATGCGGATATATCTACAGACGCCCAGATTACCCAGACATGCGGATATATCTACAGACACCCAGATTACCCAGACATGCAGATATATCTACAGACGCCCACATTACACAGACATGCAGCTATATCTACAGACACCCAGATTACCCAGACATGCGGATATATCTACAGACACCCAGATTACCCAGACATGCGGATATATTAACAGACGCCCAGATTACCCAGACATGCGTATATATCTAGACACCCAGATTACCCAGACATGCGTATATATCTAGACACCCAGATTACCCAGACATGCAGCTATATCTACAGACACCCAGATTACCCAGACATGCGGATATCTCTCCAGACACCCAGATTACACGGACATGCTGATATCTCTACAGACACCCAGATTACCCAGACATGCAGATATCTCTCCAGACACCCAGATTACACGGACATGCGGATATCTCTAAGGACATGCAGATATATCTACAGACACCCAGATTGCCCAGACATGCGGATATATCTACAGACACCCAGATTACCCAGACATGCGGATAGCTCTCCAGACACCCAGATTACCCAGACATGCGGATATCTCTCCAGACACCCAGATTACACGGACATGCGGATATCTCTCCAGACACCCAGATTACACGGACATGCGGATATCTCTAAGGACATGCAGATATATCTACAGACACCCAGATTGCCCAGACATGCGGATATATCTACAGACACCCAGATTACCCAGACATGCGGATAGCTCTCCAGACACCCAGATTACCCAGACATGCGGATATCTCTACAGACACCCAGATTACCCAGACACGCAGATATCTCTCCAGACACCCAGATTACACGGACATGCGGATATCTCTAAGGACATGCAGATATCTCTACAGACACCCAGATTGCCCAGACATGCGGATATATCTACAGACACCCAGATTACCCAGACATGCGGATATATCTACAGACACCCAGATTACCCAGACATTCGGATATCTCTACAGACACCCAGATTACCCAGACATGCGGATATCTCTACAGACACCCAGATTACCCAGACATGCAGATATCTCTACAGACACCCAGATTACACAGACATGCGGATATATCTACAGACACCCAGATTACACGGACATGTGGATATCTCTACAGACACCCAGATTACCCAGACATGCGGATATCTCTACAGACACCCAGATTACCCAGACATGCAGATATCTCTACAGACACCCAGATTACACAGACATGCAGATATCTCTACAGACACCCAGATTACACGGACATGTGGATATATCTACAGACACCCAGATTACCCTGACATGCAGATATATCTACAGACACCCAGATTACCCAGACATGCAGATATATCTACAGACACCCGGATTACCCAGACATGCAGATATATCTACAGACGCCCAGATTATCCAGACATGCAGATATATCTACAGACACTCAGATTACCCAGACATGCGGATATCTCTACAGACACCCAGATTACCCAGACATGCGGATATCTCTACAGACACCCAGATTACACGGACATGTGGATATATCTACGACACCCAGATTACCCAGACATGCGGATATATCTACAGACGCCCAGATTACCCAGACATGTGGATATATCTACGACACCCAGATTACCCAGACATGCAGATATATCTACAGACGCCCAGATTACCCAGACATGCGGATATATCTACAGACGCCCAGATTACCCAGACATGCGGATATATCTACAGACACCCAGATTACCCAGACATGTGGATATATCTACGACACCCAGATTACCCAGACATGCAGATATATCTACAGACGCCCAGATTACCCAGACATGCGGATATATCTACAGACGCCCAGATTACCCAGACATGCGGATATATCTACAGACACCCAGATTACCCAGACATGCAGATATATCTACAGACGCCCACATTACACAGACATGCAGCTATATCTACAGACACCCAGATTACCCAGACATGCGGATATATCTACAGACACCCAGATTACCCAGACATGCGGATATATTAACAGACGCCCAGATTACCCAGACATGCGTATATATCTAGACACCCAGATTACCCAGACATGCGTATATATCTAGACACCCAGATTACCCAGACATGCAGCTATATCTACAGACACCCAGATTACCCAGACATGCGGATATCTCTCCAGACACCCAGATTACACGGACATGCTGATATCTCTACAGACACCCAGATTACCCAGACATGCAGATATCTCTCCAGACACCCAGATTACACGGACATGCGGATATCTCTAAGGACATGCAGATATATCTACAGACACCCAGATTGCCCAGACATGCGGATATATCTACAGACACCCAGATTACCCAGACATGCGGATAGCTCTCCAGACACCCAGATTACCCAGACATGCGGATATCTCTCCAGACACCCAGATTACACGGACATGCGGATATCTCTCCAGACACCCAGATTACACGGACATGCGGATATCTCTAAGGACATGCAGATATATCTACAGACACCCAGATTGCCCAGACATGCGGATATATCTACAGACACCCAGATTACCCAGACATGCGGATAGCTCTCCAGACACCCAGATTACCCAGACATGCGGATATCTCTACAGACACCCAGATTACCCAGACACGCAGATATCTCTCCAGACACCCAGATTACACGGACATGCGGATATCTCTAAGGACATGCAGATATCTCTACAGACACCCAGATTGCCCAGACATGCGGATATATCTACAGACACCCAGATTACCCAGACATGCGGATATATCTACAGACACCCAGATTACCCAGACATTCGGATATCTCTACAGACACCCAGATTACCCAGACATGCGGATATCTCTACAGACACCCAGATTACCCAGACATGCAGATATCTCTACAGACACCCAGATTACACAGACATGCGGATATATCTACAGACACCCAGATTACCCAGACATTCTGATATCTCTACAGACACCCAGATTACCCAGACATGCGGATATCTCTACAGACACCCAGATTACCCAGACATGCAGATATCTCTACAGACACCCAGATACCCAGACATGCGGATATATCTACAGACACCCAGATTACCCAGACATGCAGATATCTCTACAGACGCCAAGATTACCCAGACACGTGGATATATCTACAGACACCCAGATTACACGAACATGCGGATATATCTACAGACACCCAGATTACCCAGACATGCGGATATATCTACAGACACCCAGATTACCCAGACATGCAGATATCTCTACTGACACCCAGATTAACCAGACATGCGGATATATCTACAGACACCCAGATTACCCAGACACGCGGATATATCTACAGACACCCAGATTACACGGACATGCGGATATCTCTACAGACACCCAGATTATCCAGACATGCGGATATATCTACAGACACCCAGATTACCCAGACACGCGGATATCTCTACAGACACCCAGATTACCCAGACATGCCGATATATCTACAGACACCCAGATTACCCAGACATGCAGATATATCTACAGACACCCAGATTACCCAGACATGCCGATATATCTACAGACACCGAGATTACACGGACATGCAGATATATCTACAGACACCCAGATTACCCAGAAATGCGGATATATCTACAGACACCCAGATTACCCAGACATGCAGATATCTCTACAGACACCCAGATTACCCAGACATGCAGATATATCTACAGACACCCAGATTACCCAGACATGCGGATATATCTACAGACACCCAGATTACCCAGACATGCGGATATCTCTACAGACACCCAGATTACCCAGACATGCAGATATATCTACAGACACCCAGATTACCCAGACATGCGGATATATCTACAGACACCCAGATTACCCAGACATGCGGATATCTCTACAGACACCAAGATTACCCAGACATGCGGATATCTGTACAGACACCCAGATTACCCAGACATGCAGATATCTCTACAGACACCCAGATTACCCAGACATGCAGATATATCTACAGACACCCAGATTACCCAGACATGCGGATATATCTACAGACACCCAGATTACCCAGACATGCGGATATCTCTACAGACACCCAGATTACCCAGACATGCAGATATATCTACAGACACCCAGATTACCCAGACATGCGGATATATCTACAGACACCCAGATTACCCAGACATGCGGATATCTCTACAGACACCCAGATTACCCAGACATGCAGATATATCTACAGACACCCAGATTACCCAGACATGCGGATATATCTACAGACACCCAGATTACCCAGACATGCAGATATATCTACAGACACCAAGATTACCCAGACATGCGGATATCTGTACAGACACCCAGATTACCCAGACATGCAGATATCTCTACAGACACCCGGATTACCCAGACATGCACATATATCTACAGACACCCAGATTACCCAGACATGCAGATATCTCTACAGACACCCAGATTACCCATACATGCAGATATATCTACAGACACCCAGATTACCCAGACATGCAGATATATTTACAGACACCAAGATTACCCAGACATGCGGATATCTCTACAGACACCCAGATTACCCAGACATGCAGTTATATCTACAGACACCCGGATTACCCAGATATGCGGATATATCTACAGACACCCAGATTACCCAGACATGCAGATATATCTACAGACACCCAGATTACCCAGACATGCAGATATATCTACAGACACCCAGATTACCCAGACATGCGGATATCTCTACAGACACCCAGATTACCCAGACATGCAGATATATCTACAGACACCCAGATTACCCAGACATGCAGATATATTTACAGACACCAAGATTACCCAGACATGCATATATATCTACAGACACCAAGATTACCCAGACATGCAGATATCTCTACAGACACCCAGATTACCCAGACATGCAGATATCTCTACAGACACCCAGATTACCCAGACATGCAGATATATCTACAGACACCCAGATTACCCAGACATGCAGATATATTTACAGACACCAAGATTACCCAGACATGCATATATATCTACAGACACCAAGATTACCCAGACATGCAGATATCTCTACAGACACCCAGATTACCCAGACATGCAGATATATCTACAGACACCCAGATTACCCAGACATGCAGATATATTTACAGACACCAAGATTACCCAGACATGCATATATATCTACAGACACCCAGATTACCCAGACATGCAGATATATCTACAGACACCCAGATTACCCAGACATGCAGATATATCTACAGACACCCAGATTACCCAGACATGCAGATATATTTACAGACACCAAGATTACCCAGACATGCATATATATCTACAGACACCAAGATTACCCAGACATGCAGATATCTCTACAGACACCCAGATTACCCAGACATGCAGATATATCTACAGACACCCAGATTACCCACACATGCAGATATATTTACAGACACCAAGATTACCCAGACATGCAGATATCTCTACAGACACCCAGATTACCCAGATATGCGGATATATCTACAGACACACAGATTACCCAGACATGCAGATATCTCTACAGACTCCCACATTACCCAGATATGCAGATATATCTACAGACACCCAGATTACCCAGACATGCACATATCTCTACAGACACCAAGATTACCCAGACTGTAATGATAATAATGTAAAGTATCATGTATTTTTCCCTATTATCACTACTTCCGGACCATTCCAGGATCTTATATTCACATACTGAACTCTGCTATGCCAGTGTTGAGGGTTTGACCCCCCTGTTCTTTTCCCTTTGCCTGTCATACCTGCAGCTTTCTCTCCCTCGCAGCCTATGACACTGTCCACCGCCCTTCTCCCCCCCAGCCTCCACACACATTCTTTGCAACCTGAGATACCAGTGAGTGATTTCCCTGCTCCCAGCAGGGAGCCCCTTTGTCTTCTCATGTGCTCTGACTTCTCATAGACAATAATGAGAATCTAATCCTTTGGTCATAAAGCGAAGTGAGTGTGTGATAGAAAAATGACAGGTACATAGTCGGAACGTGCTTTGATAGAGCTTCGTGTCAGCGCCTCTTGCTAACTTCTAGCTTCAGCTGAATCTGAGAAGTGGATTCCTGCGCAGCCGGGGCAGCCTGATGCTTCGTGTTTGGTTTTGAATGAACGTCAGTGACAAGCTGAATAAGATGCTACTAAGTGCGTTTCTATATGAGGTACCCTCTCCGAGATATGATTATTATAGTTTTCTTAGCCAGATTGTAACTTTGAAAGCAGGGGGAGGACCGCCACAAACCAGCCCCTTTAATGATGTCACAAGCCCAGAGGTATAAGGTACTTTCCTGCAGTCTGCAGACACTTGGTGCCTGGGAAACTGCTGCAATCAGACCCCTTGGTTTAGCCTAAGATGCTCTAAGCAATACGTGAGTTTATTTCTGCCTTTAACCCCTCTTTTATTTGTATTCGCTTTGTACATAATTTAATTGTCTCATATTGTAAAATCTTTTTATACCTTCTGTAAACACTGCCTACCTTTTGGAGTAAAATATAAAACTACTGGTCTCGTATCTCCTTGCTCTATCACGAATTCATACGTGGCTGAAGAGATTACGCTACTAATTTGGGTTGGCTTCGTACAGCCCTTTATTAATTTAAATATTGATAGAGAAATCGGAAACTGGTGGCAGTGAAGTGTGCTCTGGGCTAGGTGGGCTAGCTGGCTTAATAAGCCGATTGGCTGCGGCCAGAGGCTTTATAATTCCCTTGCTGCAGAGGGCCTAATAGCCAGTGCACAACAAGTAGCCCGTCTGGCGACTAATTATCCTAGGTGCAGTTCCCTGACTGACCTGAGGGTAAGGGGGGCACTGGAGAGCTGCAAGTTCCAAAGCGGAAACAAAAGTGGGATATACATAAATCCCGGTAGTTCGTGATATAGTGTGGCAGCAGTGAGATAACTAAAATAAGCCTCTGCAGTAAATTGTTAGGTCAAGACTAGCTTGCTGTTTTTCATCACAGTGTGGCAGTGAAGGGATAACTAAGATAAGCCCCCCTGCACATGTGATAGCCGTGGGCGGCCAAAGGTCATATACCCCCTTATCGTGACTTTTGGTGGCAGCGGTGGGATCATAGAGCATTAGTGATCTGGTTTGAGCAATCAGTCCTCTCACTAAAAACTTGCATGGTTCTTCCGAGGACCCTGCAGCAAAAGTTTTGGAGAACAGACTCAGTGTTTATTAGTCCTGAGACAACTGTGTGTACTTATGATTATCTCCTCTCTTTGTTTTTCTATCCTATCTTTTATTTGGCAACCATGTCTACGAGAGGAGACTCTTATTATAAGCAGCTTAAGAAGGACGTCCTTAGGGCCCTGTGCACGGCAAACCAGATTGAAGCCGCCGACAAAACCAAAAACCAGTTGGTCGCAGCTCTGGTGCAATGGGAGGAGAGCCAGAGTGCAGAAGGCAGCACCAGTGCTGATGATGCAGCCACAGAGGTCCAGCTGGTGTAGGCCGGCCTGACCGGCAGCCAGGAAGTCATGGACCGCTATCTGCAAATGGCCCTACAGCAACTCCCTGCCGAAGACCACGTTGGACGTCTGCAGCTGATCCAGCAAGCTCAAGAGAGAGCTGAGCGCCGAGCCGAGGAGGCTGAGAGGGCCCATGAACTGCAGCTGGCCTGGCTGAGGGAAATACCCTCCACAGCCCGGAGCGGTGAGCCCAGCAGCGCTCTGATACCAAAGCCCCGGCCAAAGTATTTTCCTGTGATGGAAAAGGATGGCGACTTGGACACTTTTCTGCAGGCTTTTGAAAAAGCCTGCAAACAGTATCAGCTGCCTATGGACCAATGGGCCAGGTACTTGACCCCAGGGCTTAAAGCAAATCTCTGGAGGCGTTTGCTTGTCTCCCGCCAGAACGAGATAACAACTATGACACCATCAAGCAGGTCCTGATCGCCAAATACTGGCTGACCCCTGAGGTATACCGAAAGAAGTTCCGGAACCTCTAACGTGGCCCACATGACAGTTATAGTGATGTGGTGCAAGCACTCAGGACCCACTTTGACCAGTGGATCCACGGACTGTCAGTGAATAACTTTGAACTGCAGAAAGATCTGATGATCAAAGACCAGTTCTTACATCTTTGCCCACCTGAGGTCTGACAGTTCATACTGGACCAAGAGCCAACGGATGCGGACAAAGCAGCGCAGATCGCCGTCACCTATGAGGCCAACCGGAAACAGGAGAC
Source organism: Dendrobates tinctorius (assembly GCF_039654945.1). Lineage (NCBI taxonomy): Eukaryota > Metazoa > Chordata > Amphibia > Anura > Dendrobatidae > Dendrobates > Dendrobates tinctorius. Next base: position 703,305 of record NW_027361942.1, read on the forward strand.
TCAGAAGCCAGTCACCGCCAGCTGGAGAGGGGGTAAGTCTGCAACCAACCCCAGTGGCCCTGCCAGCCGTCCCTCCGGAGGCCCTGTCTGTTTTGCCAACCCCAGGCCTACTTCAGACACTCGCAGGTGTTTTTCCTGCAATTGGACTGGTCATCTCAGTGCCACCTGTCCGGAGAAGTACAAGAATCCCCCCAGCCAAGGCCCCCAGGCCCAACACATCCGTTCTTTTGGTGGGTGGGGTGGTTGGGAGGATTGATGACAACGTGCAGCACGTCCGTGTTGGGACCAGTCTCACTAGAGGCCTCAAGGACACTTTGGCCGAACGAACCATCATCCGACCCGGACTGGCACCACATGAAGAGAGAATTAATGGGAAAACCCTAACTGTCACCGGGATTGGGGGCACACGCTGCACCTTGCCGATGGCCCAGGTTTTTCTTGATTGGGGTGTCGGGAGCGGGGTGAGGGAAGTGGGGGTGTCCGAAAACCTGCCCATTGATGTTTTATTGGGGACTGATTTGGAGAGGATGGTTGCATACTACGTCCCTGACACCCCTCCCCAACTTGATACTAAGGGTAACGTTATCCCTGATGATGATGATGATGGGAAACTGAATGTGTTACTTGACAATGATTTATTGAGTAATGATGCATCGGCTAACCTTTTTTCCCTAGGAATGATGCTGATAATGATGTATCTGTGCCAACTGAACCTGATAACCATTTTTATGAAACGGTAGATGTGTCCACAGGTGCAAGAGTGCTCAGCTCCATCGCTCTGCGGAGTGAGACGGCTGAGGAAACCCTAGCAGGAGCAAGCGTCGGTGCTACAGGAAATGGGGAGGTGCATGGGAACCGTGAGGAAGGTGATGTCATGCCACTGACCAGTGCCACGGAGGAAGGTAACTGGCCCATAAGTAGCACTGCTCCTGAAATGTTGGGGGTGGATGGGGAGGTAGAACCCATAGCAGCGCCGGCTGATGGGTCTGTAGAAATCGCCAGGGAGACAGCCTACATAGCCGCTGTCACCCGCAGTCAGAGTGCTCGGAACGCAGGTAGTGCCCTGCCTTCTGTACCCTCCTCCACCACAGGAGAGGTGAACCCAGAGCAGGTTCCAGAGGGTCCCAGTGAGGAGGGGAACTTGACGTCACTTCTGGCTGCCTCCAGTCAGGAGTTCCAGGCCGCTCAGCGCTCAGATACGAGCCTGGAGAAATTGAGACACCTCGCCGAGACGCCTACCTCCGCGACTGATAAGGAAAGGGTGTTCTGGGAGTGAGGAAGGTTGTACCGGGAGACAGTACCCGGAGAATCCCCAAAAGGAGTGGTTGAGGGAAAGACGGCTGGTCGTCCCCTATCCGTTTACGGCTGAGTTGTTACGGATTGCCCGTGAGATTCCACTTGCTGGACACTTGGGGATCAGCAATACCAAGGCCCGGCTGTCTCAACACTTCTATTGGCCCAAGATGGGGACAGATGTCACGACCTACTGCCACTCCTGTATCACCTGTCCAAAAAGTGGGGAAGGTGGGGCCTGCTCTTAAGGCTCCTCTGATCCCTTTGCCAGCGACAGAGGAGCCTTTCTAGAGAATCGCGGTGGACATTGTGGGCCCGCTGACCATCCCCAGCAGCTCTGGAAAGCAATACATCCTCACCGTGGTAGACTATGCTACCCGGTACCCAGAGGCAGTAGCTCTGTCCTCAACCAGGGCAGATAAGGTGGCGGATGCACTGGTGACCATCTTTTCAAGGGTAGGACTTCCCAGGGAGATGCTTACCGATCAAGGGACCCAATTCATGTCTCGCCTAATGGAGGCTCTCTGTAAGAAAATGCAGGTGACGCGGCTAGCATCGAGTGTGTATCACCCACAGACCAATAGCTTGTGTGAACGCTTCAATGATACCCTCAAACAGATTCTCCATATGCTGGTTGAGACCCAAGGGCACGACTGGGAGTGGTACCTCCCATACCTGCTATTCGCTTACAGTGAAGTTCCGCAGGCCTCGACGGGGTTCTCCCCCTTCGAGCTCCTGTACGGCAGGCGAGTTCGGGGAACCCCTTGGGTTGGTAAGAGACTCTTGGGAAGATGAGCCAAACCCCTCTGAAGTGTCCATCATGGATTATGTCATGCACTTCCGTAACAAGATGCAGACCTTGACATAGTTGGTGCATGACAACATGGTGCAGGCTCAGGCTGACCAGAAGCACTGGTACAACCAGAACGCCCGGGAGCAGACCTAACAGTTGGGTCAAAAGGTGTGGGTGCTGGTCCCCGTACCGAAGGATAAGCTTCAGGCAGCCTGGGAAGGCCCGTACATCATCCACCAACAGCTCAACCCGGTCACCTACGTGGTCACGCTTGACCACGCTTGGGGTAGGCGCAAGGCCTTTCACGCCAACATGATGAAAACTTATCACAAACATGAAGCCTGCATCCTACCAGTCTGCAACATGGACATGTTGTCACCTTCAATATTATGGAGAAAGGTGTTAAGCGTCGGGTTCCTGCAACTGCACAGCAGGAATCCAGGAGCCTTGCATTCAGCGGTCTCCCATTCTCCATCGATCGCTCAGGAGCCTGCACAACAATCACGGCGTTCCAGACGCCCTGCTCAGACCAGCTCTGTGGGTCTGGCTGTTGCTGCCACCTCTGGGCCAGCAATAGCAGCGCAGGCAGCTCAGCAGCAAGTCACTCCAGAGGCTAAGTCCTCCCGTCATGCTACTGGGCATGCTCACGAGACGATCTCCCATTGGAGATCGGGAGTCACATGCTCAGGTCCTTCTTATGATCTGATTGGTCCATCTCAGGGATCTGGAAGCTTCCGGAAGGTCCCGGCTATAAAAGGTTCGCATAGCCGCTCATCCATGCGCTAGTATAGACTCTAATTGCTATCTGAGTGAATTCAGATGAATGCATGTGCCTGCGAATGACTCATTAAGATCCCCTCCCTCTGATATTACGTGTATGGATAGGGACTTAGTCATAGAGTCAGCGCCAGTCAGTGGCACGCTACAGGCCACAGTTCACATCTAACAGAACTAGCGTCAGACAGTGCGCCCCTCTTGGGTATTGTCGTGTTGTGGCTGGGTCGGTCGCCGCACTGCAGTCAGCAGCACTGGTTGGCGTCCATGGTAGCGACGTCGCACGCACGGTAGGTCTAGACGGACAGTGACCCTGAGTCTTGGGCCTAGTCCTGTGACTATATACCGTGCGTGCACACCGCTGAGACCTGTGGAGTCAAATGGCTCGGCGTTTATGCCGTATGCATCTCTGTGATATTAACAGAGCTCGCCAGCGCACGCCGGGTGACGTTCAACCCGCGTGTGTCATACCGCCATATTGTGCGTCTGCCATTATATAGCAGCAGTTTTACACCTCTGCACGGTGAACCCCAGGCGGCGAACCCACTTTCTATTATTTTATATTTAGTGCGTTCCGCCATCCCTAACATTATACTAGCGCCAGGGTCTGGCTAGTAATGGCGGACCTGCAGCAGCTACAGCGGTACATTCGGCAGCTGAAGGGCAGGTTGGCGGCTATCAAGAGCTCCACCTCAGCTGCGAATGTTACAGTGGCTGCTACCCAGGCAATTGCAGAGGCTGTCTCGCGTGTGCCCACATCCACGCCTGTGCCGACATTGTCCCGCCTCCCGTTGCCCGATAAATTTTCTGGTGACAGCGCCTCCTGCAGGGGTTTCGTGAGCCAATGCTCTATCCAGCTTGAGTTACTGGCCGCGCGATTCCCTACAGAGTGGGCTAAGGTGGGGTTTATCGTCTCCCTCGTCGGGCAGGGCGTTAGAATGGGCACGCCACTGTGGGAGCGTGGTGACCCCATGGTTGTGAGCGCTGCTCAGTTTCTAAACTCTCTAAAACAGGTCTTTTTGGGAATACGGGTCACTGACGACACCTCTCTCCAGTTATTAGCTTTAACACAGGGCTCCCTCTTGGTTAGCCTTTACGTCATCGGTTTTCGGACACTGGCTTCCGAGTTGGAGTGGCCTGATAAGGCACTCGTCCCTGTGTTCTGGAGGGGTTTGGCGGAGCATGTCAAAGATGCTTTAGCTACCACGGAGGTTCCTGTAACTCTGGAGGAGCTGATTGCTATCTCCACCCGCATTGATCTCTGTTATACTGAGCGCGGGTTGGAGCGAGCTCAATCCAGACAGAAGGTTAGGTTGGCTCCAACCTTCTCTGTACCTCTTGTACCCACGGAGGTGTCTCGCACCGGTCCCAAGTTGAGTCCGGCGCGAAGCTTCGCACGCTGTTACCAATGTCGACAGTTTGGTCATCCGGCTAACAGGTGCCCGCAGCGCTCTAAAAATCGAGCACGTACCATGGTAGTAGGTGGGGGGTCTACCTGAAATGAAACCCTTTTCCCCCAAACCAGTATTCCGAGGGACGTTAGATAGGGCAGAAGGAAACTTCATGTCCTTGTCCTTCGCCCAAAAGCACGCTATTCTGCTGGTACTACTGCCCCATCCCATGACCATCAGGGTGGTTGACGGTGCACCTTTACCATCTGAGGTTACACACCAGACAGCATCTCTTGGTCTCTCAATCTCACCCTCTCATCACGAGACGTTGTCCCTGTTCATTTTGCCAGATGGCATCGACCAGGTGCTTCTCGGAGTTCCATGGCTCCGCTACCATTCCCCTCATATAGATTGGTCTTCGGGGAGTATACTGGGTTGGAGCAAGAACTGTGAGAGAAGGTGCATAAGTGGCAGTGTTCAAGTAACGTCCACGGAGGTGCCCGCGGATCTTTCCGCGCTCCCTACACACTACCGGCATTACGCGGACGTCTTCTCCAAAAAATCTGCAGAGACACTTCCGCCACACCGTCCTTATGACTGTCAGATAGACCTTTTGCCAGGCGCGGAACCTCCTAGAGGTCGCGTGTATCCTATACCTCTCCCGGAGACGGAGGCCATGTCACAATTTATCCGGGAGAACCTGGCAAGAGGGTTTATCAGGAAATCGGTGTTGCCAGCCGGTGCAGGGTTCTTCTTCATGCAGAAGAATAGTGGAGAATTGCGTCCCTGCATTGACTACAGAGGTCTCAATGACATTACAGTGATAAACAAATACCCTCTCCCTTTGATCTCTGAGTTGTTTGACAGGTTGCGAGGGGCCCGGATCTTTACGAAATTGGATATGCGGGGGCGTACAACCTGATCCGCATACGCGAAGGAAACGAGTGGAAGACAGCCTTTAATACCAGGGATGGCCACTATGAGAACCTGGTCATGCCCTTCGACCTCTGTAATGCGCCTGCTGTCTTCCAGGATTTTGTAAATGACGTCTTTCGCGATATGCTCTCTGTGATGTACAATGTCTGCAAGATATGTTTTCTGTTGCAATGTGCTAACAAACCCTCCATTTTCTTTGAGAAGCTGCCTGCCAGTGTCTCAGTTACATTGCACACTACAGCAGCTTCCCTTCCCCCGAGTGCCATAAACCAATTTCCTGCCACCCCATTTGGCTTCTCTCAGCCTCAGCTGAAAGAGAAGAAAAAAAAGTGCGGGAAAAACTTCTTTGTTTGAAACGAATAAAACTATGAGAGACTATACCATAAGAACCAAATACCCTAGAGATATGAAAATCACATTTTTGTAATCCGGGCGGTCACAGCGTCGCTGCCGTGGTTCTTGCGAAGCCTAATCCTTTCAGAACCTGAGATATGTGTTCCAGCTAAACGGTGTATCAGAACTACTGCATATTTGGTCTTGAATTATTGTACTCAACAAATCACAACCAATGATGCCCTATATGTGTCTGTGCGGGCTGCCCCCATGGAGTTATGATTAGTATAAGTTTTCTAGTGTAATTCTAAATCCAAAAGGGAGAGGTGGGATTAACCCAGCATGCATCTCTCCGTGATGTCACATAGCAAGTCTATAAAGCATTTCCTGGACAAAACCAGGGCAGAACAGCTCAAGTCGTCATGCTAGAAAGACCCAGATGAGCGGAGAAGTGCAGCTCCGCCTCCACCCACCTTAGCCGCATGGTCTGCCTAAGGAACAATATGGAACTGTGAGTGTAATCTCTTTGTTTTCTCCACTTTTATTTTATACCTGTACTGTACATATTTTATGTCTCAATTTTATAGCAACTTTGATCTGTAAGCACTGTCCTCTTTTGGAAAATAAATGGTATAATTATTTAGATCTGTCTCTATGCTCTAAGAATCGAACTGTACGCCTTTGTTAGATAATCGCTACTAATTCAAGGGGTTTGCCACAGACCCTCTTAATTTAACACTGTGAATTAAGTAACCGTGACTGGTGGCAGCGCGTTGTGTACGGCTATTGCGGCTTGCTGGCAGTCTAGAAGGGTCTTATATAGCTGAATAAGGGTCTGCGGCACCAGCATTCATAATTCCCTTACTGCAGAAGCCTAATTGCCGGTTCACAACAGGCAGCCCGTCCGGCGACCAATTATCCTAGGTGCAGTTCCCTGACTGACCTGAGGGTAAGGGGGGCGCCGGAGAGCTGCAAGTTCCAAAGTGGAACTGAGAAAGTGGGATATACATAAATCCCCACAGTACTTGGAAGATTGATAGCAGTGGTGGGGCATCCAAATTAAACTCCCCCTGCGGCAAATTGTAGAGCGAGATTAGCTTGCTGGATATTTTTGGTCACATGGTGCCAGTGTTGGGATAACTAAGATAAGCCCCACTGCGCCTGTGATAGCCGTGTGCCGGCATTGTGTCTCGTCCCTCCGTCCGCTGATACACCCAAGTCAGTGGTGGGACTGTGACATAGTGGTGACACAGGGTCCGCTGTCCGTCACGTTTTGGTGGCAGCGGGACCCCCGTTTTGTCGCCCGTAAGTAGACGAACGGCGGTGGGCTGTTCGTCACATATTGGTGGCAGCGGTGGGATCATCCTAGAGCATTAGTGATTTGGTTTGAGCAATCATTCCTCTCACTAAAGACCTGCACGGTTCCTGCGGGAATCCTGCATCATAGGTTTTGGAGAACAGACTCAGTGGTTACTAGTCCTGAGACATTAGTGTGTACATGCAAGTATCCCCCTCCCGTTTCTTCGTTTTTCTTTTTCTATCTTTTATTTGGCAACCATGGTGGCGATGACAGTGGAGTGGTATCAGAAGCAGAAAAAGGACACCCTTGCTGGGTTATGCACGTACCGAGGCATAGACGCCGCAGGCGGAACCAAAGATCAAATGATCACGGCTCTAGTGCAGCTGGACAACGACCAGAATCCAGCGAGCGCAGAAGTTGGCCCAAGTGGCAATGGGGCTGCAGCAGAGGCTCCACTCCTGAGCGCTGGCCCCACATTCAACCAGAACGGGGTGGACCCCTATCTGCAAATGGCCTTGGACGAACTCCCCGCCGAAGACAGTGATGGGCGGGTGAGGCTGATCCAGCAAGCTCGAGAGAGAGCAGAGCAGCGAGCCGAGCGCCAGGCGGAGAGAGCTGAGCGCCAAGCTGAGGCTGAGAGAGCCGAGCGCCAGGCGCAGAGGGCCCATGAACTGGAGGTACTCCAGCGGGGTGGGAATGCCCCCACAGCCCGAAGCCGTGAGCCCAGCAGCGTCCAGACTCCTAAACCCCGGTCAGAGCATTTTCCCGTGATGGAAAAGGACGGGGACTTGGACACGTTCCTGCGAGCCTTTGAGAAAGCCTGCAGACAGTACCAGCTGCCTAGAGACCAATGGGCAAGGTACTTGACCCCAGGGCTAAAAGGCAAAGCCCTGGAGGCATTTGCTTCTCCTCCGCCAGAAGCCGATGACGACTATGTCGCCATAAAGCAGGCGCTGATCGCCAAATACCGGCTGACACCTGAGGTATACCGAAAGAAGTTCCGGCACCTCCAACGTGGCCCACATGATAGCTACAGTGATGTGGTGCAACGACTCAGGACCCACTTTGACCAGTGGATCCATGGACTGTCCGTTGAAACCTTTGAGCAGCTACGGGACCTGATGATCAAAGACCAGTTCCTGCATCTCTGCCCAGCAGAAGTCCGACAGTTCATCCTGGACCGCGAACCAACGAACGCGGACAAAGCGGCGCAGATCGCCGACAACCACGAGGCCAACCGGAAGCCCGAGACGCGGAGGCCAGTCGCCACCAGCTGGAAAGGGGGTAAGCCAGCAACCAACCCCAATGCCCCAGCTAGCCGTCCCTCCGGAGGCCCTGTCCCTGTTGCCAACAACAGGCCGGCTACTGACAGTCGCCTGTGTCACCACTGCCAGCGGCCTGGTCACTTCTTTTACGCCTGTCCGAACAGGCCGAAGAACCCCCCAGCCAAGGCCCCCGGGCCCAACGCCTCTGTTCTTTTGGTGGGAGGTGTGGTTGGGAGGGCTGACGACAACGTTCAACCTGTTCAGGTGGGGGCCCGTCTTGCTACAGGCCTCAAGGACACCGAGGCTGAACGAACCCTCATCCGTCCTGGACTGGCGGCCCCTGAAGAGTTTGTTGAGGGGAAAACCCTGACTGTCACCGGGATTGGAGGCACCCGTTGTCCCTTGCCAGTGGCATGAGTTTATCTCGATTGGGGTGCTGGGAGCGGGTTGAGGGAGGTGGGAGTGTCTGAAAACCTGCCCACTGATGTTTTATTGGGGACTGACTTGGGGCGGATGGTTGCATACTACGTCCCTGACACCCTTCCCCAAACTGATAATAAGGGTAACGTTAACCCTGATGATGATGATGATGATGACGGGAAACTGAATGTGTTACCTGCTAATGCCTTGATGAGTAATGATGCAACTAACAACCATTCTTTCCCCAGGTATGATGCTGATGTGAATGTGCCAAAGCAAACCGATAACCATTCTTCCCCTAGGAAGGATGATGATGAGGTTGATGTATCTGTGCCGACTGAACCCGTTAACCCTTTCTTTGAAGCGGTAGATGTGTCCACAGGTACCGAAGTGCTCAGCCCCGTCACTCTGCGGAGTGAGACGGCTGAGGAACCCCTGGCAGGAGTAAGCAACGGTGCTCAAGAGAATGGGGAGGTGCATGGGGACCATGAGGAAGGTAATGCCATGCAGCTGACCAGTGCCACCGAGGAAGGTAACTGGCCCATAAGTAGCCCTGCTCCTGAAGTGTTGGGGGTGGATGGGGAGGTAGAGCCCAGGGCAGCACCAGCTGGTGGGTCTGTAGAAATCCCCAGGGAGGCAGCATACATAGCAGCTGTCACACGCAGTCAGAGTGCCCAGATCGCAGGTAACGCACTGTCTTCTGGACCCTCTGCTGCTACAGGAGAGACTGAACCAGAGGTGAACCCAGAGCCGGTTCCAGAGGGTCCCAGTAAAGAGGGGACCCTGACGTCACTTCTGGCAGCCTCCAGCATGGAGTTCCAGGCTGCTCTGCACTCAGATGCCAGCCTGGAGAAATTGAGAGGTCTCGCCGAGACGCCCACCTCCAAGTCTGATAAGGAGAGGGTGTTCTGGGAACGAGGAAGGTTGTACCGGGAGACAGTACCCGGAGATCCTAAAAAGGAGTGGTTGAGGGAAAGACAGCTGGTCGTCCCCTATCAGTTCAGAACCGAGTTGTTGCGGATTGCCCATGAGATTCCACTCGCTGGACACTTGGGGATCAGCAAAACAAAGGCACGGCTGTCTCAACACTTCTATTGGCTCAAGATGGGGACAGAGGTAACACACTACTGCCGCTCCTGTGCCACCTGTCAAAAAGTGGGTAAGGCGGGGCCTGCTCTTAAGGCTCCCCTTATTCCTTTGCCGGTGATAGAGGAGCCTTTCCAGAGAATCGCGGTGGACATTGTAGGACCGCTGTCCGTCCCCAGCAGCTCCGGAAAGCGATACATTCTCACCGTGGTAGACTACGCTACCCGGTACCCAGAGGCAGTAGCTCTGTCTTCAACCAGGGCAGATAAGGTGGCTGACGCACTGGTGACCGTCTTTTCAAGGGTAGGATTTCCCAGGGAGATGCTTACCGATCAAGGGCCCCAATTCATGTCTCGCCTAATGGAGGCTCTCTGTGAGAAAATGCAGGTGACGCACCTGGTAACGAGTCCGTATCACCCACAGACTAATGGTTTGTGTGAACGCTTCAACGGTACCCTCAAACAGATGCTCCGCATACTGGTTGAGACCCAAGGGCGCGACTGGGAGCGGTACCTCCCACACCTGCTGTTCGCTTACAGAGAAGTTCCGCAGGCCTCGACCGGGTTCTCCCCCTTCGAGCTCCTGTACGGCAGGCGAGTTCGGGGAACCCCTTGGGTTGATAAGAGAATCCTGGGAAGATGAGCCAAACCCCACAGAAGTGTCCATCGTGGATTATGTCATGCGCTTCTGTGACAAGATGCAGACCTTGACGCAGTTGGTGCATGACAACATGACGCAGGCTCAGGCTGACCAGAAGCGCTGGTACGACCAGAACGCCCGGGAGCGGACCTACCAGGTGGGTCAAAAGGTCTGGGTGCTGGTCCCCGTACCAACGGATAAGCTTCAGGCAGCCTGGGAAGGCCCATACGTCGTCCACCAACAGCTCAACCCGGTCACCTACGTGGTCACGCTTGACCATGCTCGGGGTAGGCGCAAGGCCTTTCACGTCAACATGCTGAAGGCGCACTACGAACGTGAAGCTTGCGTCCTACCGGTCTGCAATCTGCCAGAGGATGGGGAGGAAGATTCCCTCCTGGACATGCTGGCCCAGGCCAAGGCCAATGGGTCCATTGAGGACATGGAGATAAGTGGTTCGCTCACCGTGTCCCAGCGGTTGCAGTTGATGGCCACCCTGGAACTCTTCCGGCCCGTGTTCACCAACCAACCGGGGAGGACGGAGTTAGCGGTTCATGAGGTGGACACCGGGAATCACGCCCCATTACGGCGAACACCCTATCGGATCTCTGAGACGGTGCAACAAGTCATGCGCCAAGAGATCGATGAGATGTTAAGGCTGGGGGTGATTCGACGGTCAAAAAGCGCATGGGCTTCACCTGTAGTCCTCGTACCTAAAAAGGATCGAACCACCAGGTTCTGCGTGGACTACAGGGGGCTCAACGCCATCACAACCTCTGATGCCCACCTGATGCCGTGCATCGAGGATCTGCTCGAGCGGTTGACAAACGCCAACTACATATCCATCATGGATTTGAGTCGGGGATACTGGCAGATTCCCCTGAGCCCAGAGGCGCAGGAGAAATCCGCCTTTATCACCCCCTTTGGACTGTACGAGCCCACGGTCATGCCCTTCGGCATGAAGAATGCCCCTGCCACTTTCCAGCGGATGGTCAACCACCTGCTTCGGGGACTGGAGGAGTACGCGGTGGCGTACTTAGACGATATTGCCGTCTTCAGTTCCACCTGGGAGGAACACCTTCAGCACCTCCAGGAGGTGCTCAAGCGTCTTCACCAGGCAGGCCTGACCATCAAGCCGGGGAAGTGCCAGATAGGCATGCGCGAGGTCCACTACCTGGGGCACCGGGTAGGCGGGGGTTCCATGAGTCCGGAGCCAGAAAAAGTGGACGCAATCGTGTCCTGGCCCACCCCCAGGACCAAGAAACAGGTGAAGTCCTTCTTGGGCACTGCAGGGTACTATAGGCGGTTCGTACAGGACTATAGCGCCCTTGCCAAACCCTTGACTGACCTCACCAAGCAGAGGCTACCCCAAACAGTCAACTGGACAGATGACTGTGAGGCGGCTTTCCAAGCTTTGAAAGCAGCCCTGTGCAACTCTCCAGTGTTGAGAGCAGTCGACAGCAGTCGCCCGTTTCTGGTACAGACCGACGCCAGCGAGTTTGGCCTCGGTGCTGTGCTTAGCCAGGTCGACTCGGGGGACCAAGAGCACCCCGTGTTGTACCTGAGCCAGAAACTTTTGCCGAGGGAAGTGGCATACTCGACCATCGAGAAGGAGTGTCTGGCCATGGTGTGGGCACTGCAGCGTTTGCAGCCCTACCTGTACGGGCATGCCTTCACGGTGGTAACTGACCACAACCCTCTGAGCTGGTTGCACACAGTGTCCAGAACCAATGGAAGATTGCTCCGCTGGAGCCTTGCCCTTCAACAGTACGATTTTACTGTAAAACACAGGAAGGGCAGTGAAAACGGCAATGCCGATGGGTTGTCCCGCCGGGGCGAACCCGCTGAGGTGCGCATGGCCGATTACCGAGAGGTAATGCCTCCTTAGCGCCCTCTTAAGGGGGGAGGTGTGATGTACAATGTCTGCAAGATATGTTTTCTGTTGCAATGTGCTAACAAACCCTCCATTTTCTTTGAGAAGCTGCCTGCCAGTGTCTCAGTTACATTGCACACTACAGCAGCTTCCCTTCCCCCGAGTGCCATAAACCAATTTTCTGTCACCCCATTTGGCTTCTCTCAGCCTCAGCTGAAAGAGAAGAAAAAAAAGTGCGGGAAAAACTTCTTTGTTTGAAACGAATAAAACTATGAGAGACTATACCATAAGAACCAAATACCCTAGAGATATGAAAATCACATTTTTGTAATCCGGGCGATCACAGCGTCGCTGCCGTGGTTCTTGCGAAGCCTAATCCTTTCAGAACCTGAGATATGTGTTCCAGCTAAACGGTGTATCAGAACTACTGCATATTTGGTTTTGAATTATTGTACTCAACAAATCACAACCAATGATGCCCTATATGTGTCTGTGCGGGCTGCCCCCACAGAGTTATGATTAGTATAAGTTTTCTAGTGTAATTCTAAATCCAAAAGGGAGAGGTGGGATTAACCCAGCATGCATCTCTCCGTGATGTCACATAGCAAGTCTATAAAGCATTTCCTGGACAAAACCAGGGCAGAACAGCTCAAGTCGTCATGCTAGAAAGACCCAGATGAGCGGAGAAGTGCAGCTCCGCCTCCACCCACCTTAGCCGCATGGTCTGCCTAAGGAACAATATGGAACTGTGAGTGTAATCTCTTTGTTTTCTCCACTTTTATTTTATACCTGTACTGTACATATTTTATGTCTCAATTTTATAGCAACTTTGATCTGTAAGCACTGTTCTCTTTTGGAAAATAAATGATATAATTATTTAGATCTGTCTCTATGCTCTAAGAATCGAACTGTACGCCTTTGTTAGATAATCGCTACTAATTCAAGGGGTTTGCCACGGACCCTCTTAATTTAACACTGTGAATTAAGTAACCGTGACTGGTGGCAGCGCGTTGTGTACGGCTATTGTGGCTTGCTGGCAGTCTAGAAGGGTCTTATATAGCTAATAAGGGTCTGCGGCACCAGCATTCATAATTCCCTTACTGCAGAAGCCTAATTGCCGGTTCACAACAGGCAGCCCGTCCGGCAACCAATTATCCTAGGTGCAGTTCCCTGACTGACCTGAGGGTAAGGGGGGCGCCGGAGAGCTGCAAGTTCCAAAGTGGAACTGAGAAAGTGGGATATACATAAATCCCCGCAGTACTTGGAAGATTGATAGCAGTGGTGGGGCATCCAAATTAAACTCCCCCTGCGGCAAATTGTAGAGCGAGATTAGCTTGCTGGATATTTTTGGTCACATGGTGCCAGTGTTGGGATAACTAAGATAAGCCCCACTGCGCCTGTGATAGCCGTGTGCCGGCATTGTGTCTCGTCCCTCCGTCCGCTGATACACCCGTGTCAGTGGTGGGACTGTGACATAGTGGTGACACAGGGTCCGCTGTCCGTCACGTTTTGGTGGCAGCGGGACCCCCGTTAGTGTCGCCCGTAAGTAGACGAACGACGGTGGGCTGTTCGTCACACTCTCTACCTTGGTGGTGGTCTACATGGATGACATCCTCATCTTTTCTCCAGATTTGACCTCCCACCTGAGACATGTCTGCAAGGTATTCGACCGTTTGCGGGCGAATTCTCTCTTCGCCAAGCTGGAGAAATGCCAGTTTGAGCAGGAGTCCTTACCGTTCCTGGGCTATATCATCTCGGCCCAGGGGTTGGCTATGGATCCTGCCAAATTGCAAGCGGTAATGGACTGGCAGGAGCCCCATTCTCTAAAAGCGGTGCAGCGCTTCTTGGGGATCGTTAACTATTACATCCCCCATTTCTCCACACTGGTAGCTCCTTTGGTTGCTCTCACCAAGAAAGGAGCCAATCCTAAGGTTTGGTCAGAGCAGGTCTCCATGGCCTTTTCGTCTCTGAAAACCCATTTTGCTGGTGCTCCCATCCTCCACCGTCCCGATGTAGATAAACCCTTTATCCTAGAGGTAGATGCCTCGTCCATCGGTGCAGGAGCAGTCCTTTTCCAGAAGGATGCTCCAGGTCGGAAGCATCCCTGCTTCTTCTTCTCAAAGACCTTCTCACCGGCGGAGAGAAACTACTCCATCGGGGACAGGGAGTTGCTGGCCATGAAATTGGCCTTTTCTGAGTGAAGACATCTCCTGGAGGGAGCCCAGTTTCCCTTCCAGGTGTACACTGATCATAAAAACCGGGTCTATTTACAAACAGCCCAGCGCTTGAACTCTCATCAAGCTAGGTGGTCGCTCTTTTTCTCCCCCTTCCGCTTCACCTTGTACTATCTGTCTGGAGAGAAGAACGTCCGTGTGGATGCTCTCTCTCGCTCGGTGGTCTCAGAGGAGGAAGAGGAGGCTGAGCCTCGGCTAATTGTCCCCACTGAGAGCCTGAGGACCGTGGCCCCGGTTGCTCTTGAGGCAGTACCGCCGGGCAAGACCTTTGTCCCTCCTCGCCTGCGACCAGAGGTCCTCACGTGGGCTCACACTTCCAGGGTGGGTGGTCACTTTGGCAATAAGCGTACCACAGAACTCCTGTCAAGGTCTTATTGGTGGCCGCACATGGCTCGGGACACTAAAGAACACATTCAGGCATGCGTCTCTTGTGCTCGGAACAGGTCCTCTAGACAGAGGCCGGCAGGGTTACTGTATCCCTTGCCGGTGGCAGACAGACCCTGGGAGATGGTCGGCATGGATTTTGTGGTCGGCCTGCCCAAATCTGGTGGCAGCACGGTCATCTGGGTGGTCACCAATCATTTTTCTAAAATGGTGCATCTGGTGCCACTCGCGCGGCTGCCTTCCGCTCGTGGTCTCGCCGCACTGTTCATAAAGCAGGTATTTCGTTTGCACGGTATGCCAGACAAAATAGTCAGAGACCGAGGTCCCCAGTTTGTGCCTCGATTTTGGAGAGAGCTCTGCAGTCTACTCAGTATCGAGCTCAATCTGTCCTCCGCATTTCATCAAACAGGTTGGTTGAGAGAGCCAATCAAACTCTGGTCACATACCTGCGACATTTTGTCTCTGCCAGGCAGGATGACTGGGCATCCTTACTACCGTGGACTGAATTTGCCATGAATAACGCAGTGGCTGATTACACTGGTCAGACGCCATTCCTTCTTAATTACGGCCAGCATCCGCGCGTCCCCGTCCCGATGCCAGTGTCTTCCACTGATTCCAGGGTGACAGACTGTGCAGTGGAGGCTCGCGACATTTGGGTTCGCACTCAGGATGCCATTCGATTCTCCAAAGAGAGAATGAGGGCGTCTGCCGACACACTTCGGCGCCCCACTCCAACCTTTGCCCCTGGCGACTTAGGGTGGCTCTCTGCCCGAAATATCAAACTACGGGCCGAGTCCTCCAAGTTCGCGCCGCGATACATTGGTCACTTCAAGGTCCTCGAGCGGATCAGCTCAGTGGTCTACCGTCTGGCTCTGCCACCACACTTGGCCATCTCTGATGTCTTCCACGTGTCCCTTCTCAAGCCTGTTCACATGTCGGGGTTTTCTGAGTCATCTGCCGGGACATGAGACTTGTCTTCGGACGAGTTTGAGGTCAACGCCATTGTGGGACGCAGGATTGTGCGTGTCAAAAAATTTTATTTGGTGGACTGGAAGGGTCATGGTCCTGAGGCCCGGACCTGGGAACCAATGGAGAATATCCACGCCCCGCTCCTGGTCGCGGCATTTGAGCATAGCGAGGCTCAGAGGGGAGGGGGCCCTAGGAGGGGGGGTAATGTTAGGTGTCGGGTTCCTGCAACTGCACAGCAGGAATCCAGAGCCTTGCATTCAGCGGTCTCCCATTCTCCATCGACTGCTCAGGAGCCTGCACAGCAATCACGGCGTCCCAGAAGCCCTGATCAGACCAGTTCTGTGGGTATGGCTGTTGCTGCCACCTCTGGGCCAGCAATAGCAGCGCAGGCAGCTCAGCAGCAAGTCACTCCAGAGGCTAAGTCCTCCCGTCGTGCTACTGGGCATGCTCACGAGACGATCTCCCATTGGAGATCGGGAGTCACATGCTCAGGTCCTTCTTGTGATCTGATTGGTCCATCTCAGGGATTTGGAAGCTTGCGGAAGTTCCCAGCTATATAAGGTTCGCATGGCCACTCGGCCATGCGCTAGTATAGACTCTAATTGCTATCTGTGTGAATGATGATGAATGCATGTGCCTGCGAATGACTCTGTCAGGAACACCGCACTGCACTTGCTCACTGAGCCAGTGCGCGTGTCCTGAGTACAAAAACAACAGTGCTGCTCAAAGATACCAGTGGAGCGGGCAGCAGCGGTGACTATGCATGCTCCAGGGACCTGAAGCATGTGACTGCTGGGGGCGTGGCCTAAGCTCCACAGAGCTAGAAGCTGCAGGGAAACTCCTAGAAAGGTAACTACAGGACAATGTTACCAAGGGGCATAGACAGAGACAGAAACCAGATCAAGCCGGGTCAAAGCACAAGATAGCAGGACAGTACCAAAGGGTTCAGAGCGAATAGTCAGGTCGTAGCAATAGATCAGAAAACCAGAACAGGTATTAGACAGTACAATAGGGGTAAACTGTAACGGAGTAACGATAGCCAAGCCAGGAGCTCAGAACCGGAAAAGACAATAGTACCAAAACTAGAGATGGAGTACAGAGTGAGGGAACAGGCCGGGTCATACACAGGAAGCAAACAAGCAATGCAGTATCCACGCACACCAGGGGTCAGACACACCAGAACAACAGTATAACTGACAGAGAATGCTAGTCTGGAGTGAGAATAAATACCCCTTCCAGATCCAAAGAGAGGCCGGCAAAAGTTAACCCTGTGAGAACAGGATATTAACCATGTCCTAACCATGACAGTACCCCCGTCTTATAGTCCGAAAAATATGGTATTTCAGGCTAGTTTCACACTAGCGTATTTTACATGCAGCGCACGGCACCGCTAAGCCCCGCGCCCTGCCTGCCCCGTCCGGTCATCTCCTCCTACTATCGCACACGGCCGCATGCGATCTGCGCACCCTATCTTTAGCATAGGGTGCGCAGACCGTGCGCTGGCCGTGCGCTAGTAGGATTTGTGCGTGCGGTGCACACTTTTGAAGGTGCGCCGGTGTGCGCCAAACGCAGCATGTCGGTGTACCTTCAAAAGTGCGCAGCGCACGCAAAAATCCTACTAGCGCACGGTCTGTGCACCCTATGCTAAAGATAGGGTGCGCAGATCGCATGCGGCCGTGTGTGATAGTAGGAGGAGATGACCGGACGGGGCGGGGCGGGCAGGGGGCAGGGCTTAGCGGCGCCGTGCGCTGCATGTAAAATACGCTAGTGTGAAACTAGCCTCACACAGGCAAATCCAAACAATGAAACAGAATGATGCTACTCTAAGTGCAGCCTCCCTGGCCTTTACTAAACAGGCCACATGGCTGCCATGTTCTTTCTATTTAAGCCTACACTAGGCCCTGACATGTACACAAACAGGAACAAACTCACAGTAGTGTTGGGGACTCAAGTTCAGTCCCTGGGGACCCCAGAAGTCCCTACAGTGGTGCACACAGCTATCTGGCAGATCTGTGAAATGTGGTCTTCTCGATTTAGGGTCCTGGAGGTGCTCCTGGAAACTGTAAACCCCTTTCTCGGTCTCTTCGTGGCTTCTCAAAATAGCACAGGACAGCCACCTTTGCTACACCCAAAGGGTCTATCCAATTTTATAAGTCCAATACATCCCAGGCTGTGCGAGCTTTTACACAGCTACAAGCACAGCCATTCTCAGCAGCAGCTTCCTTCTCTCTCTCTTACAGGCTCAACTCCTCCCCTCTTCAGTCTTGGGCAGTTCATAGCACAGTCTTTTGCAGGGGGAGCAGAGCATTCCATCACACCAAACAAGGGGTGCGGTCTCTTAAAGTGGCAGCGTATCTCTTACTGTCCATAACAGCACCACCCTCTTACACACAAATGCTGCAGAGCATGTGGTCTACCAGAGTGCTGGTGACTGATCACAGCATATACTATACAGTGAGCGGTGGCTGTAATTGTTCCTGTTACGTGTTACGGAACCACTCAGCACCCAGAATATGTTGTGCAGTTATATGTAAGTATAATAGGTTCCATGGGAGATGCATGTCCCTAATGCATCAGCCCACAGGCTGCGCCCCTGGGCAGAGGGGACACAATATTCTCCTTTTGTCCGCCCTCCCCCCACCTTTGTAATTCCCACAGTGAATATCGGCAGGCTCCGGCCACCTGCGGCTATTGTAATGTATGTCTGGCCTGACGCTTGTCTATTGGCCTGCCCTCTGTATCTGTGTGATATATTCTGTGTCCTGTGAGTAAAGTGTTGTCAGACTGGAAATACGTGGAGAAGCAATGATCTTTTATATGCGCCCATGTAACCAAGGAATTCCAGCCAGCGTCATTCATTCAGACTCCTGCCAAAGCAGAGTGGACCTGCGGAAACACGGGGTGGTACTGAAAGAGGTACCCGAGATTGGAAGACCCCGTTACACTGGTGACAGCTATGCGGCCATCGCGAAGGAGTGCCTGGCGGTAGTATGGGCACTCAAAAAGTTGCAACCATATTTGTATGGACGACAGTTTTCCCTCCTAACGGACCATAATCCCCTAGTCTGGCTTAATCGGGTCTCCGGAGACAATGCCAGATTGCTGCGGTGGAGTTTAGCCCTACAACCTCTGGACTTCACCATCCACCACAGACCCGGCAAACAAAACGGTAACGCCGATGGATTAAGTCGACAAACGGAACTTGTACCAACCCCATAAACTTCGGTCATCCCCAAACCGATCCGTTAAGGATCAGACTGTGTATGCCGATCACGTCGCTGAAAAGGGGAGCCGTGTTACGTGTTACGGAACCACTCAGCACCCAGAATATGTTGTGCAGTTATATGTATGTATAATAGGTGCCATGGGAGATGCATGTCCCTAATGCATCAGCCCACAGGCTGCGCCCCTGGGCAGAGGGGACACAATATTCTCCTTTTGTCCGCCCTCCCCCCACCTTTGTAATTCCCACAGTGAATATCGGCAGGCTCCGGCCACCTGCGGCTTTTGTAATGCATGTCTGGCCTGTCGCTTTTCTATTGGCCTGCCCTCTGTATCTGTGTGATATATAGTGTGTCCTGTGAGTAAAGTGTTGTCAGACTGGAAATACGTGGAGAAGCAGTGATCTTTTATATGCGCCCATGTAACCAAGGAATTCCAGCCAGCATCCTTCATTCAGACTCCAGCCAAAGCAGAGTGGACCTGCGGAAACACGGGGTGGTACTGAAAGAGGTACCCGAGATTGGAAGACCCCGTTACAGTTCTGTTCACAGCCTCGATGGCTGGAAGTGAGCAGCCGCAGGCACATACTGTACATAACTTCATTGTCTCCCTGTGCCTTCATTTCCAATAAGCTGGATAAAGAGGGTGTCAGAGAAAAATTAGAATCCATAAGACCTCTCCGGATAGGAGAAAGAGCTGACATTTCAAACTTCAAACCCCTTTAGAAGTGGGAACTTATATTAAACATACGGGGGGGAAGGAAGAAACTAATTATAACAAGTGAAACAAGGACATTTTAAACATAGGAAGAGCTTCAATCTCCCTTTGAAGCAGAGACCTCCTGCAGTGTTCAGCTAATTTCAGCAGGACAATTTGCTGGGAAATGGACAACCAGTCTGAGATTCATTTCTCCGGCATAAGCTTCCTTTGATTAAAGGAACTCTTGTGGCCTGGCTGATGCCAGTGGTCACATATAAGTATTTGGGTTTTAATTAATCTGATATTTATCGGATATAGATATTCAACGTTGTACCGAAGCAACAGACCTGACGCATTCACCCATATTGCCATGGGGCCACTAGAATCCCTCAAACTTAAAAACATTCCAATAGCTGATGTTACCCAGGTCATGTTTGGTAAATGCTCAATAAATAACTTGGCAACAATATCTACAGCCTGGGACCTCCAGGGGCGAAGATATTCTGAAGGTTGGAGATCTCACAAGATTCCAACAGGCTCAGCACGTCCCACAATCAGCCCCCATATGAGCTCATCAAGGGGAGGTGTGTGGCATCAATCCAATAAAAGGCAGTATTTGGGTCTGGGTCATTTGTTAGTCCCGGCAGGTGCAGCGTGTTGTATGTTCTTTCTGTTTTCCCAGGGTGCTGCCCTCCGCTAAGCTCAGAGACATTTCCGTTAAATCAGGTTTAGTACTTCTTTTTTGTTATCCTTTTTATTTTATATAATTGTTTATTCCTATTTGGTATCATGTATATTTTTATAAAAACTGCCTATCTTTCTGGGTTAACAATATAAAAATTACTAACTCTGTAAACCTCATCCTTGAAGCCATATGCTACTAGATTATGGTGGAAAATCCAGGAGGAAGATTTGTCATGAATGGACTAGTACAGGACCATACTGCTACTGGTGAGCACTGCACCACCGACCGTTCTGTCACATGGTAATACAGTGATGGCAAACAGCATGGCATGGTGGAGGCTACACACCGGGGAGAGAGGGATACATCTCACCAGGGGCAACAGGGTGCATGTTATACACTGTGGGTGGGCGAGCGGCCAGATATTAGATACCAGGAGCACGGGTTCAAAAGTTATACACTGGGATCTGGATGTCAGATGTCATACACCGAGGGCAATGAGGATAAATATAATACCCCAGAGGTGAAAGAAGTGAAGGACAAAATGCAATACAGTAATTAAGATGGGTCTCCCAATAAGATTTTCCATATAGTGTAAACACACGGTACATACATAGATATATGTAAAATTAATACATACTTCATACTCTGCTTACCTCCCATGGCACAAGCTCATCCGGAACTGGGTGTCGGACTACTTTATAGTTTGGATATTGCAGTATCCTAGAGTTCACATGGTACAGACACTTTTTGTCTCCTGTGGTATCTGAGATTGATACAGCATCAGAATCTGAGGAGGCGCCGTGAACTATGGAGAAGACACAAGAACACACTGAGGTGAGGAAAAGCAGAGCACTGAGGAGAGCACAGAGGAGAGGACACAGGAGACCACTGAAGAGAGGACACAGGAGACCACAGAGGAGAGGACACAGGAGAGCACAGAGGAGAGGACACAGGAGAGCACAGAGGAGAGCACACAGGAGAGCACACAGGAGAGCACTGAGGAGAGCAAGAAGGAGAAGACACAAGAGAGCACACAGGAGAGGACACAGGAGAGCACAGAGGAGTGGACACAGGAGACGACAGAGGAGAGGACACAGGAGAGCACTGAAGAGAGGACACAGGAGAGCACTGAGGAGAGCAAGGAGGAGAAGACACAGGAGAGCACTGAGGAGAGGACACAGGAGAGCACTGAGGAGAGCAAGGAGGAGAAGACACAGGAGAGCACTGAGGAGAGCAAGGAGGAGAAGACACAGGAGAGCACTGAGGAGAGCACTGAGGAGAGGACACAGGAGAGCACTGAGGAGAGGACACAGGAGAGCACTGAGGAGAGGACACAGGAGAGCACTGAGGAGAGGACACAGGAGAGCACTGAGGAGAGGACACAGGAGAGCACTGAGGAGAGGACACAGGAGAGCACTGAAGAGAGGACACAGGAGACCACAGAGGAGAGGACACAGGAGAGCACAGAGGAGAGGACACAGGAGAGCACAGAGGAGAGGACACAGGAGAGCACAGAGGAGAGCACACAGGAGAGCACACAGGAGAGCACTGAGGAGAGCAAGAAGGAGAAGACACAAGAGAGCACACAGGAGAGGACACAGGAGAGCACAGAGGAGTGGACACAGGAGACGACAGAGGAGAGGACAAAGGAGAGCACTGAAGAGAGGACACAGGAGAGCACTGAGGAGAGCAAGGAGGAGAAGACACAGGAGAGCACTGAGGAGAGGACACAGGAGAGCACTGAGGAGAGCAAGGAGGAGAAGACACAGGAGAGCACTGAGGAGAGCAAGGAGGAGAAGACACAGGAGAGCACTGAGGAGAGGACACAGGAGAGCACTGAGGAGAGGACACAGGAGAGCACTGAGGAGAGGACACAGGAGAGCACTGAGGAGAGGACACAGGAGAGCACTGAGGAGAGGACACAGGAGAGCACTGAGGAGAGGACACAGAAGAGCACTGAGGAGAGGACACAGGAAAGCACTGAGGAGAGGACACAGGAGAGCACTGAAGAGAGGACACAGGAGAGCACTGAGGAGAAGACACAGGAGAGCACAGAGGAGAGGACACAGGAGAGCAATGAGGAGAGGACACAGGAGAGCACTGAGGAGAGCAAGGAGGAGAAGACACAGGAGAGCACTGAGGAGAGGACACAGGAGAGCACTGAGGAGAGGACACAGGAGAGCACTGAGGAGAGGACACAGGAGAGCACTGAGGAGAGCAAGGAGGAGAAGACACAGGAGAGCACTGAGGAGAAGACACAGGAGAGGACACAGGAGAGCACAGAGGAGAGGACACAGGAGAGCACAGAGGAGAGGACACAGGAGAGCACAGAGGAGAGGACACAGGAGAGCACAGAGGAGAGCAAGGAGGAGAAGACACAGGAGAGCATTGAGGAGAGGACACAGGAGAGCACTGAGGAGAGGACACAGGCAAGCACTGAGGAGAGGACACAGGAGAGCACTGAAGAGAGGACACAGGAGAGCACTGAGGAGAGGACACAGGAGAGCACTGAGGAGAGGACACAGGAGAGTACAGAGGAGAGGGCACGGGAGAGCACTGAGGAGAGGACACAGGAGAGCACTGAGGAGAGGACACAGGAGAGCACTGAAGATAGGACACAGGAGTGCACTGAAGAGAGCAAGGAGGAGAAGACACAGGAGAGCACAGAGGAGAGGACACAGGAGAGCACAGAGGAGAGGACACAGGAGAGCACTGAGGAGAGGACACAGGAAAGCACTGAGGAGAGGACTGTCATGATTTGTAGTTTTGCCCTGTCCTGTATTTTGTATAATATGTAATTTAACTTTTCTCTGGTTGTATTTGCTGTAAATTAACCATGTCTCCTTCCCCAATACTTTGCAATGTCTTGTGATGTACCTGGACCATAATCTAATTTAGGCTTGTGTCAACAGCTAGTGGAACTTTGGCTATTGTTTCCTAAGCAGAAGATAACCTACAATACACATCCTGTAGACTCAGTGGAGCCCTTACATTTCTAGAATCTTCTGATGGACCAAACCATTGAATAGTAGGTGTGACCCCTACCCCCCTTCACATGGGCTGATTCCAAGAGCCCTGACAATACATTCGTGTTTTAAGATCAGTTGTGATTTGAGTGCAGACGTGAAGGAGTCACGAACTGAGTTGAGGACAGCTCATGATGTCCGTGGGATTGTGTGGAATCCTGTGGACTATTGCAGGGATTATTGTTATCGCATCTGGCACAAGGACTATCGTGAGGTGCCCGGATTTGTTTCCATCGTGTGGACTTATTGTGGCCTTCTCATGGACTCCAAGGACATTATGGATATTTGATGTTGTATGCTCCCTGCCTTAATAAATCTCGTTGGATCGTCCCTCGGCCTGTTGTCCCTTCTTGCTCTGTCGTATACCCCATCACAAACTGGTTGGCAGCGCTGGGATCAGAGCAGAAGGAATGGAGGACAATGGCCAATCAACATCTGGAACCAGCACCGCAGACTACAAGAACTGGACTGCGGTGAACCTACAAACAAGGGCCCGTGACCTGGGAGTCAGCTACAAGGGACTCTCCAAGGAGGAGCTGATTGAGGCTTTGGAAGGAGTTCGCCTGCAAGATGACGCTGAGGAAGGATCCCCACAGCAAATGGAGGAAAGACTGCAGCCGGAGGTAAATACCCAAAAAAGTCAGTGGGTTGTGTGGTACGAGGAGGAGTTGGCATTGCTGGGAGAAGAGGCTACCATAGAAGATAAGAGGGAGGCCATTCATAGAGCTCAAGAGAGGGCATTGCTGGAGAGGCAGCTCACTGTGGAAGCAGCTAGAAGCTCCAGACAGACTGTAACCCCAGCACCCACCATGAGGGAACTCCCCAGAGTGTCCCGCAAAGACTTCAAGCCGTTTAATGAGGCTTCAGGTGACATTGAGGGCTTCTTCCAGGACTATTCTAGAACATTATGCTGTGACCCCAGACACTTACAGGACCCAATTTCATACTTTAGCCTGTGATGAGGAAGTGTCCTTCAAGATGTATGCCCACAGACTCAAACAAATATGTCATCGCTGGCTGGAGGGAGAGGAGGCCTTAACTTGGGAGACCTTCCTCCAAGTCATCCTAAAAGAGCAATTTTACTTCAAGTGCTGAGATCTGGGAATGGGTGCGTGAAAGGAGACCAGCCACTGTGGAGGAAGCTGCAGCTCTAGCTGATGAGGCTCTCACCATCAAGCCTCAGTGGAAAAAACTACTACTCAGTGAGAAAAAAAACTACCAGCCCCCCAACGCTGGCGGCCCCTGGTCCTTTGGCCTCCAATATGCACCATCCCACTAGACCATCAACTCATGGTGACCTTCGTGTGACTGTGCCTCGCATTACTCCTGCTCCACCTTCGGGACTACGACGTGGAGGAAGAATCCCAGAGCACAGATGTTATAGATGTGGGCAGCCTGGGCATCTGCAATTCCAATGTCCAGGCGTTCGGAGGCAGGACAGCTACAGACAGCCTTTGCCTGTTCATTATCTACAGACACCCTCACCAGGAGAAGAGATGGACTCAGTCCCTGCAGACGTTCTTCTAGGAAATGATGTGGGAAATCTTCATTGCCACTTTGTCGGTGCGGTAACCAGAAGTCAAGCCAAGAGAGCAGCAAATGTGGACGTGTACAACCCATCCATGGAAATGAGGCCACCAGAACTGCCGTCACAGCTGGTGAGTGGTTCTTCTTGTGGGGACAATGTGAGTGTTACTTGGGATAAAGTTCAGTTTAGACAAGAGGTGGATACTGACCCCACCCTAGCTAGTTTTAGAGCTCGAGCTGAGATAGGGCAGTTGGGGGAGAACGGGGAAAGAATTATCAGAGAAAATGGACTTCTGTATCGGGTTAACAATGCTGACTCCCTAGATAAGCCCTGGACTTATAGCAAACAGCTGATTGTTCCTCAGAAATACAGAATTCCGCTATTACACCTTACTCATGACATTCCTACTGCTGGCCATCAAGGCAAAACCCACACTGAGAGACGATTGACTCAATCTTTCTATTGGCCTGGGATTTCCCAAGCCGTAGCGCATTTCTGCCGAACTTGCGACATATGTCAGCGTAGAGGGCGACCCGGAGATCACCCAAAGGCACCCCTGCAACCGCTCCCTATAATAGAAGAACCCTTTCAAAGAGTAGCTGTCGATATCAATGGACCTCTGGCTAAACCAAGTAAATCTGGAAAGCAGTACATTCTCACTGTTGTGGACTATGCCACCCGATATCCGGAAGCTGTGGCCTTGTCAAGTATTTCTGCAGCCAAGGTGGTCGAGGCCCTGGTTACCATTTTCACCAGAGTAGGATTCCCCAGTGAGATCTTGTCAGACCAAGGCTCCCAGTTCATGTCAGAGCTGGTCCAGTGTCTGCGGCGCACCTGTGGTGTACGAGCGATCCGAACGACCCCGTATCGTCCCCAAACAAATGGACTTTGTGAACGATTCAATGGCACTCTGAAGAATATGCTGAGGGCCTTCATTGACAGAGATTCAGACTGGGAGAAGTACCTACCCCATCTCTTGTTTGCCTATCGGGAAGTTCCCCAGGAGTCCGCCGGGTTTTCCCCCTTTGAACTACTCTATGGAAGAAAGGTCCGAGGACCCTTAACCCTGCTAAAAGAATATTAGGAGGGACAAGTTGAAGATACAGGATCCCCTGTTGTCCCTTATGTCCTAAAGCTGCGAGAAACCCTGGCTCAACTCGCTAGTTTAGCCCAGAGTCATGTGCGTATGGCTCAAACCAGACAGAAGACATGGTATGACCTTAAAGCACGCTATCGGGAGTTTGTAGAAGGACAACAGGTCTTAATGATTGTTCCCCATCGGCAGAATAAACTGCAGACAACATGGGAGGGTCCCTTCCGGGTTCTCAGAAAACTTAATGATACCAATTATCTTCTTGCTTTAGATGATCAGGAGCTAAGACAAACGACTGTCCATGTGAATGATTAAGTAGTACCATGACCGGAACCTTCCAATGATAGCAAGCTGTCAGCTAGCTTCAGAAGACGGTCAAGAGGATGAGGACTCCCTACCTGATCTCGTGGAAGCAGCGAGAGCCCCATCCACTGTGGAAC
Source organism: Dendrobates tinctorius (assembly GCF_039654945.1). NCBI lineage: Eukaryota > Metazoa > Chordata > Amphibia > Anura > Dendrobatidae > Dendrobates > Dendrobates tinctorius. The sequence continues at coordinate 729,685 of NW_027361942.1, forward strand.
AGGTTCCTCTGGGAGATCACCTGGATTCCTTGCAGAAAAAACAGATGCTGGGAGTGCTTCAACAGAGACGTGCTGCTTTCTCATCCCAACCAGGTCGAACCACCGTCACCCAACATCATGTGGACACTCAGGGTATCCATCCCATACAACAGGCTCCTTACCGGGTACCTGAATCTGTTCAAAACACCATGCAGCACGAACTGGAGGAGATGTTACAGCTTGGGGTAATCCAGGCCTCCCATAGCCCTTGGGCCTCTCCTGTGGTGTTAGTACCGAAGAAGGATGGGAGTACTCGATTTTGTGTGGACTATCGACGACTAAACGACCATACCGTCAGCGATCCTTACCCAATGCCCCGTATTGACAAACTTCTAGACCGACTGGCTGGGTCCCGATATGTCACTACCTTGGATCTCAGTAAGGGATACTGGCAAATCCCTCTCACGGAGGAAGGGAGAGAACGGTCCGCTTTTATAACCCCCTTTGGTCTGTATGAATTTCTAAGCATGCCTTTTGGAATGAAGAATGGCCCGGCAACCTTCCAGTGAATGGTGGACCAGATCCTCCGGGGATGTGGTGACTTTGCTTATGCCTACTTGGATGATATCGCCATCTTCAGCCAGACGTGGGAGGAACATCTGAATCAAGTAGCCATTATTCTTGACCTGATCCTTGCAGCCGGCCTAACCATTCGACCCGATAAATGCCAATTGGGGATGGGTGAAGTCCAGTACCTAGGGCATAGAGTAGGAGGAGGGAAGCTCCGTCCTGAACCTGCCAAAATCCAGGCTATTAGAGACTGGCCTGTACCCTAAACTAAGAAACAAGTTATGGCTTTTTGGGCACTGCCAGTTATTACCGAAAATTTGTTTCGCATTTCAGCACTGTGGCCAAGCCTCTTACCGACCTGACCAAGAAAACGATGCCCCAGCTGGTGATCTGAACTCCAGCCTGTGATGAGGCTTTTAACCGGCTGAAGGACGCTCTGGTCTGTGACCCTGTTCTGGCTGCTCCAGATTACAAGAGGAGATTCATTGTGCAGACGGACGCCTCTGCTTATGGACTGGGAGCTGTCCTCAGCCAGGTGAATGCAGCTGAGGACGAACACCCCATCGCCTACCTTAGCAGGAAACTGCTGGACCGAGAAGTGGCCTATGCAACTGTTGAAAAAGAATGTCTGGCTGTAGTGTGGGCCCTAAGGCCGTATCTGTATGGACGAGAATTCACTGTCACTACTGATCACAATCCCCTCACCTGGCTGAACAGAGTCTCTGGGGACAATGGACGCTTACTACGATGGAGCCTGGCTCTGCAGCCCTATAACTTTACCATACAGTATGGAAGAGGCAGCCAACACCAAAATGCAGATGGACTGTCCAGGCAAGAGGAGCCCTGAGTCTGGTCAGCCATGCCTGTGTGTACTTAACAAGCGACCTGTAGAGGTCCCTAGTACGTACACAAATTGGGAGGGGAAGGGATTGTCATGATTTGTAGTTTTGCCCTGTCCTGTATTTTGTATAATATGTCATGTAACTTTCCTCTGGTTGTATTTGCTGTAAATTAACCATGTCTCCTTCCCCCAATACTTTGCAATGTCTTGTGATGTACCTGGACCATAATCTAATTTAGGCTTATGTCAACAGCTAGTGGAACTGTGGCTATTGCTTCCTAAGCAGAAGATAACCTACAATACACATCCTGTAGACTCAGTGGAGCCCTTACATTTCTAGAATCTTCTGATGGACCAAACCATTGAATAGTAGGTGTGACCCCTACCCCCCTTCAGATGGGCTGATCCCAGGAGCCCTGACAATACATTCTTGTTTTAAGATCAGTTGTGATTTGAGTGCAGATGTGAAGGAGTCACGAACTGAGTTGAGGCCAGCTCGTGACGTCCGTGCGATTGTGTGGAATCCTGTGGACTATTGCAAGGATTATTGCTATCGTATCTGGCACAAGGACTATCGTGAGGTGCCCGGATTTGTTTCCATCGTGTGGACTTATTGTGGACTTCTCATGGACTCCAAGGACATTATGAATATTTGATGTTGCCTTAATAAATCTCACTGGATCGTCCCTCGGCCTGTTGTCCCTTCTTGCTCCGTCGTATACCCCGTCACAAGGACACAGGAGAGCACAGAGAAGACACAGGAGAGCACAGAGGAGAGGACACAGCAGAGCACAGAGGAGAGGACACAGCAGAGCACTGAGGAGAGGACACAGGAGAGCACTGAGGAGAGGACACATGAGAGCACTGAGGAGAGGACACAGGAGAGCACTGAGGAGAGGACACAGGAGAGCACTGAGGAGAGGACACAGGAGAGCACTGAGGAGAAGACACAGGAGAGCACTGAGGAGAGCAAGGAGGAGAAGACACAGGAGAGCACAGAGGAGAGGACACAGGAGAGCACTGACGAGAGGGCACAGGAGAGCACTGACGAGAGGGCACAGGACAGCACTGACGAGAGGGCACAGGACAGCACTGACGAGAGGGCACAGGAGAGCACTGACGAGAGGGCACAGGAGAGCACTGACGAGAGGGCACAGGAGAGCACTGACGAGAGGGCACAGGAGAGCACTGACGAGAGGGCACAGGAGAGCACTGACGAGAGGGCACAGGAGAGCACTGACGAGAGGGCACAGGAGAGCACTGACGAGAGGGCACAGGAGAGCACTGACGAGAGGGCACAGGAGAGCACTGACGAGAGGGCACAGGAGAGCACTGACGAGAGGGCACAGGAGAACACTGACGAGAGGGCACAGGAGAGCACTGACGAGAGGGCACAGGAGAGCACTGACGAGAGGGCACAGGAGAGCACTGACGAGAGGGCACAGGAGAGCACTGACGAGAGGGCACAGGAGAGCACTGAGGAGAGGACACAGGAGACCACTGAGGAGAGGACACAGGAGACCACTGAGGAGAGGACACAGGAGACCACTGAGGAGAGGACACAGGAGACCACTGAGGAGAGCAAGGAGGAGAAGACACAGGAGAGCACAGAGGAGAGGACACAGGAGAGCACAGAGGAGAGGACACAGCAGAGCACAGAGGAGAGGACACAGCAGAGCACAGAGGAGAGGACACAGGAGAGCACTGAGGAGAGCAAGGAGGAGAGCACTGAGGAGAGGGCACAGGAGAGTACTGAGGAGAGGACACAGGAGAGCACTGAGGAGAGGGCACAGGAGAGCACAGAGGAGAGGGCACAGGAGAGCACAGAGGAGAGGACACAGCAGAGCACAGAGGAGAGGACACAGCAGAGCACAGAGGAGAGGACACAGCAGAGCACAGAGGAGAGGACACAGGAGAGCACTGAGGAGAGCAAGGAGGAGAGCACTGAGGAGAGGGCACAGGAGAGCACTGAGGAGAGGACACAGGAGAGCACAGAGGAGAGGGCACAGGAGAGCACAGAGGAGAGGGCACAGGAGAGCACAGAGGAGAGGACACAGCAGAGCACAGAGGAGAGGACACAGCAGAGCACAGAGGAGAGGACACAGCAGAGCACAGAGGAGAGGACACAGGAGAGCACAGAGGAGAGGACACAGGAGAGCACAGAGGAGAGGACACAGGAGAGCACCGAGGAGAGCAAGGAGGAGAGCACTGAGGAGAGGACTCAGGAGAGCACAGAGGAGAGGGCACAGGAGAGCACTGAGGAGAGGACACAGGAGACCACTGACGAGAGGACACAGGAGAGCACAGAGGAGAGGACACAGGAGAGCACAGAGGAGAGGACACAGCAGAGCACAGAGGAGAGGACACAGCAGAGCACAGAGGAGAGGACACAGCAGAGCACAGAGGAGAGGACACAGCAGAGCACAGAGGAGAGGACACAGGAGAGCACTGAGGAGAGCAAGGAGGAGAGCACTGAGGAGAGGGCACAGGAGAGCACTGAGGAGAGGACACAGGAGAGCACAGAGGAGAGGGCACAGGAGAGCACAGAGGAGAGGGCACAGGAGAGCACAGAGGAGAGGACACAGCAGAGCACAGAGGAGAGGACACAGCAGAGCACAGAGGAGAGGACACAGCAGAGCACAGAGGAGAGGACACAGGAGAGCACAGAGGAGAGGACACAGGAGAGCACAGAGGAGAGGACACAGGAGAGCACCGAGGAGAGCAAGGAGGAGAGCACTGAGGAGAGGACTCAGGAGAGCACAGAGGAGAGGGCACAGGAGAGCACTGAGGAGAGGACACAGGAGACCACTGACGAGAGGACACAGGAGAGCACAGAGGAGAGGACACAGGAGAGCACAGAGGAGAGGACACAGCAGAGCACAGAGGAGAGGACACAGCAGAGCACAGAGGAGAGGACACAGCAGAGCACAGAGGAGAGGACACAGCAGAGCACAGAGGAGAGGACACAGCAGAGCACAGAGGAGAGGACACAGCAGAGCACAGAGGAGAGGACACAGCAGAGCACAGAGGAGAGGACACAGCAGAGAACAGAGGAGAGGACACAGGAGAGCACAGAGGAGAGGACACAGGAGAGCACCGAGGAGAGCAAGGAGGAGAGCACTGAGGAGAGGACTCAGGAGAGCACAGAGGAGAGGGCACAGGAGAGCACTGAGGAGAGGACACAGGAGAGCACTGAGGAGAGGACACAGGAGAGCACTGAGGAGAGGACACAGGAGATCACTGAGGAGAGGACACAGGAGAGCACTGAGGAGAGGACACAGGAGAGCACTGAGGAGAGGACACAGGAGAGCACTGAGGAGAGGACACAGGAGAGCACTGAGGAAAGGACACAGGAGAGCACTGAGGAGAGGACACAGGAGAGCACTGAGGAGAGGACACAGGAGAGCACTGAGGAGAGCAAGGAGGAGAGCACTGAGGAGAGGACTCAGGAGAGCACCGAGGAGAGCAAGGAGGAGAGCACTGAGGAGAGGACTCAGGAGAGCACAGAGGAGAGGACACAGGAGAGCACCGAGGAGAGCAAGGAGGAGAGCACTGAGGAGAGGACTCAGGAGAGCACAGAGGAGAGGGCACAGGAGAGCACTGAGGAGAGGACACAGGAGAGCACTGAGGAGAGGACACAGGAGAGCACTGAAGAGAGGACACAGCAGAGCACAGAGGAGAGGACACAGGAGAGCACAGAGGAGAGGACACAGGAGAGCACCGAGGAGAGCAAGGAGAGCACTGAGGAGAGGACTCAGGAGAGCACTGAGGAGAGGACTCAGGAGAGCACTGAGGAGAGGACTCAGGAGAGCACAGAGGAGAGGACTCAGGAGAGCACAGAGGAGAGGGCACAGGAGAGCACTGAGGAGAGGACACAGGAGAGCACTGAGGAGAGGTCACAGGAGAGCACTGAGGAGAGGACACAGGAGATCACTGAGGAGAGGACACAGGAGAGCACTGAGGAGAGGACACAGGAGAGCACTGAGTAGAGGACACAGGAGAGCACTGAGGAGAGGACTCAGGAGAGCACTGAGGAGAGGACTCAGGAGAGCACTGAGGAGAGGGCACAGGAGAGCACTGAGGAGAGGACACAGGAGAGCACTGAGGAGAGAACACAGGAGAGCACTGAGGAGAGGACTCAGGAGAGCACTGAGGAGAGGACACAGGAGAGCACTGAGTAGAGGACACAGGAGAGCACTGATGAGAGGGCACAGCAGAGCACAGAGGAGAGGACACAGCAGAGCACAGAGGAGAGGACACAGCAGAGCACAGAGGAGAGGGCACAGGAGAGCACTGAGGAGAGGACACAGGAGAGCACTGAGGAGAGGGCACAGGAGAGCACTGAGGAGAGGACACAGGAGAGCACTGAGGAGAGGACACAGGAGAGCACAGAGGAGAGGACACAGGAGAGCACAGAGGAGAGGACACAGGAGAGCACTGAGGAGAGCAAGGAGGAGAGCACTGAGGAGAGGACTCAGGAGAGCACCGAGGAGAGGACACAGGAGAGCACTGAAGAGAGGACACAGGAGATCACTGAGGAGAGGACACAGGAGATCACTGAGGAGAGGACACAGGAGAGCACTGAGGAGAGGACACAGGAGAGCACTGAGGAGAGGACACAGGAGAGCACTGAGGAAAGGACACAGGAGAGCACTGAGGAGAGGACACAGGAGAGCACTGAGGAGAGGACACAGGAGAGCACCGAGGAGAGCAAGGAGGAGAGCACTGAGGAGAGGACTCAGGAGAGCACAGAGGAGAGGACACAGGAGAGCACAGAGGAGAGGACACAGGAGAGCACCGAGGAGAGCAAGGAGGAGAGCACTGAGGAGAGGACTCAGGAGAGCACAGAGGAGAGGGCACAGGAGAGCACTGAGGAGAGGACACAGGAGAGCACTGAGGAGAGGACACAGGAGAGCAATGAGGAGAGGACACAGGAGAGCACTGAAGAGAGGACACAGGAGATCACTGAGGAGAGGACACAGGAGAGCACTGAGGAGAGGACACAGGAGAGCACTGAGGAGAGGACACAGGAGAGCACTGAGGAGAGGGCACAGGAGAGCACTGAGGAGAGGACACAGGAGAGCACTGAGGAGAGGACACAGGAGAGCACTGAGGAGAGGGCACAGGAGAGCACTGAGGAGAGGGCACAGGAGAGCACTGAAGAGAGGACACAGGAGATCACTGAGGAGAGGACACAGGAGAGCACAGAGGAGAGGACACAGGAGAGCACTGAGGAGAGGACACAGGAGAGCACTGAAGAGAGGACACAGGAGATCACTGAGGAGAGGACACAGGAGAGCACTGAGGAGAGCAAGGAGGAGAGCACTGAGGAGAGGACTCAGGAGAGCACAGAGGAGAGGGCACAGGAGAGCACTGAGGAGAGGACACAGGAGAGCACTGAGGAGAGGACACAGGAGAGCACTGAAGAGAGGACACAGGAGAGCACTGAAGAGAGGACACAGCAGAGCACAGAGGAGAGGACACAGCAGAGCACAGAGGAGAGGACACAGCAGAGCACAGAGGAGAGGACACAGGAGAGCACCGAGGAGAGCAAGGAGGAGAGCACTGAGGAGAGGACTCAGGAGAGCACAGAGGAGAGGGCACAGGAGAGCACTGAGGAGAGGACACAGGAGAGCACTGAGGAGAGGACACAGGAGAGCACAGAGGAGAGGACACAGCAGAGCACAGAGGAGAGGACACAGCAGAGCACAGAGGAGAGGACACAGCAGAGCACAGAGGAGAGGACACAGCAGAGCACAGAGGAGAGGACACAGCAGAGCACAGAGGAGAGGACACAGGAGAGCACAGAGGAGAGGACACAGGAGAGCACCGAGGAGAGCAAGGAGGAGAGCACTGAGGAGAGGACTCAGGAGAGCACTGAGGAGAGGACACAGGAGAGCACTGAAGAGAGGACACAGGAGATCACTGAGGAGAGGACACAGGAGATCACTGAGGAGAGGACACAGGAGAGCACTGAGGAGAGGACACAGGAGAGCACTGAGGAGAGGACACAGGAGAGCACTGAGGAGAGGACACAGGAGAGCACTGAGGAGAGGGCACAGGAGAGCACTGAGGAGAGGGCACAGGAGAGCACTGAGGAGAGGACACAGGAGAGCACTGAGGAAAGGACACAGGAGAGCACTGAGGAAAGGACACAGGAGAGCACTGAGGAGAGGACACAGGAGATCACTGAGGAGAGGACACAGGAGAGCACTGAGGAGAGGACACAGGAGAGCACTGAGGAGAGGACACAGGAGAGCACTGAGGAAAGGACACAGGAGAGCACTGAGGAGAGGACACAGGAGATCACTGAGGAGAGGACACAGGAGAGCACTGAGGAGAGGACACAGGAGAGCACCGAGGAGAGCAAGGAGGAGAGCACTGAGGAGAGGACTCAGGAGAGCACAGAGGAGAGGACACAGGAGAGCACAGAGGAGAGGACACAGGAGAGCACCGAGGAGAGCAAGGAGGAGAGCACTGAGGAGAGGACTCAGGAGAGCACAGAGCAGAGGGCACAGGAGAGCACTGAGGAGAGGACACAGGAGAGCACTGAGGAGAGGATACAGGAGAGCAATGAGGAGAGGACACAGGAGAGCACTGAAGAGAGGACACAGGAGATCACTGAGGAGAGGACACAGGAGAGCACTGAGGAGAGGACACAGGAGAGCACTGAGGAGAGGACACAGGAGAGCACTGAGGAGAGGGCACAGGAGAGCACTGAGGAGAGGACACAGGAGAGCACTGAGGAGAGGACACAGGAGAGCACTGAGGAGAGGGCACAGGAGAGCACTGAGGAGAGGGCACAGGAGAGCACTGAAGAGAGGACACAGGAGATCACTGAGGAGAGGGCACAGGAGAGCACAGAGGAGAGGACACAGGAGAGCACAGAGGAGAGGGCACAGGAGAGCACTGAGGAGAGGACACAGGAGAGCACTGAGGAGAGGACACAGGAGAGCACTGAGGAGAGGACACAGGAGATCACTGAGGAGAGGACACAGGAGAGCACTGAGGAGAGGACACAGGAGAGCACTGAAGAGAGGACACAGGAGATCACTGAGGAGAGGACACAGGAGAGCACTGAGGAGAGGACACAGGAGAGCACTGAAGAGAGGACACAGGAGATCACTGAGGAGAGGACACAGGAGAACACTGAGGAGAGGACACAGGAGATCACTGAGGAGAGGACACAGGAGAGCACTGAGGAGAGGACACAGGAGATCACTGAGGAGAGGACACAGGAGAGCACTGAGGAGAGGACACAGGAGAGCACTGAGGAGAGGACACAGGAGAGCACTGAAGAGAGGACACAGGAGAGCACTGAGGAGAGGACACAGGAGAGCACTGAGGAGAGGACACAGGAGAGCACTGAAGAGAGGACACAGGAGATCACTGAGGAGAGGACACAGGAGATCACTGAGGAGAGGACACAGAAGATCACTGAGGAGAGGACACAGGAGAGCACTGAGGAGAGGACACAGGAGAGCACTGAGGAGAGGACACAGGAGAGCACTGAGGAGAGGACACAGGAGAGCACTGAGGAGAGGACACAGGAGAGCACTGAGGAGAGGACACAGGAGAGCACTGAGGAGAGGGCACAGGAGAGCACTGAGGAGAGGACACTGGAGCACACTGAGAAGAGGGCACAGGAGAGCACTGAGGAGAGGACACAGGAGAGCACTGAGGAGAGGGCACAGGAGAGCACTGACGAGAGGGCACAGGAGAGCACTGAGGAGAGGACACTGGAGCACACTGAGAAGAGGGAACAGGAGAGCACACAGGAGAGCACTGAGGAAAGGACACAGGAGAGCACTGAGGAGAGGACACAGGAGAGCACTGAGGAGAGGACACAGGAGAGCACTGAGGAGAGGACACAGGAGAGCACTGAGGAGAGGACACAGGAGAGCACTGAGGAGAGGACACAGGAGAGCACTGAGGAGAGGACACAGGAGAGCACTGAGGAGAGGACACAGGAGAGCACTGAGGAGAGGACACAGGAGAGCACTGAGGAGAGGACACAGGAGAGCACAGAGGAGAGGACACAGGAGAGCACAGAGGAGAGGACACAGGAGAGCACTGAGGAGAGGACACAGGAGAGCACTGAGGAGAGGACACAGGAGAGCACTGAGGAGAGGACACAGGAGAGCACTGAGGAGAGGACACAGGAGAGCACTGAGGAGAGGACACAGGAGAGCACTGAGGAGAGGACACAGGAGAGCACTGAGGAGAGGACACAGGAGAGCACTGAGGATAGGACACTGGAGCACACTGAGAAGAGGACTGTAGAATGCCCCAGAGAGAGGAGATATGATTGCAATGAGCAGAGTTAAATACACACAGCTGACCCCTTTGATCCAAGAGGAAGAGTCATAGTGTAACGCTGGTGGGTGTGGACCCATTGCGCCACTCCTGGGCAGTCCCTGAGATTGCAGCAGCTGACCAGAGAATCAGAGGTACGTTTTCAAGGTACAGAGGGGCAAGGCAGCATCATAGCCAAACGGTCTGAGGTCGGGGCATGCAGCACAGGATCAGTAAACGTAGAGCAGAGATGTCAGACAGGACTGAGAAACAGCCATGAATGGATGCTAACAGCATAGGAGGGCTGCCTAATAAAGGCTAAAAGGCTCTGTTAGCATGGGAAAAACCAGGGAACCTTATCTCTGCAGAACCTAACAGGGTTCATTCCTGCAGAAACCGGGCATGCCATAAATGTCACAAGCAGACCAGTGCAACATGAGGTAGACTAGTGGACCAGCCAGATATGGAGAGAAACTGCACAGTGAGTAGAGGGGCGCTGAGGAGACATATGAGTTACCACTGTGATAGCACCCCACTTATACACCCTCCTTTATTGGCCAGTCCATCGGAGGAACTTCTGAGGGATGACAGGGGTCTGGATGTTCCCAGAGGGTTCCTAAGACATATCTTTGAGTCCTAAACCCCTTCAGACAACTAAATAGTCTTTCCCCAGACCTTCTTAAAGTCCAAAATATCCTTTACCTTTAACACATCCAAAGAGCCTTCAGCAACGGACGTATGGGCAAGAGAGCGAACCTTGGAGAATCAATTCACGACTACTGGCTTCAAGAGCGTTACCTGGAAGGCATTCGGGATCGTTAGTCTTTGTGGCAGCTGACGTTTATAGAGCACTGGGATGACCAGTCTGAGAATCTTGAAAGGACCAAGGTACCGAGGAGCAAACTTGTATGAAGACACCTTCAGTCGAATGTTCTGTGAAGTTGCTATAAAATGCAGCAGCTGCAGGAATCCCAAAGTAGTAGAAATAGGAGAGGGTTCTTGTACTTGCACCCAGTCATCCTGAAGGGCAGGGATGAAGTGATGAAGGTCGCTCTCGAGGATCTGGTTTACCCATTCCACTTGCCCATTGGTGTGCGGATGGTATGCGGAGGAGAAGTCCAGCTCGACATTCAGAAGTTTGCACAGGGCTCTCCAAAACTTAGACGTGAACTGCACTCCACGATCAGAGACTATGTGGAGAACCATGCAGACGAAATACATGCTGGAAGACTTGCATGGCGAGCTGGGGAGTAGAGGGAATGCCGGCCAAAGATATGAAATGATTCATCCTAGCGAACCAATCAACCACCACCCAGATGGTGTTGCAACCCAAGGAGATGAGCAGATCCGTGATGAAATCCATAGCGATATGTTGCCAGGAAGCAGAAGGTACCAGCAGAGGCTGGAGGAAACCAAAAGACTTGTGTTCACAATGTGATAGAAACATGTTTATGAAGTCCTGGACATCCTTGAACATCAAGGGTCACCAGAAGAGGCGAGTAATCAGCATATGCCCATATGAATGGCAAACTCGGACTTATGTCTCCAGGACAGAATTTTCAACCTGCTAATAGAGAGGACAAAGGCCTTGCCCAGAGGAATGTACTTTAAAAGGCCAGGGGATGCCTCAATAATCCTGATCCGGGTGTGCTGTGCCGCCTAAGTTATGTTTTTATGGTTTCCATACATTGTGTTATTTTCCATGCCGTGTATAATAGTCCTGAATTTGCTCTGATGCCACCTGCTGTCTTTTTTCTGTATGGCAGCCTGCAGCTAATTAATTCTTCACCTTTCACTTCCGGTTCAGAGGTCACACCTTCTCTTCCTGCTTGCAGCCATTCTTAGTTTCACTTTCACCTGGGAGGGACATGCTTGTACCGAGCTGTGAAAGGCATCAGTTTTTCGACCACTTTGCTGTATCACTTTGATAACACTCTGCATTTCTGGAGAACCTATTGTATTACCAATCATACGTTGTATGTCCAGATTTCCAATTAAACAAGTCTGGACTTCACAATCCCTGGTGTGCATCATCTCTCCGGACACTGAGCAACATGATCCTGTCTGCCCTGCATTAAGGAAACGGAAGGTAGGAATCTCTCCCAGCCCCAATCAACTACACCTCCATTCGCCTCATATGGGGACAGAACACCAGGTCGATGATGTGCTGAAAGATTCAACCGCTCGGTGGACTGCAAGAAGGTCAGATATTTATGATCTGTGTAAATCATCACCGGGGAGTTGACATCCTCCAGTAGATGTTTCCTCTCTTCAAGAACCATCCCGATAGCCAGAAGTTCACCATCTCCAATAGTATAATTTATCTCAGCCAGTGAAAACAGTTTGGAGTGAAAACTGCAAGAGACAGACTTCTCCAAGGAAGTTCTTTGTAGAAGCACTGCCCCGGCAACTGCGCTTACCTCCAAGAGAAACTCCTTCTTAGTATCAGGGTGATGCAGTGTGGGGAGGAGGACCCCCATATAGTGTTTGGGCCGGAACCAAGGGGACCGCCATCAGAGTTATTGAAGGAAGCACAACAGGGGGATAACAAAGGGAGACATGCGACTGAGGTTGTCAGGGCAACGGGGAAGGGGCTAGGGTAAAAGGAGCAGGGGACGCGCTGAAGTGGCAGTTGGGGAAGAGAGGGAGTGAAGGCAAAACGCAGGGTGACTTGCAGGGGCACCGAGAGGAGCCTGCGAGGAGAAAGTAACCGATTGACCGACAAGAGAGACGTGAGAGACTGTGCCCAGAGACTGCTCCCCTCTCCCGTTCTGAGAGAATTATCCCCGCTAACCCCCGCCTTGAAGGGAGAGGAACTATACCTCCGGTTGTGGCCGTGAGTACTGGTAACCAGGCCACAGAGACCTGGGCCCTTCCCCCATCACGCCGACCCGGCCATCATCGGCCTCAAGATACGCCACATTGTCACAGGCGGGATAAAAGGCTCGCTACCCTGGCTTAGGAAGAGACTCCTTGGTAAAGGACGGCTACAGGCCTTTCTGGGGAACTGCGTCATCACCGCGCACCACCTCCATCATTTACTTCAGGGCCCATTGAGCCCCAACGGCACTGCTTTCTTCAGGGCCTGTTGTGCCCCAGCCTTAGCGTTTTCTTCAGGGCCTGTTGCGCCCCAGCAGCAGCATTTTCTTCAGGGCCTGTTGTGCCCCACCGGCAGCGTATCCTTCAGGGCCTGTTGCGCCCCAGCGGCAGCGTTACCTTCAGGGCCTGTTGCGCCCCAACGTCCCCGTTTCCTTCAGGGCCTGTTGCGCCCCAGCGGCAGTGTTTCCTTCAGGGCCTGTTGCGCCCCAGCGGCAGCGTTACCTTCAGGGCCTGTTGCTCCCCAACGTCCCCGTTTCCTTCAGGGCCTGTTGCGCCCCAACGTCCTCGTTTTCTTCAGGGCTTGTTGCGCCCCAACGGTATTATTTTCTTCAGGGCCTGTTGCCCCCACTGACGTCACTTTCCTCAGGACAGCCGCCTCAGCGACCTCAACGCGGCCACGCTACTGAACCCCGCAGTCCCTGAAAGGCTAAGTGAAACTATATTTGGTTAAGTTTGTTGAGTCCCTGCGTGGACTGTTGGTGTTGTTTCTTTTTCCTTGTTTTGTTCAGCCAAGCCCATCGGCTAGAGTTATATAAACGTGATTTCGAAAACCACCATTCGTCTAGTGTCTCGTCACTGCATCCTGCGAACCTGTCAGTCTCCGAGCGTAGATGGTGGTGGCGCAGGTCAGGGGGAAGCTGTAGACTCTGTAAATAATGAGGGCCCCCGTACTAGCATTTCATTGGGGGCCATACTGAACAACCTGCCTAGATTCTCCGGCTCCAATACTATGCTATGGAGCTGGACAGAGCGAATGCGGGGGCTCTTTCGGATGCACCCAATGACCCCTGACCTGGAAGCTGCAGTGGCACTCATGGCCCTAGACGGGGAGGTGCAGAGGTCAGTGATGTTGAAACCTCCGGGGCACCGCAACACTTTTGAAAAGGTGTTGCAGATAGTGGAACAGACCCACGGGGATCCCACTAATGTGGGAGAGTTAAGGACCCGTCTGTTTAGCCGGATGCAGGCAGAGGGGGAGACGATTACTCAGTATATGAATGTACTCCAAGAGTTGCATACGGCTATTGAAAGAAAAGACGGGGTAGGGGTAGGACCTGTTGACATTACCCTACGTGACCTACTGGTGACTGGACTGCGAGATCCCCTGATAAAGCAGGCATTACGGGAACAGTTCAGAATGAATCCCCAAATAGACTTTTCAGAAGTGGGAAGTCAGGCACGGGTTCGGGAGCAAGAGCAGGGGATGGCGGTCCCCGTGGGGAAGGTCCGAGGTGTGGAGGGTTAGGGTTAGGGTTAGTGCTCCCAGTATGGTTCGGCCCCCACAGATAGTGGGTTTGGCTCAACAGCTGGTCCGACAACAGAATGTAGGTGTAGCTTCAGAACGACGAAGGCAGGGATGACGATTGTCGAGGACGACAATGGACAAAGGAAGGAGAAGTGTAGGGAAGATGACCTGATGGACGGACGGACTAGTCAGAGTGAAGAAGGAAAGGTTTGCACAGTTTAGGTAGGTGTCAGTTATTACAGTGGGGAAACAGCTAGGAAAGTGTAGTGGACGTGCAGTACCTTGGGTTGACCATTAGATGGCAGGGAGGAGTGTGAGCAAAGGACTTGACAACAGCTTAGGGCTTTAGAAACCGTTGGTCATGGGGGGCGGGGTTACAGTGACAGGGGACCGGGAGAGCTATAAATACTGAGGGAGGGTTCCAGAAGGTTCCAGTCCCCAGGGGGAGCTCCAGTGACAGGAGGACTGCGACAGTCTGTGCGCTGTGAGGAGAATCTAAACCAGGGGGACTGAGGAGAGAGAACATCAGGGGGGTGGTCCTGACAGGAAGGACCGCAGAAGAGACGAGGCATTGGGTGTGAGACACCATATTTGACACGACGACTGATCAGTGGAAGCGCTGTTGGTTTACGGTCCTAAGGCGGCCACAGTGACGGACCTGTCAGGAGCGTCGACGAGTGAAGAGGGGACGGTGTACGCACACGCGTCCCCAGTACAGAGTAAGCGGCCCTGGAAACAGAGGGCCGTGAGGTAAAGAAAGTGCGGTGTGCTCTGAGGCCGTCAGACGGAGGGCAAGTGAAATAAACTTGGACCTGTTGCACCCAGAATCTGCCTCCATCTTGTCTCTGTTTCGTCTCTGCGTGGTAAGAAGAGAGGGACCACCCCCCAGCTTGGCCACTGACCCTACATTTGCGTGGACTGTTGGTGTTTCTTTCCTTGTTTTGTTCAGCCTAGCCCATCAGCTAGAGTTATATAAACGTGATTTCGAAAACCACCATTCGTCTAGTGTCTCGTCACTGCATCCTGCGAACCTGTCCGACCCTACACTTGGCGTAGTCGGCAGGATGAACGGCTGAGAGAAATCCGCATAAGCCAACACTGGGGCATCCGAGAGTGCAGCCTTAAGATCTCGGAAGGCCTCTTCCTGAGGGTGTTGCCACTGGATTTTTCGCCCATTGGCCCCAGCGGGAGCCCCCTTCAGCAGGTCATGCAGGGCTCGAGCTCGACATGCAAAATTCTTTACGAAACGACGGTAATATCCAGCTAACCCCAGAAAAGCCTGCACATCTTTCACCGTCTCGGGGGTAGGCCATTCCTGGATAGCAGCAACCTTCTCCCGGGACGGCCTCACACCCTCTGCTGAAACGACATGACCCAGATACTCAATCTGAGAGCGAAATAGGTGGCATTTCTGAGGCTTCAACTTAAACCCGTACTTTTGCAGCCGGCTGAGTACCTGTCCCAACCGCTTCAGGTGGTCCTCGAAGGAGGCGGCATAGACAATGATGTCGTCCAGGTGGCCTCAAAATTGAGATCTCCTAAACATCGCTCCATCAATCGCTGAAAGGTCCCGGGGGCGTTGGCCAGCCCGAATGGCATACTATTAAACTCAAACAGTCCCATGGGCATTATGAACGCCGTCTTAGCTCTGTCCTCTTCTGACATGGGCACCTGCCAGTACCCACTGGCCAAGTCCAGGGACAAAAAATATGTTGCTTTGCCCAATGCAGACAGAGATTCTTCTATGCGGGGCAGTGGGTATGAGTCTTTAATAGTGCAAGCATTCAATTTACGATAATCCACACAGAATCGTAGTGTACCTTCTTTCTTCCGGACCAACACGATGGGGGCCGCCCAAGGGCTTTGACTTTCCCATATCACCCCTTTTTGCAGCATCTGAGCCAGCAAAGTTTTCACCTCTTGATAGAGTTGTGGCGGGATCTGTCGATATCGTTCTCGGATAGGGGCCACTCCTGCTGTGGGGATCTCATGAGTGATGGCGGTGGTACACCCAAAGTCATCCTCATGGCTTGCAAATACTTCGTGGTACTGTCCCAGCAATGCTTTTACTTGTGAAAGTTGGTCCGCAGTTAGTCCAGAAAGCTCGGCCCGCATCTGCTCCAAAATATTTCGGCCCTTCTCTTGTGTCGAGACTTCGTGGGCCTGTAAGGTTCGTATTGTTACCTCCCAAGGATCCTCGGGGTGTACTCGTAATTGAACCGCAGGAGCGGGCAGCACTTCTTCTAAAGGCTTTACTAGTTTGGCCAGTACAGTCCGGGCTTTCAGAATGGTATCTCGGTCTTCAAGGTTAACGCAGCGGACCAGGACGGTTCCTTTTCGCACCGTAGCGAGGGAGCGAGCCACCAGTATGCCAGGAGGTAAGTGCTCTGAGTGACACGGCTCCACCTGCACCTCTACGCCCTCCAAAGGTATCGGGGCCCGAATTGGCAGGGCCACCACTGTCTGTCCAGGAGGCAGCACAAGCAGGGGTGCCGCTGACGCGATGACCTTACCCAGAGCCTCACCCTCCTGGCAGTCCCGATGCACCCGCGCACCTCGCACCAGCTGCTGGAATACCTGTCCCTGAGCTGTGCGAGAACCCCACTGCTTCAGTGTCCTTTGTGTGGGATCATTAAGCAACAGGTTACCAAACTCTTTTAAAATATTCATGCCTAGGGTGACGGGGTGTCGTTGATCAGCTTCTCCTTGAGTCAGCACCACCCCTCTGCGGCCGAGGGGTTTACCGCACAACGTCATCTGCACCCACACTACCCCGGCAACCGGGACCGGCAGTTGGTTAGCAGCTACTAGTCTAATCATGGGTCCCCACTGAGGCCTTGCTGCCTCTGGAAAGTTTCGTTGAAAGTACGCTGCGGGCATAGTGGTTACTTGTGACCCCGTGTCCACCAGACACCGGACGGCCCGGCCCTCTACTTCTGCCCAAACTACCGGACAATTTGCTATCAAATCTTCGGGACTTCCACCACCCCTAGTTGTGGTTTTCGGCTCCGAGCGGCGTCCCCCCAGCCAGGAGCCCTTTAGTTTAATGGCCGCCGGGGTGGGTATCTCCCACGCCGCGGACACTCTCGGGCAAAGTGGCCTGGTTCTCCACACTCATAACACCGGGCCGGTATAGGTTGACCACCCCGCGGAGAACGTGACCCCCAGGGACCGGGATTAACACTGGGTCGTCCAGTCTCTGGTTCGGTTCTTCTCTTTACTTCAGCCAACTCGCTCTTAATATTTTTCAATTCTCGCTTCATTTCCTCCACCCACTGGGGTTCCTCAACTGTGTTCGAGGAGGCCTCCACACCTCGGACCTTCCCCACGGGGACCGCCATCCCCTGCTCTTGCTCCCGAACCCGTGCCTGACTTCCCACTTCTGAAAAATCTATTTGGGGATTCATTCTGATCTGTTCCCGTAATGCCTGTTTTATCAGTGGATCTCGCAGTCCAGTCACCAGTAGTTCACGTAGGGTAATGTCAACAGGTCCTACCCCTACCCCGTCTTTTCTTTCAATAGCCGTATGCAATTCTTGGAGCACATTCATATACTGAGTAATCGTCTCCCCCTCTGCCTGCATCCGACTAAACAGACGGGTCCTTAACTCTCCCACATCAGTGGGATCTCCGTGGGTCTGTTCCACTATCTGCAACACCTTTTCAAAAGTGTTGCGGTGCCCCGGAGGTTTCAACATCACTGACCTCCGCACCTCCCCGTCTAGGGCCATGAGTGCCACTTCAGCTTCCAGGTCAGGGGTCATTGGGTGCATCCGAAAGAGCCCCCGCATTCGCTCTGTCCAGCTCCATAGCATAGTATTGGAGCCGGAAAATCTAGGCAGGTTGTTCAGCATGGCCCCCAATGAAATGCTAGTACGGGGGCCCTCATTATTTACAGATTCTACAGCTTCCCCCTGACCTGCGCCACCACCGTCTATGCTCGGAGACTGCATCCTGCCAACTACGCCAAGTGTAGGGTCGGACAGGTTCGCAGGATGCAGTGACGAGACACTAGACGAATGGTGGTTTTCGAAATCACGTTTATATAACTCTAGCCAATGGGCTAGGCTGGACAAAACAAGGAAAAAGAAACAACACCAACAGTCCACGCAGGGACTCAACAAACTTAACCAAATATAGTTTCACTTAGCCTTTCAGGGACTGCGGGGTTCAGTAGCGTGGCCGCATTGAGGTCGCTGAGGCGGCTGTCCTGAGGAAAGTGACGTCGGTGGGGGCAACAGGCCCTGAAGAAAATAATACCGTTGGGGCGCAACAAGCCCTGAAGAAAACGAGGACGTTGGGGCGCAACAGGCCCTGAAGGAAACAGGGATGTTGGGGCGCAACAGGGCCTGAAGATAACGCTGCCGCTGGGGCGCAACAGGCCCTGAAGGAAACACTGCCGCTGGGGCGCAACAGGCCCTGAAGGAAACGGGGATGTTGGGGCACAACAGGCCCTGAAGGTAACGCTGCCGCTGGGGCGCAACAGGCCCTGAAGGATACGCTGCCTCTGGGGCGCAACAGGCCCTGAAGAAAACGCTGCCGCTGGGGCGCAACAGGCCCTGAAGAAAACGCTGCCACTGGGGCGCAACAGGCCCTGAAGAAAGCAGTGCCGTTGGGGCTCAACGGGCCCTGAAGTAAATGATGGAGGTGGTGCGCGGTGATGACGCAGTTCCCCAGAAAGGCCTGTAGCCGTCCTTTACCAAGGAGTCTCTTCCTAAGCCAGGGTAGCGAGCCTTTTATCCCGCCTGTGACAATGTGGCGTATCTTGAGGCCGATGATGGCCGGGTCGGCGTGATGGGGGAAGGGCCCAGGTCTCTGAGGCCTGGTTACCAGTACTCACGGCCACAACCGGAGGTATAGTTCCTCTCCCTTCAAGGCGGGGGTTAGCGGGGATAATTCTCTCAGAACGGGAGCGGGGAGCAGTCTCTGGGCACAGTCTCTCACGTCTCTCTTGTCGGTCAATCGGTTGCTTTCTCCTCGCAGGCTCCTCTCGGTGCCCCTGCAAGTCACCCTGCGCCTTGCCTTCACTCCCTCTCTTCCCCAACTGCCACTTCAGCGCGTCCCCTGCTCCTTTTACCCTAGCCCCGCCCCCTGTTGCCCTGACAACCTCAGTCGCATGTCTCCCTTTGTAATCCCCCTGTTGTGCTTCCTTCAATAACTCTGATGGCGGTCCCCTTGGTTCCGGCCCAAACACTATATGGGGGTCCTCCTCCCCACAGCAGCACTGAAGCACTCCAGCCTTTCTGTAGGGAGTTGAAGTCAATGGACAAGATACAGATGAATGAAGTTTCCCTTGGAGCTGGAATTGAGATGATCAGAGATGGAGAGGGACCTCTCCTGTCAAGTCAAGGTAACTTCATACATTAGTCTTCAAGAGCAATTACTTTCATCTAGGGTCGTCTTTCGGGCCAACCCTTGATGCTGGAGTGTCCCGATCTCACTTAGCACTGGCGAACAAAATTTCCCTTGCCACCACAATACTTACAAATGTTCTCTCTGTACCTCTGCTGTTTTTCCTGTACAGAAAGTGTAGTGCGCTGAATCTGTATTAGTTGAGAAGTTAGTGGCGTCACTTGTGGTAGTAGCAAAGAAGCCTGGACTTTTAGGGCCAGCCTGGGAGATCCCCTGGCACAAGGAGACACTGAAGCTTGTTTGAGAACTCGCTCATGGAAATGGAGATCAATCCTGATTTCCAGTTGTATAATGGCATCTAGCAAAGAGGGTAAGTCTCTGGCATAAAGCTCATCATTAATTCAACCAGGTAGCCATCAGAGCTTCTTTGTTCCATGCCAACTGAGCCACCAAGGTATGGAAGTGCGAGGCATACTATGTGATGGGATCCATGCTTTGCCGAAGGGTACGTGCACACGCTGCGGATTGTGCTGCAGATTGATCCGCGCGGATTTAGCAAAATCCGCAGGTAAATCAGCAGGTCAAAAGACCTGCGGTTTATCTGCGGATTGGCCTGCGGTTTTGCTCTGCGGTTTATCATCTCTACAATGGAGGAGATGGTAAACCGCAGCGGAATCCGCAGAAAGAATTGACATGTCAATTCTTTCTGCGGATTAGAAACTGCAGCAAATCCGTGCGGAAAAATCTGCACTGTCTGCACTGTGGTTTCCATTTCTCATAGGATATTATGGTACTGTACACCGCAGCAGAATCCGCAGCGTGTGCACACACCCTAAGACTCAACAAAGATGAGTTATCAGAAGAGGTATGACCTGGAAGCTCAAAAAGCACATGGAACATCTCCAGGAACCTCTCAATATCGTGGGTCTCAAGACTACTATGCTCCCAAATAGGGTTTGCCCAGGCCAGGACTTGTCCAGACAGCAAAGAGACCATGAATCCTATCTTAGTGTGATCTAAAGAAAAAAGATGAGTGTGTAAAGTGGATCATACACTGGTTAAACAAACCACGGCTTTCTTTAGGGTCTCCATCAAAGCGGGATGGAAGTGGAAGCTGGAGCTTAGCAGTTCCACCAGAAACTTGACCATAGGGCGCAACACTCCTAGAGGTTGACTGTGTGGCGCCCGCGGGCGATCCAACTGTCCAGAAGGGGGCTGGCTAAACATGGTACAAGTGGACTTAACTGTAAACAGGTCCTGCAGCTGGGTTGCCACTATACTGATGGCCTGCATCAACTGGTCCTGGCAATCACAGTGATAGCAGATCTCCTTTGGCAACACTTGTACAGTCGTCTGGAGATCTGTGTGTCCATAACACAAATGTAATGAAACCCTGGTTGGTTTGGACACATTGCGCCATGGGGAAGGCTTACCTAGGAGGGGCTTAAGTAATTGACTAGTAGGTATTCGCTAGAGACTCCAATGGTGAGGATAGACTTTGACGCCAGTAGCCACCTCTCCTGGGCAGTCCCTAGACCTGCAGCAGCTGACCGGAAGGTAAGAGGTATGGTTTCAAGATTCAGAGGGGTGAGGCAGAGGTGTAGTCAAACAGACCAAGGTCGGGGCAGGCAGCACAGGATCAGTAACCATAGCCGAGTTCAGGAGCCGAGAGGTCAGACAGGAGGGGAAAACAAGCCGAGTCAGTGACAGTAAGAGGAATAAGGAGGAACGCATGAACGGGTGCTAAAAGCATAGCTGCCTAATAAAGGTCCTGCTAGGACAGGATAGGCAAGGAAACCTAATCTCTGGAGGATCTGGCAGAGTTAATTCCTGCAGGTGGCCGGCAGCGGGAGGTGTCAGGTGGCCGGCAGCGGGAGGTGTCAGGTGGCCGGCAGCGGGAGGTGTCAGGTGGCCGGCAGCGGGAGGTGTCAGGTGGCCGGCAGCGGGAGGTGTCAGGTGGCCGGCAGCGGGAGGTACTCACCTATCACTCCAGTATCACAGTGCTCGGATGTGCTCGGTTATCACTCCAGTATCACAGTGCTCAGCTGTCACTCCAGGATCACGGTGTTCGGATGTGCTTAGTTATCACTCCAGTATCACGGTGTTCGGATGTGCTCGGTGCTCAGCTATCACTCCGGTATCACAGTGTTCGGATGTGCTCCATGCTCATCTATCACTCCGGTATCACGGTGTTCGGATGTGCTCGGTGCTCAGCTATCACTCCAGTATCACGGTGTTCGGATGTGCTCGGTGCTCAGCTATCACTCCAGTATCACGGTGCTTGGATGCGCTCAGTGCTCGGTTATCACTCCAGCATCACGGTGTTCGGATGTGCTCGGTGCTCAGAGATAGAGAGAGACTGAGAGATAGAGAGACTGAGTGCACCTGCCCAAAACCCAGGAAAAGTCTGTGACATAAAATAGAAAGACTGAGCGCACCTGCCCAAAACCCGGGAAAAGTCTGTGTCATAGAATAGAAAGAGTGAGCGCACCTGCCCAAAACCCGGGAAAAGTCTGTGTCATAGAATAGAAAGACTGAGTGCACCTGCCCAAAACCCGGGAAAAGTCTGTGTCATAGAATAGAAAGACTGAGTGCACCTGCCCAAAACCAGGGAAAAGTCTGTGTCATAAAATAGAAAGAGTGAGCGCACCTGCCCAAAACCCGGGAAAAGTCTGTGTCATAGAATAGAAAGACTGAGTGCACCTGCCCAAAACCAGGGAAAAGTCTGTGTCATAAAATAGACAGACTGAGCGCATCTGCCCAAACCCGGGAAAAGTCTGTGTCATAAAATAGACAGACTGAGCGCATCTGCCCAAACCCGGGAAAAGTCTGTGTCATAAAATAGAAAGACTGAGCGCACCTGCCTAAAACCCAGGAAAAGACTGTGTCATAAAATAGAAAGAGTGAGCGCACCTGCCCAAAACCCGGGAAAAGTCTGTGTCATAGAATAGAAAGACTGAGCGCACCTGCCCAAAACCCGGGAAAAGTCTGTGTCATAAAATAGAAAGAGCGAGCGCACCTGCCCAAAACCCGGGAAAAGTCTGTGTCATAAAATAGAGAGACTGAGCGCACCTGCCCAAAACCCGGGAAAAGTCTGTGTCATAAAATAGAAAGAGCGAGCGCACCTGCCCAAAACCCGGGAAAAGTCTGTGTCATAAAATAGAAAGAGCGAGCGCACCTGCCCAAAACCTGGGAAAAGACTGTGTCATAAAATAGAAAGACTGAGCGCACCAGCCCAAAACCAGGGAAAAGTCTGTGTCATAGAATAGAAAGACTGAGCGCACTTGCCCAAAACCCGGGAAACGTCTGTGTCATAGAATAGAAAGACAGAGCGCACCTGTCCAAAACCCGGGAAAAGTCTGTGTCATAAAATAGAAAGACTGAGCGCACCTGCCCAAAACCGGGGAAAAGTCTGTGTCATAGAATAGAAAGACTGAGCGCACCTGCCCAAAACCTGGGAAAAGTCTGTGTCATAGAATAGAAAGACTGAGAGCACCTGCCCAAAATCCGGGAAAAGTCTGTGTCATAGAATAGAAAGACTGGGCCCACCTGCCCAAAACCCGGGAAAAGTCTGTGTCATAGAATAGAAAGACTGAGCGCACCTGCCCAAAACCCGGGAAAAGTCTCTGTCATAGAATAGAAAGACTGAGCACCGTGATACTGGAGTGATTGCTGAGCACAGAGCACATCTGAACACCGTGATACTGGAGTGATAGCCGAGTACCGAGCACATCCGAACACCATGATCCTGGAGTGATAGCTGAGCACCGAGCACATCAGAACACAGTGATCCTGGAGTGATAGCTGAGCACCGAGCACATCAGAACACAGTGATCCTGGAGTGATAGCTGAGCACCGAGCACATCAGAACACCGTGATCCTGGAGTGATAGCCGAGTACCGAGCACATCAGAACACAGTGATCCTGGAGTGATAGCTGAGCACCGAGCACATCCGAACACCGTGATCCTGGAGTGATAGCCGAGCACCGAGCACATCCGAACACCGTGATACTGGAGTGATAGCTGAGCACCGAGCACATCTGAACACCGTGATCCTGGAGTGATAGCCGAGCACCGAGCACATCCGAACACCGTGATACTGGAGTGATAGCCGAGCACCGAGCACATCCGAACACCGTGATACTGGAGTGATAGCTGAGCACCGAGCACATCCGAATACTGTGATACTGGAGTGATAGCTGAGCACCGAGAACATCCGAACACAGTGATACTGGAGTGATAGCAGAGCACCGAGCACATCCGAACACCGTGATACTAGAGTGATAGCTGAGCACCGAGCACATCTGAACACCGTGATACTGGAGTGATAGCTGAGCACCGAGCACATCCGAACACCGTGATACCGGAGTGATAGCTGAGCATGGAGCACATCCGAACACTGTGGTACCGGAGTGATAGCCGATCACTGAGCACATTTGAACACCGTGATACTGGAGTGATAGCTGAGCACCGAGCACATCTGAACACCGTGATACTGGAGTGATAGCTGAGCACCGAGGACATCTGAACACCGTGATACTGGAGTGATAGCTGAGCACCGAGCACATCCGAACACCGTGATACCGGAGTGATAGCCGAGCACCGAGCATATCTGAACACCGTGATACCGGAGTGATAGCCGAGCACATCCGAACACTGTGATACCAGAGTGATAGCCGAGCACATCCGAACACTGTGATACTGGAGTGATGGCTGAGCACCGAGCACATCCGAACACCGTGATACTGGAGTGATAGCTGAGCACCGAGCACATCCGAACACTGTGATACTGGAGTGATAGCCGAGCACATCCGAACACCGTGATACCGGAGTGATAGCTGAGCACCGAGCACATTCGAACACCGTGATACTGGAGTGATAGCTGAGCACCGAGCACATCCGAACACCGTGATACCGGAGTGATAGCTGAGCACCGAGCACATCCGAACACTGTGATACTGGAGTGATGGCTGAGCACCGAGCACATCCGAACACCGTGATACCGGAGTGATAGCTGAGCACCGAGCACATCCGAACACCGTGATACTGGAGTGATAGTTGAGCACCGAGCACATGGCACCATGATACTGGAGTGATAGCTGAGCACCGAGCACATCCAAAGACTGATACCGGAGTGATAGCTGAGCACCGAGCACATCCGAACACCGTGATACTGGAGTGATAGTTGAGCACCGAGCACATCCCAGCACCATGATACTGGAGTGATAGCTGAGCACCGAGCACATCCAAAGACTGATACCGGAGTGATAGCTGAGCACCGAGCACATCCGAACACTGTGATACTGGAGTGATAACCGAGCACCGAGCACATCCGAACACCGTGATACCGGAGTGATAGCCGAGCACCGAGCACATCTGAACACCATGATACTGGAGTGATAGCTGAGCACCGAGCACATCCAAAGACTGATACCGGAGTGATAGCTGAGCACCGAGCACATCCGAACACCGTGATACCGGAGTGATAGCCGAGCACCGTGCACATCCGAACACTGATACTGGAGTGATAGCCGAGCATCGAGCACATCCAAACACCGTGATGTTGGAGTGATAGCTGAGCACCGAGCACATCGGTACACCATGATGCTGGAGTGATAGCCGAGCACCGAGCACATCGGTACACCATGATGCTGGAGTGATAGCTGAGCACCGAGCACATCGGTACACCATGATACTGGAGTGATAGCTGAGCACCGAGCACATCCGAACACCGTGATACTGGAGTGATAGCCGAGCACCGAGCACATCGGTACACCATGATGCTGGAGTGATAGCTGAGCACCGAGCACATCGGTACACCATGATGCTGGAGTGATAGCTGAGCACCGAGCACATCGGTACACCATGATGCTGGAGTGATAGCTGAGCACCGAGCACATCGGTACACCATGATGCTGGAGTGATAGCTGAGCACCGAGCACATCTGAACACCGTGATACTGGAGTGATAGCCGAGCACCGAGCACATCGGTACACCATGATGCTGGAGTGATAGCTGAGCACCGAGCACATCGGTACACCATGATGCTGGAGTGATAGCTGAGCACCGAGCACATCGGTACACCATGATACTGGAGTGATAGCTGAGCACCGAGCACATCCGAACACCGTGATACTGGAGTGATAGCCGAGCACCGAGCACATCGGTACACCATGATGCTGGAGTGATAGCTGAGCACCGAGCACATCGGTACACCATGATGCTGGAGTGATAGCTGAGCACCGAGCACATCGGTACACCATGATGCTGGAGTGATAGCTGAGCACCGAGCACATCGGTACACCATGATGCTGGAGTGATAGCTGAGCACCGAGCACATCTGAACACCGTGATACTGGAGTGATAGCCGAGCACCGAGCACATCGGTACACCATGATGCTGGAGTGATAGCTGAGCACCGAGCACATCCGAACACCGTGATACCGGAGTGATAGCCGAGCACCGAGCACATCCGAACACCGAGCACATCCGAACACTGTGATACCGGAGTGATAGCTGAGCACCGAGCACATCCCAGCACCATGATACTGGAGTGATAGCTGAGCACCGAGCACATCCAAAGACTGATACCGGAGTGATAGCCGAGCATCGAGCACATCGGTACACCATGATGCTGGAGTGATAGCCGAGCACTGAGCACATCGGTACACCATGATACTGGAGTGATAGCTGAGCACCGAGCACATCTGAACACCGTGATACCGGAGTGATAGCCGAGTACCGAGCACATCCGAACACCGTGATACTGGAGTGATAGCTGAGCACCGAGCACATCTGAACACCGTGATACTGGAGTCATAGCTGAGCACCGAGCACATCTGAACACCGTGATACTGGAGTGATAGCTGAGCACCGAGGACATCTGAACACCGTGATACTGGAGTGATAGCTGAGCACCGAGCACATCCGAACACCGTGATACCGGAGTGATAGCCGAGCACTGAGCATATCTGAACACCGTGATACCGGAGTGATAGCCGAGCACATCCGAACACTGTGATACCAGAGTGATAGCCGAGCACATCCGAACACTGTGATACTGGAGTGATGGCTGAGCACTGAGCACATCCGAACACCGTGATACCGGAGTGATAGCTGAGCACCGTGCACATCCGAACACTGTGATACTGGAGTGATAGCTGAGCACCGAGCACATCCGAACACCGTGATACCGGAGTGATAGCCGAGCACCGAGCACATCTGAATACCGTGATACTGGAGTGATAGCTGAGCACCGAGCACATCCGAACACCATGATACCGGAGTGATAGCCGAGCACCGAGCACATCCGAACACCGTGATACCGGAGTTATAGCCGAGCACCGAGCACATCTAAACACCGTGATACTGGAGTGATGGCTGAGCACCGATCACATCCGAACACCATGATACCGGAGTGATAGCTGAGCACCGAGCACATCCAAAGACTGATACCGGAGTGATAGCTGAGCACCGAGCACATTGCACCGTGATACTGGAGTGATAGCCGAGCATCGAGCATATCCAAACACCGTGATGTTGGAGTGATAGCTGAGCACCGAGCACATCGGTACACCATGATGCTGGAGTGATAGCTGAGCACCGAGCACATCGGTACACCATGATGCTGGAGTGATAGCTGAGCACCGAGCACATCCGAACACCGTGATACTGGAGTGATAGCCGAGCATCGAGCATATCCAAACACCGTGATGTTGGAGTGATAGCTGAGCACCGAGCACATCGGTACACCATGATGCTGGAGTGATAGCTGAGCACCGAGCACATCGGTACACCATGATGCTGGAGTGATAGCTGAGCACCGAGTACATCGGTACACCATGATACTGGAGTGATAGCTGAGCACCGAGCACATCTGAACACCGTGATACTGGAGTGATAGCCGAGCACCGAGCACATCGGTACACCATGATGCTGGAGTGATAGCTGAGCACCGAGCACATCCGAACACCGTGATACCGGAGTGATAGCTGAGCACCGAGCACATCCCAGCACCATGATACCGGAGTGATAGCTGAGCACCGAGCACATTGCACCGTGACACTGGAGTGATAGCCGAGCATCGAGCACATCCGAACACCATGATACCGGAGTGATAGCCGAGCACCGAGCACATCCAAGCACTGTGATACTGGTGTAAGGGGGTGAAGTGCAAGAAGTGCCAGGAGAGGGCTGCCTCCTTTGCTCCATGCCTCGAACAATTAAACAGGGCAGCAGGTTCCCCGGGAGACAGAGGAGGGGCTGAGCACAAAGGGCCAGGAGAGGAGAGCAGAGAGCGGGAGATTTTCCTGGGCGTTCTCTCAGAGCAGCGCGGGGACAAGAAGAGAGAGGACGCTGACAGAGGAGAGGACAGCAGACAGGCGCAGCGACTGAATACTGAGAGACCGCAGACACAGGCGGTGAGCACTGAGTACGAGAAGCCTGTCACTGCACCGCCTGGAGGTCTGGACTCTCCCCTCCTGTTAGAGACTTTGTCACACCGACATACTGTGCCCCTTAAGACGCTCCCCGGCAGTGAGACCCTGTGTGACCCTGAGACGCTTCCCTGTGACCAAGGAACTGACTGTACTGTTACACTGACCTGCCAAGAGAGACTGGCACAGGCAGAGCCCCTGACCCTGTTGAGGGAACGCCGCCGCTGCAGCAGAGGGAAGGATCCTGCATACAGGTGGATACTGCCGTCATCATACCCCTTGAGCCTCCACGTTAACCCCCCATATGCCAGTTGGACTATACCTAGGATCCCAGACACGGGCGACATCAAGCATCCCTTGTGCCTGGGTGCCTACGTGGGAGAAGAGTGATTTCTACAATTAAGTTCTCCAGGAACTGATAAGTTGCCACCCCATAAGAGAATAACTGTCCATTGTTGTGCACTTCTGTTATTTCTTCAGTCTCTGATATTATCTGTTATAGTATTTTCTCTGTTATATTATATGTTTACCTGTTTTACTCCCTGTAAATAAACCTCCCCTTTTACTGTTGGTCTGCCTGTTCTGTGGTGACATACACTCACTGGCCACTTTATTAGGTACACCTGTCCAACTGTGTGTTAAGACTTAATTTCTAATCAGCCAATCACATGGCGGCAACTCAGTGCATTTAGGCATGTAGACATGGTCAAGACAATCTCCTGCAGTTCAAACCGAGCATCAGTATGGGGAAGAAAGGTGATTTGAGTGCCTTTGAACGTGGCATGATTGTTGGTGCCAGAAGGGCTGGTCTGAGTATTTCAGAAACTGCTGATCTACTGGGATTTTCACGCACAACCATCTCTAGGGTTTACAGAGAATGGTCCGAAAAAGAAAAAAAATCCAGTGAGCGGCAGTTCTGTGGCCGGAAATGCCTTGTTGATGCCAGAGGTCAGAGGAGAATGGGCAGACTGGTTCGAGCTGATAGAAAGGCAACAGTGACTCAAATTGCCACCCGTTACAACCAAGGTAGGCAGAAGAGCATCTCTGAACGCACAGTGCGTCGAACTTTGAGGCAGATGGGCTACAGCAGCAGAAGACCACACTGGGTACCACTCCTCTCAGCTAAGAACAGGAAACTGAGGCTACAATTTGCACAAGCTCATCGAAATTGGACAGTAGAAGATTGGAAAAACGTTGCCTGGTCTGATGAGTCTCGATTTCTGCTGCGACATTCGGATGGTAGGGTCAGAATTTGGCGTAAACAACATGAAAGCATGGATCCATCCTGCCTTGTATCAACGGTTCAGGCTGGTGGTGGTGGTGTCATGGTGTGGGGAATTTTTTCTGGGCACTCTTTGGGCCCCTTGGTACAAATTGAGCATCGTTGCAACGCCACAGCCTACCTGAGTATTGTTGCTGACCATGTCCATCCCTTTATGACCACAATGTACCCAACATCTGATGGCTACTTTCAGCAGGATAATGCGCCATGTCATAAAGCTCGAATCATCTCAGATTGGTTTCTTGAACATGACAATGAGTTTACTGTACTCAAATGGCCTCCTCAGTCACCAGATCTCAATCCAATAGAGCATCTTTGGGATGTGGTGGAACGGGAGATTCGCATCAGGGATGTGCAGCCGACAAATCTGCGCCAACTGTGTGATGCCATCATGTCAATAGGGTCCAAAATCTCTGAGGAATGCTTCCAGCACCTTGTTGAATCTCTGCCACGAAGAATTGAGGCAGTTCTGAAGGCAAAAGGGGGTCCAACCCCTTACTAGCATGGTGTACCTAATAAAGTGGCCAGTGAGTGTATACTCCTCCTGCACGTTATTACTCTGGAGTGATAATCGAGCACTGAACACATCCGAACACCGTGATACTGGAGTGATAACCAAGCACCGAACATATCCGAGCCTGCAGTGGGAGGTGTTAGGCGGCCGGCAGCGGGAAAGTGTCAGGCGGCCGGCAGCGGGAGGTGTCAGGCGGCCGGCAGCGGGAGGTGTCAGGCGGCCGGCAGCGGGAGGTGTCAGGCGGCCGGCAGCGGGAGGTGTCAGGCGGCCGGCAGCGGGAGGTGTCAGGCGGCCGGCAGCGGGAGGTGTCAGGCGGCCGGCAGCGGGAGGTGTCAGGCGGCCGGCAGCGGGAGGTGTCAGGCGGCCGGCAGCGGGAGGTGTCAGGCGGCCGGCAGCGGGAGGTGTCAGGCGGCCGGCAGCGGGAGGTGTCAGGCGGCCGGCAGCGGGAGGTGTCAGGCGGCCGGCAGCGGGAGGTGTCAGGCGGCCGGCAGCGGGAGGTGTCAGGCGGCCGGCAGCGGGAGGTGTCAGGCGGCCGGCAGCGGGAGGTGTCAGGTGGCCGGCAATGGGAGGTGTCAGGTGGCCGGCAGCGGGAGATGTCAAGAGACCCCACATTACATGATCATTTACCTAATATTCGAGTTTTGCTGCTGAATCCTTTCTCTGTCATGGCAGAGATGATCCAGTTCATGTATCGGGAGGACTGCGCCATCTGTCAGGAGAGAATAGAGGGCATTAGCTGTACATCGGACACCCTGCGGGCACACCCCATCTTCGAGGCCACCTGATGAATTAAAAACATAAGTGAGGAATTTAGCAATAATTTCGTGCATCTAATAATTCATTGCACAAATTATTGTGCACGCTGAAAATGAAATAAAACCTGTACTCAGCGCGTGAGTGGTTATTTCAGAGGGTCGTGGTCTTCATGATGCGGCAAAATGGGTAAAAGACAGAAAATGGCAAAAGTAGTGGTGTGAATCTGCGTCATCTACCGTCGGGTGCAGATCTTACTTCATTTTCGGAGGACTATTGGGATGAATTTTAGAAGAAATGTAAATAAAGTGGTGAATTCACCTGCTCCTCCAGCGCGGACAGCCTGGACTCCAGCTGATGGCCGACGCTGCCCTTCTCTACTTTAAATAGCCGCATCATGGTGGAGACTCTGTACAGTGGACACAAGATGAAGACGTTACATGAGATAGGAACAAGCAGCCAACAGCGGACACTTAATAATAATAATAATAATCTTTATTTATATAATAATAATCTTTATATAGCGCCAACATATTCCGCAGCGCTTTACAGTTGAACAGTTTCAAACACAACAGTCATAAGTAACAACGTTAACAATACAATAATTAAAGCGAAATAAGACGACCCTGCTCGTGGAGCTTACAATCTACAATGAGGTGGGGGAGATACAAAGCACAGGTTTGTATTTACAATGATGTATTCACAATGACGGTCCAGCCATCTTCAGGGGGTGGGGGTTAGATGGAGATAGTGAATGGGCTACACACACACAAACATAACATGACTTTGATTACTGAATGTGATAGGCCGCTCTGAACAAATGTGTTTTGAGCGAGCGCCTAAAACTATGCAAATTGTGGATGGTCCTAATATCTTGGGGTAGAGCATTCCAGAGGATTGGCACAGCACGGGAGAAGTCTTGGAGTCGGGAGTGGGAGGTACGGATTAGGGCAGAGGTTAGTCGAAAGTCATTTGCAGAGCGCAGCGGTCGGTT
Organism: Dendrobates tinctorius; assembly: GCF_039654945.1. Lineage (NCBI taxonomy): Eukaryota > Metazoa > Chordata > Amphibia > Anura > Dendrobatidae > Dendrobates > Dendrobates tinctorius. The sequence goes on from NW_027361942.1 coordinate 761,046, forward strand.
AGGCCGATAGACAGAAATGAGGGAGGAGATGTAAGGGGGTGACACTTGACCAACCCGGACACTAGATAGTCCTAACCAACAGTATACAATGTGCATAACGCTGCAGAAAAAATTTCATAATAAAGAAAGACTGCGCCCACCTGCCCAAAACCTGAGAAAAGTCTGTGTCATAGAATAGAAAGAGTGAGCGCACCTGCCCAAATCCCGGGAAAAGTCTGTGTCATAGAATAGAAAGAGTGGGCACACCTGCCCAAAACCCGGGAAAAGTCTGTGTCATAAAATAAAAAGAGTGAGCGCACCTGCCCAAAACCCAGGAAAAGTCTGTGTCATAAAATATAAAGACTGAGCGCACCTGCCCAAAACCCGGGAAAAGTCAGTGTCATAAAATAGAAAGACTGAGCGCACCTGCCCAAAACCGGGGAAAAGTCAGTGTCATAAAATAGAAAGACTGAGCGCACCTACCCAAAACCCGGGAAAAGACTGTGTCATAGAATAGAAAGACTGAGCGCACCTGCCCAAAACCCAGGAAAAGTCTGTGTCATAGAATAGAAAGAGTGAGCGCACCTGCCCAAAACCTGGGAAAAGTCTGTTTCATAGAATAGAAAGACTGATCGCACCTGCCCAAAACCCGGGAAAAGTCTGTGTCATAAAATAGAGAGACTTAGCGCACCTGCCCAAAACCCAGGAAAAGTCTGTGTCATAAAATAGAGAGACTGAGCCTACTTGCCCAAAACCTGGGAAAAGTCTGTGTCATACAATAGAAAGACTGAACGCACCTGCCCAAAACCCGGGAAAAGTCTGTGTCATAGAAGAGAAAGCCTGAGCGCACCTGCCCAAACCCCAGGAAAAGACTGTGTCATAGAACAGAAAGACTGAGCGCACCTGCCCAAAACCCGGGAAAAGTCTGTGTCATAAAATAGACTGAGCACATGTGGCGCCCCTGAGCTTCAGTCGCCACAGAAGTACTGCACCTCCTCCTGAGGTGTGGTACCCCACCATCCAGGTAAGGTGGGAGCTCCAGACCACGCTCCCCACACTCGGATCCCACACAACATGGTAGTTCAGCAAAGCCACATTGCGGCTCCTTGCTTAGAGAGAAGCAGAGCACCTTTGGTGGTTCCCTGTTGAGAATGAGAATGTGAATGCAGAATTGAAAATTACAGGTGACGAACCAGGTATCTACGGTTGTCATCCTAAGTCTAGAAGAGACAGTGAAAAGTAGAAAATGTGAAAGATAATGGAAAGAGATGTGTTGCTAGAAAATGTGAATTGATATTGAGTTTGCTTATATAGCACTTTACATTAGGTAGCATAATTTAAAATTTAGATAGCGAGTTAAACTGTTTGTAACGTTCAAGAAACCATGCCTCCTATATTAGGAAGTTTAGTATAAGAAATGTTTATTCAGCATTACCAAAATTTTGTATGTTCCTATATTGCCAACTGTGTTTGCTTTGCAGCCCGCGGACGTGCTGTGTTTAATGGGGGGAAATGTGGCGCCCCTGAGGCTCAGTCGCCACAGAGGTACTGCACCTCCTCCTGAGGTGTGGTGCCCCACCATCCAGGTAAGGTGGGAGCTCCAGACCACGCTCCCCACACTCGGATCCCACACAACATGGTAGTTCAGCAAAGCCACATTGCGGCTCCTTGCTTAGAGAGAAGCAGAGCACCTTTGGTGGTTCCCTGCTTGGAACACGAAACGTGCTGGGAGGCGGGTGGAGTTTAGAATACATAAAGAGCCGGAAGAGTTAGTTAGTCAGTCAGTGAGTGGGAGAGTGAGAGTCTCGGAGAGGAGTGAGGATCTCTGGAAGAGGGATGGAGGAAGGAACGCTGCAGCTGCCTCAGTGATCTGAGCCAGCTGGCACAGGAAAGGCAAGAAGGAGAAAGACATTGGACTGAAACCTGACCTTCCATGAGAGAGAGGGATTATTATGGAACGAAGGAGTAAAAGGGAACAAAGAGGACATGGGTTAGAGGAGAACCCTGCCTAGAAGTTCTAAGCGCAAGGCCGGGGCCCGGTCCCCGAGGTGGTATGGACACTAATGGTTCTGCAGCAGACACCGGTGGAGTAGTGGGCTGTAAATGCACTACTCCCATCTAAGACTTGGGGGCACAACAGTAACTTGGATAGTGAGCCGGGACTCAGGAGTAAGGAGTCCCCGAAGCAGGCTACAGCTGTCTGCCATACAAGTAGAGTTCTTGGGAACATCTGTCAGGAGGCACTCCAGGGTAACTCGGTACTAGGAGTACTTCACTTAAAGGCACTATAGAGGAGACGTTCAGAAAGGTACATGTTGGCGGAGTGTTGGAAGGGAGCATCCCATCTTGCCTGGAGGTTGACTGAGCCCAGGACCCGGAGGACACAGCACGGAGGCAGGCATCTGTGTGAACTGCAGACTGTGAGTAAAGCTTTGGAACTACATACCCTGGTGTCCACTTATTCCCTCATCACTACACCCCACACTGCTACATCTGGGCACCGGCCTCCACACCGCCTGTGCCTCTCCTCCATTGCTACATCTACACTGCCCTGGGACTACAGCTCCACCTGTGGGGAGCTTCACCATCTTGACTGCAACCGACCACCAGTCCCAGAGGATCTGCATGCAGTGTCGGCCTAACACCTCACTTGCCGAACACCACAGGTGGCGTCACAAACTATTCATAAACTTTATTTCATTGTTCATTCATTCCCCTTTTTGCCATGGAGCCCCAGGGCCACGGACCGGGTCACAGCTTCCGTGACAACTCCCATTGAGATCAACGGGCCCAGTACCAAGTACCCCACTAGGCCCTGGTGTGGGCGCTCCATTTTGGCGTCACGAACAGGATGACGAGACCCGATGCCATCGGGTTCTGTGTGCCTAAGATTTGCTGACCTTAAAACTTTTAAGAATGTGTAGAAGACCCAATTTGATAGACTGTGAAATGAATACTAAAAATGGCCGACAGCCTGGAGAAGAAGGGCATGATAATATGGGCAGTCCTAAGAAAAGAGCGCAGACTGTCCTGGGCCTCCCCTGTCTAAACTTCTATGCGGCAGCAACTTGGCCCACCCCCCGAGGGGTTCGTATACTGGCTTGGTATGGAGGCGCTGGAAGAAGATGCCGACCCAAGAAGGAGGGACAGGAGCCAGTGGCGGGAAGGAAGCCGAGACAGGAAGAAGAACGCCAGAACGCCATGTTGGAAGAAGAGGGAAGGAGGCCTGCGGAGTGCGAGGAGGCTGAGCTGGATCTCCCCGGCGCCATGGCTGAAGGCTCGGACCCTGCTTCTACGCTGAATCGCTGGCAGCTAGAGGAAGAGGCCTGGCTGACCCAATGTTTTCAGCTGAGGCAGGAGGCCTTGTGGAGGCTGAACTGGCAGCACGCCCAAGAGGGGCCTACGCCAGCGGTACCGCCGTCACCGGTACTCATCGCTGCATTACCGGAGATTCCCTAGGCAGACGCCATGGAGCCTGCAGCTGCTGCCACCCCACCGACAGCATCCGGAGTCCCTTCTCTTCCGCCACCACCGGAGGAATTGTATGAGGCCCCGGGAGCTGAAGTGGAAGAAGAGGAGCTCCTGCCCGGCCCTGACGCGGCCGCACAGGTCCCACCAGAGACCACTGCGGACCCGGAGCCGCCATTAGCTCCACCACCATCCCTGGTGTCCCACCGGACAGCATCCACCGCCACTATGCCTGCACCTGAACAGAGACCACACCGCCGGGAGGCTCCAGGTATGTCTGATGCCCCTAAACCTGGGAGGGCCCTGGGGTGTACCGCGGTCGCAGCGGCTGGCCAGGTCGTGCTAGATCTGGTCTGGGACCGGGATACCAGCCCTCGGGGGGAAACACCGGAACCCCTGACGGTGGCGCCGCGGTACAAAACCAGCTTGGATCGGTCCCGGGAGGAACGGGAGGATGATGAGAAATGGGCTAGTTGTCAAGCTACCATCCGGCAACTGGCAGCTGAACACCGGGAGAGGGAGCAGTGCCGGCTAGCGGTACTAGGTCCGGATTTGGACCGGAAGGAGCAGGTCAGAGCCGGTCACTACGATCCAAAAGATGCGGCAGGTTGGGGCCACGTCCTGAATGTGAATCATGAGAGGGGGTTCGGCTTTATCCAAGACCCTAGCCGAATCTCCGATCTGTTTTTCAACCAGAGAGATGTAGAACCCCACTTGAGAAAAGGACACCCTGCCAGAAACCTGAACCCGGGAGATCATGTGACCTTCACCAGACACGAAGGTCTGAGGGGCTGGTATGCTATGAACATTAGGCGAGTCCCGGAGGATCTCATCAAGACCTACAGGCAGAAACCACCCACTGCCCCCATGTGCCAAGCTGGAGCCGTACCAGTCCCACAGCCAAAAGTACGGAAAGCCGCAAGCTTTACCCCACTGGAGGAAGAGTACCTGACGACTGCCAATGCGTTTCTCTCATCTGGTAGCAGTTCCAGTCCAGAAACCCCAGGAGGGGACCACAATTATTCAAAATGCTACTTTAAAGTAAACCTCGTTGCCCAGGAGGGTATTTGCACAGTTGTGCCATTGTTTTCTATTTTTGCACCAGTTTTCTATTTTTGGTTATCATGTCCTAGTTTATTTTTCCAGTGTTGCCCTGTTTTGTTGGCAGCCTTCACACCTGAACTGTGGAGATCATGAACGCTGAATGGTCCAGAACTGTAACTTGTAAATAGTTTGCACCTCTTTAGGTGCTCTCTCTTGGTTTTACATAGGACACTCTTTTTGAAAGAAGATCTACCTCAATATAGGGACATTTCCAGACATGGTGGTTGGACCAGTGTCTATCTTTGCACTTGATAATAATGCTCACTGTTATAGTGTATAATGAAAGTATTAATGACAGATTTTATAGAAATACTAGCTGAAAAGCCCGGCGCTGCCCGGGAATAGTAACTAACTGTGGTTAGTTATAGCAAATTATAATTATCCTCCATCCCACAGTGCCCATATACCCATCATACATATCCACGATCTCATAGTCCCGTGCCCATATACCCATCATACATATCCGCCATCCCATAGTCCCGTGCCCATATACCCGTCATACATATCCTCCATCCCATAGTCCAGTGCCCATATACCCATCACACATCCTCCATCCCATAGTCCCATGCCCATATACCCATCATACATATCCGCCATCCCATAGTCGAGTGCCCATATACCCATCATACATATCCGTCATCCCATAGTCCCATGCCCATATACCCATCATACATATCCTCCATCCCATAGTCCCATGCCCATATACCCATCATACATATCCGCCATCCCATAGTCCCGTGCCCATATACCCATCACACATCCTCCATCCCTTAGGCCCGTGCCCATATACACATCATACATATTCTCCATCCCATAGTCCCATGCCCATATACCCATCATACATATCCTCCATCCCATAGTCCCGTGCCCATATACCCATCATACATATCCGCCATCCCATAGTCGAGTGCCCATATACCCATCATACATATCCTCCATCCCATAGTCCAGTGCCCATATACCCATCATACATATCCTCCATCCCATAGTCCCGTGCCCATATACCCATCATACATATCCGCCATCCCATAGTCGAGTGCCCATATACCCATCATACATATCCTCCATCCCATAGTCCAGTGCCCATATACCCATCATACATATCCTCCATCCCATAGTCCTGTGCCCATATACCCATCATACATATCCGCCATCCCATAGTCGAGTGCCCATATACCCATCATACATATCCGTCATCCCATAGTCCCATGCCCATATACCCATCATACATATCCTCCATCCCATAGTCCCATGCCCATATACCCATCATACATATCCTCCATCCCATAGTCCCATGCCCATATACCCATCATACATATCCACCATCCCATAGTCGAGTGCCCATATACCCATCATACATATCCTCCATCCAATAGTCCCATGCCCATATACCCATCATACATATCCTCCATCCCATAGTCCCATGCCCATATACCCATCATACATATCCGTCATCCCATAGTCCCGTGCCCATATACCCATCATACATATCCGTCATCCCATAGTCCCATGCCCATATACCCATCATACATATCCTCCATCCCATAGTCCCATGCCCATATACCCATCATACATATTCTCCATCCCATAGTCCCATGCCCATATACCCATCATACATATCCTCCATCCCATAGTCCCATGCCCATATACCCATCATACATATCCTCCATCCCATAGTCCCATGCCCATATACCCATCATACATATCCGTCATCCCATAGTCCCGTGCCCATATACCCATCATACATATCCTCCATCCCATAGTCCAGTGCTCATATACCCATCACATATCCTCCATCCCATAGTCCCATTCCCATATACCCATCATACATATCCACCATCCCATAGTCCAGTGCTCATATACCCATCACATATCCTCCATCCCATAGTCCCATGCCCATATACTCATCATACATATCCTCCATCCCATAGTCCAGTGCTCATATACCCATCACATATCCTCCATCCCATAGTCCCATGCCCATATACCCATCATACATATCCACCATCCCATAGTCGAGTGCCCATATACCCATCATACATATCCTCCATCCCATAGTCCCATGCCCATATACCCATCATACATATCCTCCATCCCATAGTCCCATGCCCATATACCCATCATACATATCCTCCATCCCATAGTCCAGTGCTCATATACCCATCACATATCCTCCATCACATAGTCCCATTCCCATATACCCATCATACATATCCACCATCCCATAGTCGAGTGCCCATATACCCATCATACATATCCTCCATCCCATAGTCCCATGCCCATATACCCATCATACATATCCTCCATCCCATAGTCCCATGCCCATATACCCATCATACATATCCGTCATCCCATAGTCCCATGCCCATATACCCATCATACATATCCTCCATCCCATAGTCCCATGCCCATATACCCATCATACATATTCTCCATCCCATAGTCCCATGCCCATATACCCATCATACATATCCTCCATCCCATAGTCCCATGCCCATATACCCATCATACATATCCTCCATCCCATAGTCCCATGCCCATATACCCATCATACATATCCTCCATCCCATAGTCCCGTGCCCATATACCCATCATACATATCCGTCATCCCATAGTCCTGTGCCCATATACCCATCATACATATCCTCCATCCCATAGTCCAATGCTCATATACCCATCACATATCCTCCATCCCATAGTCCCGTGCCCATATACATATCCGCCATCCCATAGTCCCGTGCCCATATACCCATCATACATATCCTCCATCCCATAGTCCCATGCCCATATACCCATCATACATATTCTCCATCCCATAGTCCCATGCACATATACCCATCACACATCCGCCATCCCATAGTCCAGTGCCCATATACCCATCATACATATCCTCCATCCCATAGTCCAGTGCCCATATACCCATCATACATATCCTCCATCCCATAGTCCCATGCCCATATACCCATCATACATATCCTCCATCCCATAGTCCCATGCCCATATACCCATCATACATATTCTCCATCCCATAGTCCCATGCACATATACCCATCACACATCCGCCATCCCATAGTCCAGTGCCCATATACCCATCATACATATCCTCCATCCCATAGTCCAGTGCCCATATACCCATCATACATATCCTCCATCCCATAGTCCCGTGCCCATATACCCATCATACATATCCTCCATCCCATAGTCCAGTGCTCATATACCCATCACATATCCTCCATCCCATAGTCCCGTGCCCATATACATATCCGCCATCCCATAGTCCCGTGCCCATATACCCATCACACATCCTCCATTCCATAGGCCCGTGCCCATATACCCATCATACATATCCTCCATCCCATAGTCCCATTCCCATATACCCATCATACATATCCACCATCCCATAGTCCCATGCCCATATACTCATCATACATATCCTCCATCCCATAGTCCAGTGCTCATATACCCATCACATATCCTCCATTCCATAGTCCCGTGCCCATATACCCATCATACATATCCACCATCCCATAGTCGAGTGCCCATATACCCATCATACATATCCTCCATCCCATAGTCCCATGCCCATATACCCATCATACATATCCTCCATCCCATAGTCCCATGCCCATATACCCATCATACATATCCGTCATCCCATAGTCCCGTGCCCATATACCCATCATACATATCCGTCATCCCATAGTCCCATGCCCATATACCCATCATACATATCCTCCATCCCATAGTCCCATGCCCATATACCCATCATACATATCCTCCATCCCATAGTCCCATGCCCATATACCCATCATACATATCCACCATCCCATAGTCGAGTGCCCATATACCCATCATACATATCCTCCATCCCATAGTCCCATGCCCATATACCCATCATACATATCCTCCATCCCATAGTCCCATGCCCATATACCCATCATACATATCCTCCATCCCATAGTCCAGTGCTCATATACCCATCACATATCCTCCATCCCATAGTCCCATTCCCATATACCCATCATACATATCCACCATCCCATAGTCGAGTGCCCATATACCCATCATACATATCCTCCATCCCATAGTCCCATGCCCATATACCCATCATACATATCCTCCATCCCATAGTCCCATGCCCATATACCCATCATACATATCCGTCATCCCATAGTCCCATGCCCATATACCCATCATACATATCCTCCATCCCATAGACCCGTGCCCATATACCCATCATACATATCCTCCATCCCATAGTCCCATGCCCATATACCCATCATACATATCCTCCATCCCATAGTCCCATGCCCATATACCCATCATACATATCCTCCATCCCATAGTCCCGTGCCCATATACCCATCATACATATCCGTCATCCCATAGTCCTGTGCCCATATACCCATCATACATATCCTCCATCCCATAGTCCAATGCTCATATACCCATCACATATCCTCCATCCCATAGTCCCGTGCCCATATACATATCCGCCATCCCATAGTCCCGTGCCCTTATACCCATCATACATATCCTCCATCCCATAGTCCCATGCCCATATACCCATCATACATATTCTCCATCCCATAGTCCCGTGCCCATATACCCATCATACATATTCTCCATCCCATAGTCCAGTGCCCATATACCCATCATACATATCCTCCATCCCATAGTCCCATGCCCATATACCCATCATACATATCCTCCATCCCATAGTCCCATGCACATATACCCATCACACATCCGCCATCCCATAGTCCAGTGCCCATATACCCATCATACATATCCTCCATCCCATAGTCCAGTGCCCATATACCCATCATACATATCCTCCATCCCATAGTCCCATGCCCATATACCCATCATACATATCCTCCATCCCATAGTCCCGTGCCCATATACCCATCATACATATTCTCCATCCCATAGTCCAGTGCCCATATACCCATCATACATATCCTCCATCCCATAGTCCCATGCCCATATACCCATCATACGTATCCGCCATCCCATATAGAAAAAATAAAGACGCGCACTCGTGCTGTAGGAGGGGGTGCTGACTGAACGTGGATATACCACAGGTAAAAGTCAACGGGTAGACAGTCGCACTCAAAATTGAATGTCACTTGCATCAGAGTCATTAAAGGAATTATTATGATTTTTATTTATTTTTTTCAACAAATCAAGAAAAGTGAAAAAACACCGCAAACAGAGATCAGATTCCAAACATGAGTATTACACGGTTACGTTTCGACCTATACCTAGGTCTTTCTCAAACCATACTCAATAGGAGTGTCAAGGTATATGGAAAGAGGACAATTTTTCAGAGTCCCAAAGTAAGGGCTGTGGCAAGAGAGATCCCTGCCGCTCTCTTGCCACAGCCCTTACTTTGGGACTCTGAAAAATTGTCCTCTTTCCATATACCTTGACACTCCTATTGAGTATGGTTTGAGAAAGACCTAGGTATAGGTCGAAACGTAACCGTGTAATACTCATGTTTGGAATCTGATCTCTGTTTGCGGTGTTTTTGTGTGACTGTGCCAAATTTTGTGGCTGTAGCTGCGACGGTGCGGATGCCTATCACGGACATACACACATACACACACACACACACACACACACATACATACATACACACTTTGAGCTTTATATATTAGATATTGAGAAAGAGACATAGTGAATGTTTTACAGAGTTTTTGATTAAAGATGTTGAGAATGTGAATGCAGAATTGAAAATTACAGGTGACGAACCAGGTATCTACGGTTGTCATCCTAAGTCTAGAAGAGACAGTGAAAAGTAGAAAATGTGAAAGATAATGGAAAGAGATGTGTTGCTAGAAAATGTGAATTGATATTGAGTTTGCTTATATAGCACTTTACATTAGGTAGCATAATTTAAAATTTAGATAGCGAGTTAAACTGTTTGTAACGTTCAAGAAACCATGCCTCCTATATTAGGAAGTTTAGTATAAGAAATGTTTATTCAGCATTACCAAAATTTTGTATGTTCCTATATTGCCAACTGTGTTTGCTTTGCAGCCCGCGGACGTGCTGTGTTTAACGGGGGGAAATGTGGCGCCCCTGAGGCTCAGTCGCCACAGAGGTACTGCACCTCCTCCTGAGGTGTGGTGCCCCTCTCATCCAGGTAAGGTGGGAGCTCCTGACCACGCTCCCCACACTCGGATCCCACACAACATGGTAGTTCAGCAAAGCCACATTGCGGCTCCTTGCTTAGAGAGTAGCAGAGCACCTTTGGTGGTTCCCTGCTTGGAACACAAAACGTGCTGGGAGGCGGGTGGAGTTTAGGATACATAAAGAGCGGGAAGAGTTAGTTAGTCAGTCAGTGAGTGGGAGAGAGAGAGAGTCTCTCGGAGAGGAGTGAGGATTCCTGGAAGAGGGATGGAGGAAGGAGTGCTGCAGCTGCCTCAGTGATCTGAGCCAGCTGGCACAGGAAAGGAAAGAAGGAGAAAGACATTGGACTGAAACCTGACCTTCTATGAGATAGAGGGATTAGTACGGAACAAAGGAGTAAAAGGGAACAGAGAGGACATGGGTTAGAGGAGAACCCTGCCTAGAAATTCTAAGCGCAAGGCCGGGGCCCGGTCCCCGAGGTGGTATGGACACTAATGGTTCTGCAGCAGACACCGGTGGAGTAGTGGGCTGTAAATGCATTACTGTGGGGAGCTTCACCATCTTGACTGCAACCCACCACCATTCCCAGAGGATCTGCATGCAGCGTCAGCCTAACACCTCACTTGCCGAACACCACAGGTGGCGTCACGAACTATTCATAAACTTTATTTCATTGTTCATTCATTCCCCTTTTTGCCATGGAGCCCCAGGGCCACGGACCGTGTCACAGCTTCCGTGACAACTCCCATTGAGATCAACGGGCCCGGTACCGAGTACCCCGCTAGGCCCTGGTGTGGGCGCTCCACACACCTGCTCAAAACCTGGGAAAAGTCTGTGTCATAAAATAGAGAGACTGAGCGCACCTGCCCAAAACCCGGGAAAAGTCTGTGTCATAAAATAGAAAGACTGAGCGCACCTGCCCAAAACCTGGGAAAAGTCTGTGTCATAGAAGAGAAAGCCTGAGCGCACCTGCCCAAAACCCGGGAAAAGTCTGTGTCATAAAATAGAGAGACTGAGAGCACCTGCCCAAAACCCAGGAAAAGTCTGTGTCATAAAATAGAAAGACTGAGCCCACCTGCCCAAAACCGGGGAAAAGTCTGTGTCATAAAATAGAGAGACTGAGAGCACCTGCCCAAAACCCCGGAAAAGTCTGTGTCATAAAATAGAAAGACTGAGCGCACCTGCCCTAAACCGGGGAAAAGTCTGTGTCATAAAAAAGAGACTGAGCCCACCTGCCCAAACCCCAGGAAAAGACTGTGCCATAAAATAGAGAGACTGAGAGAACCTGCCCAAAACTCAGGAAAAGACTGTGTCATAAAATAGAGAGACTGAGCGCACCTGCCCAAACCCCAGGAAAAGACTGTGACATAAAATAGAGAGACTGAGAGAACCTGCCCAAAACTCAGGAAAAGACTGTGTCATAAAATAGAGAGACTGAGCGCACCTGCCCAAAACCCGGGAAAAGTCTGTCATAAAATAGAGAGACAGAGCACCGTGATACTGGAGTAATAACCGAGCAACGAGCACATACGAATACTGTGATACCGGAGTGATCACCGAGCATCGGGATACTGGAGTGATCGCTGAGTACTGAGCACATCCGAACACCGTGATGCTTGAGTGATAACCGAGCACCGAGCACATACAAGCATCGTGATACTGGAGCGATAGCTGAGCAACGAGCACATACAAGCACAGTGATACTGGAGAGATAGCCGAGCACCGAGCACATCTGAATACTGTGATACCGGAGTGATCGCCGATCATCGTGATACTGGAGTGATCGCTGAGTACTGAGCACATCCGAACACCGTGACGATGGAGTGATAACCGAGCACCGAGCACATCCGAACACCGTGATACTGGAGTGATAGCTGAGCAAAGAGCACATCCAAGCAATGTGATACTGGAGTGATAGCCGAGCACCAAGCACATCCAAATAACGTGATGCTGGAGTAATAGCCGAGCACTGAGCACATCCGAACAACTTGATACTGAAGTGATAGCCGCGCACCGAGCACATCCGAATACTGTGATACCGGAGTGATCGCCGAGCATCGTGATACTGCAGTGATAGCCGAGCACCGAACATATCCAAGCACTGTGATACTGGAGTGATAGCTGAGCACCGAGCACATCTGAGCACCATGATACTGGAGTGATAGCCGAGCACCGAACATATCCAAGCACCGTGATACTGGAGTGATAGCCGAGCACCGAGCACATCCGAGCACCGTGATATTGGAGTGATAGCCGAGCACATCTGAGCACCCTGATACTGGAGTGATAGCTGAGCACCGAGCACATCCGAGCACCGTGATACTGGAGTGATAGCCGAGCACCGAACATATCCAAGCACCGTGATACTGATGTGATAGCTGAGCACCGAGCACATCCGAGCACCATGATATTGGAGTGATAGCCGAGCACCGAGCACATCCGAGCACCGTGATACTGGAGTGATAGCTGAGCACCGAGCACATCCGAACACCATGATACTGGAGTGATAGCAGAGCACCGAGCACATCCGAACACCTTGATACTGGAGTGATAGCAGAGCACCGAGCACATCCGAATACTATGATACTGGAGTGATAGCCGAGCACCGAGCACATCCGAACAACGTGATACTGGAGTGATAGCCGAGCACCGTGATACTGGAGTGATAGCCGAGCACCGAACATATCCAAGCACCGCGATAATGGAGTGATAGCCGAGCACCGAGCACATCCGAGCACCGTGATACTGGAGTGATAGCAGAGCACCGAGCACATCCGAGCACCGTGATACTGGAGTGATAGCTGAGCACCGAGCACATCCGAGCACCATGATATTGGAGTGATAGCTGAGCACCGAGCACATCCGAGCACCCTGATACTGGAGTGATAGCAGAGCACCGAGCACATCCGAATACTGTGATACTGGAGTGATAGCCGAGCACCGAGCACATCCGAACAACGTGATACTGGAGTGATAGCCGAGCACCGTGATACTGGAGTGATAGCCGAGCACCGAACATATCCAAGCACCGCGATACTGGAGTGATAGCCGAGCACCGAGCACATCCGAGCACCGTGATACTGGAGTGATAGCCGAGCACCGAGCACATCCGAATACTGTGATACTGGAGTGATAGCCGAGCACATCCGAACAACGTGATACTGGAGTGATAGCCAAGCACCGTGATACTGGAGTGATAGCCGAGCACCGAGCACATCCGAGCACCGTGATATTGGAGTGATAGCCGAGCACATCCGAGCACCGTGATACTGGAGTGATAGCCGAGCACCGAGCACATCCGAGCACCATGATACTGGAGTGATAGCTGAGCACCGAGCACATCCGAACACCGTGATACTGGAGTAATAGCCGAGCACCGTGATACTGGAGTGATAGCTGAGTACCGAGCACCGTGATACTGGAGTAATAGCCGAGCACCGAGCACCGTGATACTGGAGTGATAGCTGTTGTGAGTTCATTTTCCTCTTCACCATTGAGGTCTGATGAACTCCCTCATCTGGTGAAGGAAGGTAGTGAGGCTGATTACCAAGCACCTGGGCAGGATGATGATGACTGGGTGACGGGAATTGCTGACTGGATGTAAGGCAGCCGACGCCCTTCTGCCTTGCTGGTGATCTCTCTGAGGGATTCTAGGAGACCAGTCTGATTCCTGCTCCTCAAAAGCTAAGTTTTCTGCTCTGCTTTTTGAATTTGTGTTTTGGTTTTATTTTGCCTTGTTTTTCTGGATTTCTGCCATTCCCTGCTGGGGTGAGCTGAATTCCTTTTTGCTCTGTCTTCAAAAAATACCTGAGTACTGATATAGTCTTTTTGAACCAGGGGAAGAGTCTTGAGGAGATCATTTGCATATTCCCAGTGCCTTCTGGGATAAGTGAAAAGTCTCTGCGAGCTCAACGATCACTGGGTTTTGGCCGTTGCAGCTGAAAAGAGGAAATCGGAAAACCGGGCGCCGATTTTGGCTCATCTTTCATCGTTTTTAAGAAATCTCAATATGGAAGAGGCCAGGAGCCATTTGGTGAGCTGCATTTCTTGCTACATGTTCACAGACTTACCAGTGGAAAAGCCAAACTTCACATGCCACAAATGCAAGCTTGTGTCCCTGTTGGAGGAAAAGTTGCAAAATCTCGTAGAGAGGTTAGCTATGTTGAAGATCATTAAGGAATGTGAAGAGTTCTTGGACAGAGCAGAATTATCTCTTCATGTTACAGAAAGAGAAGAAATTCGAAGTGCACCTGAAGAAACAGAGGAATGGAGACATGTGACCCAGAGAAGCAGGAGAATCGGGAGGCAGTCAGCACCCATACTGCTCAGAAACCAGTACCAGGCTCTCACGCAGGAAAACGATGAAGAAATACATCAGGATAAGACTTTGCCCACAAACAGCAACCTTGTACGCCTTCAGAGTCCTCTTGGATGGAGAAAGAAAAATGTTGTGAAGAAGAAACGGAGAGTGGTGGTCATGGGGGATTCCCTGTTGAGAGGAACAGAGGCCGCTATCTGCAGACCGGATATAACTTCAAGAGAAATGTGCTGTCTTCCAGGTGCAAAAATTAAAGCTGTGTCTGACAGGATATCAGGACTCTTCAGACCTACAGATGACTACCCATTCCTGCTACTACATGTGGGGACAAATGACACCGCAAGAAACGACCTGGAAACCATCTGCAGAGACTTTGAAGACTTAGGCAAGAAAGTGAAAGAACTGGGAGCGCAGGTGGTCTTCTCTTCCATCCTCCCAGTGGATGGCCATGGAACAAGGAGGTGGAATAAGATTCTGCAGGTGAACAACTGGCTACGTCGATGGTGCCGTCAGCAACGATTTGGATTTCTGGATCACGGAGTGAATTACTTATACGATGGACTACTTGCTAGAGATGGGGTGCACCTTATGAAGACTGGAAAACATGTATTTGGAAGTCGCCTTGCTACACTTGTAAGGAGCGCTTTAAACTAGAACAACATAGGAAGGGAAGCAAAAGACCAGAAAAAGCCATACACCTGACAAATGCTATTGAGAACTCTGCTATTAGAAGTGGAAAGGAAGAACAAAGACGAAAGAATCTAATTAATAAAAATATTGGAGAAAGAGAAACCAATCACAAACTAAAATGTTTCTATACTAATGCACAAAGCATGGGCAACAAACAAGGAGAATTGGAACTACTAACACAGGAAAAGAAATATGATGTCATTGGAATCACTGAAACTTGGTGGGACAATACACATGATTGGAATACAAGACTAGAAGGATACAACTTATTTGCAAGAAACAGACTTGATAAACGAGGAGGAGGTGTCGCATTGTATGTTAAAAACGCGTATATCTGCGCAGAGATCCAAGCTTCAGAGACTGGGAGTTCTGTGGACACTGTTTGGGTAAGAATACAAGGACAGAACAATGGAAAGGACACCATTGTAGGCATTTACTACAGGCCGCCTGTGCAAGCTGAAGATATGGATGAACTCTTTATGCATCAAATGGCCAAGTTCTCCAAAAAAATATGACATAGTTGTCATGGGAGATTTCAACTATCCAGACATTTGTTGGGAATCTCTCTCAGGCAAAACTAACAAGTCAAGGAAATTCTTATCCTCTCTTGCTGACAACTTTATCTTCCAAAAGGTAGAAGGGGAACTGCTACCTTGGATCTAATCCTTATAAACGGAGGAAATGGTTGAGGAGGTAAAAGTGGCTGGAACCCTAGGAGGTAGCGACCATGCTATTTTAGAATTTTGGATAACTAGAGGAGGAAGACCTGTGAAGACTCAGACGTCAAGGTTAGATTTCAGAAAGGCAGATTTTAAGGGATTCCGAAAGAGAATTGGAGGGATCCAATGGCTGAATATCCTTAAAGACGAAAATGTCCAGGAAGGATGGGAAATCTTGAAAAATGAAATTCTCAAAGCACAGTCGTTAACAATTCCGAAAAGAGGGAAGAATAGGAAGCATTTAAGGAAACCAGGATGGATGAACACAGAACTTAAGCACATGCTAAAAAGGAAGAAAAAAATGTTTATAAAATGGAAAGAGGGAGGCATATCTAAAGAAGAATATAATGCGGTCTGCAGAACCTGCAGGGCACAAATCAGATTAACTAAAGCTGAAAATGAATTGAGGCTTGCAAGAGATGTCAAAAGCAATAATAAAGGATTTTGGGAATATGTCAAAAGTAAAAGAAAAGTCAAAGATGCTATAGGATTTTTACAGGATGAAAATGATGAAATGGTAAGACAGGATGTTGAGAAGGCTGAACTTTTAAATTCCTATTTTGCATCTGTTTTCTCTCAGAAAGGAAATGTAACATCAACTGTTCTTCACTGTCCTATTAAGGGAATAGAAGAATCCAGGATATCTATAAACAGAAAGATAGTGAGGAAACACTTAGCTAACCTAAATGAATTCAAGTCTCCAGGTCCAGATGAATTACATCCCAGAGTACTGAAGGAGATAGCAGAAGAAATTTTGGAACCCCTCTCCATAATCTTTGAAAATTCTTGGAGAACAGGAGAAGTGCCAGAAGACTGGAGAAGAGCAAATGTTGTTCCTATCTTCAAAAAGGGGAAGAAGGTGGACCCAGGCAACTATAGGCCGGTGAGTCTGAGTTCTATACCAGGAAAGATCTTTGAACAAATTATTAAACAACATGTATGTCAGTACCTGGATAAGAATGAAGTGATTAAACAGAGTCAGCATGGATTTGTAACTAATAAATCATGTCAGACTAACTTAATTTCCTTCTATGACGGAATCACTGATTGGGTGGATCAAGGAAATGCTGTAGATATAGTATATCTTGACTTCAGCAAAGCATTTGACAAAGTCTCACATACAATCCTTATTGAAAAAATGACTAAGTATGGAATGGACAAGGCAACTGTTAGGTGGATTCATAACTGGCTTAGTGATCGGACCCAAAGAGTGGTCGTAAATGGCTGCACATCCAGTTGGAAGAATGTCTCAAGTGGGGTACCACAGGGCTCTGTCCTGGGCTCTGTATTGTTCAACATCTTTATCAACGATTTAGATGAAGGAATTGAGGGTAAACTAATTAAATTTGCTGATGACACAAAGCTAGGAGGGATAGCTAATACTAGAGAAGAGAGAGAGAGGATTCAAAAAGATTTAAATAAACTGGAGAAGTGGGCAGCAACTAACAGAATGGTTTTTAACAGGGAGAAATGCAAAGTACTACATCTGGGCAATAAAAATGAAAAAAGCATATACAGAATGGGAGGAATAGGGCTAAGCAACAGCACATGTGAAAAAGACTTGGGTATACTAATAGATCACAGACTGAATATGAGTCAACAGTGTGATGCAGCAGCAAAAAAGGCAAATGCAATTCTAGGATGTATTAACAGAAGCATACAGTCTAGATCACGTGAAGTCATTATTTCCCTCTACTCCTCTTTGGTCAGACCTCATCTGGAATATTGTGTCCAGTTTTGGGCACCACATTTTAAAAAAGACATCAACAAACTGGAGCAAGTTCAGAAAAGAGCGACCAGAATGGTGACCGGTCTGCAAACCCTGTCTTATGAGGAAAGGTTGCAGGATTTGGGAATGTTTAGTTTGCAAAAGAGAAGACTGACAGGAGACTTAATAGCTGTCTACAAATATCTAAAGGGCTGTCACATTGTAGAAGGATCAACTTTATTCTCATTTGCACAAGGAAAAACTAGAAGCAATGGGATGAAACTGAATGGGAGGAGACACAGATTAGATATTAGAAAAAACTTTTTGACAGTTAGAGTGATCAATGAGTGGAACAGGCTGCCACGAGAAGTGGTGAGTTCTCCTTCAATGGAAGTCTTCAAACAGAGGCTGGACAGACATCTGACTGGGATGATTTAGTGAATCCTGCTTTGAGCAGGGGGTTGGACCAGATGGCCCAGGAGGTCCCTTCCAACTCTACGATTCTATGATTCTATGATTCTGAAGCCTAGCGTCTTCAGGGCTTTTTTCCCTATCAGCCTGTTGGCTCTTGTTTTGAAAGGGTTTTGGCGGAATGCAGACAGCAGCTTTTCTATCCTGTCCTATTTAGTTTGCTTGGGCCCCATCATTTGCTCAGATTATCTTTCTATCTGTGTGAGTGTTTTTTCATCTTGCTTCACCGTCATTATATGTTGGGGGCTGCCTATTGCTTTGGGGTCTGCTCTGGGGCAGTTTAGATTTCCATTTCTGTCTTTAGGCTATGTAGTTCTCCGGCTGTGATCGAGGGGTCTAGGGCACCGTAGGAACCCCCCATGGCTACTGCTAGTTGTTGTTGATAGGTTCAGGGGTCTGCAATCCGATAGCTGCCAACTTCTCTGGTTTTCTGGACTTAGCTAGTATTTCTGTTTTTGCCTCCTACGATGACTCATTCATAACAGATAGCTGAGTACCGAGCACCGTGATACTGGAGTGATAGCCGAGCATCAAGCACATCCGAATATTGTGATACCGGAGTGATAGCCGAGCACCGAGCACATCCGAGCACAGTGATACTGGAGTGATAGACGAGTACCGAGCACATCCGAACACCGTGATACTGGAGTGATAGCCGAGTACCGAGCACATCTGAACACCGTGATACTGGAGTGATAACCGAGCACCGAGCACATCCGAACACCGTGATACTGGAGTTATAGCCGAGTACCGAGCACATCCGAACACCGCGATACTGGAGTGATAACCGAGCACCGAGCACATCCGAATACTGTGATACCGGAGTGATGACCGAGCACCGAGCACATCCGAACACTGTGATACCGGAGTGATAACCGAGCACCGAGCACATACGAACACCGTGATACTGGAGAGATAACCGAGTACCGAGCACATCCGAACACCGTGATACTGGAGTGATAGCCGAGTACCGAGCACATCCGAACACCGTGATACCGGAGTGACAGCCGAGTACCAAGCACATCCGAACACCGTGATACCGGAGTGACAGCCGAGTACCAAGCACATCCGAACACCGTGATACCGGAGTGACAGCCGAGTACCAAGCACATCCGAACACCATGATACCGGAGTGATAGCCGAGTACCGAGCACATCCGAACACCGTGATACCGGAGTGGTAGCCGAGTACCGAGCACATCCAAACACCGTGATATCGGAGTGATAGCTGAGCACCGAGCACATCCGAACACTGTGATACTGGAGTGATAGCCGAGCACCGAGCACATCCGAACACTGTGATACCAGAGTGATAGCCGAGCACCGAGCACATCCAAACACCGTGATACCGGAGTGACAGCCGAGTACCGAGCACATCCGAACACCGTGATACCGGAGTGACAGCCGAGTACCGAGCACATCCGAACACCGTGATACCGGAGTGACAGCCGAGTACCGAGCACATCCGAACACCGTGATACCGGAGTGACAGCCGAGTACCGAGCACATCGAACACCGTGATACCGGAGTGATAGCCGAGTACCGAGCACATCCGAACACCGTGATATCGGAGTGGTAGCCGAGTACCGAGCACATCCAAACACCGTGATACTGGAGTGATAGCCGAGTACCGAGCACATCCGAACACCGTGATACTGGAGTGATAGCCGAGTACCGAGCACATCCAAACACCGTGATATCGGAGTGATAGCCGAGCACCGAGCACATCCGAACACCGTGATACCGGAGTGATAGCCGAGTACCGAGCACATCCGAACACCGTGATACCGGAGTGATAGCCGAGTACCAAGCACATCCGAACACCGTGATACCGGAGTGATAGCCGAGCACCGAGCACATCCGAGCACCGTGATACTGGAGTGATAGCTGAGCACCGAGCACATCCGAACGCCGTGATACCGGAGTGATAGCCGAGTACCGAGCACATCTGAACACCATGATACTGGAGTGATAACCGAGTACCGAGCACTCAGGACCAGGAGGTCCTCAGTATCCAGGACCCCCTATCCTGGTATTGTCGGTGCAGACGTCTCACCCCTCTGCCGTTTCCTTCACCAGATATTCTTGGCTTTGTCCGTCCAGTTGTTGCTGCATCTGCTGATAATTGTCTTTCATGTAGGATTCCCAGGAAAGCAAAGACGACTCCTGACCTTCCTCCAACAGACGCCCTGGAAGAATCCCTTGATTATAGTCATTAATGCAGCAAGGTCTGGACATTCCCTGCAAAATGTACATAAGCACAAATGCTGCCATATACCCCAGAGCTGCACTCACTCTTCTACTGGTGCAGTCACTGTGTACATACATTACATTACTGATCCTGAGTTACCACCTGTATTATACCCAAGAGCTGCACTCACTATCCTGCTGGTGTAGTCACTGTGTACATACATTACATTACTGATCCTGAGTTACATCCTGTATTATACTCCAGAGCTGCACTCACTATTCTGCTGGTGTAGTCACTGTGTACATACATTACATTACTGATCCTGAGTTACATCCTGTATTATACCCCAGAGCTGCACTCACTATTCTGCTGGTGCAGTCACTGTGTACATACATTACATTACTGATCCTGAGTTACATCCTGTATTATACTCCAGAGCTGCACTCACTATTCTGCTGGTGTAGTCACTGTGTACATACATTACTGATCCTGAGTTACATCCTGTATTATACTCCAGAGCTGCACTCACTATTCTGCTGGTGCAGTCACTGTGTACATACATTACTGATCCTGAGTTACATCCTGTATTATACCGCAGAGCTGCACTCACTATTCTGCTGGTGCAGTCACTGTGCACATACATTACATTACTGATCCTGAGTTACCTCCTGTATTATACTCCAGAGCTGCACCCACTATTCTGCTGGTGCAGTCACTGTGTACATACATTACTGATGCTGAGTTACATCCTGTATTATACTCCAGAGCTGCACTCACTATTCTGCTGGTGCAGTCACTGTGTACATACATAACATTACTGATCCTGAGTTACCTCCTGTATTATACCCCAGAGCTGCACTCACTATTCTGCTGGTGCAGTCACTGTGCACATACATTACATTACTGATCCTGAGTTACATCCTGTATTTTTCCCCAGAGCTGCACTCACTATTCTGCTGGTGCAGTCACTGTGTACATACATTACATTACTGATCCTGAGTTACCTCCTGTATTATACCCCAGAGCTGCACTCACTATTCTGCTGGTGCAGTCACTGTGTACATACATTACATTACTGATCCTGAGTTACCTCCTGTATTATACCCCAGAGCTGCACTCACTATTCTGCTGGTGCTGTCACTGTGTACATACATTACATTACTGATCCTGAGTTACCTCCTGTATTATACTCCAGAGCTGCACTCACTATTCTGCTGGTGCAGTCACTGTGTACATACATTACTGATCCTGAGTTACATCCTGTATTATACTCCAGAGCTGCACTCACTATTCTGCTGGTGCAGTCACTGTGTACATACATTACATTACTGATCCTGAGTTACATCCTGTATTATACTCCAGAGCTGTGCTCACTATTCTGCTGGTGCCTTCACTGTGTACATACATTACTGATCCTGAGTTACATCCTGTATCTCTTATTATAAAATATCAAAAACAATACAACACAACATTCCAGAAAAGAAAACACATAAACCAGAATACACACATTAATCATACACTTAGGACATACAGAAACTTGTGCAAAACCGCAACTTGTTATAGTCCCCAAGCTTTCCAGCTTAGGGGACCCCCAGCAGGAACTTTCCAACAGAAAACTTTTCCCATAAAATAATGAAAAACAGTTTTTAATCTTTCACTCCCCATTCACACTTCCACCCATACCTATATACAGGAAAACAGAAATAATATTCTTGGCCCATGCTGCCTTAAATAAACCTAGCCAATTCTTTTTTGGCAAAATTACCTACACCAGCTTAACACCTCTATATATATATATACAGTGGGAAAAAAAGGATTTAGTCAGTCAGCAATAGTGCAAGTTCCACCACTTAAAAAGGTGAGAGGCGTCTGTAATTTACATCATAGGTAGACCTCAACTATGGGAGACAAACTGAGAAAAAAAAATCCAGAAAATCACATTGTCTGTTTTTTTTTCATTTTATTTGCATATTATGGTGGAAAATAAGTATTTGGTCAGAAACAAAATTTCATCTCAATACTTTGTGATATATCCTTTGTTGGCAATGACAGAGGTCAAACGTTTTCTGTAAGTCTTCACAAGGTTGCCACACACTGTTGTTGGTATGTTGGCCCATTCCTCCATGCAGATCTCCTCTAGAGCAGTGATGTTTTTGGCTTTTCGCTTGGCAACACGGACTTTCAACTCCCTCCAAAGGTTTTCTATAGGGTTGAGATCTGGAGACTGGCTAGGCCACTCCAGGACCTTGAAATGCTTCTTACAAAGCCACTCCTTCGTTGCCCTGGCGGTGTGCTTTGGATCATTGTCATGTTGAAAGACCCAGCCACGTTTCATCTTCAATGCCCTTGCTGATGGAAGGAGGTTTGCGCTCAAAATCTCACGATACATGGCCCCATTCATTCTTTCATGTACCCGGATCAGTCGTCCTGGCCCCTTTGCAGAGAAACAGCCCCAAAGCATGATGTTTCCACCACCATGCTTTACAGTAGGTATGGTGTTTGATGGATGCAACTCAGTATTCTTTTTCCTCCAAACACGACTAGTTGTGTTTCTACCAAACAGTTCCAGTTTGGTTTCATCAGACCATAGGACATTCTCCCAAAACTCCTCTGGATCATCCAAATGCTCTCTAGCAAACTTCAGAAGGGCCCGGACATGTACAGGCTTAAGCAGTGGGACGCGTCTGGCACTGCAGGATCTGAGTCCATGGTGGCGTAGTGTGTTACTTATGGTAGGCCTTGTTACATTGGTCCCAGCTCTCTGCAGTTCATTCACTAGGTCCCCCCGCGTGGTTCTGGGATTTTTGCTCACCGTTCTTGTGATCATTCTGACCCCACGGGGTGGGATTTTGCTTGGAGCACCAGATCGAGGGAGATTATCAGTGGTCTTGTATGTCTTCCATTTTCTAATTATTGCTCCCACAGTTGATTTCTTCACTCCAAGCTGGTTGGCTATTGCAGATTCAGTCTTCCCAGCCTGGTGCAGGGCTACAATTTTGTTTCTGGTGTCCTTTGACAGCTCTTTGGTCTTCACCATAGTGGAGTTTGGAGTCAGACTGTTTGAGGGTGTGCACAGGTGTCTTTTTATACTGATAACAAGTTTAAACAGGTGCCATTACTACAGGTAATGAGTGGAGGAAAGAGGAGACTCTTAAAGAAGAAGTTACAGGTCTGTGAGAGCCAGAAATCTTGATTGCTTGTTTCTGACCAAATACTTATTTTCCACCATAATATGCAAATAAAATGAAAAAAAAACAGACAATGTGATTTTCTGGATTTTTTTTTCTCAGTTTGTCTCCCATAGTTGAGGTCTACCTATGATGTAAATTACAGACGCCTCTCATCTTTTTAAGTGGTGGAACTTGCACTATTGCTGACTGACTAAATACTTTTTTTCCCCACTGTATATATATATTTTTTTTATTATTATTATTTTTCCCTCCACCCACACCACAGGTCCATAAATGTCCATGGCCTTATCACGTCTAGGCCTGTTGAGCACGAAAGTTTTTGCCCATAAGCAAAACCCTCACCCATTTGCCCCTGATGTGCTCAAAAATGGTCCATTTTCCATAATTTCCATGGTCCATGGTATATGTTATATCCATTCGCCACTTTCCCCTTGTTTTAGGGTCCTTTTACTTTTTTTTCCGCTCTCACCCCCCCCATTCACCCCCCTCCCAACCTCACTACGCCCCCCATGCACCTCTGACTACAGAAAAGAGTAACAACACATACTACAATACATATACTACAATACAATATTACAATGCAATGTCATTACATCATCTGCTTTACCGAATATTACCACACCACAAACCTTTACTTACAGGCCCAAGTTCAGTACCTGCAAGCCCAATATCCATTATTTCTCTATCTCAAAACAAAAATCTAGATGTGCCATGCAGTAGCCCACCACCAGGAAAAAGGAGTTCTCGAGGCCCCATCCCTCACTAACACATTCACCCTGTCCCTCAACAACTAAGACTGTCCCTACTTCTGTCCCTAAAGAAACTGTCCCTATCTGTCCTTACCTGCCCCTACTCTACCTATCTTATCATAACTAACTCTCTATCTGTCCCTCAGTGCCTGTCCCTTCCTGTCCCTATCTGCCCCTACTTCTGTCCCTCACCAGCCACACCACCTTATGCTGTCCCTACCCACATTCACACAAAATCTAGCTCTCCCTAGAGTGCGTTTTTAAAAGGAAAGGCCCCTCCAAAGCCAAGAGGCCCTCTTCACACCCAACCTTTCGAACTCCAAAGAACGCACCTTCACCAGGTCACCCAGGATGTTACTAACCACCTCTTCCCTTGGGAGGGCTTTCTGCCGCGTCGAAACTAAGCACCGTGCATTCCAAATGTAGAACCTAACCACTACACTGACTAGGAATAAAGTGCCCCGGTCTCGGCCACCCAGAGTTCTGAACGCTCCATAGGCCCACTCGGCATAGGAGAGGGACGCCAGCCGTGGCCAACGTATGGAAGCACCCACCCTGTTGTAAACCTCTGTATTAAAGGGACACTGAAGCAGGAAGTGCTCCATGCTTTCCAGCACGTCGCCACACTCCTCACGGGGACAACCCCGATCATCGGATTTCCTGCACTTCAGGTTATCCTTTACATACAGCCTCCCGTGGAAGCAGCGCCAGGTCAAGTCCCAAAACTTCGTGGGGATCCGCTTAGAATTTAAAAGCCCGAGCCCCACCTCCAGATCCCAGCCTGGGCAATCCTTAAGGGCCAGGGGCTTCTGGAAATGGGTCAACAGAACCCTCCTGTCAAGGCATTGCCGCGACATGGTCCTGATTTCCCACATTCCCAGACCCCACCGGCGGATCACCTTCAGAACCGGGGTAGCATAAGCCGGGAGATGCCCATGAGGTGTGCGGAGGTCCTTCACTTGCCCTCCTGTCTCCCATTCCTGGAAGAAGGGCCGAAGCCAACCCTTGCAGGAGACTACCCACGGAGGAGCCCTCTCTAGCCAGAGGTTGGAAATGTTGGCTTTAAGAAAGGTGTTCACTAAGAACACTACCGGGTTGACCATACCCAACCCACCTAGTCTCCTCGTGCGGTATGTGACCTCTCTCTTGATTAGGTTGAGCCTATTCCCCCATAACAGCTGGAAGAACAGGCTATAGACCCGCGTCCAGAGAGGTTCTGGCAAGATGCACACGCTGCCTAGGTAAATTAACAAGGGAAGCTGAAAGCCTTTAGCCAGGGCAACCCTTTCCCTTAGGGACAAAGACCAACCCTTCCATTGGTCCACCTTTTGGGCGGCGATCTTAAGTCTGCCCTCCCAATTTTGCTGGGGGTAGTCCCCGGGGCCAAAATCGATGCCTAGAATTTTGGCGGTGGCCTGGGGCCCTGGAAGGGTGTCCGGGAGATCAAAACTAGGATCTCCCCCTCCCAGCCAGAGACTTTCACACTTATCCCGGTTGATCATGGACCCGGATGCCTCCGAGTAGCGCACTACCTCTGACATGACCCAATCCACCTCCCCCCTCGAGGACACGAAAAGGTAAACATCATCGGCGTACGCCACCACCCTCAGAGAGGACCCAGAGCCCGCCTGGTCCATCCCGACTCCCGCCAATGGTCCACGATCTACCCTCCTTAGGAAGGGATCGATCGCGAACACGTATAAAAGCGGGCTCAGCGGACAGCCTTGACGGACCCCAGAACCCACCTCAAAAGGGCGACCTGACCAACCGTTCACCAGCGGAAAAGTCTCAGCCCCTTGGTACAAGATCTCTAACCATTTTACAAACCTCCCAGGCAGACCATACCTCAAAAGGACGGACCAGAGGTACTCGTGGTTGACCCGGTCAAAGGCTTTCGCTTGGTCTAACGACAGCAAGTACCCCTTCCAGTGGCCTGCCCTACCCTGCTCCACTGCCTCCCGGACACCGAGCACAGCACTAAAAGTACTGCGGCCTGGAACAGAGCAATGCTGGGCCCCTGACAGGAGCCGGGGTGCAAACTTCACCAGCCGATTAAACAGCACTTTGGCCAGAACCTTCCGGTCCGTATCGAGAAGCGGTATGGGACGCCAATTCTCGATACGGGACGGATCTTTACCCTTTGACAGAATAATTAGGGCTGACTTCCTCATTGAGTCAGGAAGAGTGCCCGAGGATAGACACTCATTAAAGACCCCTGTCAAGAGGGGGACCAAGGAGTCCCTAAAAGTCTTATAAAACTCGGATGTTAAGCCATCCGGACCTGGCGATTTCTTGGGCCGAAGCCCATCAATGGCCAGTCTCACTTCCTCCTCCCTAATTTCTTCTGCCAAAACACCAAGAGAGGGATCACCCCCTGGCTCAGGGACGGTTTCAGCCAGGAAAGCCGACATCCTATCCCGATCCAGATCCTTCTTTTCCAAGAGGCGCGAGTAGAAGGATCTGACCACCTCCAGGATCCCTGATTTGGATCTGTTCAGGGACCCTGTACTGTCGATCAGTCCTGTCACCATCTTACAATTCACTGACATCTTACAGTTTCTGTAAGGGTCGGGCGAGCGGTACTTCCCGAAGTCCCTCTCAAAAAGTAAGATGTGTGTCTATCATACTGGCACCTCTTGAGCAAAGATTTCACTCTGGAGATTTCCTCACGGTCACCTCCAGTCGAGACAAGCTGCTCGAGTTTCCTCCCCAGAGCCTGATACAAGAGGTGCCTGTTCAGACTTCTGAGGTTCGAGAGCTGACGGAAGAACCCCGCCACCCGCTTTTTGAAGATCTCCCACCACTCTGACTTACTACTACAGAGATCCAACAGCGGTACCTGGCTCTGAAGAAAATCCTCGAAGGATTGTCTCACCTCTGCTTCTTCCAGCAGGGACGAATTGAGCTTCCACAGCCCTCTTCCCATCCGAGGAGTCTCTGCAACATTCAGAGAAAAGAAAATTAAACAGTGGTCGGAGAACTCCACCTCAACGGCGGACACAGCAGAAAAGATGGCGTCCTCCTTCAAAAAAAACCTGTCTATTCTAGACCTACTGCTACCCCTATGGTAGGTGAAACCCCTGTGGCCTGGGGTGTGCCGGATGTGGACATCCACCAGGCGAGCTTCACTAGCTATGCTATTAAGCGCGACGCTGTCATAAGCCAGGCGGTCTCCAGGACCCCCCCGGTCACGGGACCTCGTAACGGTGTTGAAGTCCCCACCGAAGACCACCTGTCGGCTCGTAAAAAGAAAGGGCTTGATCCTCAGGAAGAGACATTTACGGTCCCACTTGGACTGTGGGCCGTAGATATTAATCAGCCGGAGATCTTGTCCCCTCATGAAGACATCTAGGATCAGGCACCTCCCCATTTCCAACTCAGTAACCCGTCGGCATTCAACATCTGCAGTCTTAAAAAGGACTGCCACCCCGCTATACGGCTCAGCCGCAAGAGACCAGTATGAGGGCCCGCACCTCCACTCCCTCCGTGCTTTAAAGATGGCCCCCATGTCCGTTAGTCTGGTCTCTTGCAAAAATAAAATTTCTGCCTCAATCCGGGAGAAAAAAA
Organism: Dendrobates tinctorius; assembly: GCF_039654945.1. NCBI lineage: Eukaryota > Metazoa > Chordata > Amphibia > Anura > Dendrobatidae > Dendrobates > Dendrobates tinctorius. The sequence goes on from NW_027361942.1 coordinate 789,338, forward strand.
TCAAAGGCCGTGAAGCGAGCCGCATCTGACTTAATGCTGGCGACATTAATGGACGCCAGCGTCAACGGGGCGAGTTCAGCCATCATGGGTGATCGAGTTGGATGGCCAGTTTCTTCCCTGCCCCGCTATCACCTCCTCCTGGGGAGGGGTCAGACACCTTCCTTTTTAGGGAAGCCCCCGACGTGTCCATCCCTCCCCCCCAGTGTCCTCGCCCCCGGGTTCCAGGCCTGTCCCCCCCTCAGGAGGAACAGTGCCCCCTGAGGGACGGACTCCACCATCCCCCGAAGGACCCTCTAGTGTTACCCGCGGCCCAGCACCCTCGTCTTGCGGATCATCATCTGAACCTCCGAGGGCGCTGAACCGGTTGGAGAGTCTGATCAGAGGGGGGTCAGCGGGCCCTTCCGTATGCACTCTTGTGGTCGGGGGCGGGGGGGACTTTGAAGACTTGTCAGCCCTCTTCCCTCCCGATTTACGGTTGGCACGCTTGTTTTTGCCACCTGGTGCTGTAGGCTGCCCCCTGACATCCTCGCCGACACTTTCATAACGAGAGGAGTCGTCTGAGTCAGCCGCTTTCTCCTCTCTCTCCATCCTCCTGATCTCCTCACTCACCGCACTCTCTCCCAGGGCCTCAGAGGCTTTTGCCACGGGCCTAGAGGGAGGGGCAGGCATCACCCCAGTTTCCCGAGGCTCCACCTGCCCCTTGCCTCCTTGGCGTTTTTCTTGCCTCTGCTCATACGCGGGGCCCCTTGCCTTAGCGTTGCCCTTCCTCACCGGCCCCTCAGCCCTTCCCCCTCCGCCACCACCTGCCATGGCAGAAGCACCGCCAGAGGTTACCCCCTCACGGTTTCCCCCCACCGGGCCTGCAGCGGTATTGGAGAAAGAGCGAGGGCAGCGGCTGAGCGGGTGACCTAGGTCACCACACAGGTGGCACCGAATGTCTTTGCACAAGGCGGCCAGGTGGCCTACCCCACCACACAACGCACACTTCTGCACCTTGCAGCTGGCGCTGAAGTGGGTGGGGTCGCCGCACTTGTGGCAGACCTTCGGTTGCCCCTGGTAGAAGACCAGGATCCTGTCCCTCCCCAAGAACGCCGAGGAAAGGATGTGGGTGACCGTGCCGCCGGAAACCTTCAGCTTTACCGTGAAGGTCCAGCCCCCCGACCAGATGCCAAATTCATCCCTGTTCTTTTTTGGGACCTCGGTGACTTCCCCGTAACGAGAAAGCCACGTCATTATGTCCACGCCTGCGAGCGACTCGTTACAAGTCACCACGGTCACTCACTTGACGGCATTTTGGCGAGACACCGCTTGCGCAACGAAGTCTCGCCATCCGGGCTCTTCTCGCACCAGCTCGTAGTTCGACCAGAAGAGCTCAAGCCCCTCTGGCCGCACGAAACTGACATCAAAGAAGCGGGACGCCGAAGGATGTATCAGGGCAAAGATGTCATTCACCCCGAAGCCCATCTTTAGGAGGAGCTCCACCACCTTGCTCCTGGGTGGACTAGCTTCATTGCTCCCCCACCTAAGACGGACCACATTCCTTCTTGGCGGCCCCTGCCCGGCTGTGGGGAGAGACCAAACAGTCCCTCCCTCCCTTTGATTTTGGAAGGCAGCAAGGCCGTGTCTCTCTATCCAGAAAGACAGGTCCACTGTCCTCCCCTCTACTGTTACCGACCTTTCTCCCCTTTTAAGGGCCTCCAGGAAACGGTGGTGCAAAGCGCCGTCCCTGGAGCCCGGAGGCGAGGAGACCCCCCCAGGACCACCCTGACCCCCAGCCGCGGCCCCCGCATAGTTACGTTGGGGTCTCACGGCCGGGGGGGCAGATGGGCCAGCCCTCCCACCACCACTTGTGCCTGCACCCCCATTCGTCCTCCCACTCACTCTCCCATTCACTCTATTATTCCCAGCATTCACTCCAGCACTTTCAGCCACATTCACTCCCTCATCCATGTCACTCACATCCCCATTCACGTCCACAAACAACTCCTCAAAAATATCAGTCACCCCGCTCTCACATTCACTCACGCACTCCTCATACTCCTCAGCACCAATTTTATTTATATTTACATTTTTATTTACATCAGCATTAGCAGTTCCTTTGCCGCAATTTTCCCTCCCACCTGCTGGGGGCCCTAGCTGGCCAGGTGCTCCATGATTGCCCTTATTGGCCAAGAGTGCTGCTGCCCCTTTAAGTGCCTCAGCGCTGATGACATACTGCACATTTCCCTGGCTGTGCCTGGGAGCAGCAGCAGCTCCTGGTTTCTCCAGCACCATTTTTTTTTCTTTTTCAGAGTTTCTTTTGATTTCCTTGCTCTGGGCAGGGACGGCCTCTGGCACAGCTCCCTGCCCTGCATCCTTCTTCACTCCCTCTGCCGGCTTGCCAGGGGGTGCCAGAGTCCCCGCACCCTCAGATGAAGGCAGGTGGGCTGGGGACCCCGACAACCCCCCGCCAGCTTTTGGGGGCAGCTTGCTTGCACTGCTTGGGAGGGTGGGTGGGACAGAGGGCAGCGGGCCTGCCGTGGCCATGCCCCCCCCAGGTGACGCGGACGTAGCGAGCGGGACAGCGGCCGAGGAGGACACGCCCCCCCCGCATGCCACAGCCTTTGCAGGCCGGGCAACACTCGGGGAGGCCCCGCCCCCCTCGCAGACCACTGCCGCCACTCTGTGCCCACCACTTGCCACGGGCAGGGCCGGCCACTCCCCCTCGTCGCCCAGTGGCGGCGGAGCCCCCCGCACGGACCCCCTTTTGGGTCGACGTGCCGGAGACCCCGCTCTTACCACGGGCGCCGCCATGGGAGCGACCAGCTCCCTGCACCGCTTCAGTTGTTGTTTGATTTTTTGCTCTCCCTTCCTAGACTTTTGGACCCCCACTAGCGATCCAGACTTAGCGGATCCGTACGTGGGGGGCCCAGAAGCCCCAGCACTCGCCACCGGAGGTGCGGCCCTGGCTGTACCAACTTTACCTGGTGCCAGGCCAGCCCCCCTGCCACCGAGGGCTGAGCCTGGACACCACCACCAACACCACAACCAGCACCGACCTCCATGTCGCTGCCCTGGTCTGAACTGTCACCAGATGCGACAGTCAGGTCACAACAGTCATCTCTCTCCCCGCTCCCTCGCTGCGGACCCACCACAGGGCCCGAGCCGGGGTGGGTAGCGGGTTCCACACAGCGGGACAGAGGGGCCCCGGGAAGAGGAGCAAAAACCAGTTGTTCCTCCACGCCTTCAGAGGCCTTACGCCTGCGCCTCCTGTTTCTCCTCTTCCCGGTTGCCTCATCCTCCGGGCAGACTTCATCCCCAAACAACAGCGTGCCAAACCGTGCTGGGGATTCCATCTGCCGCACTTGCCTGAGGATGAGGCAGCCCCCCTCGGTATTACTCCCACTCCCTCCATCCTCCCCCTCGCTCCTGCTTTCCTCCGCGTTACTGGAGTCCAGCGGGAGGGCCAATTGCTCAGGGGCTATCCCGCTGCATGTTACCTGACTCCTGCTGGTGTCCGTCAGGTCTTCAGGTGGAGGCGGCCCGGGTGTAGCGTGGGCGCCATCTTGCTCTTCCTTCTCCTCACTTTCCTCCACCTGGGTGGGGCCTCCTGACCCCCCAGGAGACCCACCGGCCATGGCCCTGAACCGGTCCTCGTTCCGCAGCTTCTCCTGGAAGGGGCTGCTGCCAGCCATGATGACACTTCGCCGGCCCTCCAGGGCCCGAATCTCCTCTTCCAGCCGCTGGACTGTGTCGGCGACCTCCGCTTTCTTTGAGGTACGGAGCCTGTTTTTAGATATTATCCTGGCTCCCTCCAACTCCCCCCGAAGTCTCCTCAGCTGCTTCCCGGCCTCCTCATATTCGGAGAGGTGGGCATGGATGCGGGAGGCGTAGGTGGTAGCCAACTCTCCCGCAGCCTTGGAGCCCCAGATGTTAAGGGGGGGCCCCACCTCACCTCTGCCGGCTGCTGCACCTCCGGGGGAAGGGCCCGCCACAGCCTTCACTTCAGGGGTCCCGGACCCTGGAGCCTTGCGGCCCCCTGGTGTCCGCTTTTTCCCCATCCCTGGGACTGGCTGGCTGTGCCTTGGGCCTCCTGGTGGTGGATGAGGCCCCCCACCCCCAGCTGGCTTGCCGGGGGGTGGGAGGCAGGGGCACAGCCCTGGCGCTCAGTCCCAGGGAGAGTCCTCTTTCCTGGGAAGGGGGCAGATGGAAAGTCCTTGCAGGAAAAGAAAACTTCCCTTCCCAGGAGCTTAGCAAAACTCCAGCCTGCAGACGCTCAGCTGCGACGCTCCTCCTCTTCCAGGGTGTGTCCAGAGCTGCACTCAGTATGCTGCTGGTGCAGTCACTGTGGACATACATTACTGATCCTGAGTTACCTCCTGTATTATACTCCAGAGCTGCACTCACTATTCTGCTGGTGCAGTCACTGTGCACATACATTACATTACTGATCCTGAGTTACATCCTGTATTTTTCCCCAGAGCTGCACTCACTATTCTGCTGGTGCAGTCACTGTGCACATACATTACATTACTGATCCTGAGTTACATCCTGTATTATACTCCAGAGCTGCACTCACTATTCTGCTGGTGTAGTCACTGTGTACATACATTACATTACTGATCCTGAGTTACATCCTGTATTATACCCCAGAGCTGCAGTCACTATTCTGCTGGTGCAGTCACTGTGTACATACATTAGATTACTGATCCTGAGTTACCTCCTGTATTATACTCCAGAGCTGCACTCTCTATTCTGCTGGTGCAGTCACTGTGTACATACATTACATTACTGATCCTGAGTTACCTCCTGTATTATACCCCAGAGCTGCACTCACTATTCTGCTGGTGCAGTCACTGTGTACATACATTACATTACTGATCCTGAGTTACCTCCTGTATTATACTCCAGAGCTGCACTCTCTATTCTGCTGGTGCAGTCACTGTGTACATACATTACATTACTGATCCTGAGTTACCTCCTGTATTATACTCCAGAGCTGCACTCACTATTCTGCTGGTGGAGTCACTGTGTACATACATTACTGATCCTGAGTTACCTCCTGTATTATACTCCAGAGCTGCACTCACTATTCTGCTGGTGCAGTCACTGTGCACATACATTACATTACTGATCCTGAGTTACATCCTGTATTATACCCCAGAGCTGCACTCACTATTCTGCTGGTGCAGTCACTGTGTACATACATTACATTACTGATCCTGAGTTACATCCTGTATTATACCCCAGAGCTGCACTCACTATTCTGCTGGTGCAGTCACTGTGCACATACATTACATTACTGATCCTGAGTTACATCCTGTATTATACCCCAGAGCTGCACTCACTATTCTGCTGGTGCAGTCACTGTGTACATACATTACATCCTGTATCTCTTTTATTATAAAAATATCAAAAACACAATACATAATACATAAGACAGACAAAAACAACATTCCAGAACTAAAAAACAAGACAAAAACATACAGAAACATACAACGCCTGTGCAAAACTTGCAATGTCCTTTGTGGTCCTCAAGCTTTCCAGCTTGGAAGGCCCCCAGCAGGAACTCTCCACCAACACTATACAATTTAAAAAATAAAAATAAAAAACCCCAGATATAATCCATTCATCCTCATGCATACCCGTTCACACCCCATTCACGTTTCCCACCCATACCTATATACAAATAACTAAAGAAATACTTCCGGCCCATACTGCCTCAAAACTAGCTTTAGCCATTAACTTGGCAAAAAGAACCGCCACCGAGCTTACCACCCCTATCCTCTTTTTTTTTTTAATTTTTTTCCCCCCACCTTTTTTCCTCACCACAGGTCCATATACGTCCATGGCCTATCACTCCACAAGGTCCATAACAGTTCGTGGCATATCACATCTACTTGAGGAGCATGAAAGTTTTATGCCCCTCAAGAAAAAAAACCCTCCACCATTTGCCTCCGATGTGCTCCAGCATGCCTTCTTCCTCCATGGTCCATGGTATATCTCCACTTGCCACTTCCCTTGACTTGGGGTCCTTTGATTTTTCCATTCTCACCTCCCCCATTCACCCCCCTCCCAACCTCACAATACCCTCCCATGCCCTCTAACTAAAAGAAAATAATAACACATACACAACACATAGTAACATACAATACAATACATAATACAATATAACACCAATTAAATATAATTAATTACTAAATACACCATACCCTTCAAAACGTTTCTTACAGGCCCAAGTTCAGTGCCTGCAAGCCCAATATCCATTAATGCTCTATGTTTCCAAAACAAAAGACTAGAGTGGCATGCTTTTAGCCCACCACCAGGAAAAGGAGTTCTCGAGGCCCCATCCCTCACTAACTCATTCACCCTGTCCCTTAACAACTAAGACTGTCCCTGCTTCTGTCCCTAAAGAAACTGTCCCTATCTGTCCCTTCCTGTCCCTACTCCACCTAACTTAACATAACTAACTCTCTATCTGTCCCTCAGTGCCTGTCCCTCCCTGTCCCTATCTGCCCCTACTTCTGTCCCTAACACACCCAGTGAAACTTATGCTATCCCTACCCTCATTCACACGGAGCTAGCTCTCCCTTGAGTGCGTTTTTAAAAGGAGAGGCCTCTCCAAAGCCAAGAGGCCTTCCTCGCACCCAACCTTTCGAACTCCAAAGAACGGACCTTCACAAGGTCACCCAAGATGTTTCCTACCACCTCATCCCTTGGGAGGGTTTTTTTCCGCGTCGAAACTAGGCACCGTGCATTCCAAGTGTAGAACCTAACCACTACACTGACTAGGAATAAAGTACACGGGTCCCGACCACCCAGGGATCTGAACGCTCCATAGGCCCACTCAGCGTAGGAGAGGGACGCCAGCCGCGGCCAACGTATGGAAGCACCCACCCTGTTGTACACCTCTGCATTAAAGGGACACTGAAGCAGGAAGTGCTCCATGCTTTCCAGCACGTCGCCACACTCCTCACGGGGACAACCCCGATCATCGGATTTCCTGCACTTCAAGTTATCCTTTACATACAGCCTCCTGTGGAAGCAACGCCAGGTCAAGTCCCAAAACTTCATGGGGATCCGCTTAGAATTTAAAAGCCCCAGCCCGACCTCCAGATCCCGGCCTGGGCAATCCTTAAGGGCCAGGGGCTTCTGGAAATGGGTCAACAGGACCCTCCTGTCAAGGCATTGCCTCGACATGGTCCTGATTTCCCACATTCCCAGACCCCACCGGCGGATCACCTTCAGAACCGGGGTAGCGTAAGCCGGGAGATGCCCATGAGGTGTGCATAGGTCCTTCACCTGCCCTCCTGTCTCCCATTCCTGGAAGAAAGGCCAAAGCCAACCCTTGCAGGAGACTACCCACGGAGGAGCCCTCTCTAGCCAGAGGTTGGAGATGTGAGTCTTAAGAAAGGTGTTTACTAGAAACACCACCGGGTTGACCATACCCAACCCGCCTAGTCTCCTCGTACGGTATGTAACCTCCCTCTTGATTAGGTTAAGCCTATTCCCCCATAACAATTGGAAGAACAGGCTTTAGACCCGTGTCCAGAGAGGTTCCGGCAAGATGCACACACTGCCCAGGTATATTAATAAAGGTAGCAGAAAGCCTTTAGCCAGGGCAACCCTTTCCCTCAGGGTTAAAGACCAACCCTTCCATTGGTCCACCTTTTGGGCGGCGATCTTAAGTCTGCCCTCCCAATTTTGCTGGGGGTAATCCCCGGGGCCAAATTCGATGTCTAGAATTTTGGCAGTGGCCTGGGGCCCTGGAAGGGTGTCCGGGAGATCAAACCTGGGATATCCCCCTCCCAGCCAGAGACTTTCACACTTATCCCGGTTGATCATGGACCCGGATGCCTCCGAGTAGCGCACTACCTCCGACATGACCCAATCCGCCTCCCCTCTCGAGGACACGAAAAGGGAAACATCATCAGCATACGCCACCACCCTCAGAGAGGACCCAGAGCCCGCCTGGTCCATCCCGACTCCCGCCAACGGTCCACGATCTACCCTCCTTAGGAAGGGATCGATCGCAAACACGTATAAAAGCGGGCTCAGCGGACAGCCCTGACGGACCCCAGAACCCACCTCAAAAGGGCGACCTGACCAACCGTTCACCAGCGGAAAAGTCTCAGCCCCTTGGTACAAGATCTCTAACCATTTTACAAACCTCCCAGGCAGACCATACCTCAAAAGAACGGACCAGAGATACTCATGGTTGACCCGGTCAAAGGCTTTCGCTTGATCTAATGACAGCAAGTACCCCCCCAGTGACCTGCCCTACCCTGCTCCACTGCCTCTCGGACACCGAGCACAGCACTAAAAGTACTGCGGCCTGGAACAGAGCAATGCTGGGCCCCTGACAGGAGCCGGGGTGCAAACTTCACCAGCCGATTAAACAGCACCTTGGCCAGAACCTTCCGGTCCGTATCGAGAAGCGCTATGGGGCGCCAATTCTTGATACGGGACGGATCCTTACCCTTTGACAGAATAATGAGGGCTGACTTCCTCATTGAGTCAGGAAGAGTGCCCGAGGAGAGACACTCATTGAATACCCCTGTCAAGAGGGGGACCAAGGAGTCCCTAAAAGTCTTATAGAACTCGGATGTTAAGCCATCCGGACCTGGCGATTTCTTGGGCCGAAGCCCATCAATGGCCAGTCTCACTTCCTCTTCCCTGATTTCTTCTGCCAAAACACCAAGAGAGGGATCACCCCCTGGCTCAGGGACGGTTTCAGCCAGGAAAGCCGACATCCTGTCCCGATCCAGATCCTTCTTTTCCAAGAGGTGTGAGTAGAAGGATCTGACCACCTCCAGGATCCCTGATTTGGATCTGTTCAGGGACCCCGTACTGTCGATCAGTCCTGTCACCATCTTACAATTCACTGACATCTTACAGTTTCTGTAAGGGTCGAGCGAGCGGTACTTCCCGAAGTCCCTCTCAAAAACCAAAGATGTGTGCCTATCATACTGACACCTCTTGAGCAAAGATTTCACTCTGGAGATTTCCTCACGGTCACCTCCAGTCGAGACAAGCTGCTCGAGTTTCCTCCCCAGGGCCTGGTACAAGCGGTGCCTGTTCAGACTCCTGAGGCTCGAGAGCTGACGGAAGAACCCCGCCGCCCGCTTTTTGAAGATCTCCCACCACTCTGACTTACTACTACAGAGATCCAAAAGCGGTACCTGGCTCTGAAGAAAATCCTCGAAGGATTGTCTCACCTCCGCTTCTTCCAGCAGGGACGAATTGAGCTTCCACAGCCCTCTTCCATCCGATGAGTCTCTGCAACATTCAGAGAAAAGAAAATTAAACAGTGGTCGGAGAACTCCACCTCAACTGCGGACACAGCAGAAAAGATGGCGTCCTCCTTCAAAAAAAACCTGTCTATTCTAGACCTACTGCTACCCCTATGGTAGGTGAAACCCCCGTGACCTGGGGTGTGCCGGATGTGGACATCCACCAGGCGAGCTTCACTGGCTATGCTATTCAACGCGACGCTATCATAAGCCAGGCGATCTCCGGGACCCCCCCGGTCACGGGACCTCGTAATGGTGTTGAAGTCCCCACCGAAGACCACCTGCCGGCTCGTAAAAAGAAAGGGCTTGATCCTCAGGAAGAGACATTTGCGGTCCCACTTGGATTGTGGGCCGTAGATGTTGATGAGCCGGAGCTCTTGTCCCCACATGAAGACATCTAGGATCAGGCACCTCCCCATTTCCAACTCAGTAACCCGTCGGCATTCAACAGCTGCAGTCTTAAAAAGGACTGCCACCCCGCTATACGGCTCGGCCGCAAGAGACCAGTATGAGGGCCCGCACCTCCACTCCCTCCGTGCTTTATAGATGGCCCCCATGTCCGTTAGTCTGGTCTCTTGCAAAAATAAAATATCTGCCTCAATCCGGGAGAAAAAAATCAAAGGCCGTGAAGCGAGCCGCATCTGACTTAATGCTGGCGACATTAATGGACGCCAGCGTCAACGGGGCGAGTTCAGCCATCATGGGTGATCGAGTTGGATGGCCAGTTTCTTCCCTGCCCCGCTATCACCTCCACCTGGGGAGGGGTCAGACACCTTCCTTTTCAGGGAAGCTCCCGACGTGTCCATCCCACCCCCCCCGTGTCCTCGCCCCCGGGTTCCAGGTCTGTCCCCCCCTCAGGAGGAACAGTGCCCCCTGAGGGACGGACTCCACCATCCCCTGAAGGACCCTCCAGTGTTGCCCCCGGCCCAGCACCCTCATCTGGCGGCTCATCATCTGAACCTCCGAGGGCGCTGAACCGGTTGGAGAGTCTGATCAGAGGGGGGTCAGTGGGCCCTTCCGTGTGCACCCTGGTGGTCGGGGGCGGGGGAGACTTTGAAGGCTTGTCAGCCTTCTTCCCCCCCGTTTTGCGCTTGGCACGCCTGGTTTTGCCACCTGATGCTGTAGGCTGCTCTCTGACATCCTCGTCGACACTTTCATAACGAGAGGAGTCGTCTGAGTCAGCGGCTTTCTCCTCTCTCTCCATCCTCCTGATCTCCTCACTCACCACTCTCTCCCCCAGGGCCTCAGAGGCTTTGGCCACGGGCCTGGAGGGAGGAGTAGGCATCACCCCGGTTGCCCGAGGCTCCACCTGTCCCCTACCACCCTGGCGCTTTTCCTGCCTCCGCTGGTACGCGGGGCCCCTTGCAGCATTGCCCTTCCTCACTGGCCCCTCAGCCCTTCCTCCTCCGCCACCACCTGTCACAGCAGAAGAAGCGCCACCGGGGGTTGCCCCCCCACGGTCTCCCCCCACCGAGCCTGCGGCGGCATTAGAGAAAGAGCGAGGGCAGCGGCTGAGAGGGTGACCTAGGTCACCACACAGGTGGCACTGAATATCCTTACACAAGGCGGCCAGATGACCCACCCCACCACACAAGGCACATTTCTGCACCTTGCAGTTGGCGCTGAAGTGGGTGGGGTCGCCGCACCTGTGGCAGACCTTCGGTTGCCCCCGGTAGAAGACCAGGATCCTGTCCCTTCCCAGGAACGCCGAGGAAGGGATGTGGGTGACCGTGCCGCCGGAAACCTTCAATTTAACCATGAAAGTCCAGCCCCCCGACCAGATGCCGAATTCGTCCCTGTTCTTTTTTGGGACCTCGGTGACCTCCCCGTAACGGGAAAGCCACGTCATGATGTCCACGCCTGCGAGTGACTCGTTACATGTAACCACAGTCACTCGCTTGACGGAATTTTGGCGAGACACCGCTTGAGCCACGAAGTCTCGCCATCCGGGCTCTTCTCGCACCAGCTCGTAATTCGACCAGAAGAGCTCAAGCCCCTCGGGCCGCACGAAGCTGACGTCGAAGAAGCGGGACGCCGAAGGATGTATCAGGGCAAAGATGTCATTCGCCCCGAAGCCCATCTTAAGGAGGAGCTCCACCACCTTGCTCCTAGGTGGACAAGCTTCACTGCCCCCCCACCTAAGACGGACCACATTCCTTCTTGGCGGCCCCTGCCCGGCTGTGGGGAGAGACCAAACAGTCCCTCCCTCCCTTTGATTTTGGAAGGCGGCAAGGCCGTGTCTCTCTATCCAGAAAGACAAGTCCACTGTCCTCCCCTCTACCACTATTGATCTATCTCCCCTTTTGAGAGCCTCCAGGAAACGGCGGTGCGAAACGCCATCCCTGGAGCCCGGAGGCGAGGAGACCCCCCCCAGGACCACCCCGACCCCCAGCCGCGGCCCCCGCATAATTGCGTTGAGGTCTCGCGGCCGGAGGGGCAGACGGGCCAGCCCTCCCACCACTACCACCACTTGTGCCAGCACCCTCATTCGTCTTCCCAGTCACTCTCCCATTCACTCTTTTATTATTTGCATTCACCCCAGCACAGTCACCCACATTCACACCCGCACTCACTCCCTCATCCATGTCACTCATGTCACCATTCACTTCAGCAAACATCTCCTCAAATATGTCCACTCCGCTTTCGTACTCACTCTCACTCGCACAATTGGTGAACATAGCAACATTATTTACATTTTTTACATTATTTACATTATTTACATTTCCTGAACCTGTGCAGTTCCTCTCTTTGCCTGCTGGGGGCCCTGAGCTCTGTTGCTGGGAGCTACTCCAGCTCCTGTCCAGGAGCGCTGCTGCCCCTTTAAATGCCTCAGTGCTGATGACATCATGCACTCTGCCCTGGCTGGGCCTAGGAGCAAGAGCAGCTCCTGGTTTCAGCTCCATTTTTTTTTCTTTTCCTGAGTTTTCCTTGCTCTGGGCAGGGACGGCCTCTGGCACCGCTCCCTGCCCTGCACTTTTCTTCACCCCCGCCGCCGGCTTGCCAGGGAGCGCCAGAGTCCCCGCACCCTCAGATGAAGGTAGGTGGGCCGGGGACCCCGACAACTCCCCGCCAGCTTTTGGGGGCAGCACAGCATTACTTGGAAGGGTGGGTGGGACAGAGGGCAGCGGGCCCGCCGTGGCCACGCCCCCCCCGCCGGTCACAGCCATCCCAGGCAGAGCAGCGACCCCTTGCGAGGCCACGCCCCCCCGGGCGACGCAGACGCAGCGGGTGGGACGACGGCCGAGGAGGACATGCCCCCCCGCACGCCGCAGCCTTTGCAGGCCGGGCAACACTCGGGGAGGCCACGCCCCCCTCACGGACCACCGCCGCCACCCTATGCCCACCACTTGAGACGGGCAAGGCCGGCCACTCCCCCTCGTCGCCCAGCGGCGGCGGAGCCCCCTGCACGGACCCCTTTTTGGGTCGACGTGCCGGAGACCCCGCTCTCACCACAGGCGCCGACATGGGAGCGACCAGCACTTTGCACCGCCTCAGCTGCTGCTTGATGTTCTGTTCGCCCTTCCTAGGCTTCTGGACCCCCACTAGCGATCCAGACTTAGCGGATCCGTACGTGGGTGGTCCAGAAGCCCCAGCACTCGCCGCCGGAGGTGCGGCCCTGGCTGTACCAACTTTACCTGGTGCCAGGCCAGCCCCCCCTGCCACCGAGGGCTGAGCCCGGACACCACCACCACAACCAGCACCGACCTCCATGTCGCTGCCCTGGTCTGAACTGTCACCAGATGCGACAGTCAGGTCACAACAGTCATCTCTCTCCCCGCTCCCTCGCTGCGGACCCACCACAGGGCCCGAACCGGGGTGGGTAGCGGGTTCCACACAGCGGGACAGAGGGGCCCCGGGAAGAGGAGCAAAAACCAGTTGTTCCTCCACGCCTTCAGAGGCCTTACGCCTGCGCCTCCTGTTTCTCCTCTTCCCGGTTGCCTCATCCTCCGGGCAGACTTCATACCCAAACAACAGCGTGCCAAACCGTGCTGGGGATTCAGTCTGCCGTACTTGTTTAAGGATGAGGCAGCCCCCCTCAGAACTACTCCCGCTCCCTCCATCCTCCCCCTTGCTCCCACTTTCCTCCGCGTTACTGGAGTCCAGCGGGAGGGCCACCTGCTCGGGGGCTATCCCACTGTATGTTACCTGGCTCACGCTGGTGTCCGCCAGGTCTTCAGGTGGAGGTGGCCCGGGTGTGGTGTGGGCGCCATCTTGCTCTTCCTCCTCCTCGCTTTCCTCCACCTGGATGGGGACTCCTGACCCCCCAGGAGACCCACCGGCCATGGCCCTGAACCGGTCCTCGTTCTGCAGCTTTTCCTGGAAGGGGCCGCTGCCGGCCATGATGGTACTTCGCCGGTCCTCCAGGGCCCGAATCTCCCCTTTCAGCCGCTTGACCGTGGCGGTGACCTCCGCTCTCTTTGAGGCAGGGAGCCTGTTTTTACTGATGACCCGGGCTCCCTCCAACTCCCCCTGGAGTCTCCTGAGCTGCTTGCCGGCCTCCTCGTACTCGGAGAGGTGGGCATGAATGCGGGAGGCGTAGATGGTAGCTGGCTCTCCCGCAACCTTGGAGCCCCAGATGTTAAGGGGGGGCCCCGCCTCACCTCTGCCGGCTGCTGCACCTCCGGGGGAAGGGCCCGCCACAGCCTTCACTTCGGGGGTCCTGGACCCTGGAGCCTTGCGGCCCCCTGGGGTCCGCTTTTTCCCCATCCCTGGGACTGGCTGGCTGTGCCTTGGGCCTCCTGGTGGTGGATGAGGCCCCCCACCCCCAGCTGGCTTGCCGGAGGGTGGGAGCCAGGGGCACAGCCCCGGCGCTCAGTCCCAGGGAGAGTCCTCTTTCCTGGGAAGGGGGCAGACGGAAAGTCCTTGCAGGAAAAAAACCTCCCTTCCCAGGAGCTTAGCAAAACCCCAGCCTGCAGAGGCTCAGCTGTGACGCTCCTCCTCTTCTGGGGTGTGTCCAGAGCTGCACTCACTATTCTGCTGGTGCAGTCACTGTGCACATACATTAGATTACTGATCCTGAGTTACCTCCTGTATTATACTCCAGAGCTGCACTCACTATTCTGCTGGTGCAGTCACTGTGCACATACATTACATTACTGATCCTGAGTTACATCCTGTATTATACCCCAGAGCTGCACTGACTATTCTGCTGGTGCAGTCACTGTGTACATACATTACATTACTGATCCTGAGTTACATCCTGTATTATACTCCAGAGCTGCACTCACTATTCTGCTGGTGCAGTCACTGTGTACATACATTACATTACTGATCCTGAGTTACCTCCTGTATTATACTCCAGAGCTGCACTCACTATTCTGCTGGTGCAGTCACTGTGCACATACATTACATTACTGATCCTGAGTTACATCCTGTATTATACCCCAGAGCTGCACTGACTATTCTGCTGGTGCAGTCACTGTGTACATACATTACATTACTGATCCTGAGTTACCTCCTGTATTATACTCCAGAGCTGCACTCACTATTCTGCTGGTGCAGTCACTGTGTACATACATTACATTACTGATCTTGAGTTACACCCTGTATTATACTCCAGAGCTGCACTCACTATTCTGCTGGTGGAGTCACTGTGTACATACATTAGATTACTGATCCTGAGTTACCTCCTGTATTATACTCCAGAGCTGCACTCACTATTCTGCTGGTGCAGTCACTGTGTACATACATTACATTACTGATCCTGAGTTACACCCTGTATTATACTCCAGAGCTGCACTCACTATTCTGCTGGTGCAGTCACTGTGTACATACATTAGATTACTGATCCTGAGTTACCTCCTGTATTATACTCCAGAGCTGCACTCACTATTCTGCTGGTGCAGTCACTGTGTACATACATTAGATTACTGATCCTGAGTTACCTCCTGTATTATACTCCAGAGCTGCACTCACTATTCTGCTGGTGCAGTCACTGTGTACATATATTACATTACTGATCCTGAGTTACACCCTGTATTATACTCCAGAGCTGCACTCACTATTCTGCTGGTGCTGTCACTGTGTACATACATTAGATTACTGATCCTGAGTTACCTCCTGTATTATACTCCAGAGCTGCACTCACTCTTCTGCTGGTGCAGTCACTGTGTACATACATTACATTACTGATCCTGAGTTACCTCCTGTATTATACTCCAGAGCTGCACTCACTATTCTGCTGGTGCTGTCACTGTGTACATACATTAGATTACTGATCCTGAGTTACCTCCTGTATTATACTCCAGAGCTGCACTCACTATTCTGCTGGTGCAGTCACTGTGTACATACATTACTGATCCTGAGTTACATCCTGTATTATACCCCAGAGCTGCACTCACTCTTCTACTGGTGCAGTCACTGTGTACATACATTACATTACTGATCCTGAGTTACCTCCTGTATTATACTCCAGAGCTGCACTCACTATTCTGCTGGTGCTGTCACTGTGTACATACATTAGATTACTGATCCTGAGTTACCTCCTGTATTATACTCCAGAGCTGCACTCACTATTCTGCTGGTGCAGTCACTGTGTACATACATTACATTACTGATCCTGAGTTACATCCTGTATTATACCCCAGAGCTGCACTCACTATTCTGCTGGTGCAGTCACTGTGTACATACATTACATTACTGATCCTGAGTTACCTCCTGTATTATACTCCAGAGCTGCACTCACTATTCTGCTGGTGCAGTCACTGTGTTCATACATTACATTACTGATCCTGAGTTACCTCCTGTATTATACTCCAGAGCTGCACTCTCTATTCTGCTGGTGCAGTCACTGTGTTCATACATTACATTACTGATCCTGAGTTACCTCCTGTATTATACCCCAGAGCTGCACTCACTATTCTGCTGGTGGAGTCAGATATGATTACACACATGGTAGATATGGCGACACACGGCACTCACTGAGCACTTTGTGGCTGCGGGCCGGCCGTCTGCAGATGACGTACTTCATGAACATGTAGATGTGGGTGAGGAGGATGAGTGGTGGAGGAGCCGCTGGGCGCTCATTATATTCTTTTATTAAGCCGAAGCGCTGGAACTTCCAGACTTGATCCGTGTGACTCTCAATCTCCGCAAAAGTGTAACTGTCGCATAAGAAAAGCCAATGAGACGGCGCCGTGACACCCATCCTGATGCCGCAGGGGAGAAAGGGCTACTGCACCCAGCAACATCCGCTGGTGACGGACAGATGTATGCCATGTATTACCAGACAGGCTGGACAGAGGCTGGGACAGGAGAACATGAGCCATGTATGAAGGTTCTCCTCGAGAGGTGCAGAGTACAACCCGGGCTCTAATCACACATTATCCTATCGGACTCTGTTACGTTCCAGGAGATGGCTCCAATACTTCCTGCCAGGTGACCTCCGCTCATAGTCGAGGTGTTATCTAGGTGGTCACTCACCGGTTATGTGTCACCAATTGCTGGGTGCTAGGTGACCTCAGCCCCATAGCAGGGGCTTTATCTAGGTGGTCACTAATCGCTGGGTGCCAGGTGACCTCAGCCCATAGATAGGGTTTTATCTAGGTGGTCGCCAATTGCTGGGTACCAGGTGACCTCAGCTCATAGTCGGGGTGTTATCCAGGTGGTAACTTACTGGTCATGTATCACTAGTTGCTGGGTACCAGATGACCTCAGCTTATAGTCGAGGTGTTATCTAGGTGGTCACTCACCGGTCATGTGTCACCAATTGCTGGGTGCTAGGTGACCTCAGCCCCATAGCAGGGGCTTTATCTAGGTGGTCACTAATCTCTGGGTGCCAGGTGACCTCAGCCCATAGCTAGGGTTTTATCTAGGTGGTCGCCAATTGCTGGGTACCAGGTGACCTCAGCTCATAGTCGGGGTGTTATCCAGGTGGTCACTTACTGGTCATGTATCACTAGTTGCTGGGTACCAGTAGACCTCAACTTATAGTCGGGGTGTTATCTAGGTGGTCACCAAATTGCTGGGTGCCAGGTGACTTCAGGACACAGCCGGGGTGTTATCTAGGTGGTCACCAAATTGCTGGGTGCCAGGTGACCTCAGCCCATAGCTAGGGTTTTATCTAGGTGGTCGCCAATTGCTGGGTACCAGGTGACCTCAGCTCATAGTCGGGGTGTTATCCAGGTGGTCACTTACTGGTCATGTATCACTAGTTGCTGGGTACCAGTAGACCTCAACTTATAGTCGGGGTGTTATCTAGGTGGTCACCAAATTGCTGGGTGCCAGGTGACTTCAGGACACAGCCGGGGTGTTATCTAGGTGGTCACCAAATTGCTGGGTGCCAGGTGACCTCAGCCTATAGCCAAGGCTTTATCTAGGTGGTCACCAATTGCGGGGTGCCAGGTGACTTCAGGACACAGCCGGGGTGTTATCTAGGTGGTCACCAAATTGCTGGGTGCCAGGTGACCTCAGCCCATAGCCAAGGCTTTATCTAGGTGGTCACCAATTGCTGGGTGCCAGGTGACTTCAGCCTATAGCCGGGTGCTATCTAGGTGGTCACTAATTGCTGGGTGCCAGGTGACCTCAGCCCATAGCCGAGGCTTTATCTAGGTGGTCACTAATTGCTGGGTGCCAGGTGACTTCAGCCCATAGCCAGGTGCTATGTAGGTAGTCACGAATTGCTGGGTGCCAGGTGACCTCAGCTCATAGTCGGGGTGTTATCTAGGTGGTCACTCACCGGTCATGTGTCACCAATTGCTGGGTGCCCGATGGGATACCAACGAGGGCACTTAGATATTGATAGAGAGCAGTAAAGTGACTCGGCTTAAGTAGAGCTGCAGCTCTCCCTGAACGGTCTTCCTTTCCTTTGCAGATGCCCACACCAGGCCTTGGTGCACCTACCTGAACATGGCAATGAGAAGGTTGAGTAGAAGAATGTTTGCCAGCAGCAGATACAGGCACATGAGTATGATGGTCAGCCACTCGGGGAACAGAGCTTTGCCATTCCCATCATTGTAGACACATTTCGGCAGGTCAGGGTCACTGCCATTTTGCGAACATTTTGTTGGATCAAAATTCAAACCTGAAAATAAAGTTACAGAGGTCATTGCATCTGCACTGCAGATGTCTCATCGTGTCCATCAGACCAATCACTTACTGTCCACTTCAGAAGGAATCTGTCCAAATAGGGTGAGATACGGACCATAGATGACATTGCGAAAGATCCAGTACAACCTTTCCTCATTGGTGGTCAGGATCGCCTGCTTGGCTACTCCATAGGCTACGATCCAAATGGCCAAAAGGAAGAGGAAGAAGAAAATGTCTTTTACCTGCCAGATAAATCCGGATGAATAAATGCAGCACAATGTCCACCAATGTCATAAACCGTGACCTCGGCAGATAACTCACCATTCGGCGGAGAATAATGATTTTTGGCCCTAGAACTTTGCTGACTGTGAATATATGCATGAAGCGAATGCAGAATATGGTGAAGTCCAGAGACAGGAACACGCGACCCAAGTAAACAGTGCTTGTGCTGACCAATCTAGAAGAATAATGGATTCTCATGTGATTATGTGTATTCTCCTCTGTCATGAGGTCACAGGGTTTAGGGTTTCATTACCCTGAAACCACTCTGTGTGAATTTGCACTGTATACCTCACCTGCAGATCAACCCTAAAATGAATAGTCCCAGGGAGATTGTATCCACCTGGTTCCAGAACTCAGTGATGTATTGGACAGATTTTAACAAAAATCCACGCTGGTCTGGATCATAAAATAGCTGTAAAACAGAAAAAATCCAACTAAGCCGGTGAAAAATCCAGAGTGGGGCAGAAACATGAAGAACCATCAAGCTTGTGAGATGAGGAAAAAACAAGATCCATTCAGAAATAGGACAGAAGAACCATAGTCCATAAAAGACAGGAGAAAAGAACCACAGTCCATAGAGAGATAGGACAGAAGAACCACAGTCCGTAAAGAGATGGGA
The DNA here is from genome assembly GCF_039654945.1 of Dendrobates tinctorius. Taxonomy (NCBI): domain Eukaryota; kingdom Metazoa; phylum Chordata; class Amphibia; order Anura; family Dendrobatidae; genus Dendrobates; species Dendrobates tinctorius. The sequence continues at coordinate 808,538 of NW_027361942.1, forward strand.
CAGAAGAACCACAGTCCATAAAGAGATGGGACAGAAGAACCACAGTCCATAAAGAGATGGGACAGAAGAACCACAGTCCATAAAGAGATGGGACAGAAGAACCACAGTCCATAAAGAGATGGGACAGAAGAACCACAGTCCATAAAGAGATGGGACAGAAGAACCACAGTCCATAAAGAGATGGGACAGAAGAACCACAGTCCATAAAGAGATGGGACAGAAGAACCACAGTCCATAAAGAGATGGGACAGAAGAACCACAGTCCATAAAGAGATGGGACAGAAGAACCACAGTCCATAAAGAGATGGGACAGAAGAACCACAGTCCATAAAGAGATGGGACAGAAGAACCACAGTCCATAAAGAGATGGGACAGAAGAACCACAGTCCGTAAAGAGATGGGACAGAAGAACCACAGTCCGTAAAGAGATGGGAAAGAAGAACCACAGTCCGTAAAGAGATGGGACAGAAGAACCACAGTCCGTAAAGAGATGGGACAGAAGAACCACAGTCCGTAAAGAGATGGGACAGAAGAACCACAGTCCGTAAAGAGATGGGACAGAAGAACCACAGTCCGTAAAGAGATGGGACAGAAGAACCACAGTCCGTAAAGAGATGGGAAAGAAGAACCACAGTCCGTAAAGAGATGGGACAGAAGAACCACAGTCCATAAAGAGATGGGACAGAAGAACCACAGTCCGTAAAGAGATGGGACAGAAGAACCACAGTCCGTAAAGAGATGGGACAGAAGAACCACAGTCCGTAAAGAGATGGGACAGAAGAACCACAGTCCATAAAGAGATGGGACAGAAGAACCACAGTATGTAAGAGATACAACAGAAAGAGAACCACATTCCATAAAGAGACAGAACAAGAGAAGTCCATAAGGAGATGGAATTGAAGAAAAACTATAGTCTATTAAAGGATAGGACATAAGAACCACAGTCTATAAAAAGATGGGACAGAAGATGAACCACAGTCTATAAAGAGACAGAACAAAAGAACAAGATCTATGAAGAGATGAAACAGGAGAATCACAGTTTCTAAAAAGATGGGACAGAAGAACCACACTTTGTAAAGAAATGAGACAAAAGAACCACAGTCCATAAAAAGACAATGCAGAACGAGAACCATAGACCATTAAGAGATGAGGCAGAAGAACCACTGTCCATTAAGAGATAGAACAGAAGAAACACAGTCCATAAATAGACGGGACGGAAGAACAATAGTCTATAATGAAATTGGACAGAAAAATCATATTCTATAAAGAGACAGGACAGAAGAAACTATAGTCCATAAAGAGACAGGACAGACAAAGAAATAAGATTCATAAAGAGATGGGACAAGAGAAAAACCACAGACCATAAAGATATGGGACAGAAGATAAACCAGAGTTCAAAAAGAGACAGGACAGAAGAATAACCACAGTCCATAAGTGACGGGACAAAAGAAGTTCATAAGGAGATGGGACAGGACAAAAAAACAGTCCATAAAGACACAGAACAAAAGAACCATAGTCCACAAAGATGGGACAGAAGAACCACAGTCCATAAAAAGATGGGACAGAAGAACCATAGTCTTTAAAGAGACAGGGGAGAAAGAGAACCATAGCCCGTTAAGAGAGGAGACAAGAACCACAGTCCATTAAGTGATGGAACAGCAGAACCACAATCCATAAATAGATGGGACAGAAGAAGAAACACAGTCCATAAACAGATAGAACAAAAGAAGAACCATACTCCATTAAAAGATGAGATAGAAAAATAACCACAGCCCATAAAGAGATGTGACAGAAGAACCATCGTCCATAAAGAGATGTGACAGAAGAACCATAGTCCATAAAGAGATGGAACAAAAGGAGAACCATAGTCTACAAATAGAGGGAACAGACCATTCACATGGGACAGGAGGAGAACCATAGTCCATAAAGAGATGGGACAGAAGATAAACCCCAGCCCGTAAAGAGATGGAACAGAGAAGAAAAGCATTACATAAAGAGATTGGACAGAGGAACCACAGTCTATAAAGAGGTTAGACGGCGAAAAGTCCATAAAGAGATAGAACAAAAGAAGAACCAAACATGCACCAACTCTACTACTCAGGCAGAATTGCAGAGTGGCCATATGTAGAAGGACAAGACCTGAACAAATGAATGTAGAGTGAAGGCATCAGTAGTATATTGGAAAGAGCCCGGTCTCCTGCTTGTGCAGTAATAGGAAGGATGAAAACCTGCTTGTGGCATCACTGACTTTTCAGCTTCTCCGCATTGAACACTCATGTGCCATCTCCACATCTGTGGCAATATTCTCTAATAATTCATGATTGCACACTTGTGCATTGTACCTGCCGCAACTCCTCACACAAGATAGTAAACACCCAGGCATACAGTAAGTACTCCCTCCAGGATGGTGTTGTCTGGAAATCAATCATCAAGACATAAGCGAATAGCCAAAGGAAGCCGATGTACGACACCACATTGTAGTAGAACTTAACGACTGGAGCATTATAGAAAGACATGAGTTTCCAGAGACAGCTGTATGGTTTAGGCCTGCAGGAGACATCAGAATAAAAAATATTCGATAAGTACAACTTCCCTCTGGACTCAAACCAGGGATATTATATGGACGGCCTGAGACCTCGAGCATTCTATGGCAACACTGAAACCTCGAGGATGGAAGGGACAAGTTCAGACCTCGAGCATTGTAGGGAAGGGCTGAGACCTCGAGCATTGTAGGGAAGGGCTGAGAACTCAAGCATTGATGGGACAGGCTGAGACCTCGAACATTGTTGGGACAGGCTGAGACCTCGAGCATTGTAGGGACAGCCTCAGACCTCGAGCATTGCAGGGACAGCCTCAGACCTCGAGCATTATAGGGACATGCTGAGACCTCGAGCATTATAGGGACATGCTGAGACCTCGAGCATTGTAGGGAAGGGCTGAGAACTCGAGCATTGTAGGGAAGGGCTGAGACCTTGAGCATTGTAGGGAAGGGCTGAGAACTCAAGCATTGTTGGGACAGGCTGTGACCTCGAGCATTGTAGGGACAGGCTGTGACCTCGAGCATTGTAGGGACAGCCTCAGACCTCGAGCATTGTAGGGACAGCCTCAGACCTCGAGCATTGTAGGGACAGCCTCAGACCTCGAGCATTATAGGGACATGCTGAGACCTCGAGCATTATAGGGACATGCTGAGACCTCGAGCATTGTAGGGAAGGGCTGAGAACTCGAGCATTGTAGGTAAGGGCTGAGACCTTGAGCATTGTAGGGAAGGGCTGAGAACTCAAGCATTGTAGGGAAGGGCTGAGAACTCGAGCATTGTAGGTAAGGGCTGAGACCTTGAGCATTGTAGGGAAGGGCTGAGAACTCAAGCATTGTTGGGACAGGCTGAGACCTCGAGCATTGTAGGGACAGCCTCAGACCTCGAGCATTATAAGGAAGGGTTGAGAACTCGAGCATTGTAGGGAAGGGCTGAGAACTCAAGCATCGTACGGACAGACTGAGACCTTTAGTATTGTATGGACATGCTGAAACTTCAAGAATTTTATGGGCAGGCTCAGACCTCGAGCATTGTATGGATAGACCTAGACCAAAAGCATTGTACAGACAGGCTGAGACCTCAGGCAATATGTGGACAGACTGACGCAACAGAAATTATATAGCCAGCAGAAAATAAATTTTGCTGAAGGATAATACGTTCTCTACTGGATTAGTAGCCCGCAATACTTATGCTCTGATTGATTAGCCAATGGCCCTCTTAGAACAATTGAGAATGACAATCTGAAATCAGAATGAACACTGTGGACGCTAAGGCATAATGGGCACAGGATGGTGACTTGTATTTTTCCATTTTTTAGCGGCATGGTGGCATCCCTAGTGCTTTCCTCAGCACTCACCCTCGGTTGTGTGGGATACTGTTCTTCCTCTGTTCATGGCGACTTCTTGTGCTCTGACGCTCATTTGTGATAGCTTCCACCCCAGAACGGTTGAACACATAGCCTTTCCTGTAATGAGGATGAGGTGGGAATGCTGCATTATAATGTCCTCTGCATATCAGATAAGGGAATAATAAGGTTACATACACCAGGCTCACCTGAATGTGATGAGACCACTGTAGATGAGTGGGAAGAGTAACATACAGAGAATGATCTGGATAAAGCCATTGTCCAAGGACAATCTCCCCCACCACGTCTTAGTGAGGAACATCTGGTGGGAAGGAAAATAAAAACTCAGATCCACATTATCGATCGAAAAGCATCAAAAGCCCAACAAGACCCAAAAACCACAAATGTTGATACTTATCCTCTGTATACACTTCAATTAAGACCATCATAGACACCAAGTGACCCCTATTTTCTGCATACACAGCAGGTGAGATCACCATAGACACCAGGTGACATGTATCCTCTGTACACTGCAGGTGAGACCACCAAAATACACTTCACAATTTGCCCCTTGGCGGCTGAGACACGTTAGCTGTTGAGTGTTTTGCACCATTTTCGGTCCAGGAGACGATTTTCTATAAGGTTCAAGTCAATTCAAAATTAATCCACCTGTACACTCTCTGTCTTTAGAAAAGAAGGAAGTATGGATGGAGAATGAATTGTCCTTGGAGTCCTCATCCGTCCCATGTTCTTCCATTAATAGGTGCAAAGGCCCTGTCATCCTCCATCCCATGTTCTTCCCTTTAGTGGGTACAGAGGCCCTGTCATCCTCCATCCCATGTTCTCCCATAAGTGGGTACAGAGACCCCGCCATCCTCCATCCCATGTTCTCCCATAAGTGGGTACAGAGGCCCTGTCATCCTCCATCCCATGTTCTCCCATTAATGGGTACAGAGACTCTGTCATCCTGCATCCCATGTTCTCCCATAAGTTGGTACAGAGGCCTCGTCATCCTCCATCCCATGTTCTCCCATAAGAGGGTACAGAGGCCCTGTCATCCTCCATCCCATGTTCTCCAATTAGTGGGTACAGAGGCCCTGTCATCCTCCATCCCATGTTCTCCAATTAGTGGGTACAGAGGCCACGTCATCCTCCATCCCATGTTCTCCAATTAGTGGGTACAGAGGCCACGTCATCCTCCATCCCATGTTCTCCCATAAGAGGGTACAGAGGCCCTGTCATCCTCCATCCCATGTTCTCCAATTAGTGGGTACAGAGGCCCTGTCATCCCCCATCCCATGTTCTCCCATAAGAGGGTACAGAGGCCCTGTCATCCTCCATCCCATGTTCTCCCATTAGTGGGTACAGAGGCCACGTCATCCTCCATCCCATGTTCTCCCATAAGAGGTTACAGAGGCCACGTCATCCTCCATCCCATGTTCTGTATTAGTGAATACAGAGGCCCTGTCGTCCACCATCACATATTCTTCCATTAAGGATACAGAGGCCCTGTCATCCTCCATCCCATATTCTCCCATTAGTGGGTACAGAGGAGCTGTCATCCTCTATCCCATGTTCTCCCATTAGTGGGTACAGAGGCCCTGTCATCCTCCATCTGATGTTCTCCCATTAGTGGGTACAGAGGCCCTGTCATCCTCCATCCCATGTTCTCCCATTAGTGGGTACAGAGGCCCTGTCATCCTCCATCCCATGTTCTATCATTAATTGGTACAGAGGCCCTGTCATCCTCCATCCCATGATCTCCCATTAATGGGTACAGAGGCCCTGTCATCCTCCTTTCCATGTTCTCCCATTAATGGGTACAGAGGCCCCATCATCCTCCATCCCATTTTCGCCCATTAGTGGGTACAGAGGCCCTGTCATCCTCCATCCCATGTTCTCCCATTAGTGGGTACAGAGGCCCTGTCATCCTCCATCTGATGTTCTCCCATTAGTGGGTACAGAGGCCCTGTCATCCTCCATCCCATGTTCTCCCATTAGTGGGTACAGAGGCCCTGTCATCCTCCATCCCATGTTCTATCATTAATTGGTACAGAGGCCCTGTCATCCTCCATCCCATGATCTCCCATTAATGGGTACAGAGGCCCTGTCATCCTCCTTTCCATGTTCTCCCATTAATGGGTACAGAGGCCCCATCATCCTCCATCCCATTTTCGCCCATTAGTGGGTACAGAGGCCCTGTCATCCTCCATCCCATGTTCTCCCATAAGTGGGTACAGAGGCCCTGTCATCCTCCATCCCATGTTCTCCCATTAATGGGTACAGAGACTCTGTCATCCTCCATCCCATGTTCTCCCATAAGTGGGTACAGAGGCTCTGTCATCCCCCATCCCATATTCTCCCATTAGTGCGTACAGAGGCCCTGTCATCCTCCATCCCATGTTCTCCCATTAGTGCGTACAGAGGCCCTGTCATCCGCCATCACATATTCTTCCATTAAGGATACAGAGGCCCTGTCATCCTCCATCCCATATTCTCCCATTAGTGGGTACAGAGGTCCTGTCATCCTCCATCCCATGTTCTCCCATTAGTGGTTACAGATGCCCTGTCATCCGCCATCACATATTCTTCCATTAGTGGGTACAGAGGAGCTGTCATCCTCTATCCCATGTTCTGCATTAGTGAATACAGAGGCCCTGTCATCCTCCATCCCATGTTCTCCCATTAGTGGGTACAGAGGCCCTGTCATCCTCCATCCCATGTTCTCCCATTATTGGGTACAGAGGCCCTGTCATCCTCCTTCCCATGTTCTCCCATTAGTGGATACAGAGGCCCTGTCATCCTCCATCCCATATTCTCCCATTAGTGGGTACAGAGGAGCTGTCATCCTCTATCCCATGTTCTGCATTAGTGAATACAGAGGCCCTGTCATCCTCCATCCCATGTTCTCCCATTAGTGGGTACAGAGGCCCTGTCATCCTCCATCCCATGTTCTCCCATTATTGGGTACAGAGGCCCTGTCATCCTCCTTCCCATGTTCTCCCATTAGTGGATACAGATGCCCTGTCATCCTCCATCTCATGTTCTCCCATTAATTGGTACAGAGGCCCTGTCATCCTCCTTTCCATGTTCTCCCATTAATGGGTACAGAGGCCCTGTCATCCTCCATCCCATGTTCTGCCATTAATGGGTTCAGAGGCACCGTCATCCTCCATCCCATGTTCTCCCATTAGTGGGTACAGAGGCCCTGTCATCCTCCATCCCATATTCTCCCATTAGTGGATACAGATGCCCCGTCATCCTCCATCTCATGTTCTCCCATTAATTGGTATTCAGGCCCGTCATCCTCCATCCCATATTCTCCCATTAATGGGTACAGAGGCCCTGTCATCCTCCATCCCATGTTCTCCCATTAGTGGGTACAGAGGCCCTGTCATCCTCCATCCCATATTCTCCCATTAGTGGGTACAGAGGCCCTGTCATCCTCCATCCCATATTCTCCCATTAGTGGATACAGATGCCCCGTCATCCTCCATCTCATGTTCTCCCATTAATTGGTATTCAGGCCCGTCATCCTCCATCCCATGTTCTCCCATTAGTGGGTACAGAGGCCCTGTCATCCTCCATCCCATGTTCTCCCATTAGTGGGTACAGAGGCCCTGTCATCCTCCATCCCATGTTCTCCCATTAGTGGGTACAGAGGCCCTGTCATCCTCCATCTCATGTTCTCCCATTAATTGGTATTCAGGCCCGTCATCCTCCATCCCATATTCTCCCATTAATGGGTACAGAGGCCCTGTCATCCTCCATCCCATGTTCTGCCATTAATGGGTTCAGAGGCACCGTCATCCTCCATCCCATGTTCTCCCATTAGTGGGTACAGAGGCCCTGTCATCCTCCATCCCATATTCTCCCATTAATGGGTACAGAGGCCCTGTCATCCTCCATCCCATGTTCTCCCATTAGTGGGTACAGAGGCCCTGTCATCCTCCATCCCATGTTCTCCCATTAGTGGGTACAGAGGCCCTGTCATCCTCCATCCCAAGTTCTCCCATTAGTGGGTACAGAGGCCTCATCATCCTCCATCACATGTTCTCCCATTAGTGGGTACAGAGGCCCTGTCATCCTCCATCCCATGTTCTCGCATTAGTGGGTACAGAGGCCCTGTCATCCTCCATCTGATGTTCTCCCATTAGTGTGTACAGAGGCCCTGTCATCCTCCTTCCCATGTTCTCCCATTAGTGGGTACAGATGCCCCGTCATCCTCCATCTCATGTTCTCCCATTAATTGCTACAGAGGCCCTGTCATCCTCCATTCCATGTTCTCCCATTAGTGGGTACAGAGGCCCCATCATCCTCCATCCCATTTTCGCCCATTAGTGGGTACAGATGCCCCGTCATCCTCCATCTCATGTTCTCCCATTAATTGGTACAGAGGCCCTGTCACCCTCCATTCCATGTTCTCCCATTAGTGGGTACAGAGGCACCGTCATCCTCCATCCCATGTTCTGCCATTAATGGGTACAGAGGCCACGACATCCTCCATCCCATGTTCACCCATTAGTGGATACAGAGGCCCTGTCATCCTCCATCCCATGTTCTGCCATTAATTGGTACAGAGGCCCGTCATCCTCCATCTCATGTTCTCCCATTAGTGGGTACAGAGGCCCCGTCATCCTCCATCCCATATTCTCCCATTAATGGGTACAGAGGCCCTGTCATCCTCCATACCATGTTCTGCCATTAATGGGTACAGAGGCCCTGTCATCCTCCATACCATGTTCTGCCATTAATGGGTTCAGAGGCACCGTCATCCTCCATCCCATGTTCTCCCATTAGTGGGTACAGAGGCCCTGTCATCCTCCATCCCATATTCTCCCATTAATGGGTACAGAGGCCCTGTCATCCTCCATCCCATGTTCTCCCATTAGTGGGTACAGAGGCCCTGTCATCCTCCATCCCATGTTCTCCCATTAGTGGGTACAGAGGCCCTGTCATCCTCCATCCCATGTTCTCCCATTAGTGGGTACAGAGGCCCTGTCATCCTCCATCACATGTTCTCCCATTAATGGGCACAGAGACCCTGTCATCCTCCATCACATGTTCTCCCATTAGTGGGTACAGAGGCCCTGTCATCCTCCATCCCATGTTCTACCATTAATGGGTACAGAGGCCCTGTCATCCTCCATCCCATGTTCTCCCATTAGTGCGTACAGAGGCCCCGTCATCCTCCATCCCATGTTCTCCCATTAGTGGGTACAGAGGCCCTGTCATCCTCCATCCCATGTTCTCCCATTAGTGGGTACAGAGGTCCTGTCATCCTCCATCACATTTTCTCCCATTAGTGGGTACAGAGGCCCTGTCATCCTCAGTCCCATGTTCTCCTATTAGTGGGTACAGAGGCCCTATCATCCTCCATCTCATGTTCTCCCACTAATGGGTACAGAGGCCCCGTCATCCTCCATCCCATGGTCTCCCATTAGTGGGTACAGAGGTCCTGTCATCCTCCATCCCATGTTCTCCCATTAGTGGGTACAGAGGCCCTGTCATCCTCCATCCCATGTTCTCCAATTAGTGGGTACAGAGGCCATGTCATCTTCCATCCCTTGTTCATCCCTTCAGTGGGTACAGAGGCCCTTTCATCCTCTATCCCATATTCTCCCATTAATGGGAACAGAGACCGTGTCATCCTCCATCCCATGTTCTCCCATTAGTGGGTACAGAGGCCCTGTCATCCTCCATCCCATGTTCTACCATTAATGGGTACAGAGGCCCTGTCATCCTCCATCCCATGTTCTCCCATTATTGGGTACAGAGGCCCTGTCATCCTCCATCCCATGTTCTCCCCTTAGTGGGTACAGAGGCCATGTCATCCTCCATCACATGTTCTCCCATTAATGGGTACAGAGGCCCTGTCATCCTCCATCCCATGTACTCCCATTAGTGGGTACAGAGGCCCCGTCATCCTTCATCCCATGTTCTCCCATTAGAGGGTACAGAGGCCCCGTCATCCTCCATCCCATGTTCTCCCATTAGAGGGTACAGAGGCCCCGTCATCCTCCATCCCATGTTCTCCCGTTAGTGGGTACAGAGGCCCTGTCATCCTCCATCCCATGTTCTCCCATTAGTGGGTACAGAGGCCCTGTCATCCTCCATCCCATGTTCTCCCGTTAGTGGGTACAGAGGCCCTGTCATCCTCCATCCCATGTTCTCCCATTAGTGGGTACAGAGGCCCTGTCATCCTCCATCCCATGTTCTACCATTAATGTGTACAGAGGCCCTGTCTTTCTCCATCCCATGTTCTCCCATTAATGGGTACAGAGGCGCTGTCATCCTCCATCCCATGTTCTCCCATTAGTGCGTACAGAGGCCCTGTCATCCTCCATCACATGTTCTCCCATTAGTGGGTACAGAGGCCCTGTCTTTCTCCATCCCATGTTCTCCCATTAATGGGTACAGAGGCGCTGTCATCCTCCATCCCATGTTCTCCCAATAGTGCGTACAAAGGCCATGTCATCCTCCATCACATGTTCTCCCATTAGTGGGTACAAAGGCCCTGTCATCCTCCATCCCATGTTCTACCATTAATGGGTACAGAGGCCCTGTCATCTTCCATCTCATGTTCTCCCATTAATGGGTACAGAGGCCCTGTCATCCTCCATCCCATGTTCTCCCATTAATGGGTACAGAGGCCCTGTCATCTTCCATCCCATGTTCTCCCATTAGTGGGTACAGAGGCCCTGTCATCCTCCATCCCATGCTCTACCATTAATGGGTACAGAGGGCCTGTCATCTTCCATCTCATGTTCTCCCCTTAGTGGGTACAGAGGCCCTGTCATCCTCCATCCCATGTTCTCCCATTAGTGGGTACAGAGGCCCTGTCATCCTCCATCCCATGTCCTATTGTTAATGGATCCAGGTGACCTGCTATTCTCCATCACATGTTCTCCCATTAGTGGGTACAGAGGCCCCATCACCCTTCACATTGATCAGAAGTGGAGATGAGTGAACCTTTTAAGGTTCGGTTTGGTTCAGTGAACTTCCGGATGTTCGCCTGTTACGAAAACATTTTGCAGCTCTCTGGCGCCCCCTTACCCTGCTGGTCAATAAGGGTATTGACAGAGGATATGAAAATGAGTGCAGCTGCTCTGATTTATGTTGAACATTGCGGCAAGTGATGTGATGGAATGTTCCTGATTGGAACATATATATACCTCGATCCAGTTACCTTCAATTCCCCACATAAATACGAAAACTATGCTGCCACCACCGACCTCTTATTGGTATGTTGGACACCCATTTGGTAAAGTGGTTTTGTGTGGAGTACATGGCGCTTCGCTCAAAGAGCAAGAAGAACGAAGCTAGCAAATATATAAGTTTACTCCAGAAAAAAATTTGTTAGTGTTTACAAAAGATACAAAAGATATTACAAAAGAGACAAAATACAAGTATAAAATAAAAGGCATAAAAATACGAAAGCTTACTAAACCTCAGTCACAGGTATTACGTGTCGATAAAGGGGAGGAGAGTTCCCAAAGAAATGATTCAGTACCCCAGCAAGGCGTTTCAGCTGTCTCTACGGCTCTGAATAACTGAATAACTGTCAACGATGGACATTCCTGTTTTATGCTTTGGCCAGAAAACTAAGAACTCTCACTTTGCTGACCTCACATATGGTCAGAATGCTGTAGATAAGTCCCTGATGGCGATGGCAGCAGCTCATGGGGCTAAAAGTAGGTGACAGATTCCCTTTAACAGTTTAATATTACTCTTCTCTCAACCTACACGAAGATTTCATCCATTATAAGTTTATGCTTAGAACATACAACACTGCCCTTCACCTCTCCAAACAAACCTATTTCAACACCCTCATCACCTCACTGTCCAATAACCCGAAACGTCTCTTTGACACTTTTCATTCTCTACTCAACCCAAGAGTACAGGCCCCAACCACGGAGCTCCGAGCTGCCGATCTGGCCAATTACTTCAAAGAAAAAATTGTCCATATCCGACAGGAAATTATCTCCCAATCACCTCATACCATGCACCGTCCTCCCTCCCCCACTGCATCTAGCTCACTCTCTGATTTTGAACCAGGCACAGAAGAAGAAGTAAGCAGGCTCCTTGCATCTTCTCGCCCAACCACTTGCACCACTGACCCATTCCATCTCATCTGCTCCAGTCCCTTTCCCCTGCTGTCACCACTCACCTAATTAAAATATTTAACCTCTCTCTCTTCCAGTATCTTTCCTTCCTCATTTAAGCATGCCATCATACATCCACTACTTAAAAAACCATCCCTCGACCAAAACTGTGCCGCTAACTATAGACCTGTCTCTAATCTTCCCTTCACCTCTAAACTCCTGGAACGCCTGGTCCACACCCATCTTATCCGCTATTGGGGCGCCCTCAGACGCCAGGGCAAAGGGGAACTCGGTACCGGGCCGGTGGCTCTTCAGTGGGAGTTGTCATGGCAGCTACGACCCGGTCCGTGGCCCTTGTCAAAGAAATGGTTAATCTTGGTTCTCTAAAGCCTAGAAAAATATCAGAAAAACAAGTCTTGTAACCCATGACACCATTTTAATTGTTATCATCTGTCTACGTGGTTGAATACTTCTGTCAGTGGTCAGCTCCAAATTCCGCTCTTCTATATTTGAATAATGTCTAAATATGTCGAGGCCAAATATCTTCTTGGCCAAAATGCACTAACAGGATATGGTTCCACGAATTGTTAAATTGGGGAATTGCCAAAACCACCAAGTTCCCGCCACATCCAATTAAATATCTCATAACTCATGATATAGTTGACATATCGTTATATAACTTATCTTTCTTGCCAATTATTGTATAACCTCTTCTGTATTTTGCCAATTGTTACACAATGTTACGGAATTGTCCATATTTGTCCATTTCCTCTTCTGATTTGCTATAAAGGGTCCAACCTGACCCCTCCCTAAAAAAGGAGATTTACTTGATAGACAAGAACCTGTGTCTCTCGTTTTATTTCTCCCAATCCTAGGTACCTAGGTTAAAAGCTCCTCATGAGCTATACCCGAGGAGACATAGAAATCCCTTCTCCAACACCCTGGGGCTCCATTGTAAAATGGGAATAAAGTTTTTAGATGAATGATTTGTGACGCCACCTGTGGTGTTCGGCAAGGGAGGTGTTAAGCCGACGCTGCATGCAGATCCTCTGGGACTGATGGTGTGGTGCAGCAAAGGTGTTGAAGCTCCCCACAGGTGGAGCTGCGGTCCCAGGGCAGAGTAGATGGGGAGAACCAGGGAAGGCGTAGGTGATGCAGGGTTTGGCACACTGATGTAGCAGGGCTCAGTGTGTTGGCGCAGAAATAAGTGGAGGACACCAGGGCATGTAGTTCCAAAGCTTTACTCACAGTCTGTTGTTCATACAGGTGCCTGCCTCCGTGCTGTGTCCTCCGGGTCAGTGGCTCAGTCAACCTCCAGGTCAGATGGAATGCTCCTTTCCCACACTCCGCCAACATGTGTGCTTTTCTGAAGGTCTCCTCTTATAGCGCCTAGTACTGAGTTACACTGGATTTCCTCCTAACAGATGTTCCTAAGAACTCTACTTGTACGGCAGACAGCTGTAGCCTGCTTCGGGGACTTCTTGCTACTAAGTCCCGGCTCACTCCTCTGATGCTGTTGTGCCCCCAAGTCTTGTGTGGGAATAAAGCGGTGACAACTTCTATTCCTCCGGTGTCTGCTGCAGGACCATTAGTATCCATACAACCTCGGGGACTGGGCCCCGGCCTTGAACCTAGAACTTCTAGGAAGGGTTCTCCTCTCACCCACATCCTCAGTTCTCTTTTACTCCTCACGTTCCGTACTAATCTTTCTTCCTTATGGAGAATCAAGTTTCCTTTCTCTGTCTCTTTCCTGTGCCAGCAGACCCAGGTCACTGTGGCCTGCTGCAGCACGTCCTTCCTCCATCCCACTCCTGAGGATCTTCTCTGTCTCACACTCCGTCCTTCTACATCCTCAATCACTGACTGACTGCATGTGTCTCCATGACTGAATCTGTCTGAATGACCGAATTTTCAACTCTTCCCGCTCTATTGTGTGAACTAAGCTCCACCCACCTCCCAGCACGTTTCGTGTTCCAAGCAGGGAGCCACCAATGGGTGCTTTGCTACACTACTTTGTGGTGTGGGGTGCAGGTGTTGGAGCGTGGTTAGGAACCTCTACCTTACCTGGATGGTGGGGCACCACACCTCAGGAGGAGGTGCAGTACCTCTGTGATGACTGAAGCCTCAGGGGCGCAACACTATCTCTCTGATAACTCTCTTCTCGACCCTCTCCAATCCGGTTTCCGCTCTTTACACTCTACTGAAACTGCCCTCACTAAAGTCTCTAATGATCTACTAACAGCTAAATCGAATGGTCATTACTCCATGCTGATTCTCCTGGATCTCTCCGCAGCATTCGACACTGTGGATCATCAGCTCCTCCTCACTATGCTCCGTTCCATTGGCCTCAAGGACACCGTTCTCTCATGGTTCTCCTCCTATCTCTCCGACCGCTCCTTTACTGTATCTTTTGCTGGTTCCTCCTCCTCTCATCTTCCCCTTACTGTTGGGGTTCCTCAAGGAACGGTTCTAGGTCCCGTCCTCTTCTCTTTGTACACTGCCCCTATTGGTCAAGCAATCAGCAGATTTGGTTTCCAGTACCATCTCTATGCTGATGACACCCAATTATGCGCTTCCTCTCCTGACATCTCGCCTGCCTTTCTAGAAAACACCAGCGATTGTCTAAACGCTGTGTCTAATATCATGTCCTCACTATATCTGAAACTGAACCTGTCAAAGACCGAACTCCTTGTGTTTCCTCCCGCTACTAATGTACCTATACCCGACATTGCCATTTCTGTGTGTGGTTCCACTATTACTCCCCAGTAACATGCCCGCTGTCTTGGGGTCATACTTGACTCCGAGCTTTCCTTTGCCCCCCACATCCGATCACTGGCTCGCTCTTGTCATCTGCACCTCAAAAACATTTTGGGAATTCGACCTTTTCTTACTTTTGACTCTGCAAAAACTCTTACTGTTTCTCTTATTCATTCTCGTCTCGACTAATGTAACTCTCTTCTAATCGGTCTCCCTCTTACCAAACTCTCCCCTCTCCAATCTGTTTTGAATGCTGCAGCCAGGATCATATTCCTCACCAATCGTTACACCGATGCCTCTACCTTGTGCCAGTCATTACACTGGCTACCCATCCACTCCAGAATTCAGTATAAACTTATTACCCTCACCCACAAAGCCCTCCATGGCTCAGCACCACCCTACATCTCCTCCCTTGTTTCAGTCTACCACCCTACCCGCACCCTCCGTTCTGCTGATGACCTGAGGTTAGCATCCTCAATAATCAGAACCTCCTACTCCCGTCTCCAAGACTTTACATGTGCTGCGCCAATTCTTTGGAATGCACTTCCCAGGTCAATACGATTAGTCCCCAATTTTAAGCGTGCCCTGAAAACGCATTTATTCAGACTGGCCTACCACCCCAACACATTAACCTAATCTATCCCTGTGTGGCACAGCCAAAAGTTTTACCATAACCAGGTTCCCTGCATCATGTTCCCACATGCTTTATGCATCTATTAGCCCTCTGTGTCTGTACTGTTACACACTTAACATTATGGCTGGTCCATACAATCAGAGCAACTGTTACCACCCACCTTTCGTGTCTCCCTCTTTCCTCATAGACTGTAAGCTTGCGAGCAGGGCCCTCACTCCTCTTGGTATCTGTTATGATCTATGTGATTATTGTTATGCTGTAATGTCTATTGTCTGTACAAATCCCCTCTGAAATGTAAAGTGCTGCGGAATATGTCGGCGCTATAAAAATAAAATGTATTATTGTTATTATTATTATTATTATTATTATTATTATTATCATTGTCCCCTGCTATTGCTGATTGCTGTGGACAAGGGAAACTGTTGAAAGCTGTCTTCTTCAGTACCTGGAACCAGGGATCAGAACGAACAATACCGCTGATTCCCAGGCGCCGGTAAATGTCGCACTGATGACACACGGATGTCATCCGTGTGTCATCAGTGTGCACGTGTGCGGGACATTTTGCAGCTTGATCTGCTACTGGAAACACGGACGTCTGAAAGAGCCCTCAGTGGATCCGATCATTTAACAAAGTGGCTCACTTTTGACGATTTTGCGGGAAAAAAGCTTGGGAATCCAAACACAAATCAGAATGTGTAGTGTTGGTACCAAATTTGAGATTGGCAAATTTTTTTTGAACAAATTCTTTCATCTCTAATCAGAAGCAGCCTCTGACCTCTTCTGTCCTTTCCAACTCCCTGTCAGCTCCTGACCATTACAATGCCACTTACAACCATTGCCATCTTTTATGCAGAGGCACCTGCACAGAGCTGAATCAAACACACCTGCACTCCACCCTGAGACATGAAGTTCTGGGCTTGGGATTCCTGGGCAAGTTCTAGAGCGCTGGTTTTCCCCCACATGGGAGACACTCGGATGAGGAGGAATTCTGCTCGCTTTTCATCATATCGATAACATTCTGAAAATACTCCTGAACGAAGACAAAAAGATTCAAAGTGAGAGGTACCAGACAAAGCCAGGTCAGTGAGAGTCCTCTGCTCACCTACAGCCCTCTCCTCATATATGTCTGCCAGGGTCATCATCTCATGTATGCTCTCCGTGTCCTCCTCTTCCTTGGAGAGGGACTTTAGGATCTTAGTACAAGCCAAAGCCCCTGCAACACAATCCAGAGTCTGCAGGAAAAAAAAGAGAACTGCGTGAGTATGAGTTTCTGAACCCAACATATATGAGGTTCATTAGTGTTCCCAAACCTAATCTGTGGTCCACGTACAAGATTATGGCAGAGGTGTGAATCTATCTGCCAATACTAGCAGAACAGTGACAAGCAGAGATTAGAGCAAGGTGGAGCAAAGGAGAATTTACCAAATTCCAGATTATATCTGCAAGTTCCTTCCGGTTCTGGACGATGCACCATATGAGAAGATCACGCACCGGGTGCTCAAGCTGCTGATAATTCTCACATTTTCTCATCACAGACACTTTACCATTCATCTGAAATGGAAGATGGACACAATGAGGAAAATTCGGCCAAAGTGATGAATCCTAGTTCACCTTGAAATAAAAGAGATCCCAAGCTGATCATATCGGAATCCAGAGCCAGTCATCCTTCTCCTGGACATAGTAGAAGTCATTGCGGATGTCTTCTGACATCTATATGCAGTACACAATGGCAGGAATATTACCTTGACGTTGACATGTCCCAGATTGTGCGTTTTGTGATGTTTTCCTTCTGGATATAGAGGTTCAGAGAGATCTCCCAAAATCTCCTGCAGGACGCGGGATACATGGTGCAGCTCGATGGTGGCTTTAACCTTTTCTCTTGATCCCTCCCCCTTCTCAATTCTCTCCAGCTTGCTGTGAATCAGACTGGATGGGTCTGTATTGTTGTACAGGTGTGTGAGGGCGTCCCAAGTGACAAATTCTGACAAACTGACTCCACGCTCGAGGAAGAGGCGGACGAATAAAGGCTTATCTTCAATCAGTGACACCGTCAGACATGGGTATAAATCCGAGGGCTGAAAAACAGAAAATGTGTCGTCAGGTACCCCTCGCCCTCCTGGTGGTTCCTGGTGGCCCAATGCTTCACAAACATTCTGGACATTTGAGGCTTCTAAATGCTTTGTAGACTCTTAAACTTACATGTTCAGACCAACAACTAAGAGCCCAACCACATGTCAGTCTCTCATATGTCAGAAAGAATAAGGAGGCGCGAACAGATTAAGAGGAAGACGAGGTGCAGGCTAATGTTAGAGAAAAGTCAAACAGCTGCACTCTCAATTCATGCTGCTAGTGAATATATAAATAAGTAGAAAGCTGACACCGTGTGTGGCGCCTCGGAGGGCTCAGTCGCCACAGAGGTACTGCACCTCGACCAGAGGTGTGGTATCCCACTTCCCAGGTCATGTGGAGGCACCTGACAGTACTCTAACACCTGCAACCAACACACACCCTATAGCAGCAGGGCATCTGGATGGACCCCATGGGATGAGGATCTCAACCCTGTCTGGGTGTTAAAGGGTGTTGGGAGGTGGGTGGAGCTAGTAGGATGAGAGGAGAAGAGAGTGTAAGGCCTGTTTCACCCATCAGTTTTTAGTGTCAGTTAAAATCCGCTAAAATGGCGGAAAGCGGATCCGTTCCTGTACTGACCTCAACGTTTGCCACCGGACCGTTGTTTTAACGGATCTGGCGAAGAAAGAATTTTAAAGGAAAGAGAGATTTTATGCAGCTGCCAGAAAGGATTTGGGGGTTAAAATTACGACAAAGGCACTTCTTCCGGGCATGTGCAATTGAAAATGCGGATCCGGCAGCGAAAAAAACGCTTCATTGTCCGTCCTGTCCGCTCAGTGGACGCAAAAATGTTGGCGGATCCGTAAAAAAACGGATCAAACGGATGACCATCCGTCAAGATCCGCTGATAATGCAAGTCAATGGGGAAAAAAACGGATCCGCCAAGAAAAATGGCGGATCCGTTATTTTTGCAAATCGGCAGATCTTGACTGATGGTGACAAACGGATGTGTGAAACAGATCTAAGTCAGAGGAGAATGTGAGGAGAAAGTCAAAGTAACAGGTGTGAAGCGAAGGAAAGAGACAGAGGGAAGGGATCCTAGAGGCACAGTACAGCGACCATACTGTCCGTGGGGCTCGTTCCACGCCGGCTGACGTCATGTGGAGGGATCAGGTCGCAGTATAGGGACTGGCCCTAAAACTAGTGGATTGGACAACGGACTCAGCTAGATAAACCAGAGGCTCCGAGCATTGCAAGTGCTGCAGCCAAATCCACATATACATCGCTGAAAAGGCAGACACATAGGATCCAGGGACCTAGAGGTTATTCCCGCCAAGATCCGAATCTGCTGGCTTGGGACACTGCTTGTGAAGGTGCTGGACAGGAGAGAGGAAATCAGCACAGGGAGACGGCCAGGAAATGAAGGGAGTTCTGGAAAGGTGTTCTCCATCTGCCTGGGAGTTTGCTGGATCCCTCACCTGGAGGATGCAGCATCAAGCGGGCATCCGTGCACACCAGAACTGTGAGTAAAGCTTTGGAACTGCACCCAGCTGTGTCCTCTGAATTCTATCTGCAACACCTATTCAGCACTGACACATCCCATAGTCCCGTGCCCATATACCCATCATACATATCCTCCATCCCATAGTCCCGTGCCCATATACTCATCACACATCCTCCATCCCATAGTCCCATGCCCATATACCCATCATACATATCCTCCATCCCATAGTCCCATGCCCATATACCCATCATACATATCCTCCATCCCATAGTCCAGTGCCCATATACCCATCACACATCCTCCATCCCATAGTCCCATGCCCATATACCCATCACACATCCTCCATCCCATAGTCCCATGCCCATATAACCATCATACATATCCTCCATCCCATAGTCCCATGCCCATATACCCATCATACATATCCTCCATCCCATAGTCCCATGCCCATATACTCATCATACATATCCTCCATCCCACAGTCCCATGCCCATATACCCATCACACATCCTCCATCCCATAGTCCCGTGCCCATATACCCATCATACATATCCTCCATCCCATAGTCCTGTGCCCATATACCCATCATACATATCCTCCATCCCATAGTCCAGTGCCCATATACCCATCATACATATCCTCCATCCCATAGTCCCGTGCCCATATACCCATCACACATCCTCCATCCCATAGTCCCGTGCCCATATACCCATCATACATATCCTCCATCCCATAGTCCAGTGCCCATATACCCATCATATATCCTTCATCTCATAGTCTAGCGCCCATATACCCATCACACATCCTCCATCCCATAGTCCCATGCCCATATACCTGTCATACATATCCTCCATCCCATAGTCTAGCGCCCATATACCCATCACACATCCTCCATCCCATAGTCCAGTGCCCATATACCCATCATACATATCCACCATCCCATAGTCCAGTGCCCATATACCCATCACACATCCTCCATCCCATAGTCCAGTGCCCATATACCCATCATACATATCCTCCATCCCATAGTCTAGCGCCCATATACCCATCACACATCCTCCATCCCATAGTCCCATGCCCATATACCCATCATACATATGCACCATCCCATAGTCCAGTGCCCATATACCCATCACACATCCTCCATCCCATAGTCCAGTGCCCATATACCCATCATACATATCCTCCATCCCATAGTCGAGTGCCCATATACCCATCATACATATCCTCCATCACATAGTCCCATGCCCATATACCCATCATACATATCCTCCATCCCATAGTCCCGTGCCCATATACCTATCATACATATCATCCATCCCATAGTCCCGTGCCATCTTTCCCTGCGCCCTTGTGTTGGGTGTAGTGGTCCTTTTATGACGATGTTTGGCTCTGCGCTTGCGCCAGAAGTGCATTGGGCCGATTGACATAAGATTGATGAGATTGCTTCGCCCTGCGCCTGCACTAATTGGATTAGTTTTTTTTGTTGACGTCGTTGGAATTTGTGCCTGTGCGATGAATGTAGTGGGCGGGCCGATAGATCGGTTATGCCTCTTCGCCCCGCACCTGCGCGGTAAATAGATCAAGATGGATAATGTCGCTACGCCCTGCGCTTGCGCGATAATTGGATTAGTTGTATAGTGACGCTGTTTGAACCTGCGTCTGCGCAATGAACGTAATGGGCGGTCCGTTAGAAAACCGGTGATGCTACTTCGCCCTGCGCCTGTGCATTAAGTGGTTTAATCCCCCAGTGATTCCTTCCTTTGTATATGCCATGTATGCAAACTCTGGAAAATTAGAGGGTAGAAATTTTGATGTACAGTATGCCCGAATGGGAAGATACCAGTTATTATGTAATGTGCCTCAGTTTGCAAGAGATGCCATTTTGAATATTTAAGTCAAAATATTGCTGCTAGAGTGTGTATGAATCTTGGTGCCCTCTATGAATTAAGGGGATGTACTCTTCTGTGGCTCGTATTGAGCTTGTGCTATATCATGGACAACTCTCATATTCATCTCTGTATGATTAATGAGAAATGGGATTTCTGGCTTCA
This sequence comes from Dendrobates tinctorius, assembly GCF_039654945.1. Taxonomy (NCBI): domain Eukaryota; kingdom Metazoa; phylum Chordata; class Amphibia; order Anura; family Dendrobatidae; genus Dendrobates; species Dendrobates tinctorius. The sequence continues at coordinate 829,540 of NW_027361942.1, forward strand.
ATGATCGTTTAATAAGTGTGAGAGCCTGGTTCAGAGGGACTGGTTTCATTGCCCCTGAATATAAGATAGGGGTTTTCACAATAGTAGTGTGCTTATAAGGAGATCATTGGGGTTCAGTTTAGGACTATTTTTATAGCTTTGGGATAGTCTTCAATTTGTTTGTCTGTCTATGTCACGTGCACTTTTATTAGGATATATTCCTTTTTAATAGGTTCAAAAAAAGTAGATTTGTTTTAATTGTGTTAATCATTCGGTACTAGCTTGCTGCTTATCTATATTTTCCGGCAAGTAGATCACTTGCTAATTTTGATGTATTGAGGCCCATTTCCAAAAACCATCACTCCAGTGTTCTTATGGTACTTTGAGTTTGCTAACTGTAAGAACGCTAATGGATGGTTAGAATACCCTTGAAAACCCTTGTGCAAGTATGTTAGCACAGCTGAAAACAGTTTGGCTGATTAGAGAAGCTATAAACCTGACCTTCCTCTGAGCTAGTTGAGAATCTGGAGCATTACATTTGTTGGTTCCATTAAACTCTCAAAATGGCCTGAAAAATAGAACTTTCATGTAAAACTCGACAGTCTATTCTTGTTCTTAGAAATGAAGGCTATTCCATGCGAGAGATTGCCAAGAAACTGAAGATTTCCTACAACAATGTGTACTACTCCCTTCAGAGGAGAGCACAAACAGGCTCTAACCAGAGTAGAAAGAGAAGTGGGAGGCCCCGCTGCACAACTGAGCAACAAGACAAGTACATTAGAGTCTGTAGTTTGAGAAATCGACGCCTCATAGATCCTCAACTGGCAGCTTCGTTAAATAGTACACGCAAAACGCCAGTGTCAACGTCTACAGGGAAGAGGCGACTCAGGGATGCTGGCCTTCAGGGCAGAGTGACAAAGAAAAAGCCATATCTGAGACTGGCTAATAAAAGGAAAAGATTAATATGGGCAAAAGAACACAGACATTGGACAGAGGAAGATTGGAAAAAAGTGTTATGGACAGACGAATCCAAGTTTGAAGTGTTTGGATCACACAGAAGAACATTTGTGAGACACAGAACAACGGAAAAGATGCAGGAAGAGAGCCTGATGCCATCTGTCAAGCATGGTGGAGGTAATGTGATGGTCTGGGGTTGCTTTGGTGCTGGTAAAGTGGGAGATTTGTACAAGGTAAAAGGGATTGTGAATAAGGAAGGCTATCACTCCATTTTGCAGCGCCATGCCATACCCTGTGGACAGCGCTTGATTGGAGCCAATTTCATCCTACAACAGGAGCAGCTTGACCGTATGGTACGCAAGAAGTGCCCTTCAAGCCAAGCCAACTTGTGGAGGGGCTTCTGGAAGCATGGAGCGAAATGTCTCCAGATTACCTCAGCAAATTAACTGCTCGAATGCCAAAGGTCTGCAATGCTGGAATTGCTGCAAAGGAGCATTATGTTTCCTCCCCATTGCACAACGGCACATGTTGCAGTCATCCCCAAACCAGGGAAAGACCCCAACTCTTGTAGTAGCTATAGGCCTAACCGACCGCTGCGCTCTGCAAACGACCTTCAACTAACCTCTGCACTAATCTGCACCTCCCACTCATGACTCCAGGACTTCTCCTGCGCTGTGCCAATCCTCTGGAATGCTCTAGCCCAAGAAATTAGGACTATCCACAATTTGCATAGTTTCAGGCGTTCCCTCAAAACACATTTGTTCAGAGCGGGCTCTCACGTTCACTAATCACAGTCATTCTTTGTGTAAGTGTGCGTGTGTAGCCCACTCACTATCTCCATCCATTCCGCACTCCCTCCGGATGGCCGGACCATCATTGTAAATACACCACTGTATATACGCCCCTGTCCTCTGTATCTCCCCCCTCACTGTAGAGGGTCAGCGCTCACCAGCAGGGGCGGCTGATTGGGCTTTATTGTATTGTGAACGTTGTCACTTATGACTTGTGTCTGAAACTGTTAAACTGTAAAGCGCTGCGGAATATGTTGGCGCTATATAAAGATTATTATTATTATTACTCTGTGACGAAAGCAAAGTCTGAAGGAGAAAATTATTATTTCAGATAAAAGTCTTTTTTTTGAACCTTGTCAGTGTCTGGACGAGATCTTACATTCATTTGACAACTCATCTGATTAATAAAAGTTTGAGTTTTCATGGAAAACAATTGTCTGGGTGACCCCAAAATGTTGAATGGTAGATTGCACATCAATGCTCTTTTGGGCCATCCTGAATCAGTCATGCATCATGGCTTTTTGTTCCATGTCTCTTTTCAGTAAGCTCCTTTGTCTTTTCCTTTCCTCCCCATCCCTCTTCCCAAATATTTTGTTTTTTTCGTATGTTTTTTATGATTTTTTATTGCAAACATTCTTATTGTAGGATATATTTTACGAATTTCTGTGCTGATTTTCTCGCCATTTTTTTCTTTTCTCTTGAATCTACCACATTGTTTATGCCATATGGTTGGTGTTCACTTATTTTTCAGCGTTGTGTGAAAAAGACTCTTCCAAGAGTCGAAACGTCCCTTACGGTTCTTGATTCTGTGCCTTCTGCATCAAAAATCAATGTGCATGGTGTCAACTTTCTACTTATTAAATAATCACTAGCAACACGAATTGAGAGTGCAGCTGTTTGACTTTTCTCTTATAGTCTCTCACATGTGTTCTTGTCACGGTGTGGCCACCTAGGTAGCGGTCCTCCCCGGCAAGCCCTGTCCCAGAATTACACCAGAAGGTGGAGATGCCGGAGTAAGTGTGGAACGTGTCTGGGGAAGTACATAAGACAGACAGGGCAAAAATGGAAGCCCAATCACACAACACTCAGGGAAATACACGGAGGGATATAAAGTGTACAGCCCGAGAAGCCACAAAGAAGTATAAAAACACCTAGGAGAAAAGGAAAGGGTTAAGCAAACACCGCTCACAACAACTTTAGAAATAACACATAACATGCATGAGGTGTCCACCTCTCCAGACCTGGATAGTGAACTATTACTGGCATTCCCTGAACACCGGTGCAAACGTAAAGGGGTTTTCTCATAAACAAAGGTGGATTTTAATCAATAGATCCTGGAATAATAATAATTTCCACATTTAGATGTGATTACATAAAATGTTCCTGTGCTGAGATAATAAACGTGCCCCTGCTGCCCTGTGTAATGGTCGTGTCCGACCATGCAGGGAGATGGTCTGATCATACCACATCTCCTGGGCAGGGAGGAGGCAAAAGAGAAGATACAGACATCACAGCTGAGAATCACAGCTGATACTTTGTGTGAGGTAAAGCATTTCCCTGCTATTTTTTTAAACCATGTTTTACTTCAAAGAGAGAATCATTTGCGCTCCTGTGCTGTTTACTCTCTTTTGCATCCTCCCCTGCCCAGGAGATGTGGTATAATCAGACCATCTTCCTGTACGGTCGGACACGACCATTAAACAGCACACAGCAGGAACATTTTATTTAAAATCACATCCAGTTGTGGAAATCATTATTATTCCAAGATCTATTGATTAAAATTAGATTTTTTCATGGGAAAACCCCTTTAAATGAGGAAAGAGCAGACATTACTGGTTCTTCCACAGCATGTGACCACAGGCAAACAAGGTGAGTCCACCAAAGATCTGACTCCTTCTAAAGGCCCCATTACACATAACGATGTCCCGGCGATCCCACCAACGATCCAACATGGATGGGATCGCTGGGACATCGTTAGACAGCCCCTCCAGTGATCATGAGCAGCGAGCAAGCTGGCTTCCAAGGTAAACAGCGGGTATCTAAGAGCCGCGCTCTTGGATACCCGCTGTTTACATTGGAAACCAGCATCCAGCGTCGCTGATCGCTGGTCTCTCGCTGCCACACGATCTGGAGAAGGTGGAGGAGCCCATGCAGTTAGGAGGTGCCTCTGCATCGTACATTTCCTCGGAGATTCGCAAAAAGAAGTGTGGTTTTTTTGTGGAAAAAAGTGACATTTTATTGGGGCCAATTCTTTGATGACTAAGCAAAAGGAGACTCTTAACCCTTGGTAGTCTGGAGTTGAATAAGCAAGGGGTGCATTTATCATCAACCTGCAGTTCCCAGTTTGTCCTGACAGCAGAGGTGGTGCTGGAGAGCAAAACTGAGATTTATTGTTTGTTGACAGTGGAGCTGGAGTCAGCATAGTTGATGCGGAGTTTGCTACAACTCATGGACTTGCTTGCTGTACTTAGCTAAGCCCATTCCCATCTTCGCCATTGACTCAGCGCTACTTTCACAGAAAGCTCTGACTCAGATTGTACAAAATGTCAGACTGAGGGTGGGGTCGGTTCATTGTGAGATAATTCCATGCTATGTCCTGGACAGTCTTCCCACCCAATTGTATTGGTTCTTCTTGGAATCACTGAAACTTGGTGGGACAATGCACATGATTGGAATACAAGGCTAGAAGGATACAACTTATTTGCAAGAAACAGACTTGATAAACGAGGAGGAGGTGTCGCATTGTATGTTACAAAACGCGTATATCTGCACAGAGATCCAAGCTTCAGAGACTGGGAGTTCTGTAGAGACTGGAAGTTCTGTGGAAACTGTTTGGGTAAGAATACAAGGACAGAACAATGGAAAGGACACCATTGTAGGCATTTACTAAAGACCGCCTGTGCAAGCTGAAGATATGGATGACCTCTTTATGCATCAAATGGCCAAGTTCTCCAAAAAATATGACATAGATGTCATGGGAGATTTCAACTATCGTGACATTTGTTGAGAATCTCTCTCAGGCAAAACTAACTGGTCAAGGAAATTCTCTCTTGCTGACAACTTTATCTTCTAAAAGGTAGGGGAGAAAACAAGGGTGATTGCCGGTGTCCACGTCATGAATGGCTGTCTCAGTCCTTCCGGGCAGGCTGCTGAACAGCTCCCGAAAGGGGCGTAGGGTGACCCCCAGCTGGGAACGTTGGTCCTCCGAGAGCTGGTGGTCAACGCCACATCCTCGATGGATCCACCCGCCTTGGCTTGGGTGAGCAGATCCAGGAGGGTTTCTACCTCTCCTTCCTCGGGAAGGTTGCACACTGGGTGGACACAAGCCTCCCACTCATGATGGGCCTTCATCATGATCACGTGGAAGGCCTTCCTCCTTACACGGGCGTGGTCCAGGGTGACCAGATAGGTGACAGCGTTGAGCCGCTGGTGCACGAGGTATGGACCCTCCCAGGCCGCCTGAAGCTTGTTTTGAGGTACGGGGACCAGTACCCACACCTTTTGACCTACCTGGTAGGTCCACTCACAAGCATTCTGGTTGTACCACCGCTTCTGGTCAGCCTGGGCTTGGGCCATATTGTCATGCACAAGCCGTGTCAAGGCCATCATTCTGTCCCGGAAGCGCACGACATACTCAATGACCGACACTCCAGGGGTGGCCAAATCCCCTTCCCATGCTTCCTTCACCAGAGCAAGGGGCACCCGTACATGTCGCTCGTACAAGAGCTCAAAAGGGGGAGAACCCTGTTGAGGCCTGTGGGACCTCCCGGTAGGCAAACAGCAGGTGTGAGAGATACCGCTCCCAGTCTCTCCCGTGGGCGTCGACCAACATCTTCAGCATCTGCTTTAAGGTGCCATTGAACCGCTCACACAGGCCATTCGTCTGTGGGTGGTATGGGCTGGCTACCAGATGTTGCACCTGTATCTGCTTACAGAGAGACTCCATCAGCTGCGACTTGAACTGGGTCCCTTGATCGGTGAGCATTTCCTGGGGAAACCCCACTCTGGAGAAAATCTCCAGTAAGGCAGTGGCCACTTTGTCGGCACAAATGGACGACAAAGCTACCGCTTCTGGGTACCGGGTGGCATAGTCCACTACCATTAGTATGAAGCATTTCCCAGAGCGGCTGGGAGTAGACAGAGGTCCAATGAGACCCACAGTCACCTACGAGAAAGGCTCTTCGATGATGGGCAGAGTTACCAGTGGGGCTTTGGGGCGCTGCCCCATCTTCCCCACCCTCTAACAGGTGTCACACGAACGGCAGTAGGCAATCACCTCGGTCCTCATTCCCGGCCAGTAGAAAATGCTGAGCTAGCCTGACCCTGGTTTTAGTGATCCCTAGGTGTCCGGCCATGGGAATCTCGTGTGCAATCCGCAACAATTCCCTAGTCCCAGACCACTCGCTCGCGGTCGGACTCCAGGGAAGGCTGTGCCGCCTGCTCCTTGAGAGCTTTCAGGCTAGCGTCAGCTTCCAACGCTGCCTGAAATCCCTGACTCGATGTGGCAAGAATTTACGAAACAGCCACATCGTCTGTCAGCTCCCCGGGATCTGTCTCCTGGCCGCTGTCTGACTCAGCAGCCACTCGGTCGGAGAAGGGGAAACCGTCGGACCTCCGTGAGGCTCCTTGGGCTCCAGCGCTCCTACTCCTGGTAACAGCGGCCACGACCGCTGAGACCACAGGTAGCACCTGCTTCCCCTCGGCCCCTGACCAAGTTGCCAGGTCAGGCAGACTTTCCTGGCCTCCTGACATCCCGGATGCGGGGAACTCCTGCCCTGGGGTCTTACCTGGTGGCTCCTCTCCCGGGTCACCCCCTCCCCCCATGGCCTGTTCCTCTTTCTGCAGAGGCCCTTGACTCAGCAGGCTGGATTCACTTAGGGGCCCTACACTGCCCATAGCAGCCCTTCCCTCCACCTCTGAGCTCTCCCCTGTCCTCACTGTGAGCCCTGGGTGTGTAGTGTCAGTGCATGTCTTACCATCAGGTTTCACTCCCTACTCCACTGTTGGAGGCACATTCAACACATTAACATTAGCATTCACAGTAGAGTCATGACATTCTTGGGGAGCCGGACTTGGGGGTTCAGTGGCCACATACTGAGACACTAGCTGCCCCAAATCAGTCCCAAGCAACACATTGGCAGGAATATTTGGCGTTACTCCCACCTCCCGCATTCCCCTCCCGGCGCCCCAGTCCAAAAACACCTTGGCGACGTGCAGCGCCAGTTCAACGCCTCCAATTCCGGAGACGGAAAGGGTTTTCCCAGGCACCAAGTCTTGAGGGGACACCACCTCAGGATGTGCCAGATGCGCGATTTCCTCAGGGTCACGCGGATATTTTTTATGAGTCTATAACTCGAAAGGTGCGCTCAAAATCCATGATCCTAGGATGGAGCCGGAGTGGCTGGGAGAGACAATGGATGTGTATTTCTGTGTCTAGCTGACAGGTATATTCTAATTGAAGCCCCCCAGGCTCCTTCCTGCTCCATGCTGGCGTGGCTCCCACTCAAACTTTGAAGTTCTGTTTTGGCCTTCTTTCATTATCATACTAAAAGGCCTTGCTATTCAACATTGGAGCACTAAATCCTGCTTTCTTCATCACAGTCCCTTCCAACTCTACGATTCTATGATTCCCTGAATGGTGAGACATAATCTGTTGGTGGATTGGCAAGCCAGGGAGATCGTTGAGTGGGGGGATTACTGCCAGGAGAACTATTTTAATATTTCCCTTTCTACAATCTCTACAGAAACCTTATGTGACGTCCGTCTGCAAGTCTGGGCTGCAGTAAGACAGCACCCCGAGCAACCTCGAGACCCTTTACCCTTATACAGGGATCTGGATTTACAGCAGAGCCCAGGAGGCGCTATCTGAACATGAGCTGCGGACCAGAGCAGAACGGTCGCCAGAGAGGGATTAAAATGCGGGACCAAAAGCGTAGTCAGGAGTCCGAGGCTTAACCAGGCGGGCAGCAAAGGTACAAAAACGGCAGACAATAGCAGAGTCAAATCCAGGCCAAGGTCAGAGTCATAAACCGGGAGGGAGGCAGAGGTACAAAATCGTTAGGCAGGAGCAGAGTCAGAAATCCAGGCTAAGGTCAGAATCAAAGATAGCAAATAAACTAGCACACTGGGGAAACCAAGACTATATCTGGCGGCTTGTCAGACCAGTCCCAAGGTATTTGAGGGATCAGGTCATCCCTCACAGGTTCCCGGACTGATTATGTCATTAGGACCGCCCCCAGGACTAGGCCAGATGGTGATGCAGTAACCCCCTGACGACTGACACAGGGGCAGAGCCTGCGCCCACCATATGCCTGCGCAGGAGCCCCTTCTCTGTCACCACCATCACTCATGGGCGAACCATGGTGCCTCCCAGTGGCCGAGGCAGGAACAGCTGTCCCTGAGTCTGACGGGGAAGTGGCCGTCCAGCGCCTCCTAGTGGCCGAGGCCGGAACAGCAGGCCCCAAGTCTGGCAGCGACGTGCCAGTCCGGCGCCTCCTAGTGACTAAAGCCGGAACAGCAGGCCCTGAGTCCGACTGCGAAGTTGCAGACCGGCGCCTCCTAGTGGCCGAGGCCGGAACAGCAGGTCCCGAGTCTGGCGGCGACGTGCCAGTCCGGTGCCTCCTAGTGACTAAAGCCGGAACAGCAGGCCCTGAGTCTGACGCCGACGTGACACCTTACCTGTATTTCTGTCGGGTTTTGAGGACGTTTTTTCTGAGAGGGGGTGTCAAGATTTGCCTCTTCGCCAAACATATGACTGTCCTATTAATCTGACCCCTGGAGCTAAAATTCCAAAGTCCAGACTATATAATCTCTCTGGCCCTGAGAGACGAGCCATGAAGGATTTCATTGCGGAAAGTCTGGAGAAGGGACATATCCGACCCTCATATTCACCCATGGCAGCAGGGTTCTTCTTTGTGAAGAAAAAAGATGGCGGTCTACGTCCCTGTTTAGATTTCTGGGAATTAAATCAGATTACCATCCAAGATCCATACCCTCTTCCTCTGATTCTGGATCTGTTCAGCCAGGTCGTGGGGGCTAAGGTGTTCTCCAAATTGGATTTAAGTGTGGCCTACAACCTGGTTATAATCAGAGAAGGGGATGAATGGAAAACGACGTTCAATACCCCCTGAGGGGCATTTCGAGAGTCTGGTTACGTCTTTCAGTCTGACCAATGCACCTGCGATGTTCCAGCATTTCATTAATGATATTTTCCATCATTTAAGGGGCAGGTTTTTGGTGGGCTTTCTGGATGATATTTTGGGTTACTCACCAAATTTTGAGACACATTGGGCGCATGTTAAACAGGTGCTGCAAATATTAAGGGATAACAAGCTTTACGCCAAACTAGAAAAATGTGTTTTCGTCGTCCAGGAGGATCCGTTTTCGGGGCACCTGTTGTCATCTTTGGGTTTTCGGATGGATCCGGAGAAGATCCATGATGTCCTTGATTGGGACCGTCCCAAGAACCTAAGTCTCTACAACGTTTTCTGGACTCTGCTAATTTTTACTGGAAATTCATCCAAAATTATTGGGTAGTTGTGAAACCCCTCACTGATATGACAAGGAATGGGTCTGATTATTCCAAATGGTCGGATGCGCCCTGCAGGCTTTTTCCTCAATGATGAGCTGTTTTGCCATGGCCCCTATACTTAGTCAACCCGAGGTTTCCCAACCCTTTGTTGCAGAGGTTGATGCATCGGAGGTGGGGGTTGGTGCTGTGCTGTCTCAGAGTTCGTCCCCTGGTAAATGGCATCCATGCGCTTTCTTTTCTAAGAAATTGTCTTCGGCTGAGAGAAATTATGACGTGGGCAATAGGGAACTTTCGACGATTAAATTGGCATTTGAGGAATGGCGACATTGGTTGGAGGGGGCTGTCCATCCTATAACTGTTATCACGGACTATACGAACCTCTCATATCTTCAATCGGCTACATGTCTCAACCCTAGACAAGCTAGATGGTCCCTGTTTTTTACTAGGTTCAATTTTGTTTCCTTTTCAAATAATATTTTATTAAATTTTTATAATTCACAAGGGAAAGAAGGAGTAACAAGGGGTAAGGGAAAGGAAATAAGAAACAGAGAACTCCACAATGATACAGAAATTGACACAATATGTTCCAGACTTAATGCATAAAATGAGACTGTTTCCAGAGGGAGAACAAGTTTACATCTAGAATTCCAAGCAGCCCATTTCAGATGATATTTGGACAAGCCATTGTTATGGAGAGCAATTCTTTCTTCTATCTGGCTAAAGTGTCAACACTGGTGGAAAAGGTGGTGCATCAGGCTTCCTCCACCAAAGAGCTATTAGGTTTTTAACCGTAGTAAACATGTGCAACAACACATACTCTATGGAAGCATCCACCTGTTCCATGTCCATTGATAACAGAACCATCTGGGGCGTAACATTAATGCTGACTGGTGATAGCTTGGCCACATGAGCTTTAACCTCCAACCATAACAATTTCAATTTAGGACAAATCCAAAAAATGTGATAAAGGTTCCCCGGTAAATGGCAATCCCTCCAACCTAAAGAAGAAGCATCCTGACTTATATGGGCTAATCTCGCTGGGGTATAGTACCATCTGACTAATACCTTGTAATAAGTTTCCATCAAGGCCATGGATGCAGTAGATCTATATGAGTGATCTATAGCATATTCCCATTGCTCTAGACTAAAAGTCATTCTTAAGTCCGCCTCCCACCGTTCCATATAGGTATGTTTGGAGAAAGTAATGTCTCCATTGAGTCGGGAGTAAATGTTTCTAAGAGACCATTTAGTCCTAGAGTTAATGTTACCAAGCAAAGAGACTACGACATCTAGATTCAAAGACTTTTTGCGTAATAATTAATGGAGAATATCCTTTACAATCTGATAAGTCAATAACTCGTCAGAGGGTATATGAAACTTCTCCTTTATCTCGGAAAATGAAGCCACCTGAGAACCATCCCATATATCCCCTATTTTTGCTACTTTCCGATCAGACCAGACACTGGGCAGAGAGAATTGGCATATGTCAGCTAGCAATTTAAAAGGAACATTTTTGAAGGAGGAAGTCCTATCCTCTTTTCTTTTTAATCTAGAAAATTTCAACCAGATTCCTAAGATAGCATCCAGAATCGGGTGCGTATGATTTCTGCTCTAAGGGCCCCGTCACACATAGTGATCATACAACAGTGATCTCACCAGCGAGACCGCCATGTGTGTGACAGCGACCGGCCCCCTGCCGGTATCGCTGATCGCTGTAGGAAAGCCCTGGACATTTCTTTGATCGCTGGTCTCCTGCTGGCCGGCGGGAGACCAGCGATCAGCTGGTAACTGAGGTAAACGCAGGGCGGTGCTTAGATACCCGATGTGTAGCTTAGTTACCAGCTCCCTGCATCCGCGCGCTGGTAACGTACACAGTGATGCCGCGTGCTCGGCGTCCCTGGTGCTGATCGCTGGTGAAGCTGCCGGTCTGACAGCTCACCAGCGATCATGCAGCGACTCACCAGCGATCCTGACACGTTGATCTCGTTGTCGGGATCGCCGGTGAGTCGCTATGTGTGACGGGGCCCTTAGGCTCTAAAAGGTAACTAGAGAAAGTATCCTGCAGAGGCTGATAATTATTCATATAGAATGGTGTGGGGTGCAGCAAACAATCAATGGGTTCTATAGAAGAGGGTGCAAAAGCCTTGGATGGAGAGAACCATGGACTGGAAGAGACAAAAGACCAAGCAAAGAATGGCGGCCGGCACGCCAATCACATCTGATAACACATAAGAACCGGAGAAAAATGCTTTATTGGAAAACACAATTAAAAAGGACAAAGGAAGTCCATGTGACACCGCCGCCTGTAACCATCACATGCAGCCATAATAGAGCACAATGAAAAGCCGTCACCATACACCATGTGTGCAGAGTTTGTTCTGAGACATATGTCGTCTCCACATTGATTCCTAGATACCAGCCCAATGTACAAACTTTCCAGGACCACAATTCAGGAGCCTGCAAACAAATCAGGCTGCTAAGATGTAAGAGAAGTTGTAGCTACATACTCACTGAGCCACCTAATGAGCAAAAACCCTGAGCTCAATATTGGCAGATGACGTGCTGGTGGACGGCCAGGCACCCATGGAGGCTGTGCATAGCCAAGGCTGTCTTATGCAAGAGCTTCGCATTCAGTTTCAAAGGAATAGACCGGAATATATAGAGAATTTTGGGCAATATAATCGATTTTACAACTAGAACTCTGCCCATAAGTGTGAGATCAAAATGAAGAGAATCCCTAGATAAGGCAAGGTTCTCAACGTGAGCAGGGACAATGTGGCTCAAAGCTTCGGTGACTTCAAAACCAAGAGATGTTAAACTTTGTGGTTCTAATTGGAACTTAGTCTACTCTAAGATCAGCTTGATCTCCCTTTGCGATAAATTGAAAGGAAAAACTTTAGATTTTTGTGTGTATAACTTAGAAAAAGGAAATATTTGAGAAATGCCCTAAATCTTCCATTAACGTTACCGCAGAATTGACCGGATTAGTTACTGAAACAAATAAATCATCAGCAAAAAGTCTCAATTTGTGTGAACGATTAGTATGGAAACCCGAAATTGAAGGATTTGTTCTGATTTTTTCGGCTAGTGGCTCTATAGCCAACACAAAAAGAAGGGGAGACAGGGGACATCCCCGCCTAGTACCACTGGTAATGCGAAAGGATTTGGATGAATGATTGTTTATATACATTTTGGCATTAGGATTAGAATACAATGAATGGAAGAAACAAAGTTGTCGTCAAAACCAAATTTAAACAGGACATTGTTAAGATACAACCAGTTGATTCTATCAAACCCTTCTCCGCATCTATAACAAGAGAGAGGGAACGTTCGTGTATTGGGCCAAAGTAAGTAGATTAAGAACAGGTCTGGTGCCGTCAGACGCCTGCCTCCCAGTAATAAAACCCACCTGGTCTTCTCTGATCAGGCGAGGCAAAATATGCTTCAGGGCCCCGTCACTGACTTTGTGACACATCAGTGATCTCTCCAGTGACATCGCTGTGTGTGACGGGGATCAGCGACCGCCCCCCTGCCGGGTATTGCGGATCGTGCAGCATTGGCCTGGACCGGTTTTCGGTCACTGGTCTCCCGCTGGCCAGCACGCATCGCTGCGTGTGGCAGCGAGAGACCAGTGATCAGCGACGCTGGTGTCTAATGTAAATGTCGCGCGGCTCCTAGATACCTGACGTTTACATTAGAAGCCGGCGTCCAGCGTCGCTGGTCCTGATCGCTGGGGCTGTCTACCAGCGATCAGCCTCTCAATGTCCCAGCGATCCCATCATGTCGGATCGCTGGTGGGATCGCTGGGACATCGTTATGTGTAACGGGGGCTTAAGTCTTTCCGCTAAGATCTTCGAGTATACTTTTATGTCCCCATTGGTCAGGGAGATAGGCCTATAACACTTTCCACACTCTGATTCTCCCTTCTCTTTAGGGATTAATATTATAGTAGCCTCCAACACGTCTGCCGGAAACGATCCTAGAGTCGCTACGTGATCGAATAAGATTTTTAATTGGGGAGAAAGGATTTTAGAAAATATTTGATAATATTCATTAGCAAACCCGTCGGGACCGGGGGACGTCAATGATTTAAGATTGTGAACGACATTATTGACTTCTGCTGTGGAGATGGGTTTGTTCAATTGTTCCAAATCTAATTTATCTATTTGAGGAAGATTTAATTCCGCTAAGAAGGAGTGGATTGTGATCTGGAGACTGAATCGTGGGATCTTGTTGTAAGTTGTACAATGTTTCAAAAAATGTAGCAAAGACATTCGCAGTGTCCTGAGGATGCGACTGGAGACATCCTGTCGAACTTGTAACCCTATTTATTCTCCTGGTAAGGGTACCGTTACACTTAGCGATGCACCCGCGATCCCGACAACGATATGGATCGCTGGTGCATCGCTAGGTGGTCGCTAGTGAGCTGCCACACAGGCAGATCTCACCAGTGACATAGCAGGGGTCGGGGGTCGCTACTTACCTGTCAGACGAGGCGATCCTGACGTCCTCTCGCCCGCGTCCACGCGTCGCTCGTCGGCGCCACAGGAAGCCCAGCAGGAAGTGGCCGACGAGAAATGGTCCAGGACGTTCTCGTGCGATCAGCGATGAGCAGCGGGGGAGCGGTCGGAGGTAAGTATCAGACATAGCGATATCGCTAGCAATATCGCTGCTACGTCACAAAATCGGTGACTTTACAGCGATATCGCAGTGTGTAACGGGCGCTTAAGTCTCTTTTTAATTTTTCATCATATAATGGGTAGGCTTATTTGCAGGCGCATAATAAATAAATTTAGAGGCTCGTAAGGCAGCGTCCTAATCGGACATTAGTTGTGCTTCCAATTGTTGCCGTAATTCTAGAATTTCCATGTGAATATCATGCGATGGGATAGGTAACCTAGTTTGCTGATCCTCCTTTGAGTTAATTAGGGATTGTAGATTCCTTATTTTGTCCCTTTTTTCTCGCTTAAACCGAGAGGACAACTGCATAATACGACCCCTAATGACCGCCTTGTGTGCTTTCCACAATATCAATGGGTCTACATTTTCTGCAGCATTCTCTTTATAACTGTTCATTGACTCTTCTATGATGCCCCTATACTTTTGTGTTCTAAGAATCGTTAAATTGGTCTTCCATAAGAAAGTATTGTTGGACGGAGGGCCTAATGCAAACTTTGCCCTGATTGGCGAATGGTCTGAGAACGATTTATTCAAAATTTCAATGGATTTAAATTTAGACAATGAAAAAATATTAGCAAGAAATAGGTCTATTCTTGAAGAGGATTTGTGACCCGTAGAGTAATGAGAGTACTCTCTAGAAGAGGTATTGTGACACCGAAAAACATCATACAGTTCATGGGCAGAAATCCAGTTATCTAGGGATGGACATTTCACACGAGCCTTGGATGATGAGTCCATACTAGTACTAGGCACTATATTAAAATCCCCCACCAGCAGCAACTCGCCCCGTTTAATCTTCTCAAATTTTTTGATCAATTTATTGAAAAAGGGAAATTGTCGTGTATTCGGGGCCTAAATATTAACAATCGTAAAAGGTTTGCCGTTAAGATTACAGATTAATATATGGAATCTTCCTCCTGGGTCTATCTCCTCCTCAATCAGTTGAAATGGGATTTTATTGCTAATAATAGTAATTACTCCCTCTTTCTTGTTCAATTTTAGGGACTTAAACAGATTAGAGTAATTTTTATGCTGAAAGGGAGGATGGTTATTTTTGGCCAGCTTCACTTCTTGCAAGCAAATTATGTCGGCCTGGCACATCCTGATCTCAGGGACTGTTAGGACCTCTAACGATATAGGCAAGGATGTTAATATCCATTAATACTCACTCCAGAAAGCAATTCTCTAAAAGTCTGGAAATGTAAAGAAAGAACTAAACTAAACAGAAGAAACAAAAGAAAAAAGTGAAACTAATCGGAGATCCCCTGAAGGAAACCACCTGTAGTGGCTATCTCCTGAAGTTGGGGGTAAAAAAAAAATGGCTAAGGTCCCACATGACCAACCACTGTTGAACCATGAAAATCAATAGCGCAGTAACAATAAGAGATAAAATGTCTCAAGAAACATCAATTGAACTGCAAAAGAACAGGTCAACCCTTATCTTTTATGTCTTTTTGTAGAAAGGCAAGAAAGTCCCTCCCTTCCTCCACCGTTAACAACGGAACATTCTTACCCTTGTGCCAGACTATGAGTTTGGTGGGAAACTCCCTCCTGTAGACAAATTCCATGTCCCTCAACTTAGAGGTCATCGCCCTGGACGATTTTCTGGTGTCTACTGTGTTTTTTGAAAAGTCAGCGAAAACTTTGATTCTGTCATGGGGCACCGGGAAAGCATGCCTCTCTCTTTAGTATTTTAGAATTTTTTCTTTTGTTTCAAAAAATAACAGCCGAAGAATGACGTGCCTAGGTTTGTCCGGTGAGATACCTTTCGGGCGCGGGAGCCTGTGAATTCTATCTATTGTCAGATGAGTGTCCGATAAAGAAGGGATTTAGCATAATCTGAAAGACCATCTTGTAAAACATTCTCCGGGACCCCTCTAAGTTTAAGATTATTTTGACGGCTCCTGTCTTCCAGGTCCGTCACTTTAGTTTTCAAATACCTAACTTCGTCCCTCAAGTCTGAATTTTGTTTAGTGAGGATCTCTGTCTTATTTTCCAACTCTGTAATTTTACTTTTACTAACCTCGAACCTGTGAGTGAAGTTGTCACTGGCCTCCTGCAGAAGGGCTTTTAGCGATTCGAAACCCTGCACTATTGAGCCCTTTAATGCTTTACATAAGTTATCAAGAATCGCTTCTGATACCTGCTTATCAGAGGTAGAAAAGTTCTCATAGTTAATGGTGTCTAGTGTAGGGGTCACAGAACGCGATAACACAGAGCAACCTTTTTTTTGGAGAGGTTTATTCGGACTGTCAGTGAAAGAAGTTACTCTTGAGGCACTATCTGAGACTAAGGCAGAGGCATCTCTATTCTTGACCCCCCTTTCCTGATTTTTACGTCTGTTGGATAGAGACATATCCATTTTATTTTCCTCATGTATTTGAGTGATCGCCGGTTCATCACCCCTATCAGTGGTCCCTAGACGTATGTGCGGCATCATGAGACTCACGGAACAAATCGCGTTGAGACGCCTGTCCGCGTGACATCTTACCATGGCAGACATTTGAGGAATTTACTGAAGATTTGTATTTTTCATCCGTTTTGTTCCTAATGGGAGATCTGGATTTAATCGGACTAATTAAATTGGGAGAGTCATAAAACCGTCTAGTTTTGGAAGTGTCCCGTGCTTTTTGGTTTCTACTAAGTTGTCCTTTAGCTTTTAGGCTGCTTGACGCCATTTTATCAATGAAATGTCAAAGAAGTTAATACTCCACTAAATAGTGAGATTTATCTATGTAAAATCCTGAGGACACCTCCTATATGATAAGAGGTCCCTAGAAATGTATCTCCACCATGCAGAACGTAGACCCTCAATTAGTTGGGCTTTAACAAGTTTAATAAGTACAAGTGTTTGGTGACGCGTTCTATAGTGCCCCTCCTCGCCTCACTGGGGGAGTGCACCAGTCAGATGAATCTTGGTATTGTTACCCGTCTGTTTGGCAAGATATAAATCAATGAACACCTCCGGCAATATACGAGCAGGCGTCAGCTGTTCAGTAGGTAGCAGGACGATAAGGTGACAAAAACGACCCACCACAAGAGAGGCTGTGATTCCACCGAGATCCAGATCCCCAAGGGTGATACAGAGGAAACCACAACAGACTGTTATGCAGCATGTTATGTGGCCTCTTGGCTTGACACTACCAATTATGACAATACCAGCAGCACAAGATTTTAAGCCCTCCTGCATCCACAGCGCCAATAGGGCCATCGATCAGGATTAGACAGCGGCTTTTCTTCCTCCAGAAGTAATGGACACTGTGTACTGCTTCAGCAGCTTACCAGCATCGCCGCTCGGTTCTTCCAGCTGTCCCGCCTCCGCCGCTCACTCCGCCTCTTTCTCCGCCTCTTGCCTTTGTCTTTACTCCGGCTGCGACGTCAGCTTCTTCTTCCCGCCTCTTCTCCTCAGCCTGTCAGTCACCGCACAATAATGGCGCCGCCTCACAGCTGTGTCTCGTGCTTATATCACCTCAGCGCTGAGACTCAGCTTTACATCAGCGACAGCTCTCACGGTCCTTTCAGCTCCTCCAAGCAGCAATACACAGTGATTCTTCCGTCTCTCTGGCTTCAATAGAGACCAGACCCGGAGCGATATCGGCGGTGTAAATGTGGCGCCCCCAGGAGTATGGTCGCCACAGTGGCATTGCCTTCCTCCAGGGAGGGTGATGTCATGCTTGGAAGCAATGAAGGATCTCTCTAACAGTTAATCATTTACATGCAACACAGTTCCCACTCCAGGCCAGCAGGGGGAGCTCTGAACCAGGATTGGGGAGGAGTGCGCTCTGAGGGCCAGGAAGGGAAAATAGTCAGTTAGTGTGAGGAGGGCAATGAGTGTAGACGTGTGGAGAGAAGCTGGAGGTTGAGCTGAGGACAGAGAGCTCCCTCACAGTGATAGCGCATGATCTGGAGCCTGGTCTCCACGGTTGTAAGGATACTGAAGGTCCTGCAACAGAAACCAGAGGAATAGGAAGCTGTAAATGCTCTATTCCCAACTAAGACTCAGAGGCACAACCGCGACTGGTGAGCCAAGAGAGATAGAGGGCTACAGCTGTCTGCCATACGAGGGAGTTCTAAGAGAAGATAAGGAGGAACTTCAGTGTAACACTGTACTGCATGTACCTCAAGCCAGCGCTAGGAAGGAGACTACACCACCCATCTGATAGAGAGATCCCTAGTTGCTTCCAGGCTAGCCTGCTCCTGTGCCATCTGTAATCAGGACCCTGGACTACGTTTGCCAAGTAAAGGTAAAGAAACTGCACCCTGTTGTGTCCTTGCCTCCTTCCTGCAACATCCTCAGCACTGCTACATCTCTGTGCCAAACACTGCACCTTCTTCCTAACCCTTTATCTACACTGCCCTGGGACTACAGCCCTGCCTGTGGAGGGCTACAACATCATAGCTGCACTACACCATCTATCCCAGAGGATCTGTCTGCAGCGTCGGCTTAACACCTCCCTTGCCGAACACCACAGGTGGCGTCACGAATCACTTATAAACTTTATTCCCAACTCAACCCCTTTTACATGGGCGCCCAGGGCCACGGACCGGGTCACCGATGCTGTGACATTCCCGTTTGAGAGACCGGCCCGGTACCGAGTACCCCACAGCCCTGGGAGGGCGACCCATAACAGTTAAGTGAAGGGACTCCCGGACTCTAGCAATTATGAATCAGCGGTTCCCGCCATTATGGCGGCCGTAGCCGTCGCTTGTCACAGACTAGTCGCACAGGAAAACTGAGGCACCAAATCTTCTGGAATGAGTAAAAATGAAGTCTTGGGAAGTCAATAATAGTTTTTAGTAAGCAATATTAATAAACCAGCTGCTGCTAATTTGCGTTGTAGTCGCTTATGTGGTTATTCATGTGGGAGCTCACCGCGCAGACGTCCATCATCACTCTGAGCGCAGGCCATGCCCCTTGTTGTCACTTTCCATCCAGGTGTCAAAAATGTTAAGGCTTATGCTTCGTCCCGGAGTTTCCCTGGTGGTGGTGACCATGAGAACCCTGCACAGATTTTGAAGATTTGGGTAGTCATTTCAGCCTTGTACCCTGAGCTGGAGGGTGATGTGTTACAGGTCCACGGGGGCGCTCCGGCCTCCTGCCCTTCAGGAAAGTTATTTGTACCATCTAATCTGCTCCACAAAGTATTTAAGGAACATCACAACTCTGTGCTTGCTGGTCATCCAGATGGTAAGGCAACTTCCGGCCACATTTCTTGTCGTTTTTGGTGGCTGGGGTTGCATTGGGATGAGGTTGAACACGAATCTGCTTGTAGTATCTGCACGCATTCTAAGGTACTGCATACCTGTCCATCTGGTACTCTTCTTCCGCTACCTATTCCTAGCAGGCCATGAATGCACTTGTCCATGGATTTTATTACTGCCCTACTGGTATCTGCAGGCAAGACTGTGGTTTTGGTGGTTGTAGATAGGTTCAGTAAAATGGTTCATTTTGCTGCATTACCAGCTCTTCCAAATGCCAAGACTCTTGCTCAGGTATTTATAAATGAGACTGTGAAGCTTGTTTCATGGTCTACCTGGACGATATTTTGGTCTTTTCTCCCGATTCGCCATTTGATAGGCAGAACGTTTGCCAAGTCTTGCAGTGACTCAAAGAAAATCGCCTGAGAAAGTTTGAGAAATGTATGATTGAACAATCTTCTCTGCCTTTCGTAGGCTACATCATCTTGGATACAGGCCTGGAGATGGATTTAGAGAAGGAGCCTTCCATCTTAAAGTAGCCGCATCCTGCCGGTGTTAAAGCTATCCAGCGATGTGCCAACAATTGCCGGCAATTCACTACGCATTTTTCATCCCGGACTGCTTTCATCTCTGCTATGATCCCTAAGGGTGCCAATCTGAAGGTATGGACTCCACTGCCTACGAACGCTTTTCTCTCTCCAAAACAGGCCTTTTTCTCTACTCCATTATTACATCGACCACAAGTGAACAAATAATTCTTTCTGGAAATAGATGAGTCATCTTCTAGGGCTGGAACAGTTCTCACCCAAAAGTCTCCTTCCGGCTGTATGGTGACCTGTGGTTTCTTCTCCAAGGCCTTCTGTACTCTGGAGCACATCTATTCGATAGGTGACTAAGCTGTTAGCATATAAGTTGGCTTTAGAGGAGTGGCGGTACATTCTCAAGGGAGCGGTCCATCCAGCCATCATTTATACAAACCACAAGAACCTGCCCTATCTGCAGTCCGCGCAAAAAATGAAATCGTACCAGAATAGGTGATCATTATTTTCTGCCCGTTTTGATTTTGTTCTGCATTTCTGGCCAGCTGAAAAAACATCAAAGCTGATGCACTTTCCCGCTCCGTTCTGCCCTCCGACCAAGAGGAAGAACTTCAACTGATCATTGAGCCATCTAAGATGGTTACTTTGGCTCAGGTAAACCTGTCCCAAATTAAACCATGTAAGATTTTGGTGTCAGAATCAAAAAAGAGATGAGTTCTGCTATGGGAGCACTCCTCTGAGGTAGCTGGTCATACGGGGCAGAGAAAGACATTGCAGCTCACATCACGTCACTACTGGTGGCCTACCATGCGTAAGGAAATGGAGTTCATTTCCGCTTGTCCTTCCAGTGCCAGCAACTACTACCCTCAGTGCTATGGACTTTCTTACAGACCGTCCTGTGTCCTTAGGTGTTATGAATGAGTCACCGGAGGAGGAAAAAACAAAAACACAAGCTAAGTCCAGAAAACCGGAGAGGTTGGTAGCTAGCGGATTGCAGACCCCTGATCCTATACACCACAACTAACAGTAGCCATGGGGGGTTCCTACGGTGCCCTAGACCCCTCGTCAAAGCCGGAGAGCTAAATAAGCCTAAAGAAAGAAAGGGGAAATCAAAACTGCCCCAGAGCAGACCCCAAAGCAATAGACAGCCCCCAACATGTATTGTCGGTGAAAAACAGATGAAAACACAAACACAGACAGAAAGACAGGCTGAGCAAACGATGGGGCCCAACTAACTAGATAGGAAAGGACAGAAAAGATGCTGGCTGCCATCCGCAAGAACCCTGCCAAAAATAATGTCCAACACGTCTGATAGAAAAGGCCCTGAAGTCACTAGACTTCAAAATCACTATATCAGCACTCAGGTATATTCTGAAGACAGAGCAAAGAGATCAACTGATCAGAGACAAAAATGGAGTTCAGCCCGTCCAAACCAGGGCAGGCTGAACACAAACACTAAGTAAACAGACAAAATCTCATGGAAAAATAGCAGAGCAAAAACTTAGCTTTTAGTAGACAGGAACTGAACTGGATGCCAGAGCTCAGAGCAGAAAGGATTAGGCTATTGCGTCATCTGGGTAGTGTTGGATTGCTTCTCAAAGATGGCACATTTCACCCCATTGCCAGGTATTTTGTCTGCTCTGGAACTTGGGAGATGTGTGTGGCACCCCTGAGGCTCGGTCGCCACAGAGGTACTGCACCTTCTCCTAAGGTGTAGTGCCCCACCACCTAGGTAAGTTGGGAACTCCTTTCCACACGCCAACACCTGCACCCACACACAGGATAGTTCAGCAATGGACCAGATTGTGGCTCCATGCTTAGAGGGTAGCAGAGCACCTTTTGTGGGTCCTTGCTTCGTAACATGAGATGTTCTGGGAGGTGGGTGGAGTCAGATAGAAAAGAGTGGGAAAGTTTAGAATTACAGATCAGTCTGGAGGTCAGTCAGTCAGGAGAGTCTGAGGACGGATCCCTGGAGGAAGGGATGGAGGAAGGAGTGCTGCAGCTGCCTCAGTGACCTGAGCCAGCTGGCACGGGAAAGGAACAGAAGGAGAAAGCTGTAGAACTGCAACCTAAGCTTCCATAAGAGAGAGAAGGAACAGCGTGGAACGAAGGAGTAGGAGAACAGAGAAGAGTTGTGGTTTGGAAGAGGAACCCTGCCTGTAGGTTCTCAGTGCAAGGCCGGGGCCCGGTCCCCTAGGTTGTATGGACACTTATGGTTCTGCAGCAGACACCGGTGGAGTAGTTGGCTGTAAATGCACTACTCCCATCCAAGACTTGGGGCACAACAGCAAGTGAATAGAGAGCCAGGACTCTGGAGAAAGTAGTCCCCGAGAGAGGCTACAGCTGTCCGTCATACAAGTAGCATTGTTAGGAACATCTGACAGGAGGAACTTCAGAGCACCACGGTACTGGAGCTCTTCACACTAAAAGGCGCAATAGAGGAGTCGTTCAGGAAAGGTACATGTTGGCGGAGTGTTGGAGAGGAGAAGCCTGACTTGCCCGGGAGGTTGATTGAGTCTCTGCCCCGGAGGACACGGCACGGAGGCGGGCACCAGTGTGTACCACGAACTGTGACTAAAGCTTTGTAACTGCAAGCCCTGGTGTCTTCCATTTATCTGTGCGCCAACATCGTCAGCACCGCTACATCTGAGTACCAGTATTCCTCACACCGCCTGCGCCTATACACTGCCCTGGGGTTATAGCTTCACCTGTGGGGAGCTACACCATCTATGCTGCAACACACCATCAGCCCCAGAGGATCTGCACGCAGCGTTGGCTTAACATCTTGCTTGCCAAACACCACAGGTGGCATCACAAACTATTCCATTACACCATTACATTTCTCCATTACTTGGGCGCCCAGGGCCACGGACCGGGTCACTGCTGCTGTGATACATCCCACCGACACCGGCCCGGTACCGAATATCCCAGGGCGACCCAATTCTGGCGTCATGAACAGGATGACGAGACCCGATACCAACGGGTTCTGTGCGCCTGAAATTTGTGAGACTTTGAACTTTTGAAAATGTGCAGAAGACCTGATTTAATAGACTGTGAAATGGACATTAGAAATGGCGCGGAGAAGAAGGGCGTGAAGAGACGGGAGGATCTAGGAAAAGACCGCGAAGAGTATTGGGCCTACCCTGCCTGAATTAGTATGTGACAGCGACATGGCCCACCCCCCGAGGGGTTCATATACTGGCTTGGTATGGAGGCGCTGGAAGAAGACGCCACCCCCGGAAGGAGGGGCAGAAGAAGCCAGTGGTGGGAAAGGGGCCGAGGCAGGAAGAAGAACGCCAGAACGCCATGATGAAAGAAGACGAGAAGTCAGAAGAACAGGAGGAGGGGAGGCCACTCGCTCCTAGGCCGCCCCTGCGGAAGCTGCGACCGCTGATACATCCTCGGCAGCGGCCACCACCGCCTTATAACCGATGTTGCCACTGGTTGAGTCCCGTCCGGAGGAGGTATATGAAGGCTCTGGAGCAGAACGGAGGGCGGGGACTGCGCCCCCGCCTGGACCAAGTGCGGCTGCACCGACCTCCACTGACGACCCCGACTGAGTCCGACCTGGCCCCGGCACGGATCCAATTGCGGCCCATCCCAACAGTCACCCCGGGAGTTGCGGCTGCTGCCATTTAGCACCCGGTACCGGAGCCGGAACCGTGGCTGGAACCGCCAGGTATGAATACTGCCCCGGGGTTGACCCTAGCTTTGGGAGCGGAACCTATGGATAGGAATGGCCCAATTGACCTCCGCCAACAACCCCCGACTGCAATACCGTTAGCTGAAGTCCCGATGGACACTGAAGAAACGGATTCTGGGGAATCAACGGCAGCAGTGGCTGAGTCCCCAACAGCCGCAGAAGCGCCATTCGGAGGTAGCGGACATGCCGTCCCCGCAGGCAGTAGACGTTACAATGGCCCTTTCCATGACCCCGGCCAGTCCCTATCTCACCCTGTGGGAGGCAGAGTATATGCGGCTAGCAAGTAGTCAGCAGGACGAAGAGACCACGTCTGGTAGCAGTTCCAGTTCAGCTTCCAGAACCCCAGGAGGGGACCACAAGTAAACACTTTCAAAATCTCGTTACCCAGGAGGGTTTATTTACACCAGTTGTGCCTTTTTCTATTTTTCTCTTTTTGCTATCATGTTTTTCTGGTAGCACTTTTGTTGCCCTGTTTTGATTGGCAGCGTTCTTCAATTTTGAACTAGCGATCATGAACTTGGAGTGATCCAAAAACTTTTATTGTAAATAGTTGCACCGCTTTAGGTGCCCTCTCTTGGTTTTACATATAGAGACAGTGAAAGTAGAAAACTGAAAAAAATGTGTTACAGAGAATAGCACTTTGAATTGAGAATTGCACTTAGAATTAAAAAATTTTAGATAGAATTTAAGATAGAATTGTTTGTAACGTTCAAGATGAGTACCTCCTATGCTAGGAAGATTAGTAAAAGAAAAGTTTGTTATGCATTACAAAATTTTTGTATGTTTCTTTGCTGTCAACTTTGTTGTCTTGCAGCCTGCGGACATGCTGTGTTTAACAGGAGGTATGTGACGCCCCTGAAGCTCGGTCGCCACAGATGTACTGCACCTTCACCGAAGGTGTAGTGCCCCACCACCTAGGTAAGTTGGGAACTCCTTTCCACACTCCAACACCTGCACCCACACACAGGATAGTTCAGCAATGGACCAGATTGTGGCTCCATGCTTAGAGGATAGCAGAGCACCTTTCGTGGGTCCTTGCTTCGTAACACGAGATGTGCTGGGAGGTGGGTGGAGTTAGATATAAAAGAGTGGGAAAGTTTAGAATTACAGATCAGTCTGGAGGTCAGTCAGTCAGGAGAGTCTGAGGACGGATCCCTGGAGGAAGGGATGGAGGAAGGAGTGCTGCAGCTGCCTCAGTGACCTGAGCCAGCTGGCACGGGAAAGGAACAGAAGGAGAAAGACGTAGAACTGCAACCTAAGCTTCCATAAGAGAGAGAAGGAACAGCGCGGAATGAAGGAGTAGGAGAACAGAGAGAAGTTGTGGGTTGGAAGAGGAACCCTGCCTATACATTAGGTTCTCAGCGCAAGGCTGGGGCCCAGTCCCCGAGGTTGTATGGACACATGGTTCTGCAGCAGACACCGGTGGAGTAGTTGGCTGTAAATGCACTACTCCCATCCAAGACTTGGGGCACAACAGCAACTGAATAGAGAGCCAGGACTCTGGAGAAAGGAGTCCCCGAGAGAGGCTACAGCTGTCTGTCATACAAGTAGAGTTGTTAGGAACATCTGACAGGAGGAATTTCAGAGTACCACGGTACTGGAGCTCTTCACACTAAAAGGCGCAATAAAGGAGTCGTTCAGGAAAGGTACATGTTGGCGGAGTGTTGGAGAGGAGAAGCCTGACTTGCCCGGGAGGTTGATTGAGTCTCTGCCTCTGACGACAAGGCACGGAGGCGGGCACCAGTGTGTACCGCGAACTGTGAGTAAAGCTTTGGAACTGCAAGCCCTGGTGTCTTCCATTCATTTGTGTGCCAACACCGCCAGCACTGCTACATCTGGGTACCAAGATTCCTCACACCGCCTGCGCCTATATACTGCCCTGTGGTTACAGCTTCACCTGTGGGGAGCTACACCATCTATGCTGCAACACACCATCAGCCCCAGCGGGTCTGCACGCAGCGTTGGCTTAACATCTTGCTTGTCAAACACCACTGGTGGCGTCACGAACTATTCCATTACACCATTACATTTCCCCATTACTTGGGCGCCCAGGGCCACGGACCGGGTCACTGCTGCTGTGACACATCCCACTGACACCGGCCCGGTACCGAGTACCCCACAGCCCTGGGAGGGCGACCCATGTGCAGGATGAATTTCTCCACATCTTCCCTTGCCACATCGTGTCCGACAGAGGTGTCCAGTTCACATTCAGATTTTGGCAAGCTTTGTGTATGCTTCTGAAAAAGTCCAGGTTCTGGTACCAGTACAGTACCCGGACCTGGACCCCATTCACTTGAATGGAGGCCCGAACATCCAGTGTTTTTCACGCTGTCAAGTGCATGACAGCACGGCAAACATCACTTCTGATCACGGTGAAATCATACCCGCCAGTCAGAGAGCTGCGGTTCCCACACTGTCAAAAGACAGCGTGAGCGCTCAGCTGTGATTGGAGGTACAAAGTTTACCTCCAGTCACTGGTGTCAGCTGATGGGACTACTGATCCCATCATATGACACCTACTACCACTAATTACAGTAAAAACTCTCACGCAGTTCTGCCCGGCTGGGAACGGAGCATCAGTGACTGGAGGTAACCTCAATGACGTCACCACCGGTCACTGAGGCTGCGCTTGCAGCTGCTCAGTCACCAGAGGTTCTCAGCCTGCACGATCGCATCTTGGCACCATCTAGGTTGAAAACTGTTTTTCCCCCAGACATGGATTACTGTGTAGGACAGAACGACGGACAGGTATAGTATATTGTTTTTTATTTTAGTTTTCTTAGCAGCTGCGGGCTGCTATTTTTAGGCTGGGGGGGCCAATATCCATGGCCCCTTACCAGCCTGAGAATACCAGCCCCCAGCTGTCTGCTTTAACAAGGCTAGTTGTCAAAAATGGGGGGGACCCCACACGATATTTTAAATTATTTTTTTAAATAATTTAAAAAAAACAGCATGGGGACCCCTCTATTCTTGATAACCAGCCTTGCTAACGCTGACAACTGAGGGTTGCAGCCCCCAGCTGTGAGTTTTGCCTGGCTGGTTAGCAAAAATAGGGGGGAACTCACAGTAGGATGAGATTACAGACATTTTTCTTAGTTGATTGGAAGGGATTTGTACCTAAAGAAAGGTCTTTAGTGCCCAGAGAAAATATTCATGCTCCACTTCTTCTTCTGAAATTCCTAGCGGGTTTGACGAAGAGCGGGCATAAGGGGAGTACTGTTAGCGCAGCACTGGTGCCCCTGCATGTGTCCCTTTACTCCTCCCAGCAGAGACGCTGGGGTGTTCACTTATGGAACAGAGTGTCACCCCCATCCTGTTTCATGGACCATACTGTAATCAGGCCTAGCATTCCTTGTCCTGCATCTGGTGGGGTCATGTTTGTCTTTGTTCCTCTCTGCAGGGGGCATCTCAAATACACAAACCTGCAGACAGGCTGAGAAAGGGCTTCTGGAACATTCTTACATAGTAACATAGTTATTAAGGTTGAAGGGAGACTCTAAGTCCATCTAGTTCACCCATATCCTATCCTAACTTGCCCTAACATGTTGATCCAGAGGAAGGCAAACAAAACCCATGTGGCAACAGTAAGCTTCACATTGGGGAAAAAAATTCCTTCCCGACTCCACATACAGCAATCAGACGAGCTCCCTGGATCAACGCAATATTAAGGAGACTAGTGTGTATACCCTGTAATATTATACTTTCCAAGAAAGGCATCCAGTCCCTTCTTACATGTTAGTAGGGAATCACTCATTACAACATCATATGGCAGAGAGTTCCATCGTCTCACTGCTCTTACAGTAAAGAATCCGCGGCTGTGAGTATGCTAAAACCTTCTTTCCTCCAGACGTAGAGGATGCCCCCTTGTCCCCGTCACAGGTCTAAGAGTAAAAAGATCATTAGAAAGGTCTTTGTACTGTCCCACATATATTTATACATTGTAATAAAATTGTGACGAACACCAGGGGGAACAAGGAGGGAGCAGTAGTCTAGAGTCAGAGCGTGCAGCCACATGCTCAGTGCGAGCCGCACGAGAGCAGGACCTGCGGCACGTGACCACCAGGGAAGTGGCTACAGGTGGAGCTAGTTCCCGTATGGGAAAGAGAGTGACAGCGGAAGCCGGCGGAGCCGGGAGCGAGGTCAGAAAAGCCGAGATCAGTAACCGGAGGGTAACGCAGGAGCCTAGGAACGAGACAGAAGGATGGTGCAATACAAGCCAAAATCAGAAACCAGACAGGAACGCGGTAACCAGGGGCGTAGACAGGAGGGACGTCAAAGAACTTCTCCTGACGAAGCCGTCCTTGTAACGGCGACACGTGTTGGGTTCCCGCCTCTGCGCCCTGTGCTCACCAATGGTCTCCCATGGCTCCATTTATGGCATGTATATAACAGACTCTTTCTGAATGTTCAAGGGACCGCTACCCTTGTGTCAGGCCTTGTGCCTTCGTCTTGTGTGGATGCTTTCATCTTAGCCTTTTTTTCGGCCATTTGTATGTGCTTTTGCACTCACAGATTGATATATTTGGCGGTTGCATTGGCTTCATTGGCATAACCCATTTCAGCGTGCTATGGTGTGCATTCCTGTCTCCAGGCCGACTTATGCCGGTAGCTGTTTGATGTGGTATAGTGGTCCGCTTCTCCATGGGGGGTTTATTATGCAGCTCTTTATCTAGTGACCATTTATGTCTGTTGGAAATCTCCTGCATAGTTAAATGAATTGCCTTTTATATGTTTGTATTTGATTCTTATTTGGCTTTTTCCTATGGAGCTGCTATTTGTACTATCTTTATAATACTTATGGTGTGCACAGGACCTATGCGGTTTTCACTGTATGTTTTTTAATGTTTTTAATCATTTGCTATCAATAAAGTCATCTCTTTTTATGATATACTGGCAGTGTGCATTCCTATCAGTGGTCTGCTTTTTTTCTTTTTTGTTTAGAACTTAGCCAAGGGTCAGAACCGGAGATATAACAGCAGTACAGAATCACCAAGCAGACACAGAACGTGGGACAAGCCAAATCATACACAGAACAAGCCCACAGAGGAACAAACGGTATACACCAGTCACTAGGTCAGCTGCTCAGCCGAGAACGGAAGTATCACTGACAAAGAGCCAGCACCAGAGCGAGTACAAATAGCCGTCCCCAAACCAAAGGGGGGCCATGCAGAGTTAACCCCGCCAAGCCCCAGACGGAGAAGGAAATCCTGTCCTGAGCCATGACAAAGATCACCCCTAAGCCTTCAGTTTTCCATACTAAATAAGTATAAAGAGGCTCCCAGCAGACCTGAAATACAGCGGATGCTCCACCACTTCTACAACTACGAGTACCAGCCTAACCCAAAGGGAGTGAGTCAAGCTGCAAAAGACCTCAACAATATATTCTATGCAATGGCCAGACTGTCCGACCTTAAAAAAGTCAACTACAAGAGACCAAAAGAAAAACAGATCAACAGATGGTTTGACAGAGAATGTAAAGCCGTATGGAAGACCCTGAGAACAGCCTCAAACAAGAAACACAGAGACCCCCAACAACCCGGGTCTGAGGGAAGCCTATGAAACCATACAAAGGCAGTACAAAACCATCCTCAGGAGGAAGAAGCAGAGTTACATCTCCACCAAACTTAACCAACTCCAAGACGCCCTCCAAGACAACTCCTTCTGGGAACTATGGAACCACATGGGCACAAAAGACCAGAAAAGCAACATCCATATCCAAAATGGCAACATCTGGCTCCAGTACTTCAGAGACCTCTATAAAGACATTCCAAAGGAAGAACTAAGCCAAGAACAGGAAAACATAATGGCAAAACTAAAAGCAATGGAGCAAAAAGTAAAAAATTTCCAAAACCCCGTGGATGCACCTATTACATTACAGGAAGTAGCAGAGAGAATCTCTTCCATAAGATGTAGAAAAGCCGGTGGCCTGGATGGAATCCTACCAGAAATGCTGAAGTACAGCCCACCAGAAATACAGGCCGCAATGGTTAAACTCTTCAATATTGTGCTAAGTGCCGGCTACTTCCCTCCTACCTGGAATCAAGGCCTCATCACACCCATCCACAAGAATGGGGACAGGTATGACCCAGCCAACTACAGAGGTATATGTGTCAGCAGCAACCTGGGAAAACTGTTCAACAGCATCCTGAACAAGAGGATCCTCAGTTTCCTCACCGAGCACAACGTCCTCAGCAAGAGCCAAGCAGGATTCATGCCAAACCACCGCACTACTGACCACATCTACACCCTGCATAGCCTCATTCAGAGCCACGTCCACAATACAAAGAACGGGAAGATATACGCCTGTTTCGTGGACTTTAAAAGGCCTTTGATTCGGTGTGGCACCCAGGCTTATTCCTGAAACTGCTGGAGAGCGGAATAGGAGGAAAGACCTATGATGTTATCAAAAGCTCCTACACCGAGAACCTCTGCAGTGTGAGTGTGAGCGGCAGAAGAACGGCCTATTTCCAGCAGAGCCGGGGAGTCAGACAAGGCTGCAGCCTAAGCCCAACGCTCTTCAACATTTACATCAACGAGCTGGCTACCGCTCTGGAATCTTCCACAGCACCAGGTCTCACCCTCCACGACGCGCAGGTGAAATTCCTGCTGTATGCAGATGACTTGCTGCTTCTGTCACCAACCGAGAAAGGTCTCCAAGACAACCAGAAAATCTTAGAGAAATTCAGCTCCACCTTGGCACTACCGGTCAACCTAAAGAAAACCAACATCATGGTGTTCCAAAAGAGAAATAGAAAATCAGACCAGCCCCCTTCATTTGTCCTCAACAACTGAGCCCTTACAGGAACAGACAAATATACCTACCTGGGCCTAGAGATTCACCGATCAGGGAGCTTCAAACAAGCCATAGAGACCCTGAAAGACAAGGCCTGCAAAACCTTCTATGCCTTCCGAAGGAAATTCTACCATCTGAAGCCACCAGTGAGGGTCTGGTTAAAAATCTTCGACTTTATCATCGCCCCAATCCTCCTGTATGGAAGCGAAGTCTGGGGCCCTCACACCTACCCAGACTGGTCAATGTGGGATTCCAGCCCAACAGAAATATTCCACCTGGAATTCTGCAAGCACCTTCTCCAAGTCCATCGGAGCACCTCCAACAGTGCTTGCCGGCCCGAGCTGGGCAGATTCCCTGTACACCTAACGGTTCTAAAGAGGGCACTGTCATTCCAGGCTCAACTATGTAGGAGCAATCCAAGCTCCCATCACCATAAAGCCCTGACACATGTAGGTGAAACAGAAAAACCAGGACCCTCGGAACAGCCCACCCAAACCCAACCTGACCAGATCACCAATCACAACAACCTGACAGAAGCCGGAATCAGGAAGATGGTAGACGAAGGCCAGGAGAGGTACGTAAGTGACTGGAAGAACGAGATCATCAGCTCACAGAAACTGACCATGTGCCGAACTCTACAGACTAGCCCCATACCTGGAGAAACTCCCAGACCCCAGAGACCACAAGATCCTGAGCTAATATAGACTCAGTGCCCACAGTCTGGCCATCGAATCCAGCCGACACAGGCAGAGTTACAAGCCCAGGGAGGAAAGACTGTGCCAACACTGTGACCAGGAGGCCCTGGAGGATGAGACCCACTTCCTGCTACACTGCCCCAAATACTCAGCAGTGAGGGACACTCACTTCAGGAGACTCTCACATCTCTTCCCTGATTTCATCACCATGAGGGAGGAAGAGAAAACATATATCCTGCTGGGGGAAGAAGAGAGAGCAGTGGAGATAGCAGTGCGGTACATGAGCGAATGTCATAGACTGCGAGAAAGAGAACTATGATATGCCATGGACTTCTATGGCCCCCACCCTGGATCTGCCCCATGCCCCCCACCCACCTTCCCTATGCCATGGACTTCTATAACCCCATCCTGGATCTGCCCCCATCCCCCCAACCACCTTCCCTATGCCATGGACCTCTATAGCCTGTTAAATATTAATAATCCGTTAATTTCTTATAAGACCCAGTTCTGTAGAATGCTTTAGCTTACATGACATAGGCTATTTTTAAGCTTGGCTCATGGTAGAAAGACAGCTCCATATATGTAGAGACCACGTGCTTTAGGAGACGTATATAATTCATGGCTAACTGTAGAGGTGGCTCCTCTTCTTCCCTCACCATCATGAGAGACAGACGCAAGATGACATGACATAACAGCTGGTATATTACTTGACGGCGATGTGAGAAGCCGAACTGAGACACAGCAGCCATTTGCTATTCAGGATCTCGGAGAGAAGAAGAATACATGTTGCTTTTGCCATGTGGGATCTCAGAGCATGATCTAATGGACAATATCTCTTTCACTTATTTTTATTCACCTGTTTTTCTGTAATAACCTTTCTTTGATGGAAGAAACCAAATAAACCACTATATTTTTATCTGGTAACTAGTCCTGAGTATTTTACAGGATATGCATTATTTTACATTGGAGAGCCAGCCAGATCTGAATTTTTGTACTTTTTTGCGGATTTCCCTCAACTTGCACACACGGGGGATTGGACTTTGCTAACGTCAAATCATATGTGCAAGTTATCGGGAATTCCACTACTTACAAGAATCACATAGAACCTAGAAGTAAGAAGTACCAGATAGATTGAGAAGAACTACAAGTGCCAAAAGTACCAGACCTAAGCCAGACGTGTGAAGACAGGAACCCAGCGTTGTCCATCAAAGGAGCTGAGACATTTCAAGGTAAGAGAAATGGATGTCATTAATTGTCTTGCTAAGCAGAGTAAATTGAAATTTAAGTCTGTAGACAATTCTAATTCAGAAGTTTTATGGTTAAGTTTATATGCCGAGTGTGAACTCGAGAATCAGAGGTTAGATTCTAAGTTTTTCAATAGAGAAAGAGAGAGACTAAAAAATATTCTACAGATGGTAGATATATTTCATAGATCTGTGTCAGAGAAATCTAAAAATGATTGTGTAGAGGATAGTGATATTCCCGAGATTCACTGTAATGTGGAGAAACAGTTACAAGTAGCAGCAGCCATTGAAGGTGACCTTGCAGACGTGGAACAAGATGGAGAAGTAGGAGGAGACTTCAGAACTGACGTAGAGGACGTACAAGGGAAAGACGTACCACTAAAAATAGACGACTCACAGGCCCAAATCCGAAGTAGCGTGAGGAAGGATTTGATAAAGATATGCCAAATAATTCCTGCTTATGACAACAAAATAGATGTTTATAGAAACTCTGAGATCTTTGAAAGTTGTTCTGATAACTTTGATTTATCTAATGAGGAGAAGAATCAGTTGTTCAAAATGTGGATCCCTGTAAATTTTGCTAGGAGATTGTCTTTAAAGTTATCTGGTGAAACACATGAGAATTTAACTGATAAAGACAGATTAAAAATTCTCATTTTTTGTTCATCAAATGAAAATCATCCAGATATTGATATTCTTCAAAAATTAAGGATTGGTCGGAAGGAATGTATTTTTACGTTCATGTCCATATATGAACGTTTGTATAGAATGCTGAGTGAGAATGTCAAAACACCGTCCCTCATAAGGAGTTTTGTAAGCAAATTTTGGTTTCTAAATCCTGCATCTCGTGTTATTGCGTCACAAAAAGATTCTTTGTTTGAATGTGCGCAATTTCTTGATTTTGCCAGAAAACACGAGAATCGTGAGAGGAAAGTAAATTGTGCTAATTTTGTAAAGACAGGCAGAGTAAAATCTTATCAGAAGCCTGTATTAGCAAAACCTTCTAAAATGAGTTTTCCCCAAAATCAAATCTACGAAGAAAAAGAAAATCACATGTTTGTTATAAACCATATGGAATGATGCAAAAGAACACCGAAAAGACACAAATTGAATTAAGAAAAATGATGAGTTCTGATCTTCTTTCTGTAACCAAGATGGCCGAATTTAACAGACAGAAGCAGGTGGTGAGTGACATCATGGCCTGTAAACTGAATACTCTGCTCCAAGAATCTATCAGCTTTAAAATGGCAAGAACCTTTCAGGATATTTTTTGCAGAGAAATAAGTATGGGTGTAGGAATTGGCTAGGAAAAAAGTAATATATATTGTGTAACAGTGTTATACAATTAGTGAGTTATAGAGTATAATCCTGTAGTTTTATGGTTTGTGGATATATACATAGTCATACAGTATATATATAGAGTGTTTGTAGAAGTAGAAATAGTAGAACTGTATTTTTTAATGAAAATTAAAATCTACATCAGTAATAATATTTAGAATATGAATATGATATTAACCTTATTTTTTTATGTTTCCTTAGAATTTTCATTTCAAAGCAGGACTTAATCGAGAAAAATTCTCTTCCAAGGATTTATGCCTTTATTTACACAGGATGTTGCAATAATTGCATGATTTTATATATCTATCCCTTAAAAGGAAATAACCAATTGCTTTTTAAAATGTTCTGGGTGTGTGCTTTTTTACTGCATGGTTTGAATGACAACCACAGCAGGGGAATTTGAACCTTGTTCTAATAATACAAGTATACCAGTATACTATGTCCCTGTTCCTTAGGAAAAGAATTTTAAAGGGGGTCTCAACTTTTGCAAAGCAATGGAATTTTTTTTCCAGGCCTAAATGTCAAGTATAGCTATACATATATATTTATGTCATGTGTATTTGGGGAATATTCAAAGAAATATTAAGAGACTAAATTGAAATAGTTTACAATGCATTGATAATTAGGATAATTTGGGTTAAAATACGTGTATTCATCACACCTTCATATGTGAGGTATTTGGTTTAAAGTTAATATGTGACACAGTCTGAGTGACAGTGACTGAGTGTATGAGCAGCTGCTGAGCGAGTAATGTGATATGTTTGTGAGACCTCAGGATTCTATAAGAGAGAAAGAAAAAAAAACCCCAAAAGCTTTTATCTTTAGGAGAAATATGCAGATCAGATAAATTATTAGAATATTAGGATATATAATGAAATATTATCTACACAACATATATTTCTGTATTTCTATAGTAATTATTTCTTGATTTAGTTAATTGTGGATAAGTGCAATCGCACAACAAAATAGAAAATAGTTTAGGAAGAAAATCTATTCTTTCCTTATCAGCTTTAGCTCTTTTAAACAGGCACCAGCACAGAGCCTGGTATTCACCAGCTGCATCTGGGAATAGTGGACCTTCCTTCTCTGTCCAAGTGTGTTAATCTTAAACTACATTTAAATTAATTTTTCCAAAGGATAATTTTATGATATTCAAATTAATTTTGATGGTTACACATCTTCAGACAAATAATGGTATAAGCAAGTATAAATTCACATAATTTATACATTAATTATTTTTAATTTTGGTTTTGATAAATGAATTATTTCATAGAACAATATTTTTTGGTATTAAGGGGGAAATATGTTTTTTATCCTGACTACATCATCACATTTGATTAATATCCTCTTCTTCACACATTTTAATAGGAAAAAAAAATATTAATAAGGTACAATGGTATAAGTATTGGGTATAATAACAAGTATTATAAAGAGTCATTTCTTTACACTAAGAGGAATTACATGCAAAGTTGCATAATTTGAATATTTTGATAACACAAGTTTATGACAATTATGAAATAATCCAGATCATGGAAATATTAAGGGTATATGTCACTGAGGACATAACTACTCTGCATCAACATAAAGGCCTTGTTTTTATTTTTATTTTTATTCTTATTTTTCATTATTTTTAATTCTTTCACCAATATTTAGTAAAGTAATATCTACTGAGAATATTGCTTCATTAAATATAGCAATTATATGGTTCTATTACTAAGAAAATGTTTCACTTCTGAGTTATATGCAACAATTCTTTTATTCATTCATTCGCTCACTCATATATTCTTATTTTGGTTCATGGCTTTACATTCCTACATATTATTAGTATAATAAATATATTCCTTATTAATAAAGATGAAAACACTGGTTACATAAAACACAGTGACACCTATGGGTTGAAAAAGGTAATTACACCTAAGACATAAAAAAATGTTCTATCACATGAAAAATATGGATAATAATGTATTATCACTTATTATTGGTTTATTATTTCAAATATTGAAATCCATATACAGTACAAATTCTGATAATAATTATATGGATATTACTGATTGCTATGGTACGCTGTGATATTATAGGATAGGGAAATTACCAGATTTGGTATAGAATAGGGAATGAAGACTTCAAGCAAGATACTGAAATTATGTTAATAAAGACTTTTCACATTTCTAAACTTCATTGATTTTTATCAGTTGCAAGAAGAAGAATGCCGCGATCCAGAAGTCCCAGAAGGTAACAAAGCTATGATTACTGAGTAATAGACTGTGTTAATTACAAATGCAGTATCCACCACCGACAGTCACAAGTGCAGTATCCACCACTGACAGTCACAAGTGCAGTATCCACCACTGACAGTCACAAGTGCAGTATCCACCACCGACAGTCACAAGTGCAGTATCCACCACCGACAGTCACAATTAAAGTGTCTAACCTGACAACCAGAGGACGATGATCCTATGATGCTGAGATGAACGGTGTTATCACGTTCTTATCAAGTTCCAGAGGTTTTCAATCACCTGAAAAGCTTCCATGAAAGCTGGTGAACAATAAGGTAATTATCAGGAAGCTACAACCCTGACATATGTCCTGTGCATTAGGACAAGGACTGGTTATGGTGCTATGTTTAGCAAGGAAGAGTCATTTTAACCCTTGCTTTGCTGACCAAAGACGTCACACCTGTTCAAAGACCAGTACCGATGGAGGATTCCAGAATATCCAAGGCGAGCCAATGTAAGCCCAGGTTTTTAAAGATGACACTGCACAGATATTAAAGCTGCATTTCATCTATAGACTTTGTTTCTTATCAACATTTGAATTTATGGACTTTGATTTGATACACCACACAATTCCTACAACATCTATATGCTATAAGAAAACTGTATTTTTAAAAGAACCAAGAAGAAGACAGAAGACATCAAAATGAAGACCAGATGACATCAGATGATGATGACTGGACCTGAGATGCTTCAATTTAGACTTAGGGAAGTATAATTATACATATTTTATATGAATATTGTTCACGGCTTACCATAACATGAATTCACATCAATTATGTCATTGAGTACTTATAACGGTAATCTAATATTATTATTATTATTATTATTATTATTATTATTATTGATATTAAATTATTTTGTCAAAGAAGAAGAAAAGAAGAAAAAAGATCGTTATATTTGAGGGTTCCAATTAATGTCTGTCTCCCTCAAAAGGGGGAATTGTTAAATATTAATAATCCGTTAATTTCTTATAAGACCCAGTTCTGTAGAATGCTTTAGCTTACATGACATAGGCTATTTTTAAGCTTGGCTCATGGTAGAAAGACAGCTCCATATATGTAGAGACCACGTGCTTTAGGAGACGTATATAATTCATGGCTAACTGTAGAGGTGGCTCCTCTTCTTCCCTCACCATCATGAGAGACAGACGCAAGATGACATGACATAACAGCTGGTATATTACTTGACGGCGATGTGAGAAGCCGAACTGAGACACAGCAGCCATTTGCTATTCAGGATCTCGGAGAGAAGAAGAATACATGTTGCTTTTGCCATGTGGGATCTCAGAGCATGATCTAATGGACAATATCTCTTTCACTTATTTTTATTCACCTGTTTTTCTGTAATAACCTTTCTTTGATGGAAGAAACCAAATAAACCACTATATTTTTATCTGGTAACTAGTCCTGAGTATTTTACAGGATATGCATTATTTTACATAGCCCCATCCTGGATCTGCCCCCATCCCCCCTCCCTATGCCATGGACTTCTATGGCCCTCATCCTGGATCTGCCCCCATCACCCCATCCACCTTCCCTATGCCATGGACTTCTATGGCCCCCATCCTGGATCTGACCCCATCCCCCGATCCACCTTCCCTATGCCATGGACTTCTATAGCCCCATCCTGGATCTGCCCCCATCCACCTTTCCTACAACCCAAACCCAACATCCCTATTCCCTTTTGTGCACTTGCTTTGGTAAAACTAATGTGTATTTAGTCCTGCCAATAAAGCTTCTTTGAATTTGAATAATAACCTATCTTGGTATTGCAGACCCCCAATATTGCAGTGCCCTAATAACCTTGGTCGCTCTTCTCTGCACCTGCTCCAGTTCAGCTATGTCTTTCTTATACACCGGAGACCAGAACTGTACGCAGTATTCTAAGTGTGGTCGCACTAGTGACTTATATAGAGGTAAAATTATGTTCTCCTCATGAGCATCTATGCCTCTTTTAATGCATCCCATTATTTTATTTGCCTTTGCAGCAGCTGCCTGACACTGGCCGCTAAATGTGAGTTTGTCGTCCACCCATACACCAAGGTCTTTTTCAGTGACAGTTTTGCCCAGTGTTTTACAATTAAGCACATAATTATACATCTTGTTTGTTCTACCCAAGTGCATGACCTTACATTTATCCCCATTAAAGCTCATTTGCCATTTATCAGCCCAAGCTTCTAGTTTACATAAATCCTCCTGTAATATAAAATTGTCCTCCTCTGTATTGATTACCCTGCAGAGTTTAGTGTCATCTGCAAATATTGAAATTCTACTCTCTATGCCCCCGACAAGGTCATTAATAAATATGCTTAAAAGAAGCGGGCCCAATACTGACCTCTGTGATACCCATTACTGACCCCTGTGGTACCCTATACAGACCCCTGTGGTACCCAATACAGACCCCTGTGGTACCCAATACAGACCCCTGTGGTACCCAATACAGAACCCTGTGGTACCCCACTGCTAACCGTGACCCAGTCCGAGTGTGCTCCATTAATAACCACCCTTTGTTTCCTATCCCTGAGTCAGTTCTTAACCCACTTACATATATTTTCCCCTATCCCCATTGTTCTCATTTTATGTATCAACCTTTTGTGTGGCACCATATCAAAAGCTTTTGAAAAGTCCATGTACACCATGTCCACTGCATTCCCTCAGTCCAGTCCGGAACTTACCTCTTCATAAAAGCTTATCAGATTTGTCTGACAGGAATGGTCCCTCGTAAACCCATGTTGATATTGGGTCATGAGGTTCTTCTTCTTCAGATACTCCAGTACAGTATCTCTCAGAAAACCCTCCAGGATTTTACCCACAGTTGAGGTTAAACTTACTGGCCTATAATTTCCAAGTTCAGTTTTTGTCCCTTTTTGAATATTGGCCACACATTTGCCATACGCCAGTCCTGTGGTACAGACCCTGTTATTATGGAATCTTTAAAGATTAAGAATATGTCTATCTATGACTGTGCTTAATTCCTGCAGTACTCGGGGGTGTATCCCATCCGGGCCCGGGGATTTGTACATTTTAGTGATTTGTAGACGCCACCGTACTTCCTGCTGGGTTAAGCAGGTGACATTTAATGGAGAATTTTTATCCCTGATCATGTTATCCGTCATGGGATTTTCCTGTGTATATACTGTTGATAAAGTCATTTAGCATATTGGCTTTTTCCTCATCCACCATTTCACCCAGACTATTATTAAGGGGGCCAACACTATCATTTTTTAGTTTCTCTCTATTTATGTAGTATAGAATATTTTGGGATTATTTTACTTTCTCTGGCAATGAGTCTCTGTCTCAATCTTTGCTGCCTTGATTTGCTTCTTACAGAATTTATGTAATCTTCTGTAGTTAATGCCTCATCACTCCCTACTTGCTGTAATTCTCTGCTTTCTTTCTGTCCCTTATTGCGCCCCTTACAGCTCTATTTAGCCATAGTGGTCTCCTCCTGTTTCTCGCAGGTTTATTCCCATACGGTATATATTGTGCACAGCTCCTATTCTGGAGGATAATAAACGTCTCCCATTGTCTTTGTGTATTTTTATGTCTCAGGATATCGTCCCTGTTATTGCACCAAGATCATCTCTCATCCGTTGGAAATTTGCTTTCCTGAAGTTTCGTGTCCTTGTAACCCCTCAACTACACATCTTATTACAGGACACATGAACACTTATTAATTTGTGATCACTATTACCCAAGTGACCCCCAACCCTTATATCTGATCTGCGGTCCGGCCTGTGGGGTAATATTAGGTCTAGCAGTGCCCCCCCTCTTGTTGGGTCCTGAACCAGTGGTGAAAGGTGATTGTCTCTCATAGTGGTCAGACACCTATCACCTTTGCTGAACTGCAGGTTTCGGTTCCCCAATGTATTTCAGGGTAGGTGAAGTCCCCCATAATAATGACTTCTCCTTGAGTCGCTGCTTCATCTATTTGCTTTATGAGGATATTCTCTGTTGCTTCCATTATTTTTGGAGACTTATAACAAACCCCTATCAGTAATTTATTATTTTTCCCCCCTTCCCTTATCTCCCCCCACAGGGACTCTACATTCTCATTAGATTCATATATATTATCACGCAGGATGGGTTGTAAGGATGATTTTACATATAAACACCCCCCTCCCTCTCGTTTATTAGTACGGTCATTTCTGAACAGACTATAGCCCTGTAAATTATCCCCCGGTCACGGCTCTCGTCCAGCCATGTCTCAGATATCCCCACCATGGCAGAATTATGCTCCAACAACATTAACTCCAATTCCTCCATCTTGTTGGCGAGACTTCTGGCATTAGTATACATGCACTTTATGTATCTCTCTACCTCTATTCTTTCTTATTAACTGTTCTAACCCCACCCCCAATGTCACC
This sequence comes from Dendrobates tinctorius, assembly GCF_039654945.1. Taxonomy (NCBI): domain Eukaryota; kingdom Metazoa; phylum Chordata; class Amphibia; order Anura; family Dendrobatidae; genus Dendrobates; species Dendrobates tinctorius. The sequence continues at coordinate 869,631 of NW_027361942.1, forward strand.
CCCACCCCCAATGTCATTATTTGTGCCCAGGTCTCTAGCTGCACTGTCTTCCCCTATAAAAGGAATACCCTCCCCCCCGTCCCTAGTTTAAACACTCCTCCAACCTTCTAGCCATTTTCTCCCCCAGCACAGCTGCTCCCTCCCCATTGAGGTGCAGCCCGTCCCTAGCGTAGAACCTGTAGCCAACTGAGAAGTCGGCCCAGTTCTGCAGGAACCCAAACCCTCCTTCCTACACCAATTCCTGAGCCACTTATTAACCTCCCTAATCTCCCGCTGCCTCTCTGGCGTGGCACGTGGTACAGGAAGTATTTCAAAGAATACCACCTTGGAGGTCCTTGCTTTAAGCTTGCAGCCTAATTCCCTGAAATCATCTTTAAAGACCTTCCACCTACCTCTAACTTTGTCATTTGTGCCAATGTGCACCATGACCGCTGGATCCTCACCAGCCCCTCCCAGTAATCTGTCAGCCCGATCAGCGATGTGTCGGACTCGAGCGCCAGGTAGGCAGCACACCGTCCGACGATCCCTGTCTTTGTGACAGATTGCCCTGTCTGCTCCCCTAATAATTGAGTCTCCCACTACCAGCACCTGTCTGGCCTGCCCTGCTCTCCTATTTCCCCCCTTACTGGAGCAGACACTCCTCCGGCTTTCAGAGGACATGCCTTCCTGCAGCAGTGCTACTCCTGTACTGACACTCCCCTCATCTGCCAACTTAGCAAACTTACTGGGGTGTGCCAGATCAGGACTAGCCCCCTGGTGCTCTTCCCTCTACCCCGCCTTCTGTCACCCAGCTAGCTGCTTCATTGTCCTGCAGCTCCATACTGCCATCCTCATCTATCCCAGTGAGCAGCAGACGCCTTTCCATATTGTCTATGGATCTCAGTTTTGCCAGCTGCACATTTAGATCCAGTATCTGGGCTTCCAAATGCACAACGTGCTCGCATCTCACAGCAGTATGCACCCTCCACCGGCTGGTCAAGGACTACATACATGTGGCAAGATGTACACTGGATGGCATTGCCAATAATGGAGCTCCTTTCCTAATGGGGTTTGCACCAGACAGAAAAGATAAGTTAGAAGAAATGCAAAGTAATAATATAATACAAACAGCAATTCAGTAATTCCTCCCTTGTAAACTCCCTGAATCCAAAGTCACTGAATCACAAGTCACACACTTACCACCGTTCTCACTTACGCTCCGGTCACACTCCGCTCATTCACACTCACTTAGGAAGAAGATTTAAAGAGATTTTTGTATCCTTTAACAGCAATCCACCCTGCAGCTCAATGCACTTCATCCTTTGAGCTAAGTTTAATGGGGTGGGTGTTAGTATCTCTGCCCAACAAAGGGGCTGATCCCAAGAGAAGTAGAACAGTAAGCCACATGTTGAGTTAGCTGATGCTGTATGTTGGGAAGGGCAAGGATCTGCAGCTGCGGCCAGATCCTGGTGCCATGTATGGAGATTTGGAGATCATTTGCACGTGGGATTGTGATGTCTCACCACCCTGCTGGATATGAGGACCGCATCTAAAGACTATTGTTGCATATTCCATGGCGTCGGATTACTGGGTTTCTCTTTTGTATGGCCATCTTGCAGACTCTATGGAACCATATCTATGTTTGATGTTATTTTCTCCCTGTCTCAATAAAAGTTGTTGGATTGGTCATCGTCTGTTGTCCCTGCCTGCTCTGTCACACACCCCGTCACAAAACTGGTTGGCAGCAAAGGGATCAGAGCAGATGGAATGGAGAATAGCGGCCCAGCAACAAATGGAGCCAGAACGTCAAGATACAGGAATTGGACTGTGGGCAACCTACATACAAAGGCTTGTGAATTATGTGTCAGTTACAAAGAACTGTCCAAAAATTGACCTCAAGATGGCCCTGGAGAGGGATTCCCAGAGCAATTAGAGGAAAGATGGGACCTGGAGGTAAATACCCGGAAAAGTCAGTGGGCTGTATGCTTTGAGGAGGAGGTGGCATTGCTGGAAGATGAAGCCACCAGAGAAGATAAACAAGAGGCCATTCGGAGAGCGCATGAAAGGTAGTTAGCTGGCACAGGCAAACATTAATCACAATACCCACCATGAGAGAAGTCCCAAGAGCGTCCCACAAGGACTTTAAGCAGCTTAGTGAGGCTTCAGGGGACATTGAGGGATTCTTCCAAGACTGAACACCAATGTCAGTTAATGGAAGTTCCAGAAATGGAGCGGGTCAGACATGTGGAGGGGCTCTTAGAGGGTGGAGCTGCAGAAGCACATCGAGCGACGGACCCTTGGTGAAACCGTGAGTATGAGGATATTAAGGAAACCATCATCATACTCACTACCACGCGTTATCCTGTAACAGGGAAGGCTCTTTTAAAATGTATGCCCATAGGATCAAAGAGATGTGTCAAGGCTGACTGGAGGGAGAGGGGGCCTTAACACGGGAGACCATCCTCCTGGTCATCCTAAAACTACTTAAGTAAAAGAGAATGTGAAATGGAGCTCTGCCTTCAACCCTATAACTTCACCATACAATATAGAATAAGCAGTCAACACCAAAATGCTGATGGATTGACCAGACAGGAGGAGCCATGAGTCATGTCAGCCATGACTATGTGTACTTGACAAGCGACCTGTTGTGGTCACTAGTCTGTACACAACTTCAGGGGAAGGAGGTTGTAACAGAGTCACCCTAGCCTGCACACATGGACCATACTGTAACCAGGCTTACATTAGCACTCCTTGTCCTGCATCTGGTGGGGTCATGCTTGTCTTTGCTCCTCTCTACCCTTACAATATGCATCCCTGTACTTTTTGTATTTTAATTGATTTATGTCTGTTCTTGTGCACTTTGCAGGTGTAAATGAAGTATTTTTCACTTTTTGGCATTTTTGCAAGCATTTCTTTATTTTGGGTTACTGGTGCCAGAGACACACTTATTTCTTGTCTTACACAATTGACTGACTTCTTGGTGTATGGCACAGAACCCTTATTTATTTGTAGTGCCAATCCATTTCTTTGTTAATGGTGAAAACTGACACCAACCAATCACTGATGGTGAAAAATTACACCGACCAATCACTGATGGTAAAACTGACATCAACCAATTACTGATGGTGAAACTGACCAATCACTAATGGGGAAAACTGACATCGACCAATCACTGATGAGGAAAACTGACCAATCACTGATGGTGAAAAATGACACCAACCAATCACTGATGGTAAAACTGACACTGACCAATCACTAATGTGGGAAACTGACACTGACAAATCACTAATGGGGAAACTGACACTGACAAATCACTGATGGGGAAAACTGACACCAACCAATCACTGATGGGGAAAACTAACCAATCACTGAAGGTGAAAAATGACACCGACCAATCACTGATGGTAAAACTGACATCAACCAATTACTGATGGTGAAACTGACCAATCACTAATGGGGAAAACTGACATCGACCAATCACTGATGAGGAAAACTGACCAATCACTGATGGTGAAAAATGACACCAACCAATCACTGATGGTAAAACTGACACTGACCAATCACTAATGTGGGAAACTGACACTGACCAATCACTAATGGGGAAACTGACACTGACAAATCACTAATGGGGAAACTGACACTGACAAATCACTGATGGTGAAAAATGACACCAACCAATCACTGATGGTAAAACTGACACTGACCAATCACTAATGTGGGAAACTGACACTGACAAATCACTGATGGGGAAAACTGACACCAACCAATCACTGATGGGGAAAACTAACCAATCACTGATGGTGAAAACTGAAACCGACCAATCAGTGATGGAGAAAAATGAAACCAACCAAGCACTGATGGTAAAACTGACATCAACCAATCACTGATGGTGAAACTGTCACTGACCAATCACCAGTGGAGAAAACTGACACCGACCAATCACTGATGGTGAAACTGACACTGACCAATCACTAATGGAGAAAACTGACACCGACCAATCACTGATGGTGAAAACTGAAACCGACCAATCACTGATGGGGGAAAACTGACACCAACCAATCACTGATGGTGGAAGCTGACACTAGCCAAATAGTAATGAAACTGTTTTTGTGTATGAGGAAAAACTAACATGTGAATAAGTCCTTAGTGACAGGAGTGACAACATGAAGGTAAAGAGACGTGAGGTAAAAGGCGAAAGGAGACAGAAGACCTAGGTGACCTTACCTTCCAAGTCCAATCTTGAGTAAAGATCTGCGTCTCAGCAATATCTGGCCGGTTCCAGGACACGGCCAGTTTCAGTTGATGGTCAAAGTTTTCTTGTCCGTAGTGATCAGTACTGTGAGATGCTGAAAGACACAAGCTCTGGTGAGATTCCAGGTCACCATCCTGGGGGCCAGTGTTTCATGGACTGTGGAGAAGATGACCTGAGCCTCTGCGCTATATCCCATGCTCAAGCCTCAGACTTTGGATTTGGTTTGCTGAGAAATTATCCTAGACGAAAGACTTTATTACAAGCACTCGAGCCAAGGAGAAGCCTTGAGATGAGCCTAAATTGTCTGAAGAAGACCCTTTCCTCTACAAAACTATCTTCAGTAGGCTCAGAGGCATTGACGATTATCTTTATGTTGACTTTTGAAATTATGTGGTTTTCTTTGGTTGGTCAAGAAGCACAGACTATTGCTCATATGAGCCTGGATGTTGACTTTTGAGTTGATGTTTGTTGTGCAATTTTCAAATTTTTAATTCTTGTGCCCTTAAACCAGAGAGTGATGTCACACTAAATACTTAATAAGTAACATTTCCCACATGTTTACTTTACATCAGCACAATTTTTAAAACCTAATATTTTTTGTTAGGAAGTTAAGGGTTAAAGTTGACCAGCGATATTTCATTTTTCCAACATAATTTACAAAACCTTTTTTTTTTTTAGGGACCACCTCACATTTAAAGTCACTTTGAGGGGCCTATATGACAGAAAATACCCAAAAGTGACAATTCTAAAAACTGCACCCCTGAAGGTGCTCAACACCACATTCAAGAAGTTTATTAACCCTTCAGGTGCATCACTGGAATTAATTCAATGTGGAAGGAAATAAATGAACATTTCACTTTTTTTTCACAAAAATTTTACTTTAGACCCAAATTTTTTTTATTTTCGCAGGGGTAACAGGAAGAAATGGACACCAAAATTTGTTATGCAATTTCTCCTGAGTATACCGATACCCCATATGTGGGAGAAAACTAGACCCCCCCAAGGGAGCTTATCTAGATATGTCGTGAGCACAATGAACCCCAGGTACTTCACAGTTTATAACATTGAGCCGACAAAATAAGAAAATCACATTTTTCACACAAAAATTTTTTTTTAGCCCCAAATTTTGCATTTTCACAAGAGTAATAGGAGAAATTACACTATACAATTTGTTGTGCAAATTCTTCTGAGTACAACGATACCTCATATGTGGTCGAAAACAACTTTTGAGGCACTGTGCAAAGCTCAGAAGGGAAGAGGCACCATATTGGAGTTCAAATTTTGCAGGAATGGTTTAAGGGTGCCATGTCACTCTGGTATGGCCCGAGAGGGGCCCGAACAACCGAACCCCCCAATTAATGGCCCCATTTTACAAACTACACCTCTCAATGGATTCATCTACAGGTGCAGTGATCATACTGACACCACATGTGTCGCACAGAATTTTATACCACTGAACGGTGAAGAAAAAATAATTACATTTTTACCACCATTTCTTAACTCCAGATTTTACATTTTCACACTGGAAAACAACTAAAAATGGCACCAAAATTTGTTCCACAATTTCTGATGTAGAAATACCCCATATATACTCTGGAACTCTCTACCCCAACACATCAGACTCTCACCAACAACGGAAACCTTCAAGACCCACCTGTTCCGGCAAGCCTACAGCCTGCAATGACCCTCAGTCTACCGAACCACGGCCCGACCTGCTCTACCCTCTCCTACTGTACCCATCCCTGTAGACTGTGAGCCCTTGCGGGCAGGGCCCCCTCTCCTTATGTACTTGTATGTCCCTTGTCTTACACATGTTTATTATACTTGTCTATATTTCCCCTTTTCACACGTAAAGCGCCATGGAATAAATGGCGCTATATAAATGCATAATAATAAATACGTGGCTGTACAGTACTACTTAGCCATACAGCGAGACTCAGGAGGGACGGAGCGCTATTTACCTCCTGGAGCGCAGATTTCCCTGGAATAGTTTGCGGACTCTATATACAGAGCCCTATGTGCTGGAAGAGCAGATTTCCCCCTAAAGTGATCCAATTTTAAAAATTATACCCCTTTGGGAATTTATCTACAGGTGTAGTGATTATTTTTGACTCCATAGGTGTTTTCCAGAAACAGGCAGCAATGGATGTTGCTGAGTGAAAATTGCAATCTGCCATTGTAGTGATCAGGACGTTGTAGTGATCAGGACGTTGTAGTGACCAGTACGTACCTGTAAATTAGGCGGGCTCTCATCGCTACAGAAATGCCAAACATGTGGGTGCTAAATGTGGTTTATACATACTGGGGCTCAGGAAGAAGAGGGCATTTGGATTTCTGAGGGCAGAATTTGCTGAATTTCTTTTGGAGTGTGAGGAGATATAGCACATTTACAAGCCTTTGTCCTACCTTTAAGGTGGAAGCCCCTATATTTCCATTAACATATGACAGATCTGAGTGAGAACATGCTTTTTTTGTGAATTGAGTTGAAGTTTTCATTGGGAACATTTTACATAACGTTTGTGATCACATTTATCCAGTGCTCTACGCTGAGCACTTATATTAGGGTTTCCATCTAAACCTCTGAGTGACATAATTTAGATGATGGAATGAAGGGATCCATTCACTATAATGATGTAACAGAGTTACTCTGGACTCCATCTGACCTCTGTTCAGCGGTGTCCTTTTTTTTCAGATGTGCACAAAACTGTGGCTGACGGCATTTTTTTTTTTTTTTTTTTACACACTTAAAAAGATGTACACCACCGGATCATAGGTCAGACGGCATCCACAGTGCCTCCATATGTTTCATTATAGGGAATCTTCTGTCGGAGGTTTCTTCCGAATCACGTAAATGCTCAGCATAGAGTGCAGGATAAATATGTGCCGAGCCTTGCTACGATCTTTGGGAGGCAGAATGAACAAGTCAACAGCAGGTGAAGAATTTTGAACATTTATTTACATTCATCTTTTTGATCGCGTTTTATTCAGCAGTATGATAAATAAAAAAACGAGGCAAAAAACAATGCTTTTTTTAACAGTGTTCACTGAAGGGGTTAACTAGTGGACCATTTTTATAGGTTGGCTGGTTTTGGACGCAGCAATAAAAAATAGTGGGTTTTTTTACATAAATAAATGTTTTTAATAATTTTTCTTTCATTTGTTCTTTATTATGCAATTTTTAAAAACTATTTTTACAATTTTATTAACTTTTATACTTTTTAACATTGTCCCAGGATGGGACATCAACTTCACACTGACAGATAGCTGATCTAATACTCTGCAATGCTTCTGCATTAAATCAGCATCTGACATGCAAGGAGGACATGTGTCAGGTGCTGCTCTGAGCTGGCAGGCCACCATCCCTGGGTGACCCCGGGCCATCTTTGAGCCTGGGGTCACCATGAAGACCATCGGCATAAAGTGATCGCTTTGCTTTGTGCCATTGAGAGCAGAGGGAGCTCCCTTCCTCTGTGATGCCCTGCGATGTTGCTGTCCCTATTGACCGTGGAATCACAGGAGTTAAACACCCGGGCAGTTATGACACCAGAAGCTGTGTGCCATAAAACAGATTAACTTTATTATAACACAAATGTGATTTAAAGAGTCATTAAAAGGAGATCCATGTGCCCATAAGTAGCTGAAACAGACAGTATTACAGCGTTCAACAGCATGCAGTAATACAAAGTGCAAAAGTGAGCAATCATATTCAGTGTCTGTGTCATCTACTCGTCAGGCCATGAACCTTTCCACCAGGACGGGGTCCAGATACTAGTAGATGGTAGATTTTTCCTGATGTTACTTCTCAGAGTAGTAGGCACTGTTTCTTCTCCATAACTTTCTACATTTTTCTTTCATTTGGCACACGGGCTGGTAAGGCAGCTTTTGGACCTGTATCTCCTTTTAATGACTCTTTAAATCACATTTGTGTTATAATAAAGTTAATCAGTTCTATGGCCTATAACTTCTGGTGTCTCTTGATGTTGGTATGGTTAGAAGTTGACATTTTCTTGAGGTCTAAAAGAGTCTGATTAGAACCCGTGCAATTATGACTCCGTGTATATAAGGCGGTTTGCTGGAGTGCGCTGTACATATACGGCGCTTGTTGGGACGGGGATAATATGTTGATTACACATTGTACCGGGGCAGCTAGTTTGTTGACCTGTAACAGAGGAGGAAGAACTTTAAAAGATGCCAGTTAAACTCATCCCACCTCCCCGCTTGGCCTGTGGTAGATGACCAGAGCCACAGATGTGGATATAAAGAGGGATTTCTATTGTTTTACAAGAAGAATCAAGTGACTTGACAGAACGCCATAACTCCATAAACGAACACTTCCGGGACAACATGGCTCCATAAATAGGGACACAGTTGACCTACTACAGGATGTCACCTTAGGGGACACAGCAGGGAGAATACAGATCTGCTCCAATGTCCATCATGGATATATGTTTGGGGAAGCCAAGATATGGACCCTCTGGTCACCTGAGCCCCATGGATACGTTTAGGGAAGCCTTGATTTGCACCCACCGGTCACCTGGCTCCATGGAGATGTTCAGAGAAGCCAGGTTGTGACCTTCTGGTCATCTGGCCACGTACCTCAATGGACTGTCAGCTTCCTAAGTTCGTCGTCACCTCCTCTCTGTGGGTGCCTTCCAAAAGTGGGGTGCCACAAGTGGAAAGAGTTGACCCTGGAAGCTCCAAAGTCAAAGCTGCTCTAATCCTAGTGACTCAGAGGAAGGGTGAGACTCTGTAATTTGCACCATCTGGTGTATTTGCTTGGACTGTTCTATATGTTCTTACATATTATATGTTATATGGTATTGCCACTTTGTTGTACACCCACCTTGAGTAGTATTCTGCCCACGATAAAAGGAGAGAGGGTATTCAGTGGGATGATCCCTGGTCCATGCGGTCTCGGGCCTGTGACGAGAGCACTCTGACCCCCCCCTGACTACACACTATACATAAAGCACACTGACCCTTTAGTAATGCGTGCAGGATAGCGACGTCCATTCCTTGGTCTCCTACTTTCTCTTCCTTCAGGATGGTAAGCAGAGATCCCATCCGCACAATGTCTTGAATCTGCAGGAAATAAATCAGGAAAAGTTAACAGAGAATTTCCTCTAAAGTAAAATATCATCTTTAGTGGAGATTTGTGGTAAAGTCTTCATCACACTGAAGTGGGAAAGAAGTGGACCGGGTCATCTATGGCCGCATCCTTCACTTTGTGACATACCTTCTTGGTCCACATGATGATATGAGCTTCTGTGAAATTATCATATGTGTCCTGGAAGAGGCTCCTCAGTTTGTCTTTGATAAGAGAGATGGTAATCCTTGATGAACTAAGGTTTGCTACTTGCGCGATGATGTCAGCAACGCGTCCAGACCCCTCTACGATGACGCACGGCGTGTTATTACACATAGAGCTGTGGATCGTCTGCAGAGAGATCACAGAAATGACTTGATGGTGTGGTGGGACATCACAAAGAAGGGGCCATGACTGGTTGGCCACACATGGAGCAGGATTCGTAGCTCATACAGACTGTCTCAATAACATGATGGACAGAGATAAAGACAAAGTGACCGACTAACATATCCCAATTCTTCTATCATTCCAACAGGATGGGGTGTAACAGCCGGCATAAGACAAGTGTCTGCTATTGTGGCACCCCTGAGGGTTCAGTCGCCCCATCATCCAGGTAAGGTGGAGACACCTGACCACCCTCCAACACCTGCATCCCACACAACATAGTAGTGTAGCAAAGCACCTTTGGTGGCTCCCTGCTTGGAACACGAAGAGTGGTGGAGTGGGTGGAGCTTAGACTGCTTAGACTGCACCAAAAGAGTGGGAAGATATTAGGAATCAGTCTGTCACAGGAGTCTGTGAGAGGAGATCCCCAGAGAGAGGGATGGATGAAGGGAGTGCTGCAGCAGACCTCAGTGACCTGGGTCTGCTGGCACAGGAAGGAGAGATTCAGAAAGCCTAATTCTTCATAAGAAAGAAGGATTTGTGCGAAACGTAAGGAGGAAAGGAGGACTAAGGATTAGGGATAGAGCAGAACCCTTCCCAAGTTCACAGCGCAAGGCTGGGGTCCGGTCCCCGAGGTTGTATGGATACTAATGGTCCTGCAGCAGACACCGGAGGAATAGAAGTTGTCACCAATTTATTCCCACACAAGACTTGGGGGCACAACAGCAACGCGAGTGAGCCGGGACTTAGTAGCAAGAAGTCCCCGAAGCAGGCTACAGCTGTCTGCCGTACAAGTAGAGTTCATAGGAATATCTGACAGGAGGAACTCCAGTGTAACTCAGTACTAGGAGATCTTCACCATAGGCGCAAGAAGGGAGATGTTCAAAAAAGGCATATGTTGGCGGAGTGTTGGAACGCAGTGCTTCATCTAGCTTGGAGGTTGACTGAGCCCCTGACCCGGAGAACATGGCACGGATGTGGGCACCTGTACGCACAACAGACTGAGTAAAGCTTTGGAACTACATGCCCTGGTGTCCTCCGCTTATTCCTGCGCCAACACCCTCAACACTGCTACATCTCTGTGCCTGACACTGCACCATCTACGTCTCTACCCTATCTCTTCATCTACACTGCCCTGGGACTACAGCCCTACCTGTGGAGGGCCACAACATCATTGCTGCACCACACCATCTGTCCCAGAGGATCTGTCTGCAGCGTCGGCTTAACATCTTCATTGCCGAACACCACAGGTGGCGTCACGAATCATTCACTCATAAACTTTAATCATCATCCACACAATCAACCATTCCCCTTTCACAATGGATGCCCAGGGCCACGGACCGGGTCACAGCTACCGTGACATCTCCCATTGAAGCCAACGGGCCCGGTACCGAGTACCCCACGGCCCTGGCATGGGGTGCTCCAACTTGGCGTCACGAACAGGATAAACGGAGCCCGGTGTCCCCGGGTCCTGTGTGCCAGAGACTGCGTTGTGTGCCACAGACTGTCGGTGCCATCGCTGCCATTACCCCGCTGCTTGGCGTGCGCGGGAAACCAAAGGGGCGGGCCGTCATGGGCGGAGCCAGCCGAAGTGCACAAAAAAGGGAAGCGCCGCGCGGGAAGAGGCCAGCGAGCGAGAAGTGAGAAGCCGAGGCCTGCAGCCCCGGCGTCCCCCTGATTGTTCAGCCGGTGGAGCGGTAACCGGTAAGCCAGCGCAACACAGGGCCTGACCAATGTTAACTGGGGGGGGGAGAGAATGTCTGAAGCAAGAGCAGACGCAGCGGCGGACGCCACTGCAAATCCCACAGTGCCACAAGATGCAGGGCCCAGCGCAGCTGCGGCTCCCATAGAATCATAGAATAGAATCATAGAATCGTAGAGTTGGAAGAGACCTCCTGGGCCATCTGGTCCAACCCCCTGCTCAAAGCAGGATTCGCTAAATCATCCCAGTCAGATGTCTGTCCAGCCTCTGTTTGAAGACTTCCATTGAAGGAGAACTCACCACTTCTCGTGGCAGCCTGTTCCACTCATTGATCTCTCACTGTCAAAAAGTTTTTTCTTATATCTAATCTGTGTCTCCTCCCATTCAGTTTCATCCCATTGCTTCTAGTCTTTCCTTGTGCAAATGAGAATAAAGTTGATCCTTCTACAATGTGACAGCCCTGGAGATATTTGTAGACAGCTATTAAGTCTCCTCTCAGTCTTCTCTTTTGCAAACTAAACATTCCCAAATCCTGCAACCTCTCCTCATAAGACAGGGTTTGCAGACCGGTCACCATTCTGGTCGCTCTTTTCTGAACTTGCTCTAGTTTGTTGATGTCTTTTTTAAAATGTGGTGCCCAAAACTGGACACAATATTCCAGATGAGGTCTGACCAAAGAGGAGTAGAGGGAAATAATAACTTCACGTGATCTAGACTGTATGCTTCTGTTAATACATCCTAGAATTGCATTTGCCTTTTTTGCTGCTGCATCACACTGTTGACTCATATTCAGTCTGTGATCTATTAGTATACCCAAGTCTTTTTCACATGTGCTGTTACTTAGCCCTATTCCTCCCATTCTGTATATGCTTTTTTCATTTTTATTGCCCAGATGTAGTACTTTGCATTTCTCCCTGTTAAAAACCATTCTGTTAGTTGCTGCCCACTTCTCCAGTTTATTTAAATCTTTTTGAATCCTCTCTCTCTCTTCTCTAGTATTAGCTATCCCTCCTAGCTTTGTGTCATCAGCAAATTTAATCAGTTTACCCTCAATTCCTTCATCTAAATCGTTGATAAAGATGTTGAACAATACAGGGCCCAGGACAGAGCCCTGTGGTACCCCACTTGAGACATTCTTCCAACTGGATGTGCAGCCATTTACGACCACTCTTTGGGTCCGATCACTAAGCCAGTTATGAATCCACCTAACAGTTGCCTTGTCCATTCCATACTTAGTCATTTTTTCAATAAGGATTGTATGAGAGACTTTGTAAAAATGCTTTGCTGAAGTCAAGATATACTATATCTACAGCATTTCCTTGATCCACCCAATCAGTGATTCCGTCATAGAAGGAAATTAAATTAGTCTGACATGACTTATTAGTTACAAACCCATGCTGACTCTGTTTAATCACTTCATTCTTATCCAGGTACTGACATACATGTTGTTTAATAATTTGTTCAAAGATCTTTCCTGGTATAGAAGTCAGACTCACCGGCCTATAGTTCCCTGGGTCCACCTTCTTCCCCTTTTTGAAGATAGGAACAACATTTGCTCTTCTCCAGTCTTCTGGCACTTCTCCTGTTCTCCAAGAATTTTCAAAGATTATGGAGAGGGGTTCAAAAATTTCTTCTGCTATCTCCTTCAGTACTCTGGGGTGTAATTCATCTGGACCTGGAGACTTGAATTCATTTAGGTTAGCTAAGTGTTTCCTCACTATCTTTCTGTTCATAGCGCCGATGAATCCGGCAGCCAGCGCTACCTCCAGGGCATCGCAAGAATCAGCGACCACCGCAGCAGTCCCCATAATGCCGCTGTCTATGCCCTACATACCGGGAGCGGCCTGGCCACCGCAGTACTCAGGGGAGTCACATACCTTGAGTGAATTCAAAGAGAGACTGTGCAGTTTGTTTGAGGTGTATCCTCTGTCTGAAAACCAAAAAGTGAACATCCTTATTGGGCAGCTAACTGGTGCAGCGCAAAGGGAAGTAAAAGCCTGGCAGGACGCTGATAAAGAGACTGTTAAAAAGATCCTGACTAAGCTAAAAAGCACCTTTGACACCCGCCCTTCAGCTGAGATCAAGATGAGATTCTTTGGGTGTAAGCAGAGAGCGCAGGACCGTATACGGGACTATGCACTTAACCTACAGGAGGCGCTGCGAGCCATAAAGCAGATTGACCCAGACAGTGTGAAAGATGGAGACAGACTGTTAAAGGAGCAGTTTATTGAAGGACTCCTATCCAGTACCCACAGAGCACAGCTGCGCATCATAACCCTACAGAACCCTGACCTAGACTTTGCAGACTTCAAGGACAGGGCTATTCGGGTGCTGCATGAACCAACTGTCAGCCGCCCAGCGCCCCCTAGGCGCCCAGCGATCACATACCATCAAGAAGCAGCATCTTTCCCTCTCAGCCCTGTGGAGGCTGATGCACAGACTCTGGGCAAAGACCCATCTGCCGAACTGCGTCTTCAGGTCCAGGAGTTGACCAAAAATATGGCTGCACTTGCCAAAACCGTACAGTCCTTGCAGGTGTCCTCAAAGGAGAAGATCCAGCTGGCCTCCAGTCCAGAGGATGTCTCATGGCTACGGAAGAAGAGGATCCCGCCACGCCGAGGGAGAGACAACGATCGCTATGACCTGTACGGACGTCTCATCTGTCGTCACTGCCACAAGACAGGCCACATCGCAAGATTCTGTTATTTAAATGAGCAACCCCTGGGGCAGAGGGCCAACCCCCAGGAGTAGGACCACAAGGCTCAAAGAACTGGCGAGCCAAGTATGTTGGAGGGCGACCGGTCCTCCCAGTGGTGATTGACGGCATCCCCATGAACGCTTTGCTGGACACTGGCTCTCAGGTGACAACTATGCCATATATCCTTTACAAGAGGTATTGGGTCGACTCTGAACTTACCTGTGGCCCAAGTGAAGAACTCACAGTAGTTGCCAGTAATGGTCAGTCTTTGCCGCAAGTAGGATGTAAAGAGATTACTATTAAAGTGGGGCGAGTAGAGTTAAAGTCTCAAGGTCTGATAGTTGTAGACATTGATCGACGAGAATGTAACCCCATGATGACTCTTGGTACCAATGTAATTGAAAATTGTCAGTCCGAGGTTATTGTCTTGTTGCAACAGGTGGCTGAGACTGCTGGTTCCAGTGAACAACGAGTCCTGCAGAAGGAGATCAGAGCCCTGATGGAAAGGCAGTAGGTAGGACTGTCTGGCGGAGAAATTGTCAGCGTCAGAGTGAGTGATTCTTTCCCCATTGCAATACCCCCCAGATGTGAAATGTTACTTTGGTGTCGGGCAGCTACAGGCCTCAGAGGGAAAGATTACCAGGGATTGGTAGAGCCGGTGTACTCTGATAGCCGACCCACTGTCCTGACAGCCAGAGGGGTAGTTGATGTCCGTAAAGGGAGATTACCTGTACGCCTCTTGTATTGTGGCCTCCTCCTCCCCACAGTTCCTCGGTACGCCACAGTTGCTAAGCTGCTTACTGTCAGCAACAATGCAATACAGGCAGCAGAGCCCTTGGTCTCATCTGACCAGGTGGAGGACAATGGCTCTGTAAAGCAGCTGGAGGAGTGGTGCCAGCAACTGCAGGTGGGGACTGACTCTACACCTTCATACCAAAAGAGTGGGGTTTACCGAGTGACTCAGGAGTATGAGCGGGTATTCAGTAAACAACCCCCCTAGACTTTGGGAAGGCAAAAGGGGTTCAACACCATATCCCCACTGGAGATCATCCACCTATAAAAAAAAGGGACCGGCCTATACCCCCAACACAATACCAATGTGCCAAAAGTATGTTGCGGGAAATGAAGGAGGCTGGGGTGATCAGAGACAGTTGTAGCCCCTGGGCAGCTCCAATAGTCTTTGTGAAAAAGAAAGATGGTACCATGAGAATGTGTGTTGATTACAGAAAAATTAACAGCATTACACATAGAGATGCCTACCCATTACCCAGAATTGAAGAGTCATTAGCTGCACTTAAAACTGCTAACTACTTTTCCACCTTAGATCTCACCAGTGGGTATTGACAGGTTCCCGTGGCAGAGGCAGACAAGGAGAAAACCGCATTTACCACCCCAATGGGTCTCTGTGAGTTCAACTATATGCCATTTGGGCTCTGCACCGCCCCAGGGACATTTCAAAGGCTAATGGAGTGCTGTCTTGGACACAAGAACTTCGAGACAGTCCTGTTGTACCTTGATGATGTCATTGTTTTCTCCAAGACTTATGAAAACCATCTGAAGCACCTGGCTGAGGTTTTCAAAGCCTTGTCCAACTTTGGCCTGAAAGTGAAGCCATCCAAATGCCACCTCCTGAAGCCCAAGGTACAGTACATCGGTCATGTAGTGAGTGCAGAAGGTGTGGCACCGGATCCTGTCATCCGGGACTGGCAGAAGCCCAGCAACCTCCATGAAGTACGTCAATTCCTCGGGTTGGTAGGCTACTACCGAAGGTTCATCAAAGGCTTCACTGAGATAGCCACCCCTATGCAAAATCTTCTGGTGGGCCAGCCCAAGAAAGCCAGGAAGAAGAGTACTACATTTGAATGCAATGAGGAACTGGAGAGGTCCTTCACTCGACTGAAGATGGCTCTCACAGGAGAAGAAGTCCTGGCCTACCCAGATTATGACCAACCATTTGTTCTGTATACTGATGCCAGCAACGTGGGACTGGGAGCAGTACTGTCACAGGTACAGAATGGCAAAGAAAGTGATCTCCTACACCAGCAGGAAGCTTCGTCCCACTGAAAGGAACCCTGACAACTACAGTTCCTTCAAACTGGAGTTCCTCGCCATAGTCTGGGCTGTGACTGAACGATTCAAGCATTACCTAGCCTCCGCCAAGTTTACCATCTTCACGGACAACAACCCGTTGACTCACTTGGAAACTGCCAAACTAGGTGCACTGGAGCAGCGATGGATGGCCCGGCTGTCTAACTATGAACTCACCATCAAGTACCGAGCAGGGCACAAGAATGCCAATGCTGATGCGCTGTCCAGAATGCCTAATATGCCAGATGCAGGAGAAGACCCTGAGACACTCGAAGAAAGAGAGTTACCTGCCATCCACCGGCCAATTGCGGCCCAACGTGCCCAAGGAGTGAGAAACAGACGGTCAATCATGAAAGAGGCCACCCTAAATCCATTGCCTCATCATGACTGGGCAGAAACGCAGGATAGCGACCCCGCAGGCCGCCTGGTGAAGGAGCTACTGTCACAAGCTGACTCACGCCTAGATCCAGATGCTCCTGAAGAAACCCAGCAGTTGTGGAAGGAAAGAGGCAGGCTGTTCATTTATGAAGGAAAGCTGTGTCGGAGGAGTATCAATGCCCGTATTCATGAGTTGGTCTGGCAAGTGGTAGTCCCAAAGAGAGAGGCATCAATGGTCTTAGAAGCCTATCACAATGGAGCTGGACACTTCAGATGGAAGAAGTTGGAAGCCTTGCTCTGTGAGAGATTCTACTGGGCTGGAATGAGGAAGGCCATTGAAAATTGGTGTCGGGAGTGTGGACAATGCAACCTGCGCAGAAAGGACCGTAACAGCCAGCGAGCTCCTTTACAGCCAATAATAACCAAACAGCCACTCGAGTTGGTAGCCCTGGACCATGTGAAGCTGGTCCCAAGCCGTTCAGGCTACGTTTATGCTCTTACCATCGTTGACCACTACTCGAGATTCCTGGTAGTCGTGCCTGTCAAGGACCAAACAGCCAGGACAGCAGCCAGAGCATTCCAACAGCACTTTTGTAGACCATCAACAGAAAGAGGAAAACCTCAAGTTCTCCCCTGGAAGCAACCATGGAAATCAGCTTCCACCAACCCAGGAGGAGACCAACATTAAAGAACATTTCCCAAACAAATAACTGTTACCCAGGAGGGTATTGGCACCATTGTGCCCCATTGTTTACAATTATGTTCCAGTTTTCTTCAGTTTGCCTAGTTGCGTTGGCAGCATTTATTATGAAAAATTGAACTGCAGTGATCATGAACTTGTAGTTTATCACAAACTTTCTTGTATATGGTTGCACCTCTTTAGGTGCCCTCTCTTGGTTTTACATAGGTCTTCTAAGAATAAAGACTACCTCACCTGGAGCATGGCTCCCACCTAAAGGACACTGCAAGAAATCCCGGCTGGGAGCGGTGTCCAGCACTTACAAGAATTATTGAAGTTTTGATGTGGAGAGTTATATAATGTGCCTTATGAGAGTATTAATAGTTATAGAACAGCTTTTATATAGAATTTAATTGATAGTAATAACTATTAGGAATACAGAATTTAGATTTATGGTAATGTTGTAATAAAGAGATGAAAAATTTGAATAAAGATGCAGGTGACGAACCAGGCATCAGCGGGTGTCACTTATGGTCAAGAAGATGATAGTAACGTAACTTTAAGTTAAAGTAATATGATAAGTTATAGATAGTTAAATTGTTTGTAACGTTCAAGAGTCAGAGCCTCCCAAATTGGGAAGTTTAGATAAGTATTGTTTATTTAGCATTCAAAAATTTTTGTATGTTCCTTATATTGTTTCACCATTGTTTCACTTGCAGCCCGCGAACGTGCTGTGTTTAACGGGGGGGTATGTGGCGTCCCTGAGGGTTCAGTCGCCACGGAGGTACTGCACCTCCTCCTGAGGTGTGTTACCCCACCATACAGGTAAGGTGGAGACACCTGACCACACTCCAACACCTGCATCCCACACAACATAGTAGTGTAGCAGAGCACCTTTGGTGGCTCCCTGCTTGGAACACGAAGAGTTCTGGGAGGTGGGTGGAGCTTAGACTGCACCAAAAGAGTGGGAAGATATTAGGAGTCAGTCTGTCACAGGAGTCTGTGAGAGGAGATCCCCAGAGAGAGAGATGGATGATGGGAGTGCTGCAGCAGACCTCAGTGACCTGGGTCTGCTGGCACAGGAAGGAGAGATTCAGAAAGCCTAATTCTTCATAAGAAAGAAGGATTTGTGCGGAACGTGAGGAAAGGAGGACTAAGGATTAGGGTTAGCGCAGAGCCCTTCCCAAGTTCACAGCACAAGGCCGGGGTCCGGTCCCCGAGGTTGTATGGATACTAATGGTCCTGCAGCAGACACCGGAGGAATAGAAGTTGTCACCACTTTATTCCCACACAAGACTTGGGGGCACAACAGCAACGTGAGTGAGCCGGGACTAAGTAGTAAGGAGTCCCCGAAGCAGGCTACAGCTGTCTGCCGTACAAGTAGAGTTCATAGGAACATCAAAAAGGAGGAACTCCAGTGTAACTCAGTACTGTGAGTACTTCACCATAGGCGCAAGAAGGGAGACGTTCAGAAAAGGCACATATGTTGGCGGAGTGTTGGAACAGATTGCTTCATCTGGCCTGGAGGTTGACTGAGCCCCTGACCTGAAGGACATGGCACGGATGTGGGCACCTGTACGCACAATAGACTGTGAGTAAAGCTTTGGAACTACATGCCCTGGTGTCCTCCGCTTATTCCTGCGTCAACACCCTCAACACTGTTACATCTCTGTGCCTGACACTGCACCATCTACGTCTCTACCCTATCTCTTCATCTACACTGCCCTGGGACTACAGCCCTACCTGTGGAGGGCCACAACATCATTGCTGCACCACACCATCTGTCCCAGAAGATCTGTCTGCAGCGTCGTCTTAACATCTTCATTGCCGAACACCACAGGTGGCGTCACGAATCATTCACTCATAAACTTTAATCATCATCCACACGTTCAACCATTCCCCTTTCACAATGGACGCCCAGGGCCATGGACCGGGTCGCAGCTACCGTGACATCCCCCATTGAAGCCAACGGGCCCGGTACCGAGTACCCCACGGCCCTGGCATGGGGCGCTCCACTATCTGTCCTGGGGAAGATGTGGCTCCACATTAGACCCTGGACCGCAACTTTGACTATCGGTCATATCGTCAGTAAATGGAGCATTTAGTAAATCTAGGGATCTAGTGTCGGATCTGGAGCTATTCATTCTGAAGATCACAGGTCATCTGTATGTATATGCAGAAATCATTTTGACTGGAATTGACCACAGAACTGATATACTGGTTCAAGTTTCTCACGGACAATGGAAAAGCTTGAGATGAAGAAAGTGATGAAGACAATCCAAGTGAGAAACATGTAAGTCTAGACCAACTGGGTATGCGAGGCACTTACATCCAGGGTTCCCGGGCCTCCTTCGAGCACCACACACACTATTGGGACTTTTAATGCTGTACCTGAAAGACATAAAAGTTATATGATGGCATAATGATAAGACGAACCCAAGCACCCAGGCACATCTTCATGTGAAACACGCTGGACAGTAGTGGGATCCTGCATATTATGTGCAGAACAGAAGAAGATTGCTCTAGATCAGTAATCTCCAACCAGTGGATCATGGCCCCCATGCTGTGTGACTCATGAACCTAAAGCTGTGTGACTTGTGACCCCATGTTATGTGGTTTGTGACCCTAATGTTGTTTACTTCATGACCCTCATGCTATGTGACTGGTGACCCTAGAGTTAGGGTTAGGGAAAATGCTGATTTTCTGATTGGATTGCAACCCCATGCTGCGAGGGTTACCAGAGAAGTCCTGAATTTTGATTTTGCACTGACAATTTCCATTATTACTAAAGGCTGCCAATCACAAACAGCATAAACATGGATGTCAAGTCCTGGTGAGACACATCGTCTCCATTTTTATCTATGTTTGGTTACTGAAGAATGTGATTCATAAGGTAGACGAGGCAGAAGACCTCCGTCATGGACATTCTCTTCCATGTTCTTGCCAGTTTCTAAAAAGATAAGCAAGTTTTCCTTAGATATGATGAACAATCAATCACAGCTTCCATGTTCCAGGCATGGCTGGTGTCTGTACTCATGTCACAGTGCACAGAGAGCTCCACGAGGGCCGAAACTTGTAGAGCTGGATGAATGTCAACGAATCCACATCAGCATATCTGATATGGATTTGTCCCCACTAGTGGTGCATTTCTTATGAAGATGCTGAAGCTTTTTCTATGGAAAACCAGTGGAATAAATATGGCAAACACTATGGTCTGCATATTCAGAATATCGCAGGGGTCAGAGCCCGGGGTCACAGCTCCCATTCAATATTTTCAGTTCACCAAAATAGGAAATAAAGAATTCAGAAACTCAGTTCTCTTTTGTCTGCCCAACCTGACCAGGGCCCTTGTGAAATGGGACCACACAGTCCTTTAGAGTCTACAAGATGCCAGGTCCAGACCAATCAGACCCACACGAGAAGTTCTGATGGCCTCCACGGACAATGAGTGAACTGTAACATAGTCACACAGTAGACCCCAAGCACTGAGAACCATGAAGGAGTTTAGGTAGAATGTACATCCTTTATAAACATGTTATTTTGGTGTTTGCGTGTGTCTACGTTTCTATGTCCAGGTGTAAAATGGCCCTAGAGATGGCGGAGACCTGTAATGATGGTCCTTGTTCATGCAAGTGCACCATCAGTTACTCCTGTGGTGGGAACTCTGGAGCCGGCATGGGTGATGGATATTAGAAGTAGTCCAGTGTGTTCCTATGTTCACAGCTCCACATGGAGGTCTGCTCATTACCATCACGCCTCCAGTCCGCTCTCACCTCCTGTCTGCATTGTTTGCTGGGAGATGTATTTCTCTAGTCGACCTCTCAGAGGGATTTCCACTCCATACTGTCCATGTGTCCCATCATCCACCAGGATAAAGTGTGTGTGGTTGTTATCCAGACAGCACAATGCCCCCTGAGAGCCCTCATCCATTGGGTAAAGAGCTGGAGCGCCACCCTGTGGGGGAAACACACAAGTATATACCTTCAGCCAAAAAAATCTGAAGTTCCTCAGGTGGTTAGGTCACTATGTGACGTGACAGGTCCACATTCATCCAGTGCGACCAATGTGAGCAAAACTGGAGGAGAAGCATCATTAGTGAAAACCACAGGCACACTACAGGGGATCACAACTGCTAGAGGGGATCACAACTGCTAGAGGGGATCACATTTACTAGAGGGGGGTCACAATTACTAGAGGGGATCACAATTGCTAGAGGGGTCACACTTACTAGAGGAGATCACAACTGCTAGAGGGGATCACAATTACTAGAGGGGGTCACAACTGCTAGAGGGGATCACAATTACCAGAGGGGATCACAATTACTAGAGGGGATCACAACTGCTAGAGGGGATCACAACTGCTAGAGGGGATCACAATTACTAGAGGGGGTCACAACTGCTAGAGGGGATCACATTTACTAGAGGGGGGTCACAATTACTAGAGGGGATCACAATTGCTAGAGGGGTCACACTTACTAGAGGAGATCACAACTGCTAGAGGGGATCACAATTACTAGAGGGGGTCACAACTGCTAGAGGGGATCACAATTACCAGAGGGGATCACAATTACTAGAGGGGTCACAATTGCTAGAGGAGATCACAACTGCTAGAGGAGATCACAATTACTAGAGGGGGTCACAATTACTAGAGGAGATCACAACTGCTACAGGGGATCACAATTACTAGAGGGGATCACAATTACTAGAGGAGATCACAACTGCTACAGGTGATCACAATTACTAGAGGAGATCACAATTACTAGAGGAGATCACAACTGCTAGAGGGGATCACAATTACTAGAGGAGATCACAATTACTAGAGGGGTCACAATTACTACAGGGGATCACAATTACTAGAGGGGATCACAATTACTAGAGGGGATCACAATTACTAGAGGGGATCACAATTACTAGAGGAGATCACAATTACTAGAGGAGATCACAATTACTAGAGGGGATCACAATTACTAGAGGTGATCACAATTACTAGATGGGATCACAATTACTAGAGGGGATCACAATTACTCGAGGAGATCACTGTGACGGGGTATACGACAGAGCAAGAAGGGACAACAGGCCGAGGGACGATCCAACGAGATTTATTAAGGCAGGGAGCATACAACATCAAATATCCATAATGTCCTTGGAGTCCACAATAAGTTCACACAATGGAAACAAATCCGGGCTCCTCACGATAGTCCTTGTGCCAGATGCGATAACAATAATCCTTGCAATAGTCCACAGGATTCCACACAATCCCACGGACGTCACGAGCTGGCCTCAACTCAGTTCGTGACTCCTTCCACATCTGCACTCAAATCACAACTGATCTTAAAACAAGAATGTATTGTCAGGGCTCCTGGGATCAGCCCATCTGAAGGGGGGTAGGGGTCACACCTACTATTCAATGGTTTGGTCCATCAGAAGATTCTAGAAATGTAAGGGCTCCACTGAGTCTACAGGATGTGTATTGTAGGTTATCTTCTGCTTAGGAAACAATAGCCACAGTTCCACTAGCTGTTGACACAAGCCTAAATTAGATTATGGTCCAGGTACATCACAAGACATTGCAAAGTATTGGGGGAAGGAGACATGGTTAATTTACAGCAAATGAACCAGAGGAAAGTTACATGACATATTATACAAAATACAGGACAGGGCAAAACTACAAATCATGACAATCACAACTACTAGAGGAGATCACAATTACTACAGGGGATCACAATTACTAGAGGAGATCACAATTACTAGAGGAGATCACAATTACTAGAGGGGTCACAATTACTAGAGGAGATCACAATTACTAGAGGAGATCACAATTACTAGAGGAGATCACAATTACTAGAGGAGATCACAATTACTAGAGGGGGTCACAATTACTAGAGGAGATCACAATTACTAGAGGAGATCACAATTACTAGAGGGGATCACAATTACTAGAGGGGTCACAATTACTAGAGGAGATCACAATTACTACAGGAGATCACAATTACTAGAGGAGATCACAATTACTAGAGGGGGTCACAATTACTAGAGGAGATCACAATTACTAGAGGAGATCACAATTACTAGAGGGCGTCACAATTACTAGAGGAGATCACAATTAGTAGAGGGGATCACAATTACTAGAGGGGTCACAATTACTAGAGGAGATCACAATTACTACAGGGGATCACAATTACTAGAGGAGATCACAATTACTACAGGGGATCACAATTACTAGAGGAGATCACAATTACTAGAGGAGATCACAATTACTAGAGGAGATCACAATTACTAGATGAGATCACAATTACTAGAGGAGATCACAATTACTAGAGGGGATCACAATTACTAGAGGAGATCACAATTACTAGAGGAGATCACAATTACTAGAGGAGATCACAATTACTAGAGGGGGTCACAATTACTAGAGGAGATCACAATTACTACAGGGGGTCACAATTACTAGAGGGGATCACAATTACTAGAGGAGATCACAATTACTACAGGGGATCAAAATTAATACAGGGGATCAAAATTACTAGAGGAGATCACAATTACTAGAGGAGATCACAATTACTACAGGAGATCACAATTACTAGAGGGGGTCACAATTACTAGAAAGGATCTGTTATGAGTTCATTTTCTCCTTTACCTTTGATGTCCGATGAACTCCTTCTGCTGGTGAAAGGAGGTAGTGAAATTGATTTGGATGGGAAAAACCTGTCATTTGAACATGTGGAGTGTGATTGGACATCCGGAATCTGAGTGGATATAAGGCCGCCGACGCCCTGCTGGGTTGATGGTGATCCTCTCTGCTCTGAGCTCTGGCCTCCAGTTTAGTCCTGTCTACTAAAGCTAAGTTTTTGCTCTGCTATTGTTCCATGAGATTTTGTCTGGTTTACTTAGTGTTTGTGCTCAGCCAGCCCTGGTTGGGACTGGCTGAACTCCATTTTTGTCTCTGATCAGTTGATCTCTTTGCTCTGTTTTCAGAATATACCTGAGTGCTGATATAGTGATTTCGAAGTCTAGTGACTTCAGGGTCTTTTCTATCAGACGTGTTGGACATTATTTTTGGCAGGGTTTTTGTGTTATTGCAGACAGTTGCTTTTCTTTCCTGTCCTATCTAGTTAGTGAGGGCCCCATCGTTTGCTCAGCCTGTCTTTCTGTCTGTGTTTGTGTTTTCATCTGTTTTCACCGTCAATACATGTTGGGGGCTGTCTATTGCTTTGGGGTCTGCTCTGGGGTAGTTTAGATTTCCCCTTTCTTTCTTTAGGTTTATTTAGTTCTCCGGCTGTGAACGAGATGTCTAGGACCACCGTAGGAACACCCCACGGCTACTGTTAGTTGTTGTGAATAGGATCAGGGGTATGCAATCCGCTAGCTACCAACCTCTCCGGTTTTCTGGACTTAGCTTGTATTTTTGTTTTTACCTCCTCCGGTGACTCATTCATAACAGAATCACCAGCCATACCGCAGATTCTAGGGTACTCAATAGCAGGAAAGAATTGTAAAAAAAAAAAAGTGTCAGAATTTTTTTTTTTTTATGTATATTTTTTCCTCTTTTTCTCTGGGGCCGTAGGAGGAATTTTCTTAATGGAGATTAAGCAATTATCTGATCTTGTGGAGCAGCTTGCTGCAGAAGTGCGAGCAATTTCTGCCTATCTTGCTCATTCACATGCTGCTGAACCAAAGATTCCTACACCTGATGTGTTTTTTGGGGATCGGTCTAAATTTTTGAATTTTAAGAATAATTGTAAATTATTTCTTGCCTTGAAGCCTAACTCATCGGGGAGCTCGGCGCAGCAGGTTAAAATTGTCATCTCTTTGCTGCGTGGCGATCCCCAGGATTGGGCGTTTTCTTTGACACCTGATGACCCTATTCTGACTAATGAGGATGCATTTTTTCAAGCCTTGGGGTTGTTGTATGACGAACCTAATGCTATTGATCAAGCTAAGAAAGCACTGTTGACATTGAGCCAGGAAATGTGGAAGCAAGGTCCTACTTGCACTCGTAAAAAAAGGGCACAGCAGAGAGTGGTGCTCAGAGGAAAAGAATAGAATGAATAATGTCAAAACACATCTAGCACTCAGAATAATATCAAAAACGAAGTTGCTTCCAGAAATATATTCATTTATTTCATCTCTTTATGCACTGGGAATTCACAGCCAATATATAATCTTGTACAGCAGAGTATTAAAGCCCAACGTTTCGGGCCATCTGGCCTTTATCAAGGGTTAATTACTTTGCCATACGTGCACGTAGTGAATCCCAATCCCTCTTTGCCTCCTCATATGAGTTATTGAACTGAGCCTGGGGTGTAAATTTCCCAAGGGTCGGCTCTTCAATTTATCTGTACCCGAGCACGAGGCTATGTGATCCTATATTAATGAGGCATTGGAGAAGGGTCATATTAGACCATCCTCTTCACCATTAGGTGCTGGGTTTTTTTTCGTGGCCAAGAAAGATGGTTCATTAAGGCCTTGTATTGATTATCGTGCCCTCAACAAAATTACTGTTAAATATCAGTATCCGCTACCCCTGATTTCTGATCTATTCTCCAGAGTTAAAGGTGCCTGCTGGTTTACAATGCTTGACCTCAGGGGGGCGTATAATCTTATTCGCATTAAGCATGGGGATGAATGGAAGACGGCGTTTAATACTCCGGAGGGACATTTTGAGTACCTGGTGATGCCTTTTGGGCTCACTAATGCCCCTTCTGTCTTCCAGTGCTTCATGAACGATATTTTCCGAGACTTTGTCGATACATTTTTGATTATCTATCTGGACGATATTTTGATCTTTTCCAGGGATTGGGATTCTCATGTGGAACATGTTCGGACTGTGTTCCGGATTTTGAGGGAGAATTCCCTGTATGTCAAGGGATCGAAATGCCTTTTTGGGGTACAGAGGATTTCATTTTTGGGATTTATTTTGTCTCCGTCAATTATTGAAATGGACCCGGCCAAGGTACAGGCCATTTATGATTGGGTTCAGCCCACTTCTTTGAAGGCCCTCCAGAAGTTTTTGGGTTTTGCTAATTTTTATCGTAAATTTATAGCTAATTTTTCTGGTATTGCCAAACCATTGACTGATTTGACTAAGAAGGGTGCTGATGTGTTGAATTGGTCTTCAGAGGCTGTTTCGGCCCTTCAGGAGCTGAAGAGGAGTTTCACTTCTGCTCCGGTTTTGCGGCAACCTGATGTCTCACTCCCGTTTCAGGTAGAGGTGGACGCTTCTGAGATTGGTGCAGGAGCTGTTTTGTCCCAAAAAGATCCGGTAACATCTAAAATGAATCCCTGTGCCTTCTTTTCACAAAAGTTCTCCCCATCCGAACGCAACTATGATGTGGGGAATCGGGAACGGTTAGCCATGAAATGGGCATTTGAGGAGTGAAGACATTGGTTGGAGGGAGCTAAACATCAAGTCGTGGTCCTCACTGACCACAAGAATTTGATTTACCTTGAGTCGGCCAAACGCTTGAACCCTAGACAGGCTAGGTGGGCCTTATTTTTCACACGTTTTGATTTTGTGGTCTCTTTTCTTCCAGGCACTAAGAATGTCAAGGCAGACGCCCTCTCTAGGAGTTTCTTTGCTGATTCTCCTGTGGTGACCAAGCCTGCTACCATCTTAGGAGAAGGGGTAGTTCTTTCTGCCATCTCGCCCGATTTGAGACGTGCTCTGGAAGAGTTTCAGGAGGACAAACCTGAGCGTTGTCCCATTGGAAAATTGTATGTTCCTGACCAGTGGAGGAAGAGAGTAATGTCTGAAGTTCATTGCTCTGCTTTGGCTGGTCATCCAGGTATTTTTGGTACTAGAGATTTGGTGAGTCGGTCTTTTTGGTGGTCCGCCTTATCTCGTGACGTCAGGAATTTTGTGCTGTCCTGTGGGACTTGCTCCCGGTCTAAACCTTGTTCTCGCTCTAGTGGGTTGTTGATGCCTTTGCCGGTGCCCAGGAGGCCATGGACCCATATTTCAATGGATTTTATTTCTGATCTGCCTGTCTCTCAGAGAATGACTGTTATTTGGGTGATTTGTGATAGATTCTCTAAGATGGTCCAACTTGTACCATTCCCTAAGTTGCCATCTTCCTCAGAGTTGGTGCCCTTGTTTTTACAACAGGTGGTTCGCTTGCATGGGATTCCTGAGAATATTGTGTTGGACAGAGGAGTTCAGTTTGTTTCTAGATTTTGGAGGACGTTTTGTTCCAACCTGGGAATTCAGTTGTCCTTCTCCTCTGCGTTTCACCCTCAGATCAATGGGCAGACGGAGAGAACAAACCAGACTTTGGAGTCTTATTTGAGATGTTTTATTTCTGCTGATCAGGATGATTGGGTTTCATCTTTGCCCTTGGCCCGAATTTGCTTTAAATAATAGAGCTAGTTCTGCCACTTTGATGTCACCTTTTTTTTTGTAACTTTGGGTTTCATCCTCGATTCTCTTCAGGGCAGGTGGAGTCTTCTGCCTGCCCAGGTGTTGACACTGCGGTGGAGAGAATGCACCAGATCTGGGACCAAGTGGTGGATAAGTTGTCTCTCTCCCAGGAAAAGGCCCAGCGGTTTTCCAACCGGCATAGGACCATTGGTCCCCGGTTTAAGGTGGGTGATATGGTTTGGTTGTCAAAGAATATCTCTATGAAGGTGGCTTCTCCAAAAGTTTAAACCTAGATTTATTGGACCTTACAAGATTTTGGAGATTCTTAATCCGGTCTCTTTTCGATTGGCTCTTGCTGTTACATTCAAGATCCATAACGTGTTTCATAAGTCTCTGTTAAAGAGGTTTTTTGAGCCAGTAGTTCCTGTGGTGGCACCTCCTGACCCTGTATTGGTTGAAGGTAATGTGGAATATGAGGTTGAGAAGATACTGGATTCTCGACTGGCTAGACGGAGACTCCAGTATTTGGTTAAGTGGAAGGGTTATGGCCAGGAGGATAATTCTTGGGTCTCTGCATCCGATATTCATGCCGAAAGATTCGTTCGTGCTTTTCATCGGGCCCATACTGATCGCCCTGGTGGCGTGGATGAGGGTTCGGTGACCCCTCCTCAAGGGGGAGGTACTGTTATGAGCTCATTTTCTCCTTCACCTTTGATGTCCGATGAACTCCCTCTGCTGGTGAAAGGAGGTAGTGAAATTGATTTGGATGGGAAAAACTTGTCATCTGAACAGGTGGAGAGTAATTGGACATCCGGAATCTCTGAGTGGATATAAGGCTGCTGACGCCCTGCTGGGTTGCTGGTGATCCTCTCTGCTCTGAGCTCTGGCCTCCAGTTTAGTCCTGTCTACTAAAGCTAAGTTTTTGCTCTGCTATTGTTCCATGAGATTTTGTCTGGTTTACTGAGTGTTTGTGTTCAGCCAGCCCTGGTTGGGACTGGCTGAACTCCATTTTTGTCTCTGATCAGTTGATCTCTTTGCTCTGTTTTCAGAATATACCTGAGTGCTGATATAGTGATTTTGAAGTCTAGTGACTTCAGGGTCTTTTCTATCAGACGTGTTGGACATTATTTTTGGCAGGGTTTTTGTGTGATTGCAGACAGTTGCTTTTCTTTCCTGTCCTATCTAGTTAGTTGGGCCCCATCGTTTGCCCTGCCTGTCTTTCTGTCTGTGTTGGTGTTTTCATCTGTTTTCACCATCAATACATGTTGGGGGCTGTCTATTGCTTTGGGGTCTGCTCTGGGGCAGTTTAGATTTCCCCTTTCTTTCTTTAGGCTTATTTAGTTCTCCGGCTGTGAAGAGGCGTCTAGGACCACCGTAGGAACACCCCACGGCTACTGTTAGTTGTTGTGACTAGGATCAGGGGTCTGCAGTCCGCTAGCTACCAACCTCTCCGGTTTTCTGGACTTAGCTTGTATTTTTGTTTTTTCCTCCTCCGGTGACTCATTCATAACAGGGGTCACAATTACTACAGGGGATCACAATTACTAGAGGAGATCACAATTACTAGAGGGGGTCACAATTACTAGATGTGATCACAATTACTAGAAGAGATCACAATTACTAGAGGAGATCACAACTGCTAGAGGGGATCACAATTACTACAGTAGATCACAATTACTAGAGGGGATCACAATTACTAGAGGAGATCACAATTACTACAGTAGATCACAATTACTAGAGGGGATCACAATTACTAAAGGGGATCACAATTACTACAGGGGATCACAATTACTAGAGGGGATCACAGTTACAAGAAGGGATCACCATTACTACAGGGGATCACAATTAGTAGAGGGGATCACAATCACTACAGGGGATCACAATTACTAAAGGGGATCACAATACTACAGGGGATCACAATACTACAGGGGATCACAATAAGTATAGGAGATCACAATTACTAGAGGTGATCACAATTACTAGATGGGATCACAATTACTAGAGGGGATCACAATTACTAGAGGGGATCACATTTACTAGAGGGGATCACAATTACTACAGGGGATCACAATAACTAGAGGAGATCACAATTACTAGATGGGATCATAATTACTAGAGGAGATCACAATTACTACAGGAGATCACAATTACTACAGGGGATCACAATTACTAGATGAGATCACAATTACTAGAGGAGATCACAACTGCTAGAGGGGATCACAATTACTACAGTAGATCACAATTACTAGAGGGGATCACAATTACTAGAGGAGATCACAATTACTACAGTAGATCACAATTACTAGAGGGGATCACAATTACTAAAGGGGATCACAATTACTACAGGGGATCACAATTACTAGAGGGGATCACAGTTACAAGAAGGGATCACCATTACTACAGGGGATCACAATTAGTAGAGGGGATCACAATCACTACAGGGGATCACAATTACTAAAGGGGATCACAATACTACAGGGGATCACAATACTACAGGGGATCACAATAAGTATAGGAGATCACAATTACTAGAGGTGATCACAATTACTAGATGGGATCACAATTACTAGAGGGGATCACAATTACTAGAGGGGATCACATTTACTACAGGGGATCACAATAACTAGAGGAGATCACAATTACTAGATGGGATCATAATTACTAGAGGAGATCACAATTACTACAGGAGATCACAATTACTACAGGGGATCACAATTACTAGATGAGATCACAATTACTAGAGGAGATCACAATTACTATAATGAAAATACAATGGAACGCTGCTCATTGGAGTTTGTTACAAGCCTCCTATTGTAGAGGAACAGGTGGAGGATGAAATGTGGCAACAAATTAAAAAGGCAGCAAATAGTAGGGTTCTTACAATGGGGGATGCTAACTCTCCAGACATTCAATGGGACCTAGAAGCTTCTGCATGTGCTAAAAGCTGCATGATCTTATCCACAATTAAGGACAATGACCTCTCTCAGCTGTAGATCAACCAACCAGGGGAGGTAATCTGCTGGATCTGGTCCTGTCACATAGAACAAGGGAGGTAATTTGCGGGATCTGGTCCTGTCACATAGCACAGGGGAGGTAATCTGCGGGATCTGGTTCTGTCACACAGAACAGGGGAGGTAATCTGCTGGATCTGGTCCTGTCACAGAGCAGGGGACGTAATCTGCTGGATCTGGTCCTGTCACAGAGCAGGGGACGTAATCTGCTGGATCTGGTCCTGTCACATAGCACAGGGAAGGTAATCTGCTGGATCTGGTCCTGTCACATAGCACAGGGAAGGTAATCTGCTGGATCTGGTCCTGTCACATAGCACAGGGAAGGTAATCTGCTGGATCTGGTCCTGTCACAGAGCAGGGGACGTAATCTGCTGGATCTGGTCCTGTCACAGAGCAGGGGACGTAATCTGCTGGATCTGGTCCTGTCACATAGCACAGGGAAGGTAATCTGCTGGATCTGGTCCTGTCACATAGCACAGGGAAGGTAATCTGCTGGATCTGGTCCTGTCACAGAGCAGGGGACGTAATCTGCTGGATCTGGTCCTGTCACAGAGCAGGGGACATAATCTGCTGGATCTGGTCCTGTCACATAGAGCGGGGGATGTAATCTGCTGGATCTGGTCCTGTCACATAGAGCAGGGGAGGTAATCTGCTGGATCTGGTTCTGTCACATAGACCGGATACAATTTCAGATCTACAGGTCAGGGAGCATTTCGGAAGCAGTGACCAAAACAAGGTAAGTTTCATTGTAATTTTCAATCAAACATTCAAAAGGGGAATGCCAAATCCTGGAACTATAAGAAAAGTGATTACAACAAACCAAGGGAAGAGCTTAATCGAACAGACAGGGACCACGTCATGGTACCTTGGGATACCGAACATAAATGGGGTATTTTTAATGACATACTACTAGAATCCTGCAAAAAACTTACACGGTCTTAATATTTTTATAAATACATCAATGCCAAAAAGAAAAAAACCCAGATGGTATCAGCATCTTAAAATAAGACAATAACAAGATAATCACAGAGGACAAAGAAAAGGCTGAGATATTAAACAGGCACTTTTCATCCGTCTTCACCAATGAACTGTCTGTTACAGGGATCACTACCGGAGCTTTTTTCGATTTTTCGTTTTTCGCTCCCTTTCTTCCCAGAGCCATAACTTTTTTTATTTTTCCATCTATATGGCCATATAAGGGCTTATTTTTTGCGGGACGAGTTGTACTTTTAAATAACACCATTGGTTTTACCATGTTGTGTACTCGAAAATGGGAAAAAAATTCCAAGTGCGGTGAAATTGCAAAAAAAGTGCAATCCCACACTTGTTTTTTGCTTGGCTTTTTTGCTAGGTTCGCTAGATGCTAAATCTGACTTGCCATTATGATTCTCCAGGTCATTACGAGTTCATAGACACCAAACATGTCTATGTCCTCTTTTATCTAAGCGATGAAAAAAAATTCCAAAGTTTGCTAAAAAAAAAAAAAAAAAAAATATTGCGCAATTTTCCGAGCCCCATAGCATCTCCATTTTTCGTGATCTGGGGTCGGGTGAGGGCTTATTTTTTCCGAGCTGGATTGATGATTTTAATGATACCACTTTTGTGCAGATACGTTCTTTTGATCGCCCGTTATTACATTTTAATGCAATGTCGTGGCGACAAAAAAAACATAATTCTGGCGTTATGAATTTTTTCTCGCTACGCCGTTTAGTGATCGGGTTAATGCTTTTTTTTTATTGATAGATCGGGCGATTCTGAACGCGGCGATACCTAATATGTGTATGTGGGATTTTTTTTTACTGTTTTATTTTGATTGGGGTGAAAGGGGGGTGATTTGAACTTTTATTTTTTTTTATTTTTAAACATTTCTTTTTTTTTTTACTTTTGGCATGCTTCAATAGTCTCCATAGGAGGCTTGAAGCATGCACAGCTCGATCGGCTCTGCTACATATGGGCGATGAGCAGATCGCCCATATGTAGCAGATTCACTCCTGTGCTTTCAGCGCCGTCCACCGGGTGTCGCTGAAAGCCATATGCCTGGAACAACCATAGAGGTCTCAGAGAGACCTCTGGTTGTCCAGGCAACATGACGCCGACCCCGATCACATGATGGGGTCGGCGATGAGGTCATTTCCGGCCCGGCGGCTGGAAATGCTATTTAAATGCCCGCTGTCAGCTTTGACAGCGGGATTTAACTAGTTAATAGGTGCGGGCGGATGGTGATTCCGCTCGCGCCTATTGCAGGCACATGTCAGCTGTTCATAACAGCTGACAAGCTGCGGCTTTGAGGTCGGCTCACCGCCGGAGCCAACCTCAAAGCGGGAGTCCTTACCGATGATGTACTACTACTTCAGTAGAAGTAAGGAAGGGATTAAACGAGGACGCCCCGGGAAGAAACTAATGCGAAACGTACGTTGGGGTGGAGGAGGCCGCGTCATTCATTGCCAGCACAGTCATCAGTGTCTTTTTCTCACAGGTATAGTCCATCCTGAATTTCTTTAGGCTTGCTGATTTCGGCATTCATAGGATAAGCTTCTAGGCTCCGACAAACAATGACTTGAGACACCAGGCTACTTATTAGGCTGTGTGCACACGCTGCGGATTTTGCTGCGGTGTACAGTACCATTATTCCCTATGGGAATCAAAAACCGCGGTGCAGACGGTGCAGAATTTTCCGCGCTGATTATCTGCGGTTTTCAATCCACTGAAAGAATTGACATGTCAATTCTTTCTGCGGATTCTCCTGCGGTTTACCATCTGCTCCATTGAGGAGATAAAAAACCGCAGGGCAAAACCGCAGAGCAATCCGCAGGTAAAACCGCAGGTCTTTTGACCTGCGGTTTCACCTGCGGATTTTACAAAATCCGCGCGGATGAATCCGCACATAATCCGCAGCGTGTGCACACAGCCTTAGAGTCTGTATATTTGTTTAGTTGCCTTATCTTTCTATATCCTGTTTTAGATATTTTGTATATTTATGGAGATGATACACTCCTTTTATTATAACTAATATATATCCAAATATTGCATCTAGGATTTATGTTAAGATGGACTTTTGCACTGTTTTTGTGACATTATTTACCTAGTGGTGTTTGAGCGCCTCCTGCTGGGCATTTTGTTATTTTAAATTTCTTTTAATAATATTCAATAAAATATGATAATTTATTCTAGTGCTGGATCTCTTCATGTTTTTCGGTTCCATCTTGTGATACAGATCCGAAAATTTTAGATTCAACAGCAAACTATGTAGGGTATAAAATCTGACCCTGATATTACAATACTGCAAAACAATCCGAATAAGATTTGTGAATGGGCAAACACGTGTCAAATGAGATTACTGAAGATAAATGTAGAGTAATCACCGAGGACCTAATGCCATAGCTTCACATGCATTAAATAGGACCATACTCGGGACCACAGGAGAGGACGGGGGATTCTGGGTACAGTAAGCTGAGCAGCAGCACTCAATGTCAGGCAGCAGCCGCAAAAGCCAACAAGAGATAAGGATGTATATAAAGAGAGAGAGAAAATCCCGCGATCCCAACGTATTATTACCCCTTTAAAAATCACTGGTGAGGCCACATCTAGAATATTTGATCCAGTTTTGGGCTCCACATTTTAAAAAGGATATTCAGAAGTTAGAATCAGTTCCAAGATGTTTGACTAGATGATTACAAGTAAGCAGCCAAGGCCATGTACCTCCTATAAGCAGCAGGCAACACGCCACATCAGCGAGAACCAGACCGACCGCGCGGCAATAAAGCAGCATATAGATGAACCCGTGCTAAACAGTCACAACATAACATTAAATAATTTTATATTTGTTGAAAAAAAGTAAGAAGACGAAAACAATTGATGTTAAAAGGGGAGACTGAAAGCAAAGAACACAAAAGAGACAGAACACTCCAATAATGGATCACGCGCCCAGGAAGAAGCACGAGCGAAACGCCTGAAATGTGTAAGCTGGTAATGTAGGGGTGCTGTGCCCCGTGCTCTGTGGGTGTAATGTGTAGGCTGGTAATGTAGGGGTGCTGTGCCCCGTGCTCTGTGGGTGTAATGTGTAGGCTGGTAATGTAGGGGTGCTGTGCCCCGTGCTCTGTGGGTGTAATGTGTGAGCTGGTAATGTAGGGGTGCTGTGCCCCGTGCTCTGTGGGTGTAATGTGTAGGCTGGTAATGTAGGGGTGCTGTGCCCCGTGCTCTGTGGGTGTAATGTGTAGGCTGGTAATGTAGGGGTGCTGTGCCCCGTGCTCTGTGGGTGTAATGTGTAGGCTGGTAATGTAGGGGTGCTGTGCTCCGTGCTCTGTGGGTGTAATGTGTGAGCTGGTAATGTAGGGGTGCTGTGCCCCGTGCTCTGTGGGTGAAATGTGTAAGCTGGTAATGTAGGGGTGCTGTGCCCCGTGCTCTGTGGGTGTAATGTGTAGGCTGGTAATGTAGGGGTGCTGTGCCCCGTGCTCTGTGGGTGAAATGTGTAAGCTGGTAATGTAGGGGTGCTGTGCCCCGTGCTCTGTGGGTGTAATGTGTAGGCTGGTAATGTAGGGGTGCTGTGCCCCGTGTTCTGTGGGTGTAATGTGTAAGCTGGTAATGTAGGGGTACTGTGCCCCGTGCTCTGCGGGTGAAATGTGTAAGCTGGTAATGTAGGGGTACTGTGCCCCGTGCTCGGTGGGTGTAATGTGTAAGCTGGTAATGTAGGGGTGCTGTGCCCCGTGCTCTGTGGGTGAAATGTGTAAGCTGGTAATGTAGGGGTACTGTGCCCCGTGCTCTGCGGGTGAAATGTGTAAGCTGGTAATGTAGGGGTACTGTGCCCCGTGCTCGGTGGGTGTAATGTGTAAGCTGGTAATGTAGGGGTGCTGTGCCCCGTGCTCTGTGGGTGAAATGTGTATGCTGGTAATGTAGGGGTGCTGTGCCCCGTGCTCTGTGGGTGTAATGTGTAGGCTGGTAATGTAGGGGTGCTGTGCCCCATGCTCTGTGGGTGAAATGTGTAAGCTGGTAATGTAGGGGTACTGTGCCCCGTGCTCTGCGGGTGAAATGTGTAAGCTGGTAATGTAGGGGTACTGTGCCCCGTGCTCGGTGGGTGTAATGTGTAAGCTGGTAATGTAGGGGTGCTGTGCCCCGTGCTCTGTGGGTGAAATGTGTATGCTGGTAATGTAGGGGTGCTGTGCCCCGTGCTCTGTGGGTGTAATGTGTAAGCTGGTAATGTAGGGGTGCTGTGCCCCGTGCTCTGTGGGTGTAATGTGTAAGCTGGTAATGTAGGGGTGCTGTGCCCCGTGCTCGGTGGGTGAAATGTGTAAGCTGGTAATGTAGGGGTGCTGTGCCCCGTGTTCTGTGGGTGAAATGTGTGAGCTGGTAATGTAGGGGTGCTGTGCCCCGTGCTCTGTGGGTGTAATGTGTAAGCTGGTAATGTAGGGGTACTGTGCCCCGTGCTCTGTGGGTGTAATGTGTAAGCTGGTAATGTAGGGGTGCTGTGCCCCGTGCTCTGTGGGTGTAATGTGTAAGCTGGTAATGTAGGGGTGCTGTGCCCCGTGCTCTGTGGGTGTAATGTGTAAGCTGGTAATGTAGGGGTACTGTGCCCCGTGCTCTGTGGGTGTAATGTGTAAGCTGGTAATGTAGGGGTGCTGTGCCCCGTGCTCTGTGGGTGTAATGTGTAAGCTGGTAATGTAGGGGTACTGTGCCCCGTGCTCTGTGGGTGTAATGTGTAAGCTGGTAATGTAGGGGTGCTGTGCCCCGTGCTCTGTGGGTGTAATGTGTAAGCTGGTAATGTAGGGGTGCTGTGCCCCGTGCTCTGTGGGTGTAATGTGTAAGCTGGTAATGTAGGGGTACTGTGCCCCGTGCTCTGTGGGTGTAATGTGTAAGCTGGTAATGTAGGGGTGCTGTGCCCCGTGCTCTGTGGGTGTAATGTGTATGCTGGTAATGTAGGGGTGCTGTGCCCCGTGCTCTGTGGGTGTAATGTGTAAGCTGGTAATGTAGGGGTACTGTGCCCCGTGCTCTGTGGGTGTAATGTGTAAGCTGGTAATGTAGGGGTGCTGTGCCCCGTGCTCTGTGGGTGTAATGTGTAAGCTGGTAATGTAGGGGTGCTGTGCCCCGTGCTCTGTGGGTGTAATGTGTAAGCTGGTAATGTAGGGGTGCTGTGCCCCGTGCTCTGTGGGTGTAATGTGTAAGCTGGTAATGTAGGGGTGCTGTGCCCCGTGCTCTGTGGGTGAAATGTGTAAGCTGGTAATGTAGGGGTGCTGTGCCCCGTGCTCTGTGGGTGTAATGTGTAAGCTGGTAATGTAGGGGTGCTGTGCCCCGTGCTCTGTGGGTGTAATGTGTAGGCTGGTAATGTAGGGGTGCTGTGCCCCGTGCTCTGTGGGTGTAATGTGTAAGCTGGTAATGTAGGGGTACTGTGCCCCGTGCTCTGTGGGTGTAATGTGTAAGCTGGTAATGTAGGGGTGCTGTGCCCCGTGCTCTGTGGGTGTAATGTGTAGGCTGGTAATGTAGGGGTACTGTGCCCCGTGCTCTGTGGGTGTAATGTGTAGGCTGGTAATGTAGGGGTACTGTGCCCCGTGCTCTGTGGGTGTAATGTGTAAGCTGGTAATGTAGGGGTGCTGTGCCCCGTGCTCTGTGGGTGTAATGTGTAGGCTGGTAATGTAGGGATGCTGTGCCCCGTGCTCTGTGGGTGTAATGTGTAGGCTGGTAATGTAGGGGTACTGTGCCCCGTGATCTGTGGGTGAAATGTGTAAGCTGGTAATATAGGGGTACTGTGCCCCGTGCTCTGTGGGTGTAATGTGTAGGCTGGTAATGTAGGGGTGCTGTGCCCCGTGCTCTGTGGGTGAAATGTGTAGGCTGGTAATGTAGGGGTACTGTGCCCTGTGCTCTGTGGGTGTAATGTGTAAGCTGGTAATGTAGGGGTGCTGTGCCCCGTGCTCTGGGGGTGTAATGTGTAGGCTGGTAATGTAGGGGTACTGTGCCCCGTGCTCTGTGGGTGTAATGTGTAGGCTGGTAATGTAGGGGTGCTGTGCCCCGTGCTCTGTGGGTGAAATGTGTAAGCTGTTAAAGTAGGGGTACTGTGCCCCGTGCTCTGTGGGTGAAATGTGTAAGCTGGTAATGTAGGGGTACTGTGCCCCGTGTTCTGTGGGTGAAATGTGTAAGCTGGTAATGTAGGGGTGCTGTGCCCCGTGCTCTGTGGGTGTAATGTGTAAGCTGGTAATGTAGGGGTACTGTGCCCCGTGCTCTGTGGGTGTAATGTGTATGCTGGTAATGTAGGGGTACTGTGCCCCGTGCTCTGTGGGTGAAATGTGTAAGCTGTTAAAGTAGGGGTACTGTGCCCCGTGCTCTGTGGGTGAAATGTGTAAGCTGTTAAAGTAGGGGTACTGTGCCCCGTGTTCTGTGGGTGAAATGTGTAAGCTGGTAATGTAGGGGTACTGTGCCCCGTGTTCTGTGGGTGAAATGTGTAAGCTGGTAATGTAGGGGTGCTGTGCCCCGTGCTCTGTGGGTGTAATGTGTAAGCTGGTAATGTAGGGGTGCTGTGCCCCGTGCTCTGTGGGTGTAATGTGTATGCTGGTAATGTAGGGGTACTGTGCCCCGTGCTCAGTGGGTGAAATGTGTATGCTGGTAATGTAGGGGTGCTGTGCCCCGTGCTCTGTGGGTGTAATGTGTAAGCTGGTAATGTAGGGGTGCTGTGCCCCGTGCTCTGTGGGTGTAATGTGTAAGCTGGTAATGTAGGGGTACTGTGCCCCGTGCTCAGTGGGTGAAATGTGTATGCTGGTAATGTAGGGGTGCTGTGCCCCGTGCTCTGTGGGTGTAATGTGTAAGCTGGTAATGTAGGGGTGCTGTGACCCGTGCTCTGTGGGTGAAATGTGTATGCTGGTAATGTAGGGGTACTGTGCCCCGTGCTCTGTGGGTGAAATGTGTAAGCTGGTAATGAAGGGGTACTGTGCCCCGTGCTCTGTGGGTGAAATGTGTAAGCTGGTAATGAAGGGGTACTGTGCCCCGTGCTCTGTGGGTGAAATGTGTAAGCTGGTAATGTAGGGGTGCTGTGCTCCGTGCTCTGTGGGTGAAATGTGTATGCTGGTAATGTAGGGGTGCTGTGCCCCGTGCTCTGTGGGTGAAATGTGTAAGCTGGTAATGTAGAGGTACTGTGCCCCGTGCTCTGTGGGTGTAATGTGTAGGCTGGTAATGTAGGGGTACTGTGCCCCGTGCTCTGTGGGTGAAATGTGTAAGCTGGTAATGAAGGGGTACTGTGCCCCGTGCTCTGTGGGTGAAATGTGTAAGCTGGTAATGTAGGGGTACTGTGCCCCGTGCTCTGTGGGTGAAATGTGTAAGCTGGTAATGTAGGGGTACTGTGCCCCGTGCTCTGTGGGTGAAATGTGTAAGCTGGTAATGTAGGGGTACTGTGCCCCGTGCTCTGTGGGTGAAATGTGTATGCTGGTAATGTAGGGGTACTGTGCCCCGTGCTCTGTGGGCGTAATGTGTAGGCTGGTAATGTAGGGGTACTGTGCCCCGTGATCTGTGGGTGAAATGTGTATGCTGGTAATGTAGGGGTACTGTGCCCCGTGCTCTGTGGGTGAAATGTGTAAGCTGGTAATGTAGGGGTACTGTGCCCCGTGCTCTGTGGGTGAAATGTGTAAGCTGGTAATGTAGGGATACTGTGCCCCGTGCTCTGTGGGTGAAATGAGTAAGCTGGTAATGTAGGGGTACTGTGCCCCGTGCTCTGTGGGTGAAATGTGTAAGCTGGTAATGTAGGGGTACTGTGCCCCGTGCTCTGTGGGTGAAATGTGTAAGCTGGTAATGTAGGGGTACTGTGCCCCGTGCTCTGTGGGTGAAATGAGTAAGCTGGTAATGTAGGGGTGCTGTGCCCCGTGCTCTGTGGGTGAAATGTGTAAGCTGGTAATGAAGGGGTACTGTGCCTCGTGCTCTGTGGGTGAAATGTGTAAGCTGGTAATGTAGGGGTACTGTGCCCCGTGCTCTGTGGGTGTAATGTGTAGGCTGGTAATGTAGGGGTGCTGTGCCCCGTGTTCTGTGGGTGTAATGTGTATGCTGGTAATGTAGGGGTACTGTGCCCTGTGCTCTGCGGGTGAAATGTGTAAGCTGGTAATGTAGGGGTACTGTGCCCCGTGCTCGGTGGGTGAAATGTGTAAGCTGGTAATGTAGGGGTGCTGTGCCCCGTGCTCTGTGGGTGAAATGTGTATGCTCATAATGTAGGGGTACTGTGCCCCGTGCTCTGTGGGTGTAATGTGTAGGCTGGTAATGTAGGGGTGCTGTGCCCCGTGTTCTGTGGGTGTAATGTGTAGGCTGGTAATGTAGGGGTGCTGTGCCCCGTGTTCTGTGGGTGAAATGTGTAAGCTGGTAATGAAGGGGTACTGTGCTCCGTACTCTGTGGGTGAAATGTGTAAGCTGGTAATGTAGGGGTACTGTGCCCCGTGCTCTGTGGGTGTAATGTGTAGGCTGGTAATGTAGGGGTGCTGTGCCCCGTGTTCTGTGGGTGAAATGTGTATGCTGGCAATGTAGGGGTACTGTGCCCTGTGCTCTGCGGGTGAAATGTGTAAGCTGGTAATGTAGGGGTACTGTGCCCCGTGCTCGGTGCGTGAAATGTGTAAGCTGGTAATGTAGGGGTGCTGTGCCCCGTGCTCTGTGGGTGAAATGTGTATGCTCATAATGTAGGGGTACTGTGCCCCGTGCTCTGTGGGTGTAATGTGTAGGCTGGTAATGTAGGGGTGCTGTGCCCCGTGTTCTGTGGGTGTAATGTGTAGGCTGGTAATGTAGGGGTGCTGTGCCCCGTGTTCTGTGGGTGAAATGTGTAAGCTGGTAATGTAGGGGTACTGTGCCCCGTGCTCAGTGGGTGAAATGTGTAAGCTGGTAAAGAAGGGGTACTGTGCCTCGTGCTCTGTGGGTGAAATGTGTAAGCTCATAATGTAGGGGTACTGTGCCCCGTGCTCTGTGGGTGTAATGTGTAGGCTGGTAATGTAGGGGTGCTGTGCCCCGTGTTCTGTGGGTGTAATGTGTAGGTTGGTAATGTAGGGATGCTGTGCCCCGTGTTCTGTGGGTGAAATGTGTATGCTGGTAATGTAGGGGTACTGTGCCCCGTGCTCTGCGGGTGAAATGTGTAAGCTGGTAATGTAGGGGTACTGTGCCCCGTGCTCAGTGGGTGAAATGTGTAAGCTGGTAATGTAGGGGTGCTGTGCCTCGTGCTCTGTGGGTGAAATGTGTAAGCTCATAATGTAGGGGTACTGTGCCCCGTGCTCTGTGGGTGTAATGTGTAGGCTGGTAATGTAGGGGTGCTGTGCCCCGTGTTCTGTGGGTGAAATGTGTAAGCTGGTAATGTAGGGGTACTGTGCCCCGTGCTCGGTGGGTGAAATGTGTAAGCTGGTAATGTACGGGTACTGTGCCCCGTGTTCTGTGGGTGTAATGTGTAGGCTGGAAATGTTGGGGTGCTGTGCCCCGTGTTCTGTGGGTGAAATGTGTAAGCTGGTAATATAGGGGTACTGTGCCCCGTGTTCTGTGGGTGAAATGTGTATGCTCATAATGTAGGGGTACTGTGCCCCGTGCTCTGTGGGTGTAATGTGTAGGCTGGTAATGTAGGAGTGCTGTGCCCCGTGTTCTGTGGGTGTAATGTATAGGCTGGTAATGTAGGGGTGCTGTGCCCCGTGTTCTGTGGGTGAAATGTGTAAGCTGGTAATGTAGGGGTACTGTGCCCCGTGCTCGGTGGGTGAAATGTGTAAGCTGGTAATGTACGGGTACTGTGCCCCGTGCTCTGTGGGTGAAATGTGTAAGCTGGTAATGTAGGGGTACTGTGCCCCGTGTTCTGTGGGTGTAATGTGTAGGCTGGTAATGTAGGGGTGCTGTGCCCCGTGCTCTGTGGGTGAAATGTGTACGCTGTTAATGTAGGGGTACTGTGCTCCGTGCTCTGTGGGTGAAATGTGTAAGCTGG
Organism: Dendrobates tinctorius; assembly: GCF_039654945.1. NCBI lineage: Eukaryota > Metazoa > Chordata > Amphibia > Anura > Dendrobatidae > Dendrobates > Dendrobates tinctorius. Next base: position 911,147 of record NW_027361942.1, read on the forward strand.
TAATGTAGGGGTACTGTGCCCCGTGTTCTGTGGGTGTAATGTGTAGGCTGGTAATGTAGGGGTGCTGTGCCCCGTGCTCTGTGGGTGAAATGTGTACGCTGTTAATGTAGGGGTACTGTGCTCCGTGCTCTGTGGGTGAAATGTGTATGCTGGTAATGTAGGGGTGCTGTGCCCCGTGCTCTGTGGGTGAAATGTGTAAGCTGGTAATGTAGAGGTGCTGTGCCCCGTGCTCTGTGGGTGAAATGTGTATGCTGGTAATGTAGGGGTACTGTGCCCCGTGCTCTGTGGGTATAATGTGTAGGCTGGTAATGTAGGGGTGCTGTGCCCCGTGTTCTGTGGGTGAAATGTGTATGCTGGTAATGTAGGGGTACTGTGCCCCGTGCTCTGTGGGTAAAATGTGTAAGCTGGTAATGTTGGGGTACTGAGCCCCGTGCTCTGTGGGTGAAATGTGTAAGCTGGTAATGTAGGGGTGCTGTGCCCCGTGCTCTGTGGGTGAAATGTGTATGCTGGTAATGTAGGGGTACTGTGCCCCGTGCTCTGTGGGTGAAATGTGTAAGCTGGTAATGTAGGGGTGCTGTTCCCCGTGTTCTGTGGGTGTAATGTGTAGGCTGGTAATGTAGGGGTACTGTGCCCCGTGCTCTGTGGGTGTAATGTGTATGCTGGTAATGTAGGGATGCTGTGCCCCGTGTTCTGTGGGTGAAATGTGTAAGCTGGTAATGTAGGGGTACTGTGCCCCGTGCTCTGTGGGTGTAATGTGTATGCTGGTAATGTAGGGGTGCTGTGCCCCGTGTTCTGTGGGTGAAATGTGTAAGCTGGTAATGTAGGGGTACTGTGCCCCGTGCTCTGTGGGTGTAATGTGTAGGCTGGTAATGTAGGGGTACTGTGCCCCGTGTTCTGTGGGTGAAATGTGTATGCTGGTAATGTAGGGGTACTGTGCCCCGTGCTCTGTGGGTGAAATGTGTAAGCTGGTAATGTAGGGGTGCTGTGCCCCGTGTTCTGTGGGTGAAATGTGTAGGCTGGTAATGTAGGGGTGCTGTGCCCCGTGCTCTGTGGGTGAAATGTGTAAGCTGGTAATGTAGGGGTGCTGTGCCCCGTGTTCTGTGGGTGAAATGTGTACGCTGGTAATGTAGGGGTACTGTGCCCCGTGCTCTGTGGGTGAAATGTGTAAGCTGGTAATGTAGGGGTACTGTGCCCCGTGCTCTGTGGGTGAAATGTGTAAGCTGGTAATGTAGGGGTACTGTGCCCCGTGCTCTGTGGGTGAAATGTGTATGCTGGTAATGTAGGGGTACTGTGCCCCGTGCTCTGTGGGTGTAATGTGCAGGCTGGTAATGTAGGGGTACTGTGCCCCGTGCTCTGTGGGTGAAATGTGTAAGCTGGTAATGTAGGGGTACTGTGCCCCGTGCTCTGTGGGTGAAATGTGTAAGCTGGTAATGTAGGGGTACTGTGCCCCGTGCTCTGTGGGTGAAATGTGTATGCTGGTAATGTAGGGGTGCTGTGCCCCGTGCTCTGTGGGTGTAATGTGTTGGCTGGTAATGTAGGGGTGCTGTGCCCCGTGCTCTGTGGGTGAAATGTGTAAGCTGGTAATGTAGGGGTACTGTGCCCCGTGCTCTGTGGGTGTAATGTGTAGGCTGGTAATGTAGGGGTGCTGTGCCCCGTGCTCTGTGGGTGAAATGTGTAAGCTGGTAATGTAGGGGTGCTGGGCCCCGTGCTCTGTGGGTGAAATGTGTAAGCTGGTAATGTAGGGGTACTGTGCCCCGTGCTCTGTGGGTGTAATGTGTAGGCTGGTAATGTAGGGGTGCTGTGCCCCGTGTTCTGTGGGTGAAATGTGTATGCTGGTAATGTAGGGGTACTGTGCCCCGTGCTCTGTGGGTGAAATGTGTAAGCTGGTAATGTAGGGGTACTGTGCCCCGTGCTCTGTGGGTGAAATGTGTAAGCTGGTAATATAGGGGTACTGTGCCCCGTGCTCTGTGGGTGAAATGTGTAAGCTGGTAATGTAGGGGTACTGTGCCCCGTGCTCTGTGGGTGAAATGTGTATGCTGGTAATGTAGGGGTGCTGTGCCCCGTGCTCTGTGGGTGTAATGTGTAGGCTGGTAATGTAGGGGTACTGTGCCCCGTGCTCTGTGGGTGAAATGTGTAAGCTGGTAATGTAGGGGTACTGTGCCCCGTGCTCTGTGGGTGTAATGTGTATGCTGGTAATGTAGGGGTACTGTGCCCCGTGCTCTGTGGGTGAAATGTGTAAGCTGGTAATGTAGGGGTACTGTGCCCCGTGCTCTGTGGGTGAAATGTGTAAGCTGGTAATGTAGGGGTGCTGTGCCCCGTGCTCTGTGGGTGAAATGTGTAAGCTGGTAATGTAGGGGTACTGTGCCCCGTGCTCTGTGGGTGTAATGTGTAAGCTGGTAATGTAGGGGTACTGTGCCCAGTGCTCTGTGGGTGAAATGTGTGAGCTGGTAATGTAGGGGTACTGTGCCCCGTGCTCTGTGGGTGAAATGTGTAAGCTGGTAATGTAGGGGTACTGTGCCCCGTGCTCTGTGGGTGTAATGTGTAAGCTGGTAATGTAGGGGTACTGTGCCCCGTGCTCTGTGGGTGTAATGTGTAAGCTGGTAATGTAGGGGTACTGTGCCCCGTGCTCTGTGGGTGTAATGTGTTGGCTGGTAATGTAGGGGTGCTGTGCCCCGTGCTCTGTGGGTGTAATGTGTAAGCTGGTAATGTAGGGGTACTGTGCCCCGTGCTCTGTGGGTGTAATGTGTAAGCTGGTAATGTAGGGGTACTGTGCCCAGTGCTCTGTGGGTGAAATGTGTGAGCTGGTAATGTAGGGGTGCTGTGCCCCGTGCTCTGTGGGTGAAATGTGTAAGCTGGTAATGTAGGGGTGCTGTGCCCCGTGCTCTGTGGGTGTAATGTGTAGGCTGGTAATGTAGGGGTACTGTGCCCCGTGCTCTGTGGGTGAAATGTGTAAGCTGGTAATGTAGGGGTACTGTGCCCCGTGCTCTGTGGGTGTAATGTGTAAGCTGGTAATGTAGGGGTACTGTGCCCCGTGCTCTGTGGGTGTAATGTGTAGGCTGGTAATGTAGGGGTACTGTGCCACGTGCTCTGTGGGTGAAATGTGTAAGCTGTTAATGTAGGGGTGCTGTGCCCCGTGCTCTGTTGGTGTAATGTATAAGCTGGTAATGTAGGGGTGCTGTGCCCCGTGCTCTGTGGGTGAAATGTGTAAGCTGGTAATGTAGGGGTGCTGTGCCCCGTGCTCTGTGGGTGTAATGTGTATGCTGGTAATGTAGGGGTACTGTGCCCCGTGCTCTGTGGGTGAAATGTGTAAGCTGGTAATGTAGGGGTACTGTGCCCCGTGCTCTGTGGGTGAAATGTGTAAGCTGGTAATGTAGGGGTACTGTGCCCCGTGCTCTGTGGGTGTAATGTGTATGCTGGTAATGTAGGGGTACTGTGCCCCGTGTTCTGTGGGTGTAATGTGTAGGCTGGTAATGTAGGGGTGCTGTGCCCCGTGCTCTGTGGGTGTAATGTGTAGGCTGCTAATGTAGGGGTGCTGTGCCCCGTGTTCTGTGGGTGTAATGTGTAAGCTGGTAATGTAGGGGTACTGTGCCCCGTGCTCTGTGGGTGTAATGTGTATGCTGGTAATGTAGGGGTACTGTGCCCCGTGCTCTGTGGGTGAAATGTGTAAGCTGGTAATGTAGGGGTGCTGTGCCCCGTGCTCTGTGGATGAAATGTGTAAGCTGGTAATGTAGGGGTACTGTGCCCCGTGCTCTGTGGGTGAAATGTGTAAGCTGGTAATGTAGGGGTGCTGTGCCCCGTGCTCTGTGGGTGAAATGTGTAAGCTGGTAATGTAGGGGTACTGTGCCCCGTACTCTGTGGGTGAAATGTGTAAGCTGGTAATGTAGGGGTACTGTGCCCCGTGCTCTGTGGGTGAAATGTGTAGACTGATAATGTACGGGTACTGTGCCCCGTGCTCTGTGGGTGAAATGTGTAAGCTGGTAATGTAGGGGTACTGTGCCCCGTGCTCTGTGGGTGAAATGTGTAAGCTGGTACTGTAGGGGTGCTGTGCCCCGTGCTCTGTGGGTGAAATGTGTAAGCTAGTAATGTAGGGGTACTGTGCCCCGTGCTCTGTGGGTGAAATGTGTATGCTGGTAATGTAGGGGTACTGTGCCCCGTGCTCTGTGGGTGAAATGTGTATGCTGGTAATGTAGGGGTACTGTGCCCCGTGCTCTGTGGGTGAAATGTGTAAGCTGGTAATGTAGGGGTACTGTGCCCCGTGCTCTGTGGGTGAAATGTGTATGCTGGTAATGTAGGGGTACTGTGCCCCGTGCTCTGTGGGTGAAATGTGTAAGCTGGTAATGTAGGGGTACTGTGCCCCGTGCTCTGTGGGTGAAATGTGTAAGCTGGTAATGTAGGGGTACTGTGCCCCGTGCTCTGTGGGTGAAATGTGTATGCTGGTAATGTAGGGGTACTGTGCCCCGTGCTCTGTGGGTGTAATGTGTAGGCTGGTAATGTAGGGGTACTGTGCCCCGTGCTCTGTGGGTGAAATGTGTAAGCTGGTAATGTAGGGGTGCTGTGCCCCGTGCTCTGTGGGTGAAATGTGTAAGCTGGTAATGTAGGGGTGCTGTGCCCCGTGCTCTGTGGGTGAAATGTGTAAACTGGTAATGTAGGGGTGCTGTGCCCCGTGCTCTGTGGGTGAAATGTGTAAGCTGGTAATGTAGAGGTGCTGTGCCCCGTGCTCTGAGGGTGAAATGTGTGAGCTGGTAATGTAGGGGTACTGTGCCCCGTGCTCTGTGGGTGAAATGTGTAGACTGGTAATATACGGGTACTGTGCCCCGTGCTCTGTGGGTGAAATGTGTAAGCTGGTAATGTAGGGGTACTGTGCCCCGTGCTCTGTGGGTGAAATGTGTAGGCTGGTAATGTAGGGGTACTGTGCCCCGTGCTCTGTGGGTGAAATGTGTAAGCTGGTAATGTAGGGGTACTGTGCCCCGAGCTCTGTGGGTGTAATGTGTAGGCTGGTAATGTAGGGGTACCGTGCCCCGTGCTCTGTGGGTGAAATGTGTATGCTGGTAATGTAGGGGTACTGTGCCCCGTGTTCTGTGGGTGTAATGTGTAAGCTGGTAATGTAGGGGTACTGTGCCCCGTGCTCTGTGGGTGAAATGTGTGAGCTGTTAATGTAGGGGTACTGTGCCCCGTGTTCTGTGGGTGAAATTTGTAAGCTGGTAATGTAGGGGTACTGTGCCCCGTGCTCTGTGGGTGAAATGTGTAAGCTGGTAATGAAGGGGTACTGTGCCCCGTGCTCTGTGGGTGAAATGTGTAAGCTGGTAATGTAGGGGTACTGTGCCCCGTGCTCTGTGGGTGAAATGTGTAAGCTGGTAATGTAGGGGTGCTGTGCCCCGTGTTCTGTGGGTGAAATGTGTAGACTGGTAATGAAGGGGTACTGTGCCCCGTGCTCTGTGGGTGAAATGTGTAGGCTGGTAATGTAGGGGTACTGTGCCCCGTGCTCTGTGGGTGAAATGTGTAGGCTGGTAATGTAGGGGTACTGTGCCCCGTGCTCTGTGGGTGAAATGTGTAAGCTGGTAATGTAGGGGTGCTGTGCCCCGTGTTCTGTGGGTGAAATGTGTAGGCTGGTAATGAAGGGGTACTGTGCCCCGTGTTCTGTGGGTGGAATGTGTAGGCTGGTAATGTAGGGGTACTGTGCCCCGTGCTCTGTGGGTGAAATGTGTAAGCTGGTAATGTAGGGGTACTGTGCCCCGTGCTCTGTGGGTGAAATGTGTAAGCTGGTAATGTAGGGGTGCTGTGCCCCGTGTTCTGTGGGTGAAATGTGTAGACTGGTAATGAAGGGGTACTGTGCCCCGTGCTCTGTGGGTGAAATGTGTAGGCTGGTAATGTACGGGTACTGTGCCCCGTGCTCTGTGGGTGAAATGTGTAAGCTGGTAATGTAGGGGTGCTGTGCCACGTGCTCTGTGGGTGAAATGTGTATGCTGGTAATGTAGGGGTGCTGTGCCCCGTGCTCTGTGGGTGAAATGTTTAAGCTGGTAATGTAGGGGTGCTGTGCCCCGTGCTCTGTGGGTGAAATGTGTAGGCTGGTAATGTACGGGTACTGTGCCCCGTGCTCTGTGGGTGAAATGTCTAAGCTGGTAATGTAGGGGTACTGTGCCACGTGCTCTGTGGGTGAAATGTGTATGCTGGTAATGTAGGGGTGCTGTGCCCCGTGCTCTGTGGGTGAAATGTGTAAGCTGGTAATGTAGGGGTACTGTGCCACGTGCTCTGTGGGTGAAATGTGTATGCTGGTAATGTAGGGGTGCTGTGCCCCGTGCTCTGTGGGTGAAATGTTTAAGCTGTTAATGTAGGGGTGCTGTGCCCCGTGCTCTGTGGGTGAAATGTGTATGCTGTTAATGTAGGGGTGCTGTGCCCCGTGCTCTGTGGGTGAAATGTGTAAGCTATTAATGTAGGGGTACTGTGCCCCGTGCTCTGTGGGTGAAATGTTTAAGCTGTTAATGTAGGGGTGCTGTGCCCCGTGCTCTGTGGGTGAAATGTGTATGCTGTTAATGTAGGGGTGCTGTGCCCCGTGCTCTGTGGGTGAAATGTGTAACCTGGTAATGTAGGGGTGCTGTGCCCCGTGCTCTGTGGGTGAAATGTGTAGGCTGGTAATGTAGGGGTGCTGTGCCCCGTGCTCTGTGGGTGAAATGTGTATGCTGGTAATGTAGGGGTACTGTGCCCCGTGCTCTGTGGGTGAAATGTTTAAGCTGTTAATGTAGGGGTGCTGTGCCCCGTGCTCTGTGGGTGAAATGTGTATGCTGTTAATGTAGGGGTGCTGTGCCCCGTGCTCTGTGGGTGAAATGTGTAACCTGGTAATGTAGGGGTGCTGTGCCCCGTGCTCTGTGGGTGAAATGTGTATGCTGGTAATGTAGGGGTGCTGTGCCCCGTGCTCTGTGGGTGAAATGTGTAAGCTGGTAATGTAGGGGTGCTGTGCCCCGTGCTCTGTGGGTGAAATGTGTAAGCTGGTAATGTAGGGGTACTGTGCCCCGTGCTCTGTGGGTGAAATGTTTAAGCTGTTAATGTAGGGGTGCTGTGCCCCGTGCTCTGTGGGTGAAATGTGTAAGCTGGTAATGTAGGGGTGCTGTGCCCCGTGCTCTGTGAGTGAAATGTGTAAGCTGGTAATGTAGGGGTGCTGTGCCCCGTGCTCTGTGGGTGAAATGTGTAAGCTGGTAATGTAGGGGTACTGTGCCCCGTGCTCTGTGGGTGAAATGTGTAAGCTGGTAATGTAGGGGTACTGTGCCCCGTGCTCGGTGGGTGTAATGTGTAAGCTGGTAATGTAGGGGTACTGTGCCCCTTGCTCTGTGGGTGAAATGTCTAAGCTGGTAATGTAGGGGTACTGTGCCCCGTGCTCTGTGGGTGTAATGTGTAAGCTGGTAATGTAGGGGTACTGTGCCCCGTGCTCTGTGGGTGTAATGTGTAAGCTGGTAATGTAGGGGTACTGTGCCCCGTGCTCTGTGGGTGAAATGTGTAAGCTGGTAATGTAGGGGTACTGTGCCCCGTGCTCTGTGGGTGTAATGTGTAGGCTGGTAATGTAGGGGTGCTGTGCCCCATGCTCTGTGGGTGTAATGTGTAAGCTGGTAATGTAGGGGTACTGTGCCCCGTGCTCTGTGGGTGAAATGTGTAAGCTGGTAATGTAGGGGTACTGTGCCCCGTGCTCGGTGGGTGTAATGTGTAAGCTGGTAATGTAGGGGTGCTGTGCCCCGTGCTCTGTGGGTGAAATGTGTAAGCTGGTAATGTAGGGGTACTGTGCCCCGTGCTCTGTGGGTGAAATGTGTAAGCTGGTAATGTAGGGGTACTGTGCCCCGTGCTCGGTGGGTGTAATGTGTAAGCTGGTAATGTAGGGGTACTGTGCCCCTTGCTCTGTGGGTGAAATGTCTAAGCTGGTAATGTAGGGGTACTGTGCCCCGTGCTCTGTGGGTGTAATGTGTAAGCTGGTAATGTAGGGGTGCTGTGCCCCGTGCTCTGTGGGTGAAATGTGTAAGCTGGTAATGTAGGGGTACTGTGCCACGTGCTCTGTGGGTGAAATGTGTAAGCTGGTAATGTAGGGATGCTGTGCCCCGTGCTCTGTGGGTGAAATGTGTAAGCTGGTAATGTAGGGGTACTGTGCCCCATGCTCTGTGGGTGTAATGTGTAAGCTGGCAATGTAGGGGTACTGTGCCCCGTGCTCTGTGGGTGAAATGTGTAAGCTGGTAATGTAGGGGTACTGTGCCCCGTGCTCGGTGGGTGAAATGTGTAAGCTGGTAATGTAGGGGTACTGTGCCACGTGCTCTGTGGGTGAAATGTGTAAGCTGTTAATGTAGGGGTGCTGTGCCCCTTGCTCTGTGGGTGTAATGTGTAAGCTGGTAATGTAGGGGTACTGTGCCCCGTGCTCTGTGGGTGTAATGTGTAGGCTGGTAATGTAGGGGTACTGTGCCCCGTGCTCTGTGGGTGTAATGTGTAAGCTGGTAATGTAGGGGTACTGTGCCCCGTGCTCTGTGGGTGTAATGTGTAGGCTGGTAATGTAGGGGTACTGTGCCCCGTGCTCTGTGGGTGAAATGTGTAAGCTGGTAATGTAGGGGTACTGTGCCCCGTGCTCGGTGGGTGAAATGTGTAAGCTGGTAATGTAGGGGTACTGTGCCACGTGCTCTGTGGGTGAAATGTGTAAGCTGTTAATGTAGGGGTACTGTGCCCCGTGCTCTGTGGGTGAAATGTGTGAGCTGGTAATGTAGGGGTGCTGTGCCCCGTGCTCTGTGGGTGAAATGTGTGAGCTGGTAATGTAGGGGTACTGTGCCACGTGCTCTGTGGGTGAAATGTGTAGGCTGGTAATGTAGGGGTACTGTGCCCCGTGCTCTGTGGGTGAAATGTTTAAGCTGTTAATGTAGGGGTACTGTGCCCCGTGTTCTGTGGGTGAAATGTGTAAGCTGGTAATGTAGGGGTACTGTGCCCCGTGTTCTGTGGGTGAAATGTGTATGCTGGTAATGTAGAGGTGCTGTGCCCCGTGCTCTGTGGGTGTAATGTGTAGGCTGGTAATGTAGGGGTACTGTTCCCCGTGCACTGTGGGTGAAATGTGTATGCTGGTAATGTAGGGGTACTGTGCCCCGTGCTCTGTGGGTGAAATGTGTATGCTGGTAATGTAGGGGTGCTGTGCCCCATGCTCTGTGGGTGAAATGTGTAAGCTGTTAATGTAGGGGTACTGTGCCCCGTGCTCTGTGGGTGAAATGTGTAAGCTGGTAATGTAGGGGTACTGTGCCCCGTGCTCTGTGGGTGAAATGTGTAAGCTGGTAATGAAGGGGTACTGTGCCCCGTGCTCTGTGGGTGAAATGTGTATGCTGGTAATGTAGGGGTGCTGTGCCCCATGCTCTGTGGGTGAAATGTGTAAGCTGGTAATGTAGGGGTACTGTGCTCCGTGCTCTGTGGGTGAAATGTGTAAGCTGGTAATGTAGAGGTGCTGTGCCCCGTGCTCTGTGGGTGAAATGTGTAAGCTGGTAATGTAGGGGTGCTGTGCCCCGTGCTCTGTGGGTGAAATGTGTAAGCTGGTAATGAATGCGTACTGTGCCCCGTGCTCTGTGGGTGAAATGTGTAAGCTGGTAATGTAGGGGTACTGTGCCCCGTGCTCTGTGTGTGAAATGTGTAAGCTGGTAATGAAGGGGTACTGTGCCCCGTGCTCTGTGGGTGAAATGTGTAAGCTGGTAATGTAGAGGTGCTGTGCCCCGTGCTCTGTGGGTGAAATGTGTGAGCTGGTAATGTAGGGGTGCTGTGCCCCGTGCTCTGTGGGTGAAATGTGTAAGCTGGTAATGAAGGGGTACTGTGCCCCGTGCTCTGTGGGTGAAATGTGTAAGCTGTTAATGTAGGGGTACTATGCCCCGTGCTCTGTGGGTGAAATGTGTGAGCTGGTAATGTAGGGGTACTGTGCCCCATGCTCTGTGGGTGAAATGTGTAAGCTGGTAATGTAGGGGTACTGTGCCCCGTGCTCTGTGGGTGAAATGTGTAAGCTGGTAATGTAGTGGTGCTGTGCCCCGTGCTCTGTGGGTGTAATGTGTAAGCTGGTAATGTAGGGGTGCTGTGCCCCATGCTCTGTGGGTGAAATGTGAGCTGGTAATGTAGGGGTGCTGTGCCCCGTGCTCTGTGGGTGAAATGTGTGAGCTGGTAATGTAGGGGTACTGTGCCCCGTGCTCTGTGGGTGAAATGTGTAAGCTGGTAATGTAGGGGTGCTGTGCCCCGTGCTCTGTGGGTGTAATGTGTAAGCTGGTAATGTAGGGGTACTGTGCCCCATGCTCTGTGGGTGAAATGTGTAAGCTGGTAATGTAGGGGTACTGTGCCCCGTGCTCTGTGGGTGAAATGTGTAAGCTGGTAATGTAGGGGTGCTGTGCCCCGTGCTCTGTGGGTGTAATGTGTAAGCTGGTAATGTAGGGGTGCTGTGCCCCGTGCTCTGTGGGTGAAATGTGTAAGCTGGTAATGTAGGGGTACTGTGCCCCGTGCTCTGTGGGTGAAATGTGTGAGCTGGTAATGTAGGGGTACTGTGCCCCGTGCTCTGTGGGTGAAATGTGTAAGCTGGTAATGTAGGGGTGCTGTGCTCCGTGCTCTGTGGGTGAAATGTGTAAGCTGGTAATGAAGGGGTGCTGTGGTCCGTGCTCTGTGGGTGAAATGTGTAAGCTGGTAATGTAGAGGTGCTGTGCCCCGTGCTCTGTGGGTGAAATGTGTAAGCTGGTAATGAAGGGGTACTGTGCCCCGTGCTCTGTGGGTGAAATGTGTAAGCTGTTAATGTAGGGGTACTGTGCCCCGTGCTCTGTGGGTGAAATGTGTGAGCTGGTAATGTAGGGGTACTGTGCCCCGTGCTCTGTGGGTGAAATGTGTATGCTGGTAATGTAGGGGTGCTGTGCCCCGTGCTCTGTGGGTGAAATGTGTAAGCTGTTAATGTAGGGGTACTGTGCCCCGTGCTCTGTGGGTGAAATGTGTAAGCTGGTAATGTAGGGGTACTGTGCCCCGTGCTCTGTGGGTGAAATGTGTAAGCTGGTAATGAAGGGGTACTGTGCTCCGTGCTCTGTGGGTGAAATGTGTAAGCTGGTAATGTAGAGGTGCTGTGCCCCGTGCTCTGTGGGTGAAATGTGTAAGCTGGTAATGTAGGGGTACTGTGCCCCGTGCTCGGTGGGTGAAATGTGTAAGCTGGTAATGTAGGGGTACTGTGCCACGTGCTCTGTGGGTGAAATGTGTAAGCTGTTAATGTAGGGGTGCTGTGCCCCGTGCTCTGTGGGTGAAATGTGTAGACTGGTAATGTAGGGGTACTGTGCCCCGTGCTCTGTGGGTGAAATGTTTAAGCTGGTAATGTAGGGGTACTGTGCCCCGTGCTCTGTGGGTGAAATGTTTAAGCTGTTAATGTAGGGGTGCTGTGCCCCGTGCTCTGTGGGTGTAATGTGTAGGCTGGTAATGTAGGGGTACTGTGCCCCGTGCACTGTGGGTGAAATGTGTATGCTGGTAATGTAGGGGTGCTGTGCCCCGTGCTCTGTGGGTGAAATGTGTAAGCTGGTAATGTAGAGGTACTGTGCCACGTGCTCTGTGGGTGAAATGTGTAAGCTGGTAATGTAGGGGTGCTGTGCCACGTGCTCTGTGGGTGTAATGTGTTGGCTGGTAATGTATGGGTACTGTGCCCCGTGCTCTGTGGGTGAAATGTGTAAGCTGGTAATGTAGGGGTGCTGTGCCACGTGCTCTGTGGGTGAAATGTGTATGCTGGTAATGTAGGGGTGCTGTGCCCCGTGCTCTGTGGGTGAAATGTTTAAGCTGGTAATGTAGGGGTGCTGTGCCCCGTGCTCTGTGGGTGAAATGTGTAGGCTGGTAATGTACGGGTACTGTGCCCCGTGCTCTGTGGGTGAAATGTGTAAGCTGGTAATGTAGGGGTACTGTGCCACGTGCTCTGTGGGTGAAATGTGTATGCTGGTAATGTAGGGGTGCTGTGCCCCGTGCTCTGTGGGTGAAATGTGTAAGCTGGTAATGTAGGGGTACTGTGCCACGTGCTCTGTGGGTGAAATGTGTATGCTGGTAATGTAGGGGTGCTGTGCCCCGTGCTCTGTGGGTGAAATGTTTAAGCTGTTAATGTAGGGGTGCTGTGCCCCGTGCTCTGTGGGTGAAATGTGTATGCTGTTAATGTAGGGGTGCTGTGCCCCGTGCTCTGTGGGTGAAATGTGTAAGCTATTAATGTAGGGGTGCTGTGCCCCGTGCTCTGTGGGTGAAATGTTTAAGCTGTTAATGTAGGGGTGCTGTGCCCCGTGCTCTGTGGGTGAAATGTGTAAGCTGTTAATGTAGGGGTGCTGTGCCCCGTGCTCTGTGGGTGAAATGTGTAAGCTATTAATGTAGGGGTACTGTGCCCCGTGCTCTGTGGGTGTAATGTGTAAGCTGTTAATGTAGGGGTGCTGTGCCCCGTGCTCTGTGGGTGAAATGTGTAAGCTATTAATGTAGGGGTACTGTGCCCCGTGCTCTGTGGGTGAAATGTTTAAGCTGTTAATGTAGGGGTGCTGTGCCCCGTGCTCTGTGGGTGAAATGTGTATGCTGTTAATGTAGGGGTGCTGTGCCCCGTGCTCTGTGGGTGAAATGTGTAACCTGGTAATGTACGGGTGCTGTGCCCCGTGCTCTGTGGGTGAAATGTGTAGGCTGGTAATGTAGGGGTGCTGTGCCCCGTGCTCTGTGGGTGAAATGTGTATGCTGGTAATGTAGGGGTACTGTGCCCCGTGCTCTGTGGGTGAAATGTTTAAGCTGTTAATGTAGGGGTGCTGTGCCCCGTGCTCTGTGGGTGAAATGTGTATGCTGTTAATGTAGGGGTGCTGTGCCCCGTGCTCTGTGGGTGAAATGTGTAACCTGGTAATGTAGGGGTGCTGTGCCCCGTGCTCTGTGGGTGAAATGTGTATGCTGGTAATGTAGGGGTGCTGTGCCCCGTGCTCTGTGGGTGAAATGTGTAAGCTGGTAATGTAGGGGTGCTGTGCCCCGTGCTCTGTGGGTGAAATGTGTTAGCTGGTAATGTAGGGGTACTGTGCCCCGTGTTCTGTGGGTGAAATGTTTAAGCTGTTAATGTAGGGGTGCTGTGCCCCGTGCTCTGTGGGTGAAATGTGTAAGCTGGTAATGTAGGGGTGCTGTGCCCCGTGCTCTGTGAGTGAAATGTGTAAGCTGGTAATGTAGGGGTGCTGTGCCCCGTGCTCTGTGGGTGAAATGTGTAAGCTGGTAATGTAGGGGTACTGTGCCCCGTGCTCTGTGGGTGAAATGTGTAAGCTGGTAATGTAGGGGTACTGTGCCCCGTGCTCGGTGGGTGTAATGTGTAAGCTGGTAATGTAGGGGTACTGTGCCCCTTGCTCTGTGGGTGAAATGTCTAAGCTGGTAATGTAGGGGTACTGTGCCCCGTGCTCTGTGGGTGTAATGTGTAAGCTGGTAATGTAGGGGTGCTGTGCCCCGTGCTCTGTGGGTGAAATGTGTAAGCTGGTAATGTAGGGGTACTGTGCCCCATGCTCTGTGGGTGTAATGTGTAAGCTGGCAATGTAGGGGTACTGTGCCCCGTGCTCTGTGGGTGAAATGTGTAAGCTGGTAATGTAGGGGTACTGTGCCCCGTGCTCGGTGGGTGAAATGTGTAAGCTGGTAATGTAGGGGTACTGTGCCACGTGCTCTGTGGGTGTAATGTGTAAGCTGGTAATGTAGGGGTACTGTGCCCCGTGCTCTGTGGGTGAAATGTGTAAGCTGGTAATGTAGGGGTACTGTGCCCCGTGCTCTGTGGGTGTAATGTGTAAGCTGGTAATGTAGGGGTACTGTGCCCCGTGCTCTGTGGGTGTAATGTGTAAGCTGGTAATGTAGGGGTACTGTGCCCCGTGCTCTGTGGGTGAAATGTGTAAGCTGGTAATGTAGGGGTACTGTGCCCCGTGCTCTGTGGGTGTAATGTGTAGGCTGGTAATGTAGGGGTGCTGTGCCCCATGCTCTGTGGGTGTAATGTGTAAGCTGGTAATGTAGGGGTACTGTGCCCCGTGCTCTGTGGGTGAAATGTGTAAGCTGGTAATGTAGGGGTACTGTGCCCCGTGCTCGGTGGGTGTAATGTGTAAGCTGGTAATGTAGGGGTACTGTGCTCCGTGCTCGGTGGGTGTAATGTGTAAGCTGGTAATGTAGGGGTACTGTGCCCCGTGCTCTGTGGGTGAAATGTGTAAGCTGGTAATGTAGGGGTACTGTGCCCCGTGCTCTGTGGGTGTAATGTGTAGGCTGGTAATGTAGGGGTGCTGTGCCCCATGCTCTGTGGGTGTAATGTGTAAGCTGGTAATGTAGGGGTACTGTGCCCCGTGCTCTGTGGGTGAAATGTGTAAGCTGGTAATGTAGGGGTACTGTGCCCCGTGCTCGGTGGGTGTAATGTGTAAGCTGGTAATGTAGGGGTACTGTGCCCCGTGCTCGGTGGGTGTAATGTGTAAGCTGGTAATGTAGGGGTACTGTGCCCCGTGCTCGGTGGGTGAAATGTGTAAGCTGGTAATGTAGGGGTACTGTGCCCATTGCTCTGTGGGTGAAATGTCTAAGCTGGTAATGTAGGGGTACTGTGCCCCGTGCTCTGTGGGTGTAATGTGTAAGCTGGTAATGTAGGGGTGCTGTGCCCCGTGCTCTGTGGGTGAAATGTGTAAGCTGGTAATGTAGGGGTACTGTGCCCCATGCTCTGTGGGTGTAATGTGTAAGCTGGCAATGTAGGGGTACTGTGCCCCGTGCTCTGTGGGTGAAATGTGTAAGCTGGTAATGTAGGGGTACTGTGCCCCGTGCTCGGTGGGTGAAATGTGTAAGCTGGTAATGTAGGGGTACTGTGCCACGTGCTCTGTGGGTGAAATGTGTAAGCTGTTAATGTAGGGGTGCTGTGCCCCGTGCTCTGTGGGTGTAATGTGTAAGCTGGTAATGTAGGGGTACTGTGCCCCGTGCTCTGTGGGTGTAATGTGTAGGCTGGTAATGTAGGGGTACTGTGCCCCGTGCTCTGTGGGTGTAATGTGTAAGCTGGTAATGTAGGGGTACTGTGCCCCGTGCTCTGTGGGTGTAATGTGTAGGCTGGTAATGTAGGGGTACTGTGCCCCGTGCTCTGTGGGTGAAATGTGTAAGCTGTTAATGTAGGGGTACTGTGCCCCGTGCTCTGTGGGTGAAATGTGTGAGCTGGTAATGTAGGGGTACTGTGCCCCGTGCTCTGTGGGTGAAATGTGTATGCTGGTAATGTAGGGGTGCTGTGCCCCGTGCTCTGTGGGTGAAATGTGTAAGCTGTTAATGTAGGGGTACTGTGCCCCGTGCTCTGTGGGTGAAATGTGTAAGCTGGTAATGTAGGGGTACTGTGCCCCGTGCTCTGTGGGTGAAATGTGTAAGCTGGTAATGAAGGGGTACTGTGCTCCGTGCTCTGTGGGTGAAATGTGTAAGCTGGTAATGTAGAGGTGCTGTGCCCCGTGCTCTGTGGGTGAAATGTGTAAGCTGGTAATGTAGGGGTACTGTGCCCCGTGCTCGGTGGGTGAAATGTGTAAGCTGGTAATGTAGGGGTACTGTGCCACGTGCTCTGTGGGTGAAATGTGTAAGCTGTTAATGTAGGGGTGCTGTGCCCCGTGCTCTGTGGGTGAAATGTGTAGACTGGTAATGTAGGGGTACTGTGCCCCGTGCTCTGTGGGTGAAATGTTTAAGCTGGTAATGTAGGGGTACTGTGCCCCGTGCTCTGTGGGTGAAATGTTTAAGCTGTTAATGTAGGGGTGCTGTGCCCCGTGCTCTGTGGGTGTAATGTGTAGGCTGGTAATGTAGGGGTACTGTGCCCCGTGCACTGTGGGTGAAATGTGTATGCTGGTAATGTAGGGGTGCTGTGCCCCGTGCTCTGTGGGTGAAATGTGTAAGCTGGTAATGTAGAGGTACTGTGCCACGTGCTCTGTGGGTGAAATGTGTAAGCTGGTAATGTAGGGGTGCTGTGCCACGTGCTCTGTGGGTGTAATGTGTTGGCTGGTAATGTATGGGTACTGTGCCCCGTGCTCTGTGGGTGAAATGTGTAAGCTGGTAATGTAGGGGTGCTGTGCCACGTGCTCTGTGGGTGAAATGTGTATGCTGGTAATGTAGGGGTGCTGTGCCCCGTGCTCTGTGGGTGAAATGTTTAAGCTGGTAATGTAGGGGTGCTGTGCCCCGTGCTCTGTGGGTGAAATGTGTAGGCTGGTAATGTACGGGTACTGTGCCCCGTGCTCTGTGGGTGAAATGTGTAAGCTGGTAATGTAGGGGTACTGTGCCACGTGCTCTGTGGGTGAAATGTGTATGCTGGTAATGTAGGGGTGCTGTGCCCCGTGCTCTGTGGGTGAAATGTGTAAGCTGGTAATGTAGGGGTACTGTGCCACGTGCTCTGTGGGTGAAATGTGTATGCTGGTAATGTAGGGGTGCTGTGCCCCGTGCTCTGTGGGTGAAATGTTTAAGCTGTTAATGTAGGGGTGCTGTGCCCCGTGCTCTGTGGGTGAAATGTGTATGCTGTTAATGTAGGGGTGCTGTGCCCCGTGCTCTGTGGGTGAAATGTGTAAGCTATTAATGTAGGGGTGCTGTGCCCCGTGCTCTGTGGGTGAAATGTTTAAGCTGTTAATGTAGGGGTGCTGTGCCCCGTGCTCTGTGGGTGAAATGTGTAAGCTGTTAATGTAGGGGTGCTGTGCCCCGTGCTCTGTGGGTGAAATGTGTAAGCTATTAATGTAGGGGTACTGTGCCCCGTGCTCTGTGGGTGTAATGTGTAAGCTGTTAATGTAGGGGTGCTGTGCCCCGTGCTCTGTGGGTGAAATGTGTAAGCTATTAATGTAGGGGTACTGTGCCCCGTGCTCTGTGGGTGAAATGTTTAAGCTGTTAATGTAGGGGTGCTGTGCCCCGTGCTCTGTGGGTGAAATGTGTATGCTGTTAATGTAGGGGTGCTGTGCCCCGTGCTCTGTGGGTGAAATGTGTAACCTGGTAATGTACGGGTGCTGTGCCCCGTGCTCTGTGGGTGAAATGTGTAGGCTGGTAATGTAGGGGTGCTGTGCCCCGTGCTCTGTGGGTGAAATGTGTATGCTGGTAATGTAGGGGTACTGTGCCCCGTGCTCTGTGGGTGAAATGTTTAAGCTGTTAATGTAGGGGTGCTGTGCCCCGTGCTCTGTGGGTGAAATGTGTATGCTGTTAATGTAGGGGTGCTGTGCCCCGTGCTCTGTGGGTGAAATGTGTAACCTGGTAATGTAGGGGTGCTGTGCCCCGTGCTCTGTGGGTGAAATGTGTATGCTGGTAATGTAGGGGTGCTGTGCCCCGTGCTCTGTGGGTGAAATGTGTAAGCTGGTAATGTAGGGGTGCTGTGCCCCGTGCTCTGTGGGTGAAATGTGTTAGCTGGTAATGTAGGGGTACTGTGCCCCGTGTTCTGTGGGTGAAATGTTTAAGCTGTTAATGTAGGGGTGCTGTGCCCCGTGCTCTGTGGGTGAAATGTGTAAGCTGGTAATGTAGGGGTGCTGTGCCCCGTGCTCTGTGAGTGAAATGTGTAAGCTGGTAATGTAGGGGTGCTGTGCCCCGTGCTCTGTGGGTGAAATGTGTAAGCTGGTAATGTAGGGGTACTGTGCCCCGTGCTCTGTGGGTGAAATGTGTAAGCTGGTAATGTAGGGGTACTGTGCCCCGTGCTCGGTGGGTGTAATGTGTAAGCTGGTAATGTAGGGGTACTGTGCCCCTTGCTCTGTGGGTGAAATGTCTAAGCTGGTAATGTAGGGGTACTGTGCCCCGTGCTCTGTGGGTGTAATGTGTAAGCTGGTAATGTAGGGGTGCTGTGCCCCGTGCTCTGTGGGTGAAATGTGTAAGCTGGTAATGTAGGGGTACTGTGCCCCATGCTCTGTGGGTGTAATGTGTAAGCTGGCAATGTAGGGGTACTGTGCCCCGTGCTCTGTGGGTGAAATGTGTAAGCTGGTAATGTAGGGGTACTGTGCCCCGTGCTCGGTGGGTGAAATGTGTAAGCTGGTAATGTAGGGGTACTGTGCCACGTGCTCTGTGGGTGTAATGTGTAAGCTGGTAATGTAGGGGTACTGTGCCCCGTGCTCTGTGGGTGAAATGTGTAAGCTGGTAATGTAGGGGTACTGTGCCCCGTGCTCTGTGGGTGTAATGTGTAAGCTGGTAATGTAGGGGTACTGTGCCCCGTGCTCTGTGGGTGTAATGTGTAAGCTGGTAATGTAGGGGTACTGTGCCCCGTGCTCTGTGGGTGAAATGTGTAAGCTGGTAATGTAGGGGTACTGTGCCCCGTGCTCTGTGGGTGTAATGTGTAGGCTGGTAATGTAGGGGTGCTGTGCCCCATGCTCTGTGGGTGTAATGTGTAAGCTGGTAATGTAGGGGTACTGTGCCCCGTGCTCTGTGGGTGAAATGTGTAAGCTGGTAATGTAGGGGTACTGTGCCCCGTGCTCGGTGGGTGTAATGTGTAAGCTGGTAATGTAGGGGTACTGTGCTCCGTGCTCGGTGGGTGTAATGTGTAAGCTGGTAATGTAGGGGTACTGTGCCCCGTGCTCTGTGGGTGAAATGTGTAAGCTGGTAATGTAGGGGTACTGTGCCCCGTGCTCTGTGGGTGTAATGTGTAGGCTGGTAATGTAGGGGTGCTGTGCCCCATGCTCTGTGGGTGTAATGTGTAAGCTGGTAATGTAGGGGTACTGTGCCCCGTGCTCTGTGGGTGAAATGTGTAAGCTGGTAATGTAGGGGTACTGTGCCCCGTGCTCGGTGGGTGTAATGTGTAAGCTGGTAATGTAGGGGTACTGTGCCCCGTGCTCGGTGGGTGTAATGTGTAAGCTGGTAATGTAGGGGTACTGTGCCCCGTGCTCGGTGGGTGAAATGTGTAAGCTGGTAATGTAGGGGTACTGTGCCCATTGCTCTGTGGGTGAAATGTCTAAGCTGGTAATGTAGGGGTACTGTGCCCCGTGCTCTGTGGGTGTAATGTGTAAGCTGGTAATGTAGGGGTGCTGTGCCCCGTGCTCTGTGGGTGAAATGTGTAAGCTGGTAATGTAGGGGTACTGTGCCCCATGCTCTGTGGGTGTAATGTGTAAGCTGGCAATGTAGGGGTACTGTGCCCCGTGCTCTGTGGGTGAAATGTGTAAGCTGGTAATGTAGGGGTACTGTGCCCCGTGCTCGGTGGGTGAAATGTGTAAGCTGGTAATGTAGGGGTACTGTGCCACGTGCTCTGTGGGTGAAATGTGTAAGCTGTTAATGTAGGGGTGCTGTGCCCCGTGCTCTGTGGGTGTAATGTGTAAGCTGGTAATGTAGGGGTACTGTGCCCCGTGCTCTGTGGGTGTAATGTGTAGGCTGGTAATGTAGGGGTACTGTGCCCCGTGCTCTGTGGGTGTAATGTGTAAGCTGGTAATGTAGGGGTACTGTGCCCCGTGCTCTGTGGGTGTAATGTGTAGGCTGGTAATGTAGGGGTACTGTGCCCCGTGCTCTGTGGGTGAAATGTGTAAGCTGGTAATGTAGGGGTACTGTGCCCCGTGCTCGGTGGGTGAAATGTGTAAGCTGGTAATGTAGGGGTACTGTGCCACGTGTTCTGTGGGTGAAATGTGTAAGCTGTTAATGTAGGGGTACTGTGCCCCGTGCTCTGTGGGTGAAATGTGTGAGCTGGTAATGTAGGGGTGCTGTGCCCCGTGCTCTGTGGGTGAAATGTGTGAGCTGGTAATGTAGGGGTGCTGTGCCACGTGCTCTGTGGGTGAAATGTGTAGGCTGGTAATGTAGGGGTACTGTGCCCCGTGCTCTGTGGGTGAAATGTTTAAGCTGTTAATGTAGGGGTGCTGTGCCCCGTGCTCTGTGGGTGTAATGTGTAGGCTGGTAATGTAGGGGTACTGTTCCCCGTGCACTGTGGGTGAAATGTGTATGCTGGTAATGTAGCGGTGCTGTGCCCCGTGCTCTGTGGGTGATATGTGTAAGCTGGTAATGTAGAGGTACTTTTCCACGTGCTCTGTGGGTGAAATGTGTAAGCTGGTAATGTAGGGGTGCTGTGCCCCATGCTCTGTGGGTGAAATGTGTAAGCTGGTAATGAAGGGGTACTGTGCCCCGTGCTCTGTGGGTGAAATGTGTAAGCTGTTAATGTAGGGGTACTGTGCCCCGTGCTCTGTGGGTGAAATGTGTAAGCTGGTAATGTAGGGGTACTGTGCCCCGTGCTCTGTGGGTGAAATGTGTGAGCTGGTAATGTAGGGGTACTGTGCCCCGTGCTCTGTGGGTGAAATGTGTATGCTGGTAATGTAGGGGTGCTGTGCCCCATGCTCTGTGGGTGAAATGTGTAAGCTGTTAATGTAGGGGTACTGTGCCCCGTGCTCTGTGGGTGAAATGTGTAAGCTGGTAATGTAGGGGTACTGTGCCCCGTGCTCTGTGGGTGAAATGTGTAAGCTGGTAATGAAGGGGTACTGTGCCCCGTGCTCTGTGGGTGAAATGTGTATGCTGGTAATGTAGGGGTGCTGTGCCCCATGCTCTGTGGGTGAAATGTGTAAGCTGGTAATGTAGGGGTACTGTGCTCCGTGCTCTGTGGGTGAAATGTGTAAGCTGGTAATGTAGAGGTGCTGTGCCCCGTGCTCTGTGGGTGAAATGTGTAAGCTGGTAATGTAGGGGTGCTGTGCCCCGTGCTCTGTGGGTGAAATGTGTAAGCTGGTAATGAATGCGTACTGTGCCCCGTGCTCTGTGGGTGAAATGTGTAAGCTGGTAATGTAGGGGTACTGTGCCCCGTGCTCTGTGTGTGAAATGTGTAAGCTGGTAATGAAGGGGTACTGTGCCCCGTGCTCTGTGGGTGAAATGTGTAAGCTGGTAATGTAGGGGTACTGGGCTCCGTGCTCTGTGGGTGAAATGTGTAAGCTGGTAATGTAGAGGTGCTGTGCCCCGTGCTCTGTGGGTGAAATGTGTGAGCTGGTAATGTAGGGGTGCTGTGCCCCGTGCTCTGTGGGTGAAATGTGTAAGCTGGTAAAGAAGGGGTACTGTGCCCCGTGCTCTGTGGGTGAAATGTGTAAGCTGTTAATGTAGGGGTACTATGCCCCGTGCTCTGTGGGTGAAATGTGTGAGCTGGTAATGTAGGGGTACTGTGCCCCATGCTCTGTGGGTGAAATGTGTAAGCTGGTAATGTAGGGGTACTGTGCCCCGTGCTCTGTGGGTGAAATGTGTAAGCTGGTAATGTAGGGGTGCTGTGCCCCGTGCTCTGTGGGTGTAATGTGTAAGCTGGTAATGTAGGGGTGCTGTGCCCCGTGCTCTGTGGGTGAAATGTGAGCTGGTAATGTAGGGGTGCTGTGCCCCGTGCTCTGTGGGTGAAATGTGTGAGCTGGTAATGTAGGGGTACTGTGCCCCGTGCTCTGTGGGTGAAATGTGTAAGCTGGTAATGTAGGGGTGCTGTGCCCCGTGCTCTGTGGGTGTAATGTGTAAGCTGGTAATGTAGGGGTACTGTGCCCCATGCTCTGTGGGTGAAATGTGTAAGCTGGTAATGTAGGGGTACTGTGCCCCGTGCTCTGTGGGTGAAATGTGTAAGCTGGTAATGTAGGGGTGCTGTGCCCCGTGCTCTGTGGGTGTAATGTGTAAGCTGGTAATGTAGGGGTGCTGTGCCCCGTGCTCTGTGGGTGAAATGTGTAAGCTGGTAATGTAGGGGTACTGTGCCCCGTGCTCTGTGGGTGAAATGTGTGAGCTGGTAATGTAGGGGTACTGTGCCCCGTGCTCTGTGGGTGAAATGTGTAAGCTGGTAATGTAGGGGTGCTGTGCTCCGTGCTCTGTGGGTGAAATGTGTAAGCTGGTAATGAAGGGGTGCTGTGGTCCGTGCTCTGTGGGTGAAATGTGTAAGCTGGTAATGTAGAGGTGCTGTGCCCCGTGCTCTGTGGGTGAAATGTGTAAGCTGGTAATGAAGGGGTACTGTGCCCCGTGCTCTGTGGGTGAAATGTGTAAGCTGTTAATGTAGGGGTACTGTGCCCCGTGCTCTGTGGGTGAAATGTGTGAGCTGGTAATGTAGGGGTACTGTGCCCCGTGCTCTGTGGGTGAAATGTGTATGCTGGTAATGTAGGGGTGCTGTGCCCCGTGCTCTGTGGGTGAAATGTGTAAGCTGTTAATGTAGGGGTACTGTGCCCCGTGCTCTGTGGGTGAAATGTGTAAGCTGGTAATGTAGGGGTACTGTGCCCCGTGCTCTGTGGGTGAAATGTGTAAGCTGGTAATGAAGGGGTACTGTGCTCCGTGCTCTGTGGGTGAAATGTGTAAGCTGGTAATGTAGAGGTGCTGTGCCCCGTGCTCTGTGGGTGAAATGTGTAAGCTGGTAATGTAGGGGTACTGTGCCCCGTGCTCGGTGGGTGAAATGTGTAAGCTGGTAATGTAGGGGTACTGTGCCACGTGCTCTGTGGGTGAAATGTGTAAGCTGTTAATGTAGGGGTGCTGTGCCCCGTGCTCTGTGGGTGAAATGTTTAAGCTGGTAATGTAGGGGTACTGTGCCCCGTGCTCTGTGGGTGAAATGTTTAAGCTGTTAATGTAGGGGTGCTGTGCCCCGTGCTCTGTGGGTGTAATGTGTAGGCTGGTAATGTAGGGGTACTGTGCCCCGTGCACTGTGGGTGAAATGTGTATGCTGGTAATGTAGGGGTGCTGTGCCCCGTGCTCTGTGGGTGAAATGTGTAAGCTGGTAATGTAGAGGTACTGTGCCACGTGCTCTGTGGGTGAAATGTGTAAGCTGGTAATGTAGGGGTGCTGTGCCACGTGCTCTGTGGGTGTAATGTGTTGGCTGGTAATGTAGGGGTGCTGTTCTCCGTGCTCTGTGGGTGAAATGTGTAAGCTGGTAATGTAGGGGTACTGTGCCCCGTGCTCTGTGGGTGTAATGTGTTGGCTGGTAATGTAGGGGTGCTGTGCTCCGTGCTCTGTGGTTGAAATGTGTAGGCTGGTAATGTAGGGGTACTGTGCCCCGTGCTCTGTGGGTGTAATGTGTTGGCTGGTAATGTAGGGGTGCTGTGCTCCGTGCTCTGTGGGTGAAATGTGTAAGCTGGTAATGTAGGGGTACTGTGCCCCGTGCTCTGTGGGTGAAATGTGTAAGCTGGTAATGTAGAGGTACTGTGCCCCGTGCTCTGTGGGTGAAATGTGTAAGCTGGTAATGTAGGGGTGCTGTGCCCCGTGCTCTGTGGGTGAAATGTGTAAGCTGGTAATGTAGGGGTACTGTGCCCCGTGCTCTGTGGGTGAAATGTGTAAGCTGGTAATGTAGGGGTGCTGTGCTCCGTGCTCTGTGGGTGAAATGTGTAAGCTGGTAATGAAGGGGTGCTGTGCCCCGTGCTCTGTGGGTGAAACGTGTAAGCTGGTAATGAAGGGGTACTGTGCTCCGTGCTCTGTGGGTGAAATGTGTAAGCTGTTAATGTAGGGGTACTGTGCCCCGTGCTCTGTGGGTGAAATGTGTGAGCTGGTAATGTAGGGGTACTGTGCCCCGTGCTCTGTGGGTGAAATGTGTAAGCTGGTAATGAAGGGGTACTGTGCCCCGTGCTCTGTGGGTGTAATGTGTAAGCTGGTAATGTAGGGGTACTGTGCCCCGTGCTCTGTGGGTGAAATGTGTTAGCTGTTAATGTAGGGGTACTGTGCCCAGTGCTCTGTGGGTGAAATGTGTGAGCTGGTAATGTAGGGGTACTGTGCCCCGTGCTCTGTGGGTGAAATGTGTATGCTGGTAATGTAGGGGTGCTGTGCCCCGTGCTCTGTGGGTGAAATGTGTATGCTGGTAATGTAGGGGTGCTGTGCCCCGTGTTCTGTGGGTGTAATGTGTAAGCTGGTAATGTAGGGGTACTGTGCCCCGTGCTCTGTGGGTGAAATGTGTAAGCTGGTAATGTAGGGGTACTGTGCCCCGTGCTCTGTGGGTGAAATGTGTAAGCTGGTAATGAAGGGGTACTGTGCTCCGTGCTCTGTGGGTGAAATGTGTAAGCTGGTAATGTAGAGGTGCTGTGCCCCGTGCTCTGTGGGTGAAATGTGTAAGCTGGTTATGAAGGCGTACTGTGCCCCGTGCTCTGTGGGTGAAATGTGTAAGCTGGTAATGTAGGGGTACTGTGCCCCGTGCTCTGTGGGTGAAATGTGTAAGCTGGTAATGAAGGCGTACTGTGCCCCGTGCTCTGTGGGTGAAATGTGTAAGCTGTTAATGTAGGGGTACTGTGCCCCGTGCTCTGTGGGTGAAATGTGTGAGCTGGTAATGTAGGGGTGCTGTGCTCCGTGCTCTGTGGGTGAAATGTGTAAGCTGGTAATGTAGGGGTACTGTGCCCCGTGCTCTGTGGGTGTAATGTGTAAGCTGTTAATGTAGGGGTACTGTGCCCCGTGCTCTGTGGGTTAAATGTGTAAGCTGGTAATGTAGGGGTACTGTGCCCCGTGCTCTGTGGGTGTAATGTGTAAGCTGGTAATGTAGGGGTACTGTGCTCCGTGCTCTGTGGGTGAAATGTGTAAGCTGGTAATGTAGGGGTACTGTGCCCCGTGCTCTGTGGGTGTAATGTGTAAGCTGGTAATGTAGAGGTGCTGTGCCCCGTGCTCTGTGGGTGAAATGTGTAAGCTGTTAATGTAGGGGTACTGTGCCCCGTGCTCTGTGGGTGAAATGTGTGAGCTGGTAATGTAGGGGTACTGTGCTCCGTTCTCTGTGGGTGAAATGTGTAAGCTGGTAATGTAGGGGTACTGTGCCCCGTGCTCTGTGGGTGAAATGTGTAAGCTGGTAATGTAGGGGTACTGTGCCCCGTGCTCTGTGGGTGTAATGTGTGAGCTGGTAATGTAGGGGTACTGTGCCCCGTGCTCTGTGGGTGAAATGTGTAAGCTGGTAATGAAGGCGTACTGTGCCCCGTGCTCTGTGGGTGAAATGTGTAAGCTGTTAATGTAGGGGTACTGTGCCCCGTGCTTTGTGGGTGAAATGTGTAAGCTGGTAATGTAGGGGTACTGTGCCCTGTGCTCTGTGGGTGAAATGTGTAAGCTGGTAATGTAGGGGTACTGTGCCCCGTGCTCTGTGGGTGTAATGTGTAAGCTGGTAATGTAGGGGTACTGTGCCCCGTGCTCAGTGGGTGAAATGTGTAAGCTGGTAATGTAGGGGTACTGTGCCCCGTGCTCTGTGGGTGTAATGTGTGAGCTGGTAATGAAGGGGTACTGTGCCCCGTGCTCTGTGGGTGAAATGTGTAAGCTGGTAATGAAGGCGTACTGTGCCCCGTGCTCTGTGGGTGAAATGTGTAAGCTGTTAATGTAGGGGTACTGTGCCCCGTGCTCTGTGGGTGTAATGTGTAAGCTGGTAATGTAGGGGTGCTGTGCCCCGTGCTCTGTGGGTGAAATGTGTAAGCTGTTAATGTAGGGGTACTGTACCCCGTGCTCTGTGGGTGTAATGTGTGAGCTGGTAATGTAGGGGTACTGTGCCCTGTGCTCTGTGGGTGAAATGTGTGAGCTGGTAATGTAGGGGTGCTGTGCCCCGTGCTCTGTGGGTGAAATGTGTAAGCTGGTAATGAAGGGGTACTGTGCCCCGTGCTTTGTGGGTGAAATGTGTAAGCTGTTAATGTAGGGGTACTGTGCCCTGTGCTCTGTGGGTGAAATGTGTGAGCTGGTAATGTAGGGGTGCTGTGCCCCGTGCTCTGTGGGTGTAATGTGTAAGCTGTTAATGTAGGGGTACTGTGCCCTGTGCTCTGTGGGTGAAATGTGTGAGCTGGTAATGTAGGGGTACTGTGCCCCGTGTTCTGTGGGTGTAATGTGTGAGCTGGTAATGTAGGGGTACTGTGCCCTGTGCTCTGTGGGTGAAATGTGTGAGCTGGTAATGTAGGGGTGCTGTGCCCCGTGCTCTGTGGGTGAAATGTGTAAGCTGGTAATGAAGGGGTACTGTGCCCCGTGCTCTGTGGGTGAAATGTGTAAGCTGGTAATGTAGGGGTACTGTGCCCCGTGCTCTGTGGGTGTAATGTGTAAGCTGGTAATGTAGGGGTACTGTGCCCCGTGCTTTGTGGGTGAAATGTGTAAGCTGTTAATGTAGGGGTACTGTGCCCTGTGCTCTGTGGGTGAAATGTGTGAGCTGGTAATGTAGGGGTACTGTGCCCCGTGCTCTGTGGGTGTAATGTGTAGGCTGGTAATGTAGGGGTGCTGTGCCCCGTGCTCTGTGGGTGTAATGTGTATGCTGGTAATGTAGGGGTACTGTGCCCCGTGCTCTGTGGGTGTAATGTGTGAGCTGGTAATGTAGGGGTGCTGTGCCCCGTGCTCTGTGGGTGAAATGTGTAAGCTGGTAATGTAGGGGTGCTGTGCCCCGTGCTCTGTGGGTGAAATGTGTAAGCTGGTAATGTAGGGGTGCTGTGCCCCGTGCTCTGTGGGTGAAATGTGTAAGCTGGTAATGTAGGGGTACTGTGCCCCGTGCTCTGTGGGTGAAATGTGTAAGCTGGTAATGTAGGGGTGCTGTGCCCCGTGCTCTGTGGGTGAAATGTGTAAGCTGCTAATGTAGGGGTGCTGTGCTCCGTGCTCTGTGGGTGAAATGTGTAAGCTGGTAATGTAGGGGTGCTGTGCCCCGTGCTCTGTGGGTGAAATGTGTAAGCTGGTAATGTAGGGGTGCTGTGCCCCGTGCTCTGTGGGTGAAATGTGTAAGCTGCTAATGTAGGGGTACTGTGCCCCGTGCTCTGTGGGTGAAATGTGTAAGCTGGTAATGTAGGGGTGCTGTGCTCCGTGCTCTGTGGGTGAAATGTGTAAGCTGGTAATGTAGGGGTCCTGTGCCCCGTGCTCTGTGGGTGAAATGTGTAAGCTGGTAATGTAGGGGTGCTGTGCCCCGTGCTCTGTGGGTGAAATGTGTAAGCTGCTAATGTAGGGGTGCTGTGCCCCGTGCTCTGTGGGTGAAATGTGTAGGCTGGTAATGTAGGGGTGCTGTGCCCCATGCTCTGTGGGTGCAGAATTAATATGTTTATGTTAATCATTCACTTCCTAATTTACCATGGTTGGTCTGGTGACAGAACCTCTTTCAGTCATTTTCCTCTCCACATGTGTTTGCAGGGCAGTTCTCCTGCTCTTACCCCCATTTTTCTTCCTTTTTCAGCCCCCTAGCCCTGACTATGACTATTTTACAGCCCTGAAGTTGAGGTCTCCATTAACTTATATAGGGTCCAGTCAAGCCGGACCCGGGAAAACCCAAACATCCAGGGGTTCGCTCATCACCAGTCCTGTCTGTTCCATCACTGCACAACCTCTCCTTCCTGTAGAACATCAGTGGAGATCAATCACTAGTGAGGAGGATCACTAAAGACCGGAGATCAATGTCACAGCTGTGGAGAGGGTCTCAATCATCAGGGGTCTCACCGCTTCGCTCAGCAGGTATTCTCTGTTGTGGATGATACCCCAGGTGGCAATGCCGATCAGGACAATCTCTGAGTCTTGCTGGTCTCCACTGAAGTCCCTTATGGCCTCTCCCACATGCTTCATGACTCCAGCATGAGATCCTCCTGTGATGATCCACGCACCTAAGTGGGAAAACACATATAGACGTCTGCCAAGGAACATGAGGACAATCTGGACAGAGCCCAACTTATCGAAGCATGAAGAACCTGTGAGCTAATGTCGTCCCTGTGGATTTAACTGGAGCCTAAGTTACCAAATCATGTAGAACCAGTAAGCCAATGTCTTCCCTGCGTATATACCTTGAGCCCAAATTATCAAACCATGAAGAACCACCTGAGCCAATGTCATCCCTGCGTATATACCTGGAGCCCAAGTTACCGAAACATGAAGAACCACCTGAGCCAATGTCATCCCTGCCTATATACCTGGAGCCCAAGTAACCAAACCATGAAGAACCACCTGAGCCAATGTCATCCCTGCGTATACACCTGGAGCCCAAGTAACCAAACCATGAAGAACCACCTGAGCCAATGTCATCCCTGCGTATACACCTGGAGCCCAAGTAACCAAACCATGAAGAACCACCTGAGCAAATGTCATCCCTTCAGAATTACCTGGAGCCCAAGTTACCGAACCATGAAGAACCAGTGAGTCACAGTCGTCCCTGTGGATACACCTGGAGCCCAAGTTACAGAATCATGAAGTACCAGTGAGTCACTTGACGTTGGTATTGTTAAGTGGTTTACCTCGTGGGAGACCAAGCGTCTTGCCTTTCCCCGTTACCCCTGCGTGACCAAAAAAACCCCCACCCCCTCAACGCCACCAACTAATACACGGACACAAGTATTTTCTTTGGAATTTTTATGGCCACAGCAGCCTTTTATTATACAAACAAACAAAAAACAGTAAACACTGTATCATAAATAACATAAGTACAATGAATTGAACCCTGGAAGGAGAAGTCCTTGAAGCCACAAGATCATGGTGAAGTAGTCCAAAATATTGTGAACAACCCCCGTCCATTTGCTCCCAGCCATTACCCCACAGACTCGGGAGCACCAGCACACCAATAGATATTGTCCACGAACTACTTGGAGATCCGCCCTCTTCCGACGGAAACTCCCCATCCACCTTTCACCAGATCACGACCAGCATACCTTTTAACGAAGGAGACCCTACACACCAAGTCTCCAAAACCAATTTCCACCGACTTCAAGGACTCCCCCCTCCTCCAAAACCGCCACAACGAGGGGGCCTTGAACACCTCAACGACCTGAGACCCCCCAACCCGCCAAGCGACGGCCCTTTCTATACCGTCCTGAAGGGTGAGGGCCCAAATATCGGAACCCACAGCATTTAAATGGATACCATCCACCAACCAAAAATCACCGTCGCCCTTTTCCAAATCAAAATGCCACACGGCAACTCCCCCATTCCTAACAATGAAAGCAGACACCGCTCTGTTAACTTTTATCCTGGCGTGATTAACCTTCTCCAACGATCTCATAGACCGCCAGCGCGGCACAATCTCAGACCACACAATACAGACCCCCCGGTACAACAACCACAACCACCTGCTTAATATCCCTGACCAACTCCCGGAAGGGCCGCACCGCCAGATTGTTACCCCCAGCGTGAATAACAAGAATATCTGGAGCCCGATCCAACCGGATGCACTCGTGGATCTCCGGCAACACCCTTCGCCAAACCAGGCCCCTGAAACCGAGCCACCGCACCACCGCCAATGCCCTGGGAATCCCCAGCTGTCTGCCTTCGTTCCTGACATTGGCTCGCAACACTCCCCAATAAACGAAGGAGTGCCCAAAAATTCAGACCAGCAGCTGCTCAGCACCTGAAACAAAAAACAACAGTAACAGAAAAGCAAACTTGCAGAATAAATTTTTTGTCGCCACCCACTCAGACTCCTGTCCGTCCCATGTTCGCGACTAACCAAACCCCCCTCCCCCATACCTTTCCGAATAAAGGCCGAACATAACTGCGGTACCGATTGGACCTCCACCCACCAATGCGCTGTATTAAAGAGGGGCCTAAACCACACACCGCCGCCTCGGTCGCCACTCCTATTCTGAATGAATGAGAGGCAAAACGGGAGTCGTCTATTCCCAAACCCCGAAAGGATTTTTTAAAACCGCGCCAAACTGATACCGGGACAAACTACCCCTGTCTGCGTGGCACAACAAGGAACCACTCAAACTGGGACGAAGCTCCCAAAAATTCCGCAAGCACTAAACAGGGCACATCAACGAACCGGACACGCCACCCAACACAACTCGCCGGCCTTTACCAGACTGGTCCGTTTTAGACCTTCGCAGCCAGAATTCAACCCCCTGTGAGGTCAATAACACATCCCGGGCTAATAAGCCTCCCATCGACTCTTTATTGGGAGACACGAGCTCCCCAACCCACAAAGCCCCAAAAAATGCAAACGAGAAGGCCAGGTGAAACAACACAACCTCATATCGATCCGAACAGACCGACTACAGAACCCGCCCCAATTGTTCGAGCATATTAAACGATACAGGCCGTCTTAAATCACCACCGCCACTGAAACGGCGGAAACCTTTGCCGCCTGTTTGACCAAAAATGTTTTTGTCAAATCCCTCCACCCGCGCAACCGAAAACCAAAAGACAAACCTGCTAACAAGCGCGTCACCTTTGCACGGGACCAACCCTCGCTCGCACCTCGCCTCAACCAAGACAACAACATTCCCTCTTGCTCAAGCCCGGCCCCGCTGGTGAGGCTGGCCGAAAGGATCTCTTCCCACATCCGCCACACCACCCGGTAGGCCTCCCAAGTTTTTGGTGCCTGTGACGATTCAATCAGTGACTCTGCGGCTCGTAAGTCACCCTCCACAGCTCCTCCGGACAAATTAGACCCTCGATCTCTGCTTCCGGAGCCAAAGAACGAAA
This sequence comes from Dendrobates tinctorius, assembly GCF_039654945.1. Lineage (NCBI taxonomy): Eukaryota > Metazoa > Chordata > Amphibia > Anura > Dendrobatidae > Dendrobates > Dendrobates tinctorius. The sequence goes on from NW_027361942.1 coordinate 941,330, forward strand.
ACGATCCCACTGCGAACGAGAGAGAGAGTCAGCTATCTCGTTCCTCACGCCAGGCACGTGTGTCGCAGTCACATGGGCATTCAAAGACAAACACAATAGCACCAATTGCTGTAAAACCCGAATAACCGGAGGGGACGACGTGGTAAGACCATTAATAGCGCTCACAACGCCCATGTTGTCGCAATTAAAACGCACATGCTGGTTCCTGGAATCCAGCCCCCACAAATGCACCGCCACTAGTATCGGAAATATCTCCAGCAACATGATGTTACGCACCAGACCGGCCGAAACCCACGTGTCAGGCCAATGAGCCGCACACCATTGCCCTCTGAAATAGGCACCAAAACCGATCCTGCCAGCCGCGTCCGTAAACAAATCCAATGCATCGTTACCTACCACCTCCGCCATTGCCAAAGAACGACCGTTGTACTCCTCCAAAAAGGACTCCCAGATCGCCAGATCAGCCCTGAGTTCTGACGACAACCTAACAAAATGGTGGGGAGCCCGAATCCCCGCAGTAGTGCTAGCCAGCCTACGCGAAAAAACTCGACCCATCGGCATCACCCGACAAGCAAAGTTAAGCTTCCCCAACAGCGACTGAAGATCGCGCAAAGATATTTTCCTCAAACGACGTGCTCGGACCACTTCAGACCGCAAATCCACCAGCTTGTCCTCAGGCAACCTGAACTCCCATTCAACTGTATCGATGACGATCCCCAGAAAACGCAAACACGTGCTAGGACCCTCCGTTTTTCCGGGCGCCAACGGGACCCCGAAGCGATCCGCCACGCACTCAATGGCTTTCAAAATCCTGCAACAACACGATGAATCCGCCGGACCAACACACAAGAAGTTGTCCAAATAATGAATAACAGAGTCAAAACCGGAAACGTCGCACACAACCCACTCGAGAAAGGAACTAAACGCCTCGAAATATGCGCAGGACAACGAACAACCCATAGGTAAACACCTATCTACAAAAAACCTGCCTTCCCAAAAACAGCCCAGCAGCTTCACACTTTCAGGATGAACCGGTAGTAAACGAAAAGCGGATTCAACATCAGTCTTTGCCATAAGGGCACCACGAGCACATTTCCGCACCCAACGCGCCGCCTCGTCAAATGAAGAGTATACCACCGAACAAATCTCCGGATCAATACCATCGTTAACCGACCTTCCACGTGGGTAAGACAAATGTTGAATGAGCCGAAACTTATTCGGCTCCTTCTTCGGAACCACCCCCAAAGGGGAAACCACCAAATCTGGAAAAGGAGGGAACGCGAAAGGGCCCACCATGCAGCCCAACGAAACTTCTTTCCTGAGTTTCTCAGAAACGACTGCGGAATGCTCCAAGGCTAAGCGCAAATTTATCAAAACTAACGGGATTTCAAACGGAGGACTCAGAATGCGAAAACCCTCCTTAAAGCCTGAATACAACAACTCCGCTCTTTCCCTATCAGGGTACCTATTTAGATAGGGAACCATCCTTTCCAGATTCACTGGAGACTCCCCCTTGCGAATTCCCAACCCCAGCTCTAGACTTCCCTTTTTTGAAACACTTTGATGCTCCATGTGAGGCGCCATTACAATTAGAGCAGAGGTGTTTGAATTTACAATTGGCCCCGAACTTAGACTGGCTGTCGTTAAACTGCCAGCACACCCCCACCTTGTGCGTTCCTGCCTGCCCTTGACCTCCGCCACCCGTAGAGCTGGAGTTGCCGCTACCCTGGCTGGTGCTTCCAGCCCCCCCATGAAAGGAGCTCCCAAACTTATTCTGCGCTATCACACGCATCCACAAACCAATATCTTTCTGGTCCCAGCGAATAGCCGGACGCACAGCCTTCCTCTGACGGAATTGCTCATCATACCTCAGCCATGCCTGACCGCCATACACTCTGTAAGCCTCACCTATAGCGTCCAGATAACAAAACAGCGCGGAGCAATTGTCAGGGGCCTTTTCCCCAATAACACTTGCCAAAATGGCAAAAGCTTGCTGCCAATTCACAAACGTCTGAGGAATCAGGCGCCACCTGCGCTTTTCTTCATCCTCCTTTTTGCTATCCTCTTTTTTGCTTTTATCTAAATTAAACTTATCCAAAGGCAGCAACGAAAATATTTCCACATACTCATCCTTCCAAATTCGCTCTTTCACTTTTTTTAAATGAGCCCCAACGAACCTTCGAAGCACACATACACCTCACCATGCGCCCGATCGTCCAAATGCACACGACACTCCTTCTCTCTGTCGGTTTGCACCGACACTGGCTTGCCGGCGCGAGGGCCAGGCTCTACACTGCACTGACCAGACAACCCCCCAACTTGCAACCCGACCCACGCTGCTACCGGTGACGACCCAACAAAACCCCGCTCCAATCGTGACAGCAAGCTACGCACATCCGCCAGCATATCACACACTCCCATGGCCGCCCCTGAACTGCTCAACCCAGCCCCCACCCCGACACCACTAGGTTCCGCTAAGGGCCCCCTTTCCACCACTGACGAAGATAAAAACGGGTGACAAACAGGGGACATAGACACATACTCACCAGGCTGCGAGGGGGCTGTGTGCCCTCCAGCCGAAAAGCCTGGATCCCCTGAAGCCTCGCGACTCCCGGTGGCGGACTCGCTGCCGCGTTGCTGGTCTCCGAAAACCCCCGCAGCGAGGGTGGGAGGCCTGAACCCCTGGAGTGTGAAGTGAACCAGGCAGCGGTACCCCCAAGTCTGATGCCTCCTGGCACCCCCCCCGCCGGGAGCTCCTGAAGGTGTGCCATCTTGCTGCACCTGCGCGTCCAGGGCCCCCCACGATAGCTGGGAGCCCGAAATCGCCCTCCTTCGCCCGAATTTTCTTGCAGCCGGTGCCAACACCGCCGAGCTGCCTGCGACTCCCGCTGCAGCCCCAGGGCTGTGATGCGTCGTCACAGCGTTTGAGGCAGGCGCAGCTGCGGGGCCAGTGCAGCGGCGCCCCCTGCCGAGGACTGTTCCCCCACACCGTTGGGGGACGAAGAAGCCGGCCCTGCCGCGGGGCAGGCCGCCACTCTGCCGGCGGCCGAAGTCATGGGAGCTGTGGAGGCAGGCCGCACCACCGCGGCCCCCCGAAGGAGCAGATGGAGACAGAAGCCGGACACGTGCTGGCTCTGCCCCCCTCTTGCTCCGGGGCGAAGGTCCAGACACCGCCGCAGGGCCTCGCCGCACCTGATGATTCCTCCTAGGCCGCGACGCCCTGGGAGGGGAAGTGAGCGTCGCGTGGCCTGGAGGGTCCCGGGAGGGGCTCCTGCGCCGAGGCGAGGCCCGGGGAGCGGTGTCGGGTGAGAGCCGTTCCGGAGGCCTCACCCGCCTGGATCTCCGCTCCCTCATATCGGCCTGCACAGATGCACCTTGAAGCAGGCCTGCGACTTGTGCCTCCAACCATCCCGGAGGCTGCCCCGCCGCTGCCGCCCGCAGTCTGTCCAGGGCCTGATCCACTCCAGCCATCCTGGTGAGTATGTGGGTCTGTCTTGGAGCTGGGAGAGCGGGAACAGAGGGCGGGAACACCCCGGACCCCACCTAAATACCCCTTAGCTCCCCCTCCCCATTAACCCTTCCCTCACACTAAACCCTCCAACCCCCCGTCATGATGGCCTCCGCCCACGCCTCCTATAGGGGGCCGGGAGGCTCACTCTGGCCATTTCTGTCGTCCCTGTGGATACACCTGGAGCCCAAGTAACCAAACCATGAAGAACCACCTGAGCCAATGTCATCCCTGCAGAATTACCTGGAGCCCAAGTTACAGAATCATGAAGTACCAGTGAGCCAATGTTGTCCCTGCGTATATTCCTTATTATGAAATATTAAATGCAGACATAAAGGCAGAAGATGAGAATCCATAGCTAACAATTAGACAATCTGGGGAAATGTGACAAAGCCTACTGTGGCATTACTGTGGACCATAACTGGTATCTGATGCAGCTAAGATATGCAGAAGATAGATAGATAATCTTGAAGTGTCGGTATACAAAGTGACTGGCAATGTGGCCTCTAAGGGGCCATACCAGTAGGGACAGCGCTAGTTGTCTCCTCATCCCAGTGCACCACTCCAATGAAGATAGAGACGAATGAGTCCAACACTCATGGAAATCCCACAGAGTGTCTTCAGCTGGCAGAACACACCCCTATATTTGGAAGCCATTTTGGTCTATGTAATGATCCGCACACGGTTTCCTCCACAAATCAGCAGGACAATCCGAATCTAGACCAGCACACTTCAACCTTGAGGCCAGGATCTCCAGGTTGGAGGTTTTGGCTGAAGCTATAGATAAGAGCCACCATCTCACCTGTACTCTGCGCAGCTTTCACCAGGCCACGGCTGAACTGGTTCTTCAGTCTTGGGCTGATGTTGAAGTTCTTTGCTCCCCCTGTCACAGATATGAGTAGACTAGGCATGCTGAGCCCCCACTGCTGGGTCATCAAGTCAAACATAACCCTTGGCTTTGTGTCACACGAGGCACGCACATACTGTAAAGGGGAAGAGGTGCAGGTTATGGTAGCCGAGGAGAAGGAGATATCTTACTGCTCATTAATATCTGGCACGTGGACACATGGAATCTAAAGCTTAACCAAAAATAAATGGCCTCCTGAAGAGCCAGAGGGATTGGATCCACTATGCACTCACTTTTGCCCAAGTTCTATTGGTTCCTATGAAAGTCATATCCCCATGGGCATCACTAGGAAATTCTCTGACATGCCTCTGAGGATCCCAGGAGATATCTGCAGTCACATCAGTTGTCAAACCCTGGACGTGCCGATCTCGGGTGTGACCACATCCACAGATGTCTCTGCGAGAGAAAAGTATGGTAAATGATGAGAAGACTTTATCATGTCACCGTCATCTCAATGACTCTAAGATATAAGACGCCCCATCACCATGAGGAAGTAACTCGGCCAGTGATGGTCAGTCCTGTAAAAGGCATAGAGAATTCTCTCAAGAGACTTATTCACTGGTCCAGGTAGTTCAGGGCCTGGTAGCGGGTCTCCAGGCCAGTACTGATAGCACCACGTCCGCCTGGCTATAAGGCTGTTAGTATGGGCCAGGAAGCTGAGATTTGGGGACATAATATGGATGAAATATACATTCAAAGCCCAAAGTAGAATGACGTTTTTGACCAGCAGAAATGTCTCAGTACTCACTCCTCCCCCGAGGATCTGGGGATGAAGGCCACACATTCTTTCTTCTTAATGTGCTTTGACACCCAAGAGTTGAGAACATCAACCTGCAAAATAAAAGTTAAAAATTCAGTAAAGCAGAAAAAGACAAAAAGAGAATGTCGGACATAAAACCAATCTCTGTTCTGAAGGAAGATGTTAGGTGAGAAGATGTCTCCACAATCAGTCACTATTGTTTGTGTCTCGGCTTCACCCTCTGGCACTCGTGGAATGAAGGCAGATATGACTGAGGAGCGGCACAGCAGTAAGTGCATATCAGGGAGGTTCCGTGAAATCCTTCACCTTAGCTCCGTCCAGGAATTGCGGGGAGGTCTTCTTCTTCTTCTTGGTGTCAGCGGTGCCAGGTCGGTATGGAGAATGTAAATTATTTCTCTGCTGGTGCAGCTCCGCCCCGTCCACCCGATCCGTGTGATTCACTTTACTCTTCGTGTTTCCCATGATGTCCAAGATCCATACGATGAGGTGCGTGACAAGGAGAGAGCGGTGGTAGCAGGACACGGTCACACTACAAGAGAGCAGATGATATCACATGTCAAAATGAGAGGTAAAAATGGGAAGAGCAGGAATGAGGACAGGACGAGCAACTAGAACATTAGTGATAAGGACAGAGATGGCGCCAACGTACTCCGCAGAGGAGCATGGATGGACAGCATTAGACCGGTACTGGAGTTGTGGCAGCTCTGCTTTAATGTAAACGCTGTTTTTTCCTTTCAGGCCAGCAAGGGTTAATGTCAGTTTCTTTGAGTTGCTGGGTCAGCCTCTCCCACCATCCTTTACATAGTGACAGGAGGCATCAGCGGACTGTAGGGTATGGAGCATTATGTAGACCAGCCTGGACTGTGTAGCTCTCTGGTGTCAGCGCTGTATCTGCTACACCTGGAGTTCGGGGTCCGGCTTCCGTATCCTCTGCGGTGTGGAGCTTGGCAGTGGTGCTGGAGGCAAGTTTTGTGTCACTATCTCCTGAGTTTGTACCATCTGCAGTGGTGATGCTAGCGTCCTTGCCAGCTAGGGTATGGTAAGGTGACAGCTAGGGACCAGTTTTTGACGGCGGCAAGGGGGTGACGAGGACCCGCATAGGGTGTCAGGGGAGCTCAGGGATAGGCACAGGCTGAGTCAGGATGTGCCCCATCCCTCGTTCCCTACTATTAGGGCCGTCATCCCCCATTTTCCCATCCCGTTGTTGGCGTTTGTTGTGCCGTCCACTGGACCGACCCTTGTGGCTGTGACAGACATTACAGACATTACAGTAACACCAGTAAAGTGCCACATCCAGCCCGGCAACAGAAAACATGGCCTACGATAAGGTGAAAGGAAATCTCAACACAAACTACTACAAAAAGCTGGAGAGATTATTCCATATGGCTGACATAGGGCCAGAAAACGGGGGATAAGCTCCAATGACACCGATGGGGCTGCACCCCGATAAGTGCCCCATACTGAGCCCATGGAACAGAGAAGCCTAAAATATGAAAGCAGGGAAGAGCACACAACTGTCATGGTGTGAAGAGTTTCTGGGATTAGGTGGGTTTAGGGTTAATCTGGATGGAGTTTTCCTGCAGCTTCTAGCGCCCTGGAGCTTAGGCCACGCCCCCAGCAGTCACGTGCTTCAGGTCCTGTTAGTCTGGAGCAATCTCTCCGTGCTCCTGCTTCCTCTGGGAGACCTGTGGCTGGCTCCGTACTCTTGGCAGTCACGTGCTTCAGGTCCTGTTAGTCTGGAGCAATCTCTCCCTGCTCCTGCTTCCTCTGGGAGACCTGTGGCTGGCTCCGCCCTCTTGGCAGTCATGTGCTTCAGGTCCTGTTAGTCTGGAGCACACATCATTACTCAGGACACACGCAGTGGCTCAGTGAGCAAGTGCAGTGTGATGTTCCTGACAACATCGAGACCAATATAATGCAGCCAGACCAAAGAATCCACAGGTGTCGAATGGAAGGGTAAGCCTGCATCATACACCAACAGCAGCAGCCTCCTCAGGTTGGTGGTTTCCAGAGGTGGGTGGCTGAGCGGCCTCCTCAGGTGGGTGGTTTCCAGAGGTGGGTGGCTGAGCGGCTTCCTCAGGTAGGTGATTTCCAGAGGTGGGTGGCTGAGCGGCCTCCTCAGGTGGGTGGTTTCCAGAGGTGGGTGGCTGAGCGGCCTCCTCAGGTGGGTGGTTTCCAGAGGTGGGTGGCTGAGCGGCCTCCTCAGGTGGGTGGATTCCAGAGGTGCTGGCTGAGCGGCCTCCTCAGGTGGGTGGATTCCAGAGGTGGGTGGCTGAGCGGCCTCCTCAGGTGGGTGGATTCCAGAGGTGGGTGGCTGAGCGGCCTCCTCAGGTGGGTGGATTCCAGAGGTGGGTGGCTGAGCGGCCTCCTCAGGTGGGTGGATTCCAGAGGTGGCTGGCTGAGCGGCCTCCTCAGGTGGGTGGATTCCAGAGGTGGGTGGCTGAGCGGCCTCCTCAGGTGGGTGGATTCCAGAGGTGGGTGGCTGAGCGGCCTCCTCAGGTGGGTGGATTCCAGAGGTGGGTGGCTGAGCGGCCTCCTCAGGTGGGTGGATTCCAGAGGTGGGTGGCTGAGCGGCCTCCTCATGAAGACATTGCTGGATGTTTGGGCTCAATCTGCAGAAGAACCTGGTTTCCGCAGGAGAAGATGCTCAGAGGCTGTTGGAGGACAATGCCTCCTGTAGGGCGGTCTCTCCACAGGCAGCGTGGATTCAGTACATGAGGCTCCATCAAAGCCTTTAACTGTCCTACTACTTGGGGAACCTCAAAAATGAAGAGGGGAAACGTGAAGAATGTAAGTGCTGAGGATCGGATGCTTGTGGCCATAATTTAGCACCATGCGGCCACATGATGGAGGACCACTGATATTCAGGCTGTGTTCACACACAGCGTTTTTTTTTAGTGGTTTTTACCGCGGTTTTCACTATAAACCCGCTAAAAATAAGCTGCACAGTCATTTCTATGCATTTTGCACATTTGGGGACATTGATGCGTTTTTTACCATGAAAAAACGCATCGCGGTAAAAACCGCAGCATGCTCATTAATTTTGCGGATTTTTCCGCGGTTTTGGCTTCTTCCCTGCGGTTTGAAACCGCTGCGGAAAACTAGGTGCGGTTTCTGGGAAGGATTCAGGTTTTTGATCAGAAATTTTCTGCAACGTGTGCACTTAGCCTCACAAGGAACATTGCTGCCGGAGGAGGCCGGACTGCCGATCACTGACCTCCTCCTGATGATTTCTCTAAAGGCGGGGCCAGTGACGCCAGCACTGATTGGACGCAGGGCTCACGTGTCACAACGATCACACAGGAGTCCCGGGACCGTGAGGGCCGACACTGCTGGAACGGCGCCGACTCAGGATCGGAGCAGATCTGTGTGATACTGACTGCTGAGCCGTGTATCTAATCCTCTCCTGTGTGATACTGACTGCTGAGCCGTGTATCTAATCCTATCCTGTGTGATACTGACTGCTGAGCCGTGTATCTAATCCTCTCCTGTGTGATACTGACTGCTGAGCCGTGTATCTAATCCTCTCCTGTGTGATACTGACTGCTGAGCCGTGTATCTAATCCTATCCTGTGTGATACTGTCTGCTGAGCCATGTATCTAATCCTATCCTTTGTGATACTGACTGCTGAGCCATGTATCTAATCCTCTCCTTTGTGATACTGACTGCTGAGCCGTGTATCTAATCCTATCCTGTGTGATACTGACTGCTGAGCCGTGTATCTAATCCTATCCTGTGTGATACTGACTGCTGAGCCGTGTATCTAATCCTCTCCTGTGTGATACTGACTGCTGAGCCGTGTATCTAATCCTATCCTGTGTGATACTGACTGCTGAGCCGTGTATCTAATCCTATCCTGTGTGATACTGACTGCTGAGCCGTGTATCTAATCCTATCCTGTGTGATACTGACTGCTGAGCCGTGTATCTAATCCTCTCCTGTGTGATACTGACTGCTGAGCCATGTATCTAATCCTCTCCTGTGTGATACTGACTGCTGAGCCGTGTATCTAATCCTCTCCTGTGTGATACTGACTGCTGAGCCGTGTATCTAATCCTCTCCTGTGTGATACTGACTGCTGAGCCGTGTATCTAATCCACTCCTGTGTGATACTGACTGCTGAGCCGTGTATCTAATCCTCTCCTGTGTGATACTGACTGCTGAGCCGTGTATCTAATCCTATCCTGTGTGATACTGACTGCTGAGCCGTGTATCTAATCCTCTCCTGTGTGATACTGACTGCTGAGCCGTGTATCTAATCCTCTCCTGTGTGATACTGACTGCTGAGCCGTGTATCTAATCCTCTCCTGTGTGATACTGACTGCTGAGCCGTGTATCTAATCCTCTCCTGTGTGATACTGACTGCTGAGCCGTGTATCTAATCCTCTCCTGTGTGATACTGACTGCTGAGCCGTGTATCTAATCCACTCCTGTGTGATACTGACTGCTGAGCCGTGTATCTAATCCTCTCCTGTGTGATACTGACTGCTGAGCCGTATATCTAATCCTCTCCTGTGTGATACTGACTGCTGAGCCGTGTATCTAATCCTCTCCTGTGTGATACTGACTGCTGAGCCGTGTATCTAATCCTCTCCTGTGTGACACTGACTGCTGAGCCGTGTATCTAATCCTCTCCTGTGTGATACTGACTGCTGAGCCGTGTATCTAATCCTCTCCTGTGTGATACTGACTGCTGAGCCGTGTATCTAATCCTCTCCTGTGTGATACTGACTGCTGAGCCGTATATCTAATCCTCTCCTGTGTGATACTGACTGCTGAGCCGTGTATCTAATCCTCTCCTGTGTGATACTGACTGCTGAGCCGTGTATCTAATCCTCTCCTGTGTGATACTGACTGCTGAGCCGTGTATCTAATCCTCTCCTGTGTGATACTGACTGCTGAGCCGTATATCTAATCCTATCCTGTGTGATACTGACTGCTGAGCCGTGTATCTAATCCTCTCCTGTGTGATACTGACTGCTGAGCCGTGTATCTAATCCTCTCCTGTGTGATACTGACTGCTGAGCCGTGTATCTAATCCTCTCCTGTGTGATACGGACTGCTGAGCCGTGTATCTAATCCTCTCCTGTGTGATATTGACTGCTGAGCCGTGTATCTAATCCTCTCCTGTGTGATACTGACTGCTGAGCCGTGTATCTAATCCTCTCCTGTGTGATACTGACTGCTGAGCCGTGTATCTAATCCTCTCCTGTGTGATACTGACTGCTGAGCCGTGTATCTAATCCTCTCCTGTGTGATACTGACTGCTGAGCCGTGTATTTAATCCTCTCCTGTGTGATACTGACTGCTGAGCCGTGTATCTAATCCTCTCCTGTGTGATACTGACTGCTGAGCCGTGTATCTAATCCCCTCCTGTGTGATACTGACTGCTGAGCCGTGTATCTAATCCTATTCTGTGTGATACTGACTGCTGAGCCGTGTATCTAATCCTCTCCTGTGTGATACTGACTGCTGAGCCGTGTATCTAATCCTCTCATGTGTGATACTGACTGCTGAGCCGTGTATCTAATCCTATCCTGTGTGATACTGTCTGCTGAGCTGTGTATCTAATCCTCTCCTGTGTAATACTGACTGCTGAGCAGTGTATCTAATCCTCTCATGTGTGATACTGACTGCTGAGCCGTGTATCTAATCCTATCCTGTGTGATACTGTCTGCTGAGCCGTGTATCTAATCCCCTCCTGTGTGATACTGACTGCTGAGCCGTGTATCTAATCCCCTCCTGTGTGATACTGACTGCTGAGCCGTGTATCTAATCCCCTCCTGTGTGATACTGACTGCTGAGCCGTGTATCTAATCCTCTCCTGTGTGATACTGACTGCTGAGCCGTGTATCTAAGCCTCTCCTGTGTGATACTGACTGCTGAGCCGTGTATCTAATCCTATCCTGCGTGAAACTGGCTGCTGAGCTGTGTATCTAATCCTATCCTGTGTGATACTGCTGAGCAGTGTATCTAATCCTATCCTGTGTGATACTGACTGCTGAGCCGTGTATCTAATCCTATCCTGTGTGATACTGACTGCTGAGCTGTGTATCTAATCCTATCCTGTGTGACACTGACTGCTGAGCCGTGTATCTAATCCTATCCTGTGTGATACTGTCTTCTGAGCTGTGTATCTAATCCTCTCCTGTGTGATACTGTCTTCTGAGCCGTGTATCTAATCCTCTCCTGTGTGATACTGACTGCTGAGCCGTGTATCTAATCCTCTCCTGTGTGATACTGACTGCTGAGCCGTGTATCTAATCCTCTCCTGTGTGATACTGACTGCTGAGCCGTGTATCTAATCCTCTCCTGTGTGATACTGACTGCTGAGCCGTGTATCTAATCCTATCCTGCGTGATACTGGCTGCTGAGCTGTGTATCTAATCCTCTCCTGTGTGATACTGACTGCTGAGCTGTGTATCTAATCCTCTCCTGTGTGATACTGACTGAGCTGTGTATCTAATCCTATCCTGCGTGATACTGACTGCTGAGCCGTGTATCTAATCCTCTCCTGTGTGATACTGACTGCTGAGTCGTGTATCTAATCCTCTCCTGTGTGATACTGACTGCTGAGCCGTGTATCTAATCCTCTCCTGTGTGATACTAACTGCTGAGCCGTGTATCTAATCCTCTCCTGTGTGATACTGACTGCTGAGCCGTGGTATCTAATCCTATCCTGTGTGATACTGACTGCTGAGCTGTGTATCTAATCCTCTCCTGTGTGATACTGACTGCTGAGCTGTGTATCTAATCCTCTCCTGTGTGATACTGACTGCTGAGCCGTGTATCTAATCCTCTCCTGTGTGATACTGACTGCTGAGCCGTGTATTTAATCCTCTCCTGTGTGATACTGACTGCTGAGCTGTGTATCTAATCCTCTCCTGTGTGATACTGACTGCTGAGCCGTGCATCTAATCCTCTCCTGTGTGATACTGACTGCTGAGCTGTGTATCTAATCCTATCCTGTGTGATACTGTCTGCTGAGCTGTGTATCTAATCCTATCCTGTGTGATACTGATTGCTGAGCCGTGTATCTAATCCTATCCTGTGTCATACTGTCTGCTGAGCCGTGTATCTAATCCTATCCTGTGTGATACTGACTGCTGAGCCGTGCATCTAATCCTCTCCTGTGTGATACTGACTGCTGAGCCGTGTATCTAATCCTATCCTGTGTGATACTGATTGCTGATCCGTGTATCTAATCCTATACTGTGTGATACTGTCTGCTGAGCCGTGCATCTAATCCTATCTTGTGTGATACTGACTGCTGAGCCGTGCATCTAATCCTCTCCTGTGTGATACTGACTGCTGAGCCGTGTATCTAATCCTATCCTGTGTGATACTGATTGCTGAGCCGTGTATCTAATCCTATCCTGTGTGATACTGTCTGCTGAGCCGTGTATCTAATCCTATCCTGTGTGATACTGACTGCTGAGCCGTGTATCTAATCCTATCCTGTGTGATACTGACTGCTGAGCTGTGTATCTACTCCTATTCTGTGTGATACTGACTGCTGAGCCGTGTATCTAATCCTATCCTGTGTGATACTGACTGCTGAGCCGTGTATCTACTCCTCTCCTGTGTGATACTGACTGCTGAGCCGTGTATCTAATCCTATCCTGTGTGATACTGATTGCTGAGCCGTGTATCTAATCCTATCCTGTGTGATACTGATTGCTGAGCCGTGTATCTAATCCTATCCTGTGTGATACTGTCTGCTGAGCCGTGTATCTAATCCTCTTGTGTGATACGGACTGCTGAGCTGTGTATGTAATCCTGTCCTGTGTGATACTGACTGCTGAGCCGTGTATCTAATCCTCTTGTGTGATACGGACTGCTGAGCTGTGTATCTAATCCTCTTGTGTGATACTGACTGCTGAGCCGTGTATCTAATCCTCTCCTGTGTGATACTGACTGCTGAGCCGTGTATCTAATCCTATCCTGTGTGATACTGATTGCTGAGCCGTGTATCTAATCCTATCCTGTGTGATACTGTCTGCTGAGCCGTGTATCTAATCCTCTTGTGTGATACGGACTGCTGAGCTGTGTATCTAATCCTGTCCTGTGTGATACTGACTGCTGAGCCGTGTATCTAATCCTCTCCTGTGTGATACTGACTGCTGAGCCGTGTATCTAATCCTCTCCTGTGTGATACTGACTGCTGAGCTGTGTATCTAATCCTATCCTGTGTGATTCTGTCTGCTGAGCTGTGTATCTAATCCTCTCCTGTGTGATACTGACTGCTGAGCCGTGTATCTAATCCTATCCTGTGTGATACTGACTGCTGAGCCGTGCATCTAATCCTCTCCTGTGTGATATTGACTGCTGAGCCGTGTATCTAATCCTATCCTGTGTGATACTGATTGCTGAGCCGTGTATCTAATCCTATCCTGTGTGATACTGATTGCTGAGCCGTGTATCTAATCCTATCCTGTGTGATACTGTCTGCTGAGCCGTGTATCTAATCCTCTTGTGTGATACGGACTGCTGAGCTGTGTATCTAATCCTGTCCTGTGTGATACGGACTGCTGAGCCGTGTATCTAATCCTCTTGTGTGATACTGACTGCTGAGCCGTGTATCTAATCCTATCCTGTGTGATACTGACTGCTGAGCCGTGTATCTAATCCTCTTGTGTGATACGGACTGCTGAGCCGTGTATCTAATCCTCTTGTGTGATACTGACTGCTGAGCTGTGTATCTAATCCTCTTGTGTGATACTGACTGCTGAGCTGTGTATCTAGTCCCGTCCTGTGTGATACATCCCGGGGTCAGTGTGTTTCCAGTACTCGCCTGTGGTCCGGGGGTCGGTGGTGTTCGTGCTCCTGTGTGGCGCTCAGTGTCACTGAGTTGTCAGGTGTCCGCACTGTTGTACCTGGTGTCACTGTGATAACTGAAGCTTTTCTTCTATTCACCAGTAACTAAGGAGTCGGATTTCTGCCAGGAACAAAAGCTGCTGCCGGCGACACCAAAATGCTGTGATCTAACTGACAAACTGCACCTGAGTCACCTGTGCACAGCGCCCCTCACCTGGACACAGCTCCCCTCACCTGTACACAGCGCCCCTCACCTGTATACTGCGCTCCTCACCTGTACACAGCGCCCCTCACCTGGACACAGCGCCCCTCACCTGGACACAGCGCCCCTCACCTGTACACAGCGCCCCTCACCTGTATACTGCGCTCCTCACCTGTACACAGCGCCCCTCACCTGGACACAGCGCCCCTCACCTGTACACAGCGCCCCTCACCTGTATACTGCGCTCCTCACCTGTACACAGCGCCCCTCACCTGTATACCGCGCTCCTCACCTGTACACAGCGCCCCTCACCTGTATACCGCGCTCCTCACCTGTACACAGCGCCCCTCACCTGTATACCGCACTCCTCACCTGGACACAGCACCCCTCACCTGTATACCGCACTCCTCACCTGTATACTGCGCTCCTCACCTGTACACAGCGCCCCTCACCTGTATACCGCACTCCTCACCTGTACACAGCGCCCCTCACCTGTATACCGCGCTCCTCACCTGTACACAGCGCCCCTCACCTGTATACCGCACTCCTCACCTGGACACAGCACCCCTCACCTGTATACCGCGCTCCTCACCTGTACACAGCGCCCCTCACCTGTATACCGCACTCCTCACCTGGACACAGCACCCCTCACCTGTATACCGCGCTCCTCACCTGTACACAGCGCCCCTCACCTGTATACCGCGCTCCTCACCTGGACACAGCGCCCCTCACCTGGACACAGCGCCCCTCACCTGGACACAGCGCCCCTCACCTGGACACAGCGCCCCTCACCTGTATACTGCGCTCCTCACCTGTACACAGCGCCCCTCACCTGTATACCGCACTCCTCACCTGTACACAGCGCCCCTCACCTGTATACCGCGCTCCTCACCTGTACACAGCGCCCCTCACCTGTATACCGCGCTCCTCACCTGTACACAGCGCCCCTCACCTGTATACTGCGCTCCTCACCTGTACACAGCGCCCCTCACCTGTACACAGCGCCCCTCACCTGTACACAGCGCCCCTCACCTGTATACCGCGCTCCTCACCTGTACACAGCGCCCCTCACCTGTATACCGCACTCCTCACCTGGACACAGCACCCCTCACCTGTATACCGCACTCCTCACCTGTATACTGCGCTCCTCACCTGTACACAGCGCCCCTCACCTGTATACCGCACTCCTCACCTGTACACAGCGCCCCTCACCTGTATACCGCGCTCCTCACCTGTACACAGCGCCCCTCACCTGTATACCGCACTCCTCACCTGGACACAGCACCCCTCACCTGTATACCGCGCTCCTCACCTGTACACAGCGCCCCTCACCTGTATACCGCACTCCTCACCTGGACACAGCACCCCTCACCTGTATACCGCGCTCCTCACCTGTACACAGCGCCCCTCACCTGTATACCGCGCTCCTCACCTGGACACAGCGCCCCTCACCTGGACACAGCGCCCCTCACCTGGACACAGCGCCCCTCACCTGTATACTGCGCTCCTCACCTGTACACAGCGCCCCTCACCTGTATACCGCACTCCTCACCTGTACACAGCGCCCCTCACCTGTATACCACGCTCCTCACCTGTACACAGCGCCCCTCACCTGTATACCGCGCTCCTCACCTGTACACAGCACCCCTCACCTGTATACCGCACTCCTCACCTGTACACAGCGCCCCTCACCTGTATACCGCACTCCTCACCTGGACACAGCACCCCTCACCTGTATACCGCGCTCCTCACCTGTACACAGCGCCCCTCACCTGTATACCGCGCTCCTCACCTGTACACAGCACCCCTCACCTGTATACCGCGCTCCTCACCTGTACACAGCGCCCCTCACCTGTATACCGCACTCCTCACCTGGACACAGCGCCCCTCACCTGTACACAGCGCCCCTCACCTGTATACTGCGCTCCTCACCTGTACACAGCGCCCCTCACCTGTATACCGCACTCCTCACCTGTACACAGCGCCCCTCACCTGTATACCGCGCTCCTCACCTGTACACAGCGCCCCTCACCTGTATACCGCGCTCCTCACCTGTACACAGCACCCCTCACCTGTATACCGCGCTCCTCACCTGTACACAGCGCCCCTCACCTGTATACCGCGCTCCTCACCTGTACACAGCGCCCCTCACCTGTATACCGCACTCCTCACCTGTACACAGCGCCCCTCACCTGTATACCGCGCTCCTCACCTGTACACAGCGCCCCTCACCTGTATACCGCACTCCTCACCTGGACACAGCACCCCTCACCTGTATACCGCGCTCCTCACCTGTACACAGCGCCCCTCACCTGTATACCGCACTCCTCACCTGGACACAGCACCCCTCACCTGTATACCGCGCTCCTCACCTGTACACAGCGCCCCTCACCTGGACACAGCGCCCCTCACCTGGACACAGCGCCCCTCACCTGGACACAGCGCCCCTCACCTGGACACAGCGCCCCTCACCTGTATACCGCGCCCCTCACCTGTACACAGTGCCCCTCACCTGGACACAGCGCCCCTCACCTGGACACAGCGCCCCTCACCTGTAAACAGCGCCCCTCACCTGGACACAGCGCCCCTCACCTGGACACAGCGCCCCTCACCTGGACACAGCGCCCCTCACCTGGACACAGCGCCCCTCACCTGGACACAGCGCCCCTCACCTGGACACAGCGCCCCTCACCTGGACACAGCGCCCCTCACCTGGACACAGCGCCCCTCACCTGTAAACAGCGCCCCTCACCTGTACACAGCGCCCCTCACCTGTACACAGCGCCCCTCACCTGGACACAGCGCCCCTCACCTGTGCACAGCGCCCCTCACCTGTGCACAGCGCCCCTCACCTGTATACCGCGCCCCTCACCTGGACACAGCGCCCCTCACCTGGACACAGCGCCCCTCACCTGTAAACTGCGCTCCTCACCTGTAAACTGCGCTCCTCACCTGTAAACAGCGCCCCTCACCTGGACACAGCGCCCCTCACCTGGACACAGCGCCCCTCACCTGTGCACAGCGCCCCTCACCTGTGCACAGCGCCCCTCACCTGTATACCGCGCCCCTCACCTGGACACAGCGCCCCTCACCTGGACACAGCGCCCCTCACCTGGACACAGCGCCCCTCACCTGGACACAGCGCCCCTCACCTGGACACAGCGCCCCTCACCTGTAAACTGCGCTCCTCACCTGTAAACAGCGCCCCTCACCTGGACACAGTGCCCCTCACCTGGACACAGTGCCCCTCACCTGGACACAGTGCCCCTCACCTGGACACAGCGCCCCTCACCTGGACACAGCGCCCCTCACCTGGACACAGCGCCCCTCACCTGGACACAGCGCCCCTCACCTGGACACAGCGCCCCTCACCTGGACACAGCGCCCCTCACTTGTGCACAGTGCCCCTCACCTGGACACAGCGCCCCTCACCTGGACACAGCGCCCCTCACCTGGACACAGCGCCCCTCACCTGGACACAGCGCCCCTCACCTGGACACAGCGCCCCTCCCCTGTGCACAGCGCCCCTCCCCTGTGCACAGCGCCCCTCCCCTGTGCACAGCACCCCTCACCTGTACACAGCACCCCTCACCTGGACACAGCACCCCTCACCTGGACACAGCTCCCCTCACCTGGACACAGCGCCCCTCACCTGGACACAGCGCCCGCCCTCACCTGTATACCGCGCTCCTCACCTGAGCACAGCGCCCCTCACCTGTGCACAGTGCCCCTCACCTGTGCACAGTGCCCCTCACCTGGACACAGCGCCCCTCACCTGGACACAGCGCCCCTCACCTGGACACAGCACCCCTCACCTGGACACAGCGCCCCTCACCTGTATACCGCGCTCCTCACCTGTGCACAGCGCCCCTCACCTGGACCCAGCGCCCCTCACCTGGACACAGCTCCTGCCCTCACCTGTATACATCGCTCCTCACCTGTATTCCGCGCTCCTCACCTGTGCACAGCGCCCCTCACCTGTACATAGCACCCCTCACCTGTACATAGCACCCCTCACCTGTACACAGTGCCCGCCCTCACCTGTACACAGCGCCCCTCACCTGTATACCACACTCCTCACCTGTGCACAGCGCCCCTCACCTGTACACAGCACCCCTCACCTGTACAGTGCCCATCACCTGTACACAGCACCCCTCACCTGGACAAAGGGCCCCTCCCAAGCACACAGCACCCCTCACCTGTACACAGTGCCCCTCACCTGGACACAGCGCCCCTCACCTGGACACAGCGCCCCTCACCTGGACACAGCGCCCCTCACCTGGACACAGCTCCGCCCCTCACCTGTATACCGCGCTCCTCATCTGTATTCCTCGCTCCTCACCTGTGCACAGCGCCCCTCACCTGTGCACAGCGCCCCTCACCTGTACACAGCACCCCTCACCTGTGCCCACCCTCACCTGTGCACAGCGCCCCTCACCTGTGCACAGCGCCCCTCACCTGTGCACAGCACCCCTCACCTGTACAGTGCCCGCCACCTGTACACAGCACCCCTCACCTGGACAAAGGGCCCCTCCCAAGCACACAGCACCCCTCACCTGTACACAGTGCCCCTAACCTGTACCCACCTACACACAGCGTCTCTCACCTGTACACAGCATCTTCACCTGTACCACAGCATCTCTTAATTATGCACAGCTTCCCTCACTTGTACACAGTGTCCGTCACCTGTACACACCTGTACATAGCGCCTTTCACGTGTACACATCTGTACACAGCGCCCCTTACTTGTGCACAGTGCCCCTCACCTGTACACACATCTGTAGTGTCTCTCACCTGTACACACCTGAACACTGTGCCCTTCATCTGTTCCCACCTATACACAGCACTCCTCTCCATTACACAGTGCCCCTCACCTGTACCCACCTGTACACAGCACCCTCCTGTTACACAACGCCCCTGATACAGAACTCCCCAGCACCCCGAATAGGAGATGCATGTATGAACGACCGGCTGCGTCCCCCTGGGCAGAGGTAAGCGAGATATCCCACTTCTGACCTCCCCCCACCTTTGTAAATCCCACGGCTATTGTAATGTACGTCTGGCGTCTTAATTGGAGCCTGTTATCTACTGGCCGGACACACATTGATTGTCCTGTCCTCTGTATGTATATATATTCTGAGACCAATGAGTAAAATGTTGTCACACTGGAAATACATGGAGAAGCAGTGATCTTTTATATGTTCCCATGTTACAAAGCCTTTCGATGCAGCGTCCTTCATTCAGAAGTGAGGAAAAGCAGAGTGGACCTCCTGAGACGCGGGGTGGTAATGTAAGAGGTATTACAGCACAGAAGACCCCGTTACACTGGTGGCAGACAGCAGGATATGATACCCCATCTATAGGAGGAAAGGAATGAATGGAAAACAACTACCAGAAGTTAAAGAGGACTACATTAAAAGATCTGGTGGAAGCTCGAGGGTTAATTGCCAGCAACAAAACAATAGCGGATTTGATAGCAGCCATCATGGAACACGACAGTGCAGCGCCCCCCAATGTGAACGTGGAGGAGACCGAATTCCAGAGGGAGGTAAAGAACAGACTGGCGTTCTATGGCCTAAACCCTGCAGTAGAGATCATACGAGAGGTGATGCTGATGTGCGTAATGATCTGAAGGAAAAGATGGCCGAGCGGACCAGGATAGAGCTAGCCAAGATGGAGATGGCAGAGCGGAGAGAGGAGAGTCAGCGAGCAGGGGGAGCTCTGGCCTTCGACGAGGTACCGTCAACAGTAAGCCTCAAAAAGATCCAGTATAATGCCTTCCGACAGTTGGGGGAGGCAGAGGAAGACATTGATGGCTTTCTGCAGGACTTTGAGTGGCAGTGTGCCCTTCATCAAGTGAAGCCGGAGGAACGGGTTCAGATTCTGGCCAGCAAGCTGACAGGCCGGGCAGCGGACGCCTATCGCACGGTACCTGATGAGGACTGTATGGACTATGAGCGGATCAAAGAAGTGATCTTGGCCCGGTATGCGCTGACACCAGAGGACTACCGCCAAAAGTTCAGCGGACTTATAAAATGCGTAACCGATACCCACGCTGAATGGGCCTGTAAATTACGGCGGTCACTGCTACAGTGGGTACAAGGGAGCCAAGCAACCACTAAGGAGGACGTCCTCCAACTCTTCCTGTTAGAACGATTCTTTAATGGACTAAACCCCGAGACACAGGAATGGCTTCGGGACAGGCGGCCAACGACTCTTGAGGAAGCCGCTCGTCTGGCCAATGAACATCATGATGCCAGGAGGCCGCAGTTGTCCGGATCAAAGGTGGTCACTAGGGGCCCACCCATGGACCTGGAGGCACCTAAACCACAGAAGATTGTTGGGCGACTAGGTAAAACTCCGGCCTACCAGAGTCCCCCTGGGGCGCGATGCCACACCTGCCATCAGCTGGGCCACCTGCAAAGACAATGTCCCAACCGGACTCAGCGTACCCAGTGGCCAAAGGCGGGAACGGCTACCATCAACCGGGCCGCTGTACACTGCTACCAAGGCGAAGCTGACCCGGCATTGGGGGCTACGATTAACCAAGGGGTGGAAGAGATGGAGGAAGTGCTGCATGAAGTAGACCCCGTGCAGGCAGCCCGGGCAAATAATCGACAACAGCATCGACAGGTCGTGTGGGTTAATGGGAAACGTATGCAGGGACTAAGAGATTCCGGAACAACTTTGACCCTTGTGAAGCCTCATCTCGTCCGGGACCAAGAGAAGACGGACCAGACAGTGGCAGTCCGTGTAGCAGGGGGAGCCATACATCGACTGCCCACTGCCAGGATTCACCTGAACTGGGGAGTCGGGGATGGCCTTATTGAGGTCGGCTTGATGGAGGATTTGCCTGCAGACGTCTTGCTGGGAAATGACTTGGGGCCCATGTTGTCTGCATTCTCGGTGGCCCCTCTGGCTGAGACCTATCCTGTGACCACCCGGAGACAAGCTCGAGCTGCGGAGGCGGAATCACACTCAGAGGAGGCCCAGGTAAGACATCCCAGCCCTACACGTATTCCCATAGCCAGACACATTTCTTGGGCCACCCCAGATGAATTTAAGAGGGAGTTACTTGAGGATCCTTCATTAGAGGGATATCGTGGGAAGGAACAGGAGGGGAGAGGAGTACTGGAAGGGGAACAGTTTGTATGGAAGCAGGGACTCCTCTACCGGATCACAGAGCAGCACCACACAGGGACGAGCCCCACTATAAAACGACAGCTGGTAGTGCCCAAGAAGTATAGGCAGGAGCTACTGCGAATCTCTCATGATCTACCCTTGGCCGGGCACTTCGGCGTCAGTCGCCCCAGGCATCGTCTGACACAAAACTTCTTTTGGCCGGGGTAACCTATGATGTTCGTCAGTACTGCCAGACCTGTGACAGTTGTCAGCGCATTGGCAAGAGGGGGGGATCGATGCAAGGCCAGATTACGCCCCCTCCCCATTGTGGAGGAACCATTTAGCCGAGTAGCGGTCGATCTGATAGGGCCGTTAGCCAAACCCAGTCCGTCCGGGAAATAGTATATATTGACAGTGGTAGATTATGCCACACGGTATCCAGAGGCGGTTGCATTACCTAACATACTGGCAGAGACGGTGGCGGCCGCCCTGCTCCAGGTTTTCTCACGGGTTGGATTTCCCCGGGAGATTATCTCGGACCAGGGTACCCAGTTTACAGCAGAGGTGACCAACCAACTGTGGAAGCTGTGCGGCGTAAAGTCCATTAGAAGCGCCCCGTACCACCCGCACACCAATGGGTTGTGTGAACGCTTTAACGGGACATTAAAACAGCTCATTGGGACTTTTACCAGGACCTACAGGGACTGGGAGAAATTCTTGCCACACCCCCTGTTTGCCTATCGGGAGGTGCCCCAAGAATCCACGGGGTTCTCCCCGTTCGAGCTGGTATACGGGAGACGGGTAAGGGGACTGAGAACAAAGGAGGAAAAAAATTTTTTTCCAAGATATCAAAAAAACCATTTGAAAGGTAACTCACCAAACCCTGAGTAATGCACTGGCAGGAAGCAGCAGAGCCCACTGATAAAGGCTGGGGCAGCACAGGTGCACTCCACTGATGGGGACAGCCAGTAACCCTATATGGTCCGGCTGCCCAGTGGAAAAAAGCACACTGATAAGTGTGATGCAATGT
This sequence comes from Dendrobates tinctorius, assembly GCF_039654945.1. Lineage (NCBI taxonomy): Eukaryota > Metazoa > Chordata > Amphibia > Anura > Dendrobatidae > Dendrobates > Dendrobates tinctorius. The sequence goes on from NW_027361942.1 coordinate 963,677, forward strand.
GTCAGAGCAGCCTATTGATGACGCCCATAATCACAGCAGGCGGGCAGCTCAGCACTATGTACATGCATCACACAATAAACCAAGCCAACATAAAGGGCTCAGTGTGACTGAGGATCCATCACTTATAGGGGATCTACCATATACAGGGGATCCATCATCATATAGGGGGAGCTACCATATATAGGGGATCCATCACTTATAGGGGATCTACCATATACAGGGGATCCATCATCATATAGGGGGAGCTACCATATATAGGGGATCCATCACTTATAGGGGATCTACCATATACAGGGGATCCATCACTTATAGGGGATCTACCATATATAGGGGATTCATCACTTATAGGGGAGCTACCATATATAGGGGATCTACCATATACAGGGAATCTACCATATATAGAGGATCCATCACTTATAGGGGATCTACCATATATAGGGGATCCATCACTTATAGGGGATCTACCATATACATGGGATCCATCACTTATAGGGGGACCTACCATATATAGGGGATCCATCACTTACAGGGGATCTACCATTTACAGTGGATCCATCACTTAAAGGGGATCTACCATATATAGGGGATTCATCACTTATAGGGGGAGCTACCATATATAGGGGATCTACCATATATAGAGGATCCATCACTTATAGGGGATCTACCATATATAGGGGATCCATCACTTATAGGGGATCTACCATATACATGGGATCCATCACTTATAGGGGGACCTACCATATATAGGGGATCCATCACTTATAGGGGATCTACCCTATACAGGGGATCCATCACTTAAAGGGGATCTACCATATATAGGGGATTCATCACTTATAGGGGGAGCTACCATATACAGGGGATCTACCATATATAGAGGATCCATCACTTATAGGGGATCTACCATATATAGGGGATCCATCACTTATAGGGGATCTACCATATACATGGGATCCATCACTTATAGGGGGACCTACCATATATAGGGGATCCATCACTTACAGGGGATCTACCATTTACAGGGGATCCATCACTTAAAGGGGATCTACCATATATAGGGGATTCATCACTTATAGGGGGAGCTACCATATATAGGGGATCTACCATATATAGAGGATCCATCACTTATAGGGGATCTACCATATATAGGGGATCCATCACTTATAGGGGATCTACCATATACATGGGATCCATCACTTATAGGGGGACCTACCATATATAGGGGATCCATCACTTATAGGGGATCTACCATATACAGGGGATCCATCACTTAAAGGGGATCTACCATATATAGGGGATTCATCACTTATAGGGGGAGCTACCATATACAGGGGATCTACCATATATAGAGGATCCATCACTTATAGGGGATCTACCATATATAGGGGATCCATCACTTATAGGGGATCTACCATATACATGGGATCCATCACTTATAGGGGGACCTACCATATATAGGGGATCCATCACTTATAGGGGATCTACCATATACAGGGGATCCATCACTTAAAGGGGATCTACCATATATATAGGGGATCCATCACTTATAGGGGATCTACCATATATAGGGGATCCATCACTTATAGGGGATCTACCATATACATGGGATCCATCACTTATAGGGGGAGCTACCATATATAGGGGATCCATCACTTATAGGGGATCTACCATATACAGGGGATCCATCACTTATAGGGGATCTACCATATATAGGGGATTCATCACTTATAGGGGGAGCTACCATAAATAGGGGATCCACCATATATAGGAGATCCATCACTTATAGGGGATCTACCATATATAGGGGATCTACCACATATAGGGGATCCATCACTTATAGGGGATCTACCATATATAGGGGATCCATCACTTATAGGGGGACCTACCATATATAGGGGATCCATCACTTAAAGGGGATCTACCATATATAGGGGATTCATCACTTATAGGGGATCTACCATATATAGGGGATCTACCATATATAGAGGATCCATCACTTATAGGGGATCTACCATATATAGGGGATCTACCATATACAGGGAATCTACCATATATAGAGGATCCATCACTTATAGGGGATCTACCATATATAGGGGATCCATCACTTATAGGGGATCTACCATATACATGGGATCCATCACTTATAGGGGGACCTACCATATATAGGGGATCCATCACTTAAAGGGGATCTACCATATATAGGGGATTCATCACTTATAGGGGATCTACCATATATAGGGGATCTACCATATATAGAGGATTCATCACTTATAGGGGAGCTACCATATATAGGGGATCTACCATATACAGGGAATCTACCATATATAGAGGATCCATCACTTATAGGGGATCTACCATATATAGGGGATCCATCACTTATAGGGGATCTACCATATACATGGGATCCATCACTTATAGGGGGACCTACCATATATAGGGGATCCATCACTTATAGGGGATCTACCATATATAGGGGATCCATCACTTATAGGGGATCTACCATATACATGGGATCCATCACTTATAGGGGGACCTACCATATATAGGGGATCCATCACTTACAGGGGATCTACCATTTACAGGGGATCCATCACTTAAAGGGGATCTACCATATATAGGGGATTCATCACTTATAGGGGGAGCTACCATATATAGGGGATCTACCATATATAGAGGATCCATCACTTATAGGGGATCTACCATATATAGGGGATCCATCACTTATAGGGGATCTACCATATACATGGGATCCATCACTTATAGGGGGACCTACCATATATAGGGGATCCATCACTTATAGGGGATCTACCCTATACAGGGGATCCATCACTTAAAGGGGATCTACCATATATAGGGGATTCATCACTTATAGGGGGAGCTACCATATACAGGGGATCTACCATATATAGAGGATCCATCACTTATAGGGGATCTACCATATATAGGGGATCCATCACTTATAGGGGATCTACCATATACATGGGATCCATCACTTATAGGGGGACCTACCATATATAGGGGATCCATCACTTATAGGGGATCTACCATATATAGGGGATCCATCACTTATAGGGGATCTACCATATACATGGGATCCATCACTTATAGGGGGACCTACCATATATAGGGGATCCATCACTTACAGGGGATCTACCATTTACAGGGGATCTACCATATATAGGGGATTCATCACTTATAGGGGGAGCTACCATATATAGGGGATCTACCATATATAGAGGATCCATCACTTATAGGGGATCTACCATATATAGGGGATCCATCACTTATAGGGGATCTACCATATACATGGGATCCATCACTTATAGGGGGACCTACCATATATAGGGGATCCATCACTTATAGGTGATCTACCATATACAGGGGATCCATCACTTAAAGGGGATCTACCATATATAGGGGATTCATCACTTATAGGGGGAGCTACCATATACAGGGGATCTACCATATATAGAGGATCCATCACTTATAGGGGATCTACCATATATAGGGGATCCATCACTTATAGGGGATGTACCATATACATGGGATCCATCACTTATAGGGGGACCTACCATATATAGGGGATCCATCACTTATAGGGGATCTACCATATACAGGGGATCCATCACTTAAAGGGGATCTACCATATATAGGGGATCCATCACTTATAGGGGATCTACCATATATAGGGGATCCATCACTTATAGGGGATCTACCATATACATGGGATCCATCACTTATAGGGGGAGCTACCATATATAGGGGATCCATCACTTATAGGGGATCTACCATATACAGGGGATCCATCACTTATAGGGGATCTACCATATATAGGGGATTCATCACTTATAGGGGGAGCTACCATAAATAGGGGATCTACCATATATAGGAGATCCATCACTTATAGGGGATCTACCATATACATGGGATCCATCACTTATAGGGGGACCTACCATATATAGGGGATCCATCACTTACAGGGGATCTACCATTTACAGGGGATCCATCACTTAAAGGGGATCTACCATATATAGGGGATTCATCACTTATAGGGGGAGCTACCATATATAGGGGATCTACCATATATAGGAGATCCATCACTTATAGGGGATCTACCATATACATGGGATCCATCACTTATAGGGGGACCTACCATATATAGGGGATCCATCACTTACAGGGGATCTACCATTTACAGGGGATCCATCACTTATAGGGGATCTACCATATATAGGGGATCCATCACTTATAGGGGATCTACCATATACATGGGATCCATCACTTATAGGGGGACCTACCATATATAGGGGATCCATCACTTACAGGGGATCTACCATTTACAGGGGATCCATCACTTAAAGGGGATCTACCATATATAGGGGATTCATCACTTATAGGGGGAGCTACCATATATAGGGGATCTACCATATATAGAGGATCCATCACTTATAGGGGATCTACCATATATAGGGGATCCATCACTTATAGGGGATCTACCATATACATGGGATCCATCACTTATAGGGGGACCTACCATATATAGGGGATCCATCACTTATAGGGGATCTACCCTATACAGGGGATCCATCACTTAAAGGGGATCTACCATATATAGGGGATTCATCACTTATAGGGGGAGCTACCATATACAGGGGATCTACCATATATAGAGGATCCATCACTTATAGGGGATCTACCATATATAGGGGATCCATCACTTATAGGGGATCTACCATATACATGGGATCCATCACTTATAGGGGGACCTACCATATATAGGGGATCCATCACTTATAGGGGATCTACCATATATAGGGGATCCATCACTTATAGGGGATCTACCATATACATGGGATCCATCACTTATAGGGGGACCTACCATATATAGGGGATCCATCACTTACAGGGGATCTACCATTTACAGGGGATCTACCATATATAGGGGATTCATCACTTATAGGGGGAGCTACCATATATAGGGGATCTACCATATATAGAGGATCCATCACTTATAGGGGATCTACCATATATAGGGGATCCATCACTTATAGGGGATCTACCATATACATGGGATCCATCACTTATAGGGGGACCTACCATATATAGGGGATCCATCACTTATAGGGGATCTACCATATACAGGGGATCCATCACTTAAAGGGGATCTACCATATATAGGGGATTCATCACTTATAGGGGGAGCTACCATATACAGGGGATCTACCATATATAGAGGATCCATCACTTATAGGGGATCTACCATATATAGGGGATCCATCACTTATAGGGGATGTACCATATACATGGGATCCATCACTTATAGGGGGACCTACCATATATAGGGGATCCATCACTTATAGGGGATCTACCATATACAGGGGATCCATCACTTAAAGGGGATCTACCATATATAGGGGATCCATCACTTATAGGGGATCTACCATATATAGGGGATCCATCACTTATAGGGGATCTACCATATACATGGGATCCATCACTTATAGGGGGAGCTACCATATATAGGGGATCCATCACTTATAGGGGATCTACCATATACAGGGGATCCATCACTTATAGGGGATCTACCATATATAGGGGATTCATCACTTATAGGGGGAGCTACCATAAATAGGGGATCTACCATATATAGGAGATCCATCACTTATAGGGGATCTACCATATATAGGGATCTACCATATATAGGGGATCCATCACTTATAGGGGATCTACCATATATAGGGGATCCATCACTTATAGGGGGACCTACCATATATAGGGGATCCATCACTTAAAGGGGATCTACCATATATAGGGGATTCATCACTTATAGGGGATCTACCATATACATGGGATCCATCACTTATAGGGGGAGCTACCATATATAGGGGATCTACCATATATAGGGGATCCATCACTTATAGGGGATCTACCATATACAGGGGATCCATCACTTAAAGGTGATCTACCATATATAGGGGATCCATCACTTATAGGGGATCTACCATATACATGGGATCCATCACTTATAGGGGGATCTACCATATACAGGGGATCCATCACTTATAGGGGATCTACCATATACATGGGATCCATCACTTATAGGGGGAGCTACCATATATAGGGGATCCATCACTTATAGGGGATCTACCATATATAGGGGATCCATCACTTAAAGGGGATCTACCATATATAGTGGATTCATCACTTATAGGGGATCTACCATATACATGGGATCCATCACTTATAGGGGGAGCTACCATATATAGGGGATCTACCATATATAGGGGATCCATCACTTATAGGGGATCTACCATATACAGGGGATCCATCACTTAAAGGGGATCTACCATATATAGGGGATTCATCACTTATAGGGGGAGCTACCATATACAGGGGATCTACCATATATAGAGGATCCATCACTTATAGGGGATCTACCATATATAGGGGATCCATCACTTATAGGGGATGTACCATATACATGGGATCCATCACTTATAGGGGGACCTACCATATATAGGGGATCCATCACTTATAGGGGATCTACCATATACAGGGGATCCATCACTTAAAGGGGATCTACCATATATAGGGGATCCATCACTTATAGGGGATCTACCATATATAGGGGATCCATCACTTATAGGGGATCTACCATATACATGGGATCCATCACTTATAGGGGGAGCTACCATATATAGGGGATCCATCACTTATAGGGGATCTACCATATACAGGGGATCCATCACTTATAGGGGATCTACCATATATAGGGGATTCATCACTTATAGGGGGAGCTACCATAAATAGGGGATCTACCATATATAGGAGATCCATCACTTATAGGGGATCTACCATATATAGGGATCTACCATATATAGGGGATCCATCACTTATAGGGGATCTACCATATATAGGGGATCCATCACTTATAGGGGGATCTACCATATATAGGGGATCCATCACTTAAAGGGGATCTACCATATATAGGGGATTCATCACTTATAGGGGATCTACCATATACATGGGATCCATCACTTATAGGGGAGCTACCATATATAGGGGATCTACCATATATAGAGGATCCATCACTTATAGGGGATCTACCATATATAGGGGATCCATCACTTATAGGGGATCTACCATATACAGGGGATCCATCACTTAAAGGTGATCTACCATATATAGGGGATCCATCACTTATAGGGGATCTACCATATACATGGGATCCATCACTTATAGGGGGATCTACCATATACAGGGGATCCATCACTTATAGGGGATCTACCATATACATGGGATCCATCACTTATAGGGGGAGCTACCATATATAGGGGATCCATCACTTATAGGGGATCTACCATATATAGGGGATCCATCACTTAAAGGGGATCTACCATATATAGTGGATTCATCACTTATAGGGGATCTACCATATACATGGGATCCATCACTTATAGGGGGAGCTACCATATATAGGGGATCTACCATATATAGAGGATCCATCACTTATAGGGGATCTACCATATATAGGGGATCCATCACTTATAGGGGATCTACCATATACAGGGGATCCATCACTTAAAGGTGATCTACCATATATAGGGGATCCATCACTTATAGGGGATCTACCATATACATGGGATCCATCACTTATAGGGGGATCTACCATATATAGGGGATCCATCACTTATAGGGGATCTACCATATACATGGGATCCATCACTTATAGGGGGAGCTACCATATATAGGGGATCCATCACTTATAGGGGATCTACCATATACAGGGGATCCATCACTTATAGGGGATCTACCATATATAGGGGATTCATCACTTATAGGGGGAGCTACCATAAATAGGGGATCTACCATATATAGGAGATCCATCACTTATAGGGGATCTACCATATATAGGGATCTACCATATATAGGGGATCCATCACTTATAGGGGATCTACCATATATAGGGGATCCATCACTTATAGGGGGACCTACCATATATAGGGGATCCATCACTTAAAGGGGATCTACCATATATAGGGGATTCATCACTTATAGGGGATCTACCATATACATGGGATCCATCACTTATAGGGGGAGCTACCATATATAGGGGATCCATCACTTATAGGGGATCTACCATATATAGGGGATCTACCATATATAGAGGATCTACCATATATAGAGGATCCATCACTTATAGGGGATCTACCATATATAGGGGATTCATCACTTATAGGGGATCTACCATATACATGGGATCCATCACTTATAGGGGGAGCTACCATATATAGGGGATCCATCACTTATAGGGGATCTACCATATATAGGGGATCTACCATATATAGAGGATCTACCATATATAGGGGATCCATCACTTATAGGGGATCTACCATATATAGGGGATCTACCATATATAGGGGATCTACCATATATAGAGGATCCATCACTTATAGGGGATCTACCATATATAGGGGATCCATCACTTATAGGGGATCTACCATATACAGGGGATCCATCACTTAAAGGTGATCTACCATATATAGGGGATCCATCACTTATAGGGGATCTACCATATACATGGGATCCATCACTTATAGGGGGATCTACCATATACATGGGATCCATCACTTATAGGGGGATCTACCATATACAGGGGATCCATCTTTACGTTTCGGGCAGCCGCTGCGGACTGGATGAGGCGCCGGTGACTCATCCCTGGCACGTTGGGGGTTAACATAAGCACGAGGAGAAGACACCACGTGGTCTCCGGCTATTAATATCCCGTCACATGCACGCTGGGAGCGGGGCCACATGTGACAGTCACATGATTCCACCCAGGAGGGAGGAGACAGCGCAGGACACGCCCCCGACACCAGGTGACACTCACTGAGCGCAGCGACATGGAGCGGAGGTGACAGCGGGGACCGGGGGAGAGAGGAGGAGGAGAGGGACCGGGGGAGAGGAGGAGGAGAGGGACCGGGGGAGAGGAGGAGGAGAGGGACCGGGGGAGAGGAGGAGGAGAGGGACCGGGGGAGAGGAGGAGGAGGAGAGGGACCGGGGGAGAGGAGGAGGAGAGGGACCGGGGGAGAGGAGGAGGAGGAGAGGGACCGGGGGAGAGGAGGAGGAGGAGAGGGACCGGGGGAGAGGAGGAGGAGGAGAGGGACCGGGGGAGAGAGGAGAGGGACCGGGGGAGAGGAGGAGGAGAGGGACCGGGGGAGAGGAGGAGGAGGAGAGGGACCGGGGGAGAGGAGGAGGAGGAGAGGGACCGGGGGAGAGGAGGAGGAGAGGGACCGGGGGAGAGGAGGAGGAGGAGAGGGACCGGGGGAGAGAGGAGAGGGACCGGGGGAGAGGAGGAGGAGGAGAGGGACCGGGGGAGAGAGGAGAGGACCGGGGGAGAGAGGAGGAGGAGAGGGACCGGGGGAGAGGAGGAGGAGGAGAGGGACCGGGGGAGAGGAGGAGGAGGAGAGGGACCGGGGGAGAGAGGAGAGGACCGGGGGAGAGAGGAGGAGGAGAGGGACCGGGGGAGAGGAGGAGGAGGAGAGGGACCGGGGGAGAGGAGGAGGAGGAGAGGGACCGGGGGAGAGGAGGAGGAGGAGAGGGACCGGGGGAGAGAGGAGAGGACCAGGGGAGAGAGGAGGAGGAGAGGGACCGGGGGAGAGAGGAGAGGACCGGGGGAGAGAGGAGGAGGAGAGGGACCGGGGGAGAGAGGAGAGGACCGGGGGAGAGAGGAGGAGGAGAGGGACCGGGGGAGAGGAGGAGGAGAGGGACCGGGGGAGAGGAGGAGGAGGAGAGGACCGGGGGAGAGAGGAGGGGGAGAGGGACCGGGGGAGAGAGGAGAGGGACCGGGGGAGAGAGGAGAGGACCGGGGGAGAGAGGAGGAGGAGAGGGACCGGGGGAGAGGAGGAGGAGAGGGACCGGGGGAGAGGAGGAGAGGGACCGGGGGAGAGGAGGAGGAGGAGAGGGACCGGGGGAGAGAGGAGAGGACCGGGGGAGAGAGGAGGAGGAGAGGGACCGGGGGAGAGGAGGAGGAGGAGAGGGACCGGGGGAGAGGAGGAGGAGGAGAGGGACCGGGGGAGAGAGGAGAGGACCGGGGGAGAGAGGAGGAGGAGAGGGACCGGGGGAGAGGAGGAGGAGGAGAGGGACCGGGGGAGAGGAGGAGGAGAGGGACCGGGGGAGAGGAGGAGGAGGAGAGGGACCGGGGGAGAGGAGGAGGAGAGGGACCGGGGGAGAGGAGGAGGAGGAGAGGGACCGGGGGAGAGAGGAGAGGACCGGGGGAGAGAGGAGGAGGAGAGGGACCGGGGGAGAGAGGAGGAGGAGAGGGACCGGGGGAGAGGAGGAGGAGGAGAGGGACCGGGGGAGAGGAGGAGGAGGAGAGGGACCGGGGGAGAGGAGGAGAGGGACCGGGGGAGAGGAGGAGGAGGAGAGGGACCGGGGGAGAGGAGGAGGAGGAGAGGGACCGGGGGAGAGGAGGAGGAGGAGAGGGACCGGGGGAGAGGAGGAGGAGGAGAGGGACCGGGGGAGAGGAGGAGGAGAGGGACCGGGGGAGAGAGGAGAGGACCAGGGGAGAGGAGGAGGAGAGGGACCGGGGGAGAGGAGGAGGAGGAGAGGGACCGGGGGAGAGAGGAGGGGGAGAGAGGAGAGGACCAGGGGAGAGAGGAGGAGGAGAGGGACCAGGGGAGAGGAGGAGGAGAGGGACCGGGGGAGAGAGGAGAGGGACCGGGGGAGAGAGGAGAGGACCGGGGGAGAGAGAAGAGGACCGGGGGAGAGAGGAGGAGGAGAGGACCGGGGGAGAGAGGAGGAGGAGAGGGACCGGGGGAGAGAGGAGAGGACCGGGGGAGAGAGGAGGAGGAGAGGACCGGGGGAGAGAGGAGGAGGAGAGGGACCGGGGGAGAGAGGAGGAGGAGAGGGACCAGGGGAGAGGAGGAGGAGAGGGACCGGGGGAGAGAGGAGAGGACCGGGGGAGAGAGGAGAGGACCGGGGGAGAGAGGAGGAGGAGAGGGACCAGGGGAGAGAGGAGGAGGAGAGGACCGGGGGAGAGAGGAGGAGGAGAGGACCGGGGGAGAGAGGAGGGGGAGAGAGGAGGAGGAGGAGAGGGACCGGGGGAGAGAGGAGAGGACCAGGGGAGAGAGGAGGAGGAGAGGGGGAGCGGGAGAGAGGAGGAGGAGGAGAGGACCGGGGGAGAGAGGAGGGGGGGAGAGAGGAGGAGGAGGAGAGGGACCGGGGGAGAGAGGAGAGGACCGGGGGAGAGAGGAGGAGGAGGAGGAGGAGAGGGACCGGGGGGGGGAGAGGAGGAGGAGAGGGACCGGGGGGGAGAGAGGAGGAGGAGAGGGACCGGGGGAGAGGAGGAGGAGGAGAGGGACCGGGGGAGAGGAGGAGGAGGAGGAGAGGGACCGGGGGAGAGGAGGAGGAGGAGGAGAGGGACCGGGGGAGAGAGGAGAGGACCGGGGGAGAGAGGAGGAGGAGAGGGACCGGGGGAGAGGAGGAGGAGGAGAGGGACCGGGGGAGAGGAGGAGGAGAGGGACCGGGGGAGAGGAGGAGGAGGAGAGGGACCGGGGGAGAGAGGAGAGGACCGGGGGAGAGAGGAGGAGGAGAGGGACCGGGGGAGAGGAGGAGGAGGAGAGGGACCGGGGGAGAGGAGGAGAGGGACCGGGGGAGAGGAGGAGAGGGACCGGGGGAGAGGAGGAGGAGGAGAGGGACCGGGGGAGAGGAGGAGGAGAGGGACCGGGGGAGAGGAGGAGGAGAGGGACCGGGGGAGAGAGGAGAGGACCAGGGGAGAGGAGGAGGAGAGGGACCGGGGGAGAGGAGGAGGAGGAGAGGGACCGGGGGAGAGAGGAGGGGGAGAGAGGAGAGGACCAGGGGAGAGAGGAGGAGGAGAGGGACCAGGGGAGAGGAGGAGGAGAGGGACCGGGGGAGAGAGGAGAGGGACCGGGGGAGAGAGGAGAGGACCGGGGGAGAGAGAAGAGGACCGGGGGAGAGAGGAGGAGGAGAGGACCGGGGGAGAGAGGAGGAGGAGAGGGACCGGGGGAGAGAGGAGAGGACAGGGGGAGAGAGGAGGAGGAGAGGACCGGGGGAGAGAGGAGGAGGAGAGGGACCAGGGGAGAGAGGAGGAGGAGAGGGACCAGGGGAGAGAGGAGGAGGAGAGGGACCAGGGGAGAGGAGGAGGAGAGGGACCGGGGGAGAGAGGAGAGGACCGGGGGAGAGAGGAGAGGACCGGGGGAGAGAGGAGAGGACCGGGGGAGAGAGGAGAGGACCGGGGGAGAGAGGAGGAGGAGAGGGACCAGGGGAGAGAGGAGGAGGAGAGGGACCAGGGGAGAGAGGAGGAGGAGAGGGACCAGGGGAGAGAGGAGGAGGAGAGGACCGGGGGAGAGAGGAGGAGGAGAGGACCGGGGGAGAGAGGAGGGGGAGAGAGGAGGAGGAGGAGAGGGACCGGGGGAGAGAGGAGAGGACCAGGGGAGAGAGGAGGAGGAGAGGGGGAGCGGGAGAGAGGAGGAGGAGGAGAGGACCGGGGGAGAGAGGAGGGGGAGAGAGGAGGAGGAGGAGAGGGACCGGGGGAGAGAGGAGAGGACCGGGGGAGAGAGGAGGAGGAGGAGGAGGAGGAGAGGGACCGGGGGGGAGAGAGGAGGAGGAGAGGGACCGGGGGGGAGAGAGGAGGAGGAGAGGGACCGGGGGGGAGAGAGGAGGAGGAGAGGGACCGGGGGGAGAGAGGAGGAGAGGGGGACAGGGGGAGAGAGGACACTGGGGGAGAGAGGAGGAGGAGGAGGAGAGGGACCGGGGGAGAGAGGAGGAGGAGAGGACCGGGGGAGAGAGGAGAGGACCAGGGGAGAGAGGAGGAGGAGAGGGACCGGGGGAGAGAGGAGAGGACCGGGGGAGAGAGGAGGAGGAGAGGGACCGGGGGAGAGAGGAGAGGGACCGGGGGAGAGAGGAGAGGACCGGGGGAGAGAGGAGGGGACCGGGGGAGAGAGGAGGAGGAGAGGGACCGGGGGGGAGAGGAGAGGACCGGGGGAGGAGGAGAGAGGACACTGGGGGAGAGAGGAGGAGGAGGAGAGGGACCGGGGGAGAGAGGAGGAGGAGAGGGACCGGGGGAGAGAGGAGGAGGAGAGGGACCGGGGGAGAGAGGAGGAGGAGAGGACAGGGGGAGAGAGGAGGAGGAGGAGAGGACCGGGGGAGAGAGGAGGAGGAGGAGAGGGACCGGGGGAGAGAGGAGAGGACCAGGGGAGAGAGGAGGAGGAGAGGGGGAGCGGGAGAGAGGAGGAGGAGAGGACCGGGGGGGAGAGGACCGGGGGAGAGAGGAGGGGGAGAGAGGAGGAGGAGGAGAGGGACCGGGGGGAGAGAGGAGAGAGGAGGGGGAGAGAGGAGGAGGAGGAGAGGGACCGGGGGGAGAGAGGAGAGGACCGGGGGAGAGAGGAGAAGGAGAGGACCGGGGGAGAGAGGAGGAGGAGAGGGACCAGGGGAGAGAGGAGGAGGAGAGGGACCAGGGGAGAGGAGGAGGAGAGGGACCGGGGGAGAGAGGAGAGGGACCGGGGGAGAGAGGAGGAGGAGAGGGACCGGGGGAGAGAGGAGGAGGAGAGGACAGGGGGAGAGAGGAGGAGGAGGAGAGGACCGGGGGAGAGAGGAGGAGGAGGAGAGGGACCGGGGGAGAGAGGAGAGGACCAGGGGAGAGAGGAGGAGGAGAGGGGGAGCGGGAGAGAGGAGGAGGAGAGGACCGGGGGGGAGAGGACCGGGGGAGAGAGGAGGGGGAGAGAGGAGGAGGAGGAGAGGGACCGGGGGGAGAGAGGAGAGGACAGGGGGAGAGAGGAGGAGGAGAGGACCGGGGGAGAGAGGAGGAGGAGAGGGACCAGGGGAGAGAGGAGGAGGAGAGGGACCAGGGGAGAGAGGAGGAGGAGAGGGACCAGGGGAGAGGAGGAGGAGAGGGACCAGGGGAGAGGAGGAGGAGAGGGACCGGGGGAGAGAGGAGAGGGACCGGGGGAGAGAGGAGAGGGACCGGGGGAGAGAGGAGAGGACCGGGGGAGAGAGGAGAGGACCGGGGGAGAGAGAAGAGGACCGGGGGAGAGAGGAGGAGGAGAGGACCGGGGGAGAGAGGAGGAGGAGGAGAGGGACCGGGGGAGAGGAGGAGGAGGAGAGGGACCGGGGGAGAGAGGAGAGGACCGGGGGAGAGAGGAGAGGACCGGGGGAGAGAGGAGGAGGAGAGGACCGGGGGAGAGAGGAGGGGGAGAGAGGAGGAGGAGGAGGAGAGGGACCGGGGGAGAGGACCAGGGGAGAGAGGAGGAGGAGAGGGGGAGCGGGAGAGAGGAGGAGGAGGAGAGGACCGGGGGAGAGAGGAGGGGGAGAGAGGAGGAGGAGGAGAGGGACCGGGGGAGAGAGGAGAGGACCGGGGGAGAGAGGAGGAGGAGGAGGAGAGGGACCGGGGGGGAGAGAGGAGGAGGAGAGGGACCGGGGGGGAGAGAGGAGGAGGAGAGGGACCGGGGGGGAGAGAGGAGGAGGAGAGGGACCGGGGGGAGAGAGGAGGAGAGGGGGACAGGGGGAGAGAGGACACTGGGGGAGAGAGGAGGAGGAGGAGGAGAGGGACCGGGGGAGAGAGGAGGAGGAGAGGACCGGGGGAGAGAGGAGAGGACCAGGGGAGAGAGGAGGAGGAGAGGGACCGGGGGAGAGAGGAGAGGACCGGGGGAGAGAGGAGGAGGAGAGGGACCGGGGGAGAGAGGAGAGGACCGGGGGAGAGAGGAGGGGACCGGGGGAGAGAGGAGGGGACCGGGGGAGAGAGGAGGAGGAGAGGGACCGGGGGGGAGAGGAGAGGACCGGGGGAGGAGGAGAGAGGACACTGGGGGAGAGAGGAGGAGGAGGAGAGGGACCGGGGGAGAGAGGAGGAGGAGAGGGACCGGGGGAGAGAGGAGGAGGAGAGGACAGGGGGAGAGAGGAGGAGGAGAGGACCGGGGGAGAGAGGAGGAGGAGGAGAGGGACCGGGGGAGAGAGGAGAGGACCAGGGGAGAGAGGAGGAGGAGAGGGGGAGCGGGAGAGAGGAGGAGGAGAGGACCGGGGGGGAGAGGACCGGGGGAGAGAGGAGGGGGAGAGAGGAGGAGGAGGAGAGGGACCGGGGGGAGAGAGGAGAGGACCGGGGGAGGGAGGAGGAGGAGGAGAGGGACCGGGGGGGAGAGAGGAGGAGGAGAGGGACCGGGGGGAGAGAGGAGAGGACCGGGGGAGGAGGAGAGAGGACACTGGGGGAGAGAGGAGGAGGAGGAGAGGGACCGGGGGAGAGAGGAGGAGGAGAGGACCGGGGGAGAGAGGAGAGGACCAGGGGAGAGAGGAGGAGGAGAGGGACCGGGGGAGAGAGGAGGAGGAGAGGGACCGGGGGAGAGAGGAGAGGACCGGGGGAGAGAGGAGGAGGAGAGGGACCGGGGGAGAGAGGAGAGGACCAGGGGAGAGAGGAGGAGGAGAGGGACCGGGGGAGAGAGGAGGAGGAGAGGGACCGGGGGAGAGAGGAGAGGACCGGGGGAGAGAGGAGGAGGAGAGGGACCGGGGGAGAGAGGAGAGGACCGGGGGAGAGAGGAGGAGGAGAGGGACCGGGGGAGAGAGGAGAGGACCGGGGGAGAGAGTAGGAGGAGAGGGACCGGGGGAGAGAGGAGGAGGAGAGGACCGGGGGAGAGAGGAGGGGGAGAGAGGAGGGGGAGAGAGGAGGAGGAGGAGAGGGACCGGGGGAGGGGGAGGGGGGGGGGAGAGGAGGGGGAGGGGGGGGGGAGAGGAGGAGGAGGGGGAGGAGGAGGGGAAGGGGGAGGGGGGGAGAGGAGGGGGGGAGGGGAGGGGGGGAGAGGAGGGGGGGAGGGGAGGGGAAGAGGGGGAGGGGGGGAGGGGAGGGGAAGAGGGGGAGGGGGGGAGAGGAGGGGAAGAGGGGGAGGGGGGAGAGGAGGGGGAGGGGGAGAGGAGGAGGAGAGGGACCGGGGGGGAGGGGGAGAGGAGGAGGAGGGGGACCGGGGGAGAGAGGAGGGGGGGGAGGAGGAGGGGAAGGGGGAGAGGAGGGGGAGAGGAGGAGGAGAGGGACCGGGGGGGAGAGGAGGAGGAGGAGAGGGACCGGGGGAGAGAGGAGAGGAGGAGAGGGACCGGGGGAGAGAGGAGAGGACCGGGGGAGAGAGGAGGGGGAGGGGGAGAGAGGAGGGGGAGGGGGAGAGGGGAGGGGGAGAGAGGAGGGGGAGGGGGAGAGAGGAGGGGGAGGGGGGGAGAGGAGGGGGAGGGGGAGAGAGGAGGAGGAGAGGGACCGGGGGAGAGAGGAGGGGGAGGAGGGGGAGGGGGAGGAGGGGGAGGGGGAGAGAGGAGGAGGAGAGGGACCGGGGGAGAGAGGAGGAGGAGAGGGACCGGGGGAGAGAGGAGGGGGAGAGAGGAGGGGGAGAGGGAGGAGGAGGGGGAGAGAGGAGGGGGAGAGGAGGGGGAGAGGGAGGAGGAGGGGGAGAGAGGAGGGGGAGAGAGGAGGGGGAGAGAGGAGGGGGAGAGGGAGGAGGAGGGGGAGAGAGGAGGGGGAGAGGGAGGAGGAGGGGGAGTGGGAGGGGGGGATAGAGGAGAGGGACCGGGGGAGAGAGGAGGAGGAGAGGGACCTGGGGAGAGAGGAGGGGACAGGGGGAGAGAGGAGGAGGAGAGGGACCTGGGGAGAGAGGAGGGGACCGGGGGAGAGAGGAGGAGGAGAGGGACCTGGGGAGAGAGGAGGAGGAGAGGGACCGGGGGAGAGAGGAGAGGACCGGGGGAGAGGGGAGAGAGGAGAGGACCGGGGGAGAGAGGAGGAGGAGAGGGACCTGGGGAGAGAGGAGGAGGAGAGGGACCGGGGGAGAGAGGAGAGGACCGGGGGAGAGGGGAGAGAGGAGATGACCGGGGGAGAGAGGAGGAGGAGGGGGAGAGGGAGGGGGAGAGGAGGGGGAGAGGGAGAGGAGGGGGAGAGGGAGAGGAGGGGGAGAGGGATCGGGGGAGAGAGGAGAGGGACCGGGGGAGAGAGGAGGAGGAGAGGGACCTGGGGAGAGAGGAGGGGACAGGGGGAGAGAGGAGGAGGAGAGGGACCTGGGGAGAGAGGAGGGGACCGGGGGAGAGAGGAGGAGGAGAGGGACCTGGGGAGAGAGGAGGAGGAGAGGGACCGGGGGAGAGAGGAGAGGACCGGGGGAGAGAGGAGGAGGAGGAGAGGGACCGGGGGAGAGAGGAGGAGGAGGAGAGGGACCGGGGGAGAGAGGAGAGGACCGGGGGAGAGAGGAGGAGGAGGAGGAGGATAGGGACCGGGGGAGAGAGGAGGAGGAGAGGGACTGGGGGAGAGAGGAGGGGATCGGGGGAGAGAGGAGGAGGAGGAGAGGGACCGGGGGAGAGAGGAGAGGACCGGGGGAGAGAGGAGGAGGAGAGGGACCGGGGGAGAGAGGAGGAGGAGAGGGACCGGGAGAGAGAGGAGGAGGAGAGGGACCGGGGGAGAGAGGAGGAGGAGAGGGACCGGGGGAGAGAGGAGGAGGAGGAGAGGGACCGGGGGAGAGAGGAGGAGAGGGGGACAGGGGGAGAGAGGAGGAGAGGGGGACAGGGGGAGAGAGGAGGAGGAAAGGGGACGCCAGGGGAGAGAGGAGGAGAGGGGGACAGGGGGAGAGAGGAGGAGGAGAGGGGACGGCGGGGGGAGAGAGGAGGAGGAGAGGGGACGGCGGGGGAGAGAGGGGGACAGGGGGAGAGAGGAGGAGGAGAGGGGACGCCGGGGGAGAGAGGAGGAGAGGGGACGGCGGGGGAGAGAGAGGGAGAGAGGAGGAGAGGGGGACAGGGGGAGAGAGGAGGGGGGACAGGGGGAGAGAGGAGGAGAGGGGGACAGGGGGAGAGAGGAGGGGGACAGGGGGAGAGAGGAGGAGAGGGGGACCGGGGGAAAGTGGAGGAGGAGGAGAGGGGGGAGAGGGGGACCGGGGGAGAGTGGAGGAGGAGGAGAGGGGGACAGGGGGGGAGAGGGGGACCGGGGGAGAGTGGAGGAGGAGGAGAGGGGGACAGGGGGGGAGAGGGGGACCGGGGGAGAGTGGAGGAGGAGGAGAGGGGGAGAGGGGGACCGGGGGAGAGTGGAGGAGGAGGGGGAGAGGGGGACCGGGGGAGAGTGGAGGAGGAGGAGGAGAGGGGGACCTGGGGAGAGTGGAGGAGGAGGAGAGGGGGACCGGGGGAGAGTGGAGGAGGAGAGGGGGACCGGGGGAGAGTGGAGGAGGAGGAGGAGAGGGGGACCGGGGGAGAGTGGAGGAGGAGGAGGAGAGGGGGACCGGGGGAAAGTGGAGGAGGAGGAGAGGGGGACCGGGGGAGAGTGGAGGAGGAGGAGAGTGGAGGAGGAGGAGGGGGACCGGGGGAGAGTGGAGGAGGGGGACCGGCAGGAGAGAGGGGGAGGAGAGGGGACCGGCGGGAGAGAGGACACCGGGGGAGAGAGGAGGGGGACAGGCGGGAGAGAGGGGGAGGAGAGGGGACCGGCGGGAGAGAGGACACCGGGGGAGAGAGGAGGGGGACAGGGGGAGAGAGGAGGGGAGGGGGACAGGGATAGATAGGAGGAGAGGGGGACCGGGGGTAGAGTGGAGGAGGAGGAGGAGAGGGGGACTGGGGGAGAGAGGAGGAGGAGGGGGACCTGGAGAGAGAGGAGGAGGAGGGAGGACACCGGGGTAGACAGGAGGAGGAGAGCGGGGATCGAGAGGGAGGAAGGAGGAGAGCGGGGGAGGGAGTGGATGATGTGTCCCCCGGGAGGAGGAGGATGTCTGACCCCGGTATCAGTGTCCCGGGCTGTCGGGGGGAGCGGTGTTGACTCCTGTGTTTCTCTTCTGCAGGTTCTTCTTCGTTCTTCTCTGCATCCAACTGAAGATCAGCGACTGTAGAGTCTACCCCGAACCAGAGCAGAGTGTGAGGTCAGTGCCCCCCACAGGGTCCGACACTGGGGGTCCACAGCCAGGAGATACACGTCCTGTACACCTGGCTATCCTCCAGATATCAGCACATAATAGTATATTATATACACTGCTCAAAAACATAAAGAGAACACTAAAATCCCACATCCTCGATATCGCTGAATGAAATATTCCAGTTGCAGATTTTTCTTCATTGCATCGTGGAATGTGTTCAGAACAATAAAACATAACAATTATCAATGTGAATCAAAATGAATATCCCATGGAGGTCTGGATTTGGAATGATACTTAAAATCAAAGTGGAAAATCAAATTACAGGCTGATCCAACTTCAGTGGAGATGCCTCAAGACATGGAAATGATGCTCAGTAGTGTGTGTGGCCTCCACGTGCCTGTTTGACCTCCCTACAACACCTGGGCATGCTCCTGATGAGTCTCCTGAGGGATCTCCTCCTAGACCTGGACTAAAGCATCCGCCAACTCCTGGACAGTCTGTGGTGCAACGTGACGTTGGTGGATGGAGCGAGACATGATGTCCCAGATGTGCTCAATCGGATTCAGGTCTGGGGAACGGGCGGGCCAGTCCATAGCTTCAGTGCCTTCATCTCGCAGGAACTGCTGACACACTCCAGCCACATGAGGTCTGGCATTGTCCTGCATTAGGAGGAACCCAAGGCCAACAGCACCAGCATATGGTCTCACAAGGGGTCTGAAGATCTCATCTCGGTACCTAATGGCAGTCAGGCTACCTCTGGCGAGCACATGGAGGGCTGTGCGGCCCTCCAAAGGAATGCCATCCCACACCATTACTGACCCACTGCCAAACCGGTCATGCTGAAGGATGTTGCAGGCAGCAGATCGCTCTCCACGGCGTCTCCAGACTCTGTCACGTCTGTCACATGTGCTCAGTGTGAACCTGCTTTCATCTGTGAAGAGCACAGGGCACCAGTGGCGAATCTGCCTATCCTGGTGTTCTGTGGCAAATGACAAGCGCCCTGCACGGTGTTGGGCTGTGAGCACAACTCCCATCTGTGGACATCGGGCCCTCAGACCATCCTCATGGAGTCGGTTTCTAACCGTTTGTGCAGACCCATGCACATTTGTGGCCTGCAGGAGGTCATTTTGCAGGGCTCTGGCAGTGCTCCTCCTGTTCCTCCTTGCACAAAGGCTGAGGTAGCGGTCCTGCTGCTGGGTTGTTGCCCTCCTACGGCTCCCTTCACATCTCCTGGTGTCCTGGCCCAGCCCCTGGTAGCGCCTCCAGCCTCTGGACACTATGCTGACAGACAGCAAACCTTCTTGCCACAGCTCACATTGATGTGCCATCCTGGATGAGCTGCGCTACCTGAGCCACTTGTGTGGGTTGTAGAGTCCGTCTCATGCTACCTGGAGTGTGAAAGCACAGCCAACATTCAAAAGTGACCGAAACATCAGCCAGAAAGCATTGGTACTGAGATGTGGTCTGTGGTCCCCACCTTCAGAACCACTCCTTTATTGAGTATGTCTTGATATTTGCCAATAATTTCCATTTGTTATTTATTCCATTTGCACAGCAGCATATGAAATTGATTGTCAATCAGTGTTGCCTCCTAAGGGGACGGTTTCATTTCACAGAAGTTTGATCTACTTGGAGTTATGTTCTGTTGTTTGAGTGTTCCCTTTATTCTTGTGAGCAGTGTAAATACACATCCAGGACTATCCTGCAGGAGATACACCTCCTCCACACCTGGTTTTGCTCTTTCCTTTGATCATTTGTCATTCTCTTCGATTGGTCGGTGGACCCTCATCTCGAGCACTTTTTGCTCCTCCATTAATAGTACAGCTTGTCTCCTTCCTTCTCATCTTGTAATCCCAGCACAGACTGTCATTTGCAACCTGGAAATGAGTGTAGAGCGCTTTGTGTGGCGGTGGAAAGATGCCAGCCCCTGTCAGATGGTGTGGGGATGCCCCTGTCGGGTGGGTGTATGTTGCCCTCTGCCGGCCCCTGTCGGGTTTTGAGGGTATGTCTCCCTCCGCCGGCCCCTGTCGGGTTTTGAGGATGTCTCCCTCCGCCGGCCCCTGTCGGGTTTTGAGGATATGTCTCCCTCCGCCGGCCCCTGTCGGGTTTTGAGGATATGTCTCCCTCCGCCGGCCCCTGTCGGGTTTTTGGGGTATTTCTCACTCCGCCGGCCCCTGTCTGGTGGGTGTATGCTGCCCTCCGCCGGCCCCTGTCGGGTTTTGAGGGTATGTCTCCCTCCGCCGGCCCCTGTCGGGTTTTGAGGATGTCTCCCTCCGTCGGCCCCTGTCGGGTTTTGAGGATATGTCTCCCTCTGCCGGCCCCTGTCGGGTTTTGAGGATATGTCTCCCTCCGCCGGCCCCTGTCGGGTTTTTGGGGTATTTCTCACTCCGCCGGCCCCTGTCGGGTTTTGAGGGTATGCCTCCCTCCGTCGGCCCCTGTCGGGTTTTGAGGATATGTCTCCCTCCGTCGGCCCCTGTCGGGTTTTGAGGGTATGCCTCCCTCCGTCGGCCCCTGTCGGGTTTTGAGGGTATGCCTCCCTCCGTCGGCCCCTGTCGGGTTTTGAGGGTATGCCTCCCTCCGTCGGCCCCTGTCGGGTTTTGAGGGTATGCCTCCCTCCGTCGGCCCCTGTCGGGTTTTGAGGGTATGCCTCCCTCCGTCGGCCCCTGTCGGGTTTTGAGGGTATGCCTCCCTCCGTCGGCCCCTGTCGGGTTTTGAGGGTATGCCTCCCTCCGTCGGCCCCTGTCGGGTTTTGAGGGTATGCCTCCCTCCGTCGGCCCCTGTCAGGTTTTGAGGGTATGCCTCCCTCCGTCGGCCCCTGTCGGGTTTTGAGGATATGTTTCCCTCCACCGGCTCCTGTCGGGTTTTGGGGGTATTTCTCACTCTGCCGGCCCCTGTTGGGTGGGTGTATGCTGCCCTCCGTCGGCCCCTGTCGGGTTGCGGGGGTATGCCGCCCTCCGTCGGCCCCTGTCAGGTTTTGAGGGTATGCCTCCCTCCGTCGGCCCCTGTCGGGTTTTGAGGATATGTCTCCCTCCACTGGCTCCTGTCGGGTTTTGGGGGTATTTCTCACTCTGCCGGCCCCTGTTGGGTGGGTGTATGCTGCCCTCCGTCGGCCCCTGTCGGGTGGGTGTATGCCTCCCTCCGTCGGCCCCTGTCGGGTTGCGGGGGTATGCCTCCCTCCGTCGGCCCCTGTCGGGTTTTGAGGGTACTTCTCACTCCGCCGGCCGCTGTTGGGTTTTGGGGATATTTCTCCCTCTGACGGCCCCTGTCGGGTTTTGAGGGTATTTCTCACTCCGCCAGCCCCTGTCGGGTTTTGGGGGTATTTCTCCCTCCGCCGGCCCCTGTCGGGTTTTGAGGGTATTTCTCCCTCCGCCGGCCCCTGTCGGGTTTTGAGGGTACTTCTCACTCCGCCGGCCCCTGTCGGGTTTTGAGGGTACTTCTCACTCCGCCGGCCCCTGTCGGGTTTTGAGGGTACTTCTCACTCCGCCGGCCCCTGTCGGGTTTTGAGGGTACTTCTCACTCCGCCGGCCCCTGTCGGGTTTTGAGGGTACTTCTCACTCCGCCGGCCCCTGTCGGGTTTTGAGGGTACTTCTCACTCCGCCGGCCCCTGTCGGGTTTTGAGGGTATTTCTCCCTCCGTCGGCCCCTGTCGGGTTTTGAGGATATGTCTCCCTCCGCCGGCCCCTGTCGGGTTTTGAGGATATGTCTCCCTCCGCCGGCCCCTGTCGGGTTTTGAGGATACGTCTCCCTCCGCCGGCCCCTGTCGGGTTTTGAGGATACGTCTCCCTCCGCCGGCCCCTGTCGGGTGGGTGTATGCTGCACTCCGTCGGCCCATGTCGGGTTTTGAGGGTACTTCTCACTCCTTCGGCCGCTGTTGGGTTTTGGGGATATTTCTCACTCCCCTGTCGGGTGGCGGGTTGCCGGCCTCCCTCCTCCAGAAGGTTCTGCCGTACTGCTTGGATAATGGTTGTTCTATCTGCCTGTGGGCTGAGTGTGATAATCTGCGTCTTCTCTCCAGTGTTCCCCAGGGTTGGCTTCCTGCAGGGCGTCTTTCCGACAATGACTCGGTCGTGCTGACTTTCGCTCTGAAGCAGCAGAATGTGGAGAAGTTGGAAGCGCTGGTGAGACGCGTGTCTGACCCCAACGCCCCAGATTATGGTAAATATTTCATTTCTGTATTACTGTCATCACGTAAGATCGGCCTCGGTGTGTCCCAGAGACCAATCGTGGAAGGCGAAGTATGTCCATGAGGAGCAATGTGGCTCCATCGTTAATGCAGCGGGGGAGCAC
This sequence comes from Dendrobates tinctorius, assembly GCF_039654945.1. NCBI lineage: Eukaryota > Metazoa > Chordata > Amphibia > Anura > Dendrobatidae > Dendrobates > Dendrobates tinctorius. Next base: position 986,817 of record NW_027361942.1, read on the forward strand.
GGTGTACGTGTGGGTATGTGTGACTGTACTCGCGGCCATTACACTGAGATTACAGCACCAAGAAGGAGATGTCGCCAATCTGCAGGTGATGGAATCGGCAAAATCACAACCGCTGGATTCCCCAGTCCGGAATCTGAGCCTCGTGCAGAAATCCCGGCACCTCCGGCCTCGGCTGCTGTCACTGAGGTCAGTATTGGTCGTCTGAGGAAGGATTGGCCGCTCAGTGTACAAATCGTCAGGATCCTCTTCCGGCAGATCCTGTGTAATCACCAAGCAGTGACGTCCCCGATGGAGACGTTGCCGGCAGCTGCTGTGTGATCACCGACCAATGACGTCCCCGATGGAGACAAGTCCGGAGACGCTGCCGGCAGCTCCTGTGTGATCACCGACCAATGACGTCCCCGATGGAGACAAATCCGGAGATGCTGCCAACAGCTCCTGTGTAATCACCGACCAGTGACGTCCCCGATGGAGACAAGTCCAGAGATGCTGCCAACAGCTCCTGTGTGCTCACCGACCAATGACGTCCCCGATGGAGACAAGTCCAGAGATGCTGCCAACAGCTCCTGTGTAATCACCGACTAGTGACGTCCCCGATGGAGACAAATCCGGAGACGCTGCCGGCAGCTCCTGTGTAATCACCGACCAGTGACGTCCCCGATGTGCTATATGGAGATAAGTCTGGAGACGCCGCGGGAGCAGGTTTTGGCCATGCCGGCGCTCACAGTAGTGTGAGGAACATGCAGTCTGGAGGGGCGTTGTATATTTGTCTCCATCCTGTGGTGTCCGTAATTCCATGACTTACACTTTTTGGTGTCACAGTGTGTGTGTGGGCGGCTTCCTCTGCGCTGCGGCCAGTTTCTGGACCTCACCTTTTGCCTCTTCTGTGATTTGCTCTTTCAGTCGGACGCTTCTATGGTTACTGAGAGACCATTCTAAAGATTCCATGACGTTTCTGTGACTCCTCAGTATGTAATTCTTCCATATGTGAGGATCACTAATAAAGGCGTTGCACAAGAGACGGGTGAATCCAGAAGTTTCCATCCACTATTTAGAAAGACACATCTGCAGGTTTTTCCCAATATCTGACATGAAATCAGAATAAATCTTTCCCGGTTTAGGTCAATCAGGATTACCATAATTATTAATATTTGCCAAATGCCAGAATAATGACAGAGCGAGAATGTTTTAAGGCATTTTTTATTACTTACTGCAAAGTCAAAAGTTTCTATCCACTAAGATTATTATGCCTTTAAACGGTTCTGAACGGCCCATATGATGATGTCGGGTTTGGAAGCTTCTGGGTTTTGGCAACATCTGAGTTACTGAGACATACCTGTGGATGTATTTTAATGCACACCTGAAACACACTGCTTCTTTGTGTAGCATCATGGGAAAGTCTCAGCCAAGATATCAGGAAGATAATTGTGGACTTTCAAGTCTGGCTCATCCTTGGGTACAATTACAAGATACCTGAAGGTGCCTCGTTCATCTGTACAAACAATTATACACAAGTACAAACAAGATGGGAATGCCCAGCCATCACACCGCTCAGGAAGGAGACAGGTTCTGTGTCCCAGAGATGAACGTGCTTTGGTTGAAAATGTGCATATCAACCCAAAGACAAAAGTAAAAGACCTTGTGAAGATGATGGCGGAAGCTGGTAAGATTGTGTCAATAGCCACAGTGAAGCGAGTACTGTATCAACATGGGCTGAAAGGCCACTCTGCCAGGAAGAAGCCATTGCTCCAACAGAAACATAAAAAAGCCAGATTAATGTTTGCAAATTCACACAGGAGCAAAGACCTTAGTTTTTGGAGACATGTCCTGTGGTCTGAGGAAACTAATATTGAACTTTTTGGGCATAATGATCATCGTTACGTTTGGAGGAAAAAGGGAGAAACTTGGATGCCTAAGAACACCATCCCCACTGTGAAGCACTGTGGAGGCAGCATCATGTTGTGGAGTTGTTTTGCTGCAGGAGGGACTGGTGCACTTCACAAAATAGATGGCATCATGTGGCAATACTGAAGAGACATATCAAGACAATCAACCAGGAAGTTTCATCTTGGGCTGAAATAGGTCTTCCAAATGGACAATGACCCGAAGCATACTGCAAAAATGGTAGCAACGTGGCTTCAGGATAACATAGTCAATGTTTTGGAGCCGCCATCAGAAAGCTCTGATCTCAATCCTATTGAAAATTTATGGGCAAAGCTGAAAAGGTCGGTGCGAGCATTGCGATATACAAACCTGGATCAGTTATACCAGTATTGTCAGGAGGAATGGGCCCAAATTCTGACCAAGTATTGTGAAAAGCTTGTGGAAGGAGATCCCAAACCTCTAACCCAAGTCATTCAGGTTAAGGGCAATGGTAACAAATGCTAATGAAATGGATGGAAACTTCTGACTTTGCAGCAAAACTTTCTCATTATTCTGGCATTTAGCAAATATTAATAACTAGCTGAAGAGCCCGGCGTTGCCTGGGCATGGTAACTGTGGTTAGTTATAACAAATGATGATGATTATCCTCCATCCCATAGTTCCATGCCCATATACCCATATACCCATCACACATCCTCCATCCCATAGTCCAGTGCCCATATACCCATCACACATCCTCCATCCCATAGTCCAGTGCCCATATACCCGTCATACATATCCTCCATCCCATAGTCCAGTGCCCATATACCCGTCATACATATCCTCCATCCCATAGTCCTCTGCCCATATACCCATCATACATATCCTCCATCCCATAGTCCTCTGCCCATATACCCATCATACATATCCTCCATCCCATAGTCCAGTGCCCATATACCCATCACACATCCTCCATCCCATAGTCCCGTGCACATATACCCATCACACATCCACCATCCCATAGTCCCATGCACATATACCCATCATACATATCCTCCATCCCATAGTCCAGTGCCCATATACCCATCACACATCCTCCATCCCATAGTCCAGTGCCCATATACCCATCACACATCCTCCATCCCATAGTCCAGTGCCCATATACCCGTCATACATATCCTCCATCCCATAGTCCAGTGCCCATATACCCATCATACATATCCTCCATCCCATAGTCCAGTGCCCATATACCCGTCATACATATCCTCCATCCCATAGTCCAGTGCCCATATACCCATCACACATCCTCCATCCCATAGTCCCGTGCACATATACCCATCACACATCCACCATCCCATAGTCCCATGCACATATACCCATCATACATATCCTCCATCCCATAGTCCAGTGCCCATATACCCGTCATACATATCCTCCATCCCATAGTCCTCTGCCCATATACCCATCATACATATCCTCCATCCCATAGTCCAGTGCCCATATACCCATCACACATCCTCCATCCCATAGTCCCGTGCACATATACCCATCACACATCCACCATCCCATAGTCCTGTGCCCATATGCCCATCACACATATCCTCCATCCCATAGGCCCATACCCATCAAACATCCTCCATCCCATAGTCCCATGCACATATACCCATCATACATCCTCCATCCCATAGTCCAGTGCCCATATACCCATCATACATCCTCCATCCCATAGTCCTCTGCCCATATACCCATCATACATCCTCCATCCCATAGTCCCGTGCCCATATGCCCATCACACATCCTCCATCCCATAGTCCCGTGCCCATATACCCATCACACATCCTCCATCCCATAGTCCAGTGCCCATATACCCATCACACATCCTCCATCCCATAGTCCCGTGCCCATATACCCATCACACATCCTCCATCCCATAGTCCAGTGCCCATATACCCATCACACATCCTCCATTCCATAGTCCCGTGCCCATATACCCATCACACATCCTCCATCCCATAGTCCCGTGCCCATATACCCATCATACACATCCTCCATCCCATAGTCCCGTGCCCATATACCCATCATACATATCCTCCATCCCATAGTCCCGTGCCCATATATCCATCATACACATCCTCCATCCCATAGTCCAGTGCCCATATACCCATCATACATATCCTCCATCCCATAGTCCCATGCCCATATATCCATCATACATATTCTCCATCCCATAGTCCCGTGCCCATATACCCATCATACATATCCTCCATCCCATAGTCCCGTGCCCATATATCCATCATACACATCCTCCATCCCATAGTCCCGTGCCCATATACCCATCATACATATCCTCCATCCCATAGTCCCGTGCCCATATATCCATCATACACATCCTCCATCCCATAGTCCAGTGCCCATATACCCATCATACATATCCTCCATCCCATAGTCCCATGCCCATATATCCATCATACATATTCTCCATCCCATAGTCCCGTGCCCATATACCCATCATACATATCCTCCATCCCATAGTCCCGTGCCCATATATCCATCATACACATCCTCCATCCCATAGTCCAGTGCCCATATACCCATCATACATATCCTCCATCCCATAGTCCCGTGCCCATATAACCATCACACATCCTCCATCCCATAGTCCCGTGCCCATATACCCATCATACATATCCACCATCCCATAGTCTCATGCCCATATACCCATCATACATATCCTCCATCCCATAGTCCCGTGCCCATATACCCATCATACATATCCTCCATCCCATAGACCCGTGCCCATATACCCATCATACATATCCTCCATCCTATAGTCCCGTGCTCATATACCCATCATACATATCCTCCATCCCATAGTCCCGTGCCCATATACCCATCATACATATCCTCCATCCCATAGACCCGTGCCCATATACCCATCATACATATCCTCCATCCCATAGTCCCGTGCCCATATACCCATCATACATATCCTCCATCCCATAGTCCCATGCCCATATACCCATCATACATATCCTCCATCCCATAGTCCCGTGCCCATATACCCATCATACATATCCTCCATCCCATAGACCCGTGCCCATATACCCATCATACATATCCTCCATCCTATAGTCCCGTGCTCATATACCCATCATACATATCCTCCATCCCATAGTCCCGTGCCCATATACCCATCATACATATCCTCCATCCCATAGACCCGTGCCCATATACCCATCATACATATCCTCCATCCTATAGTCCCGTGCCCATATACCCATCATACATATTCTCCATCCCATAGTCCCGTGCCCATATACCCATCACACTCTCCATCCCATAGTCCCGTGCCCATATACCCGTCATACATATCCTCCATCCCATAGTCCCGTGCCCATATACCCATCATACATATTCTCCATCCCATAGTCCCGTGCCCATATACCCATCACACTCTCCATCCCATAGTCCCGTGCCCATATACCCGTCATACATATCCTCCATCCCATAGACCCGTGCCCATATACCCATCATACATATCCTCCATCCTATAGTCCCGTGCTCATATACCCATCATACATATTCTCCATCCCATAGTCCCGTGCCCATATACCCATCACACTCTCCATCCCATAGTCCCGTGCCCATATACCCGTCATACATATCCTCCATCCCATAGTCCCGTGCCCATATACCCATCATACATATCCTCCATCCCATAGTCGAGTGCCCATATACCCATCATACTTATCCTCCATCCCATAGTCCAGTGCCCATATACCCATCACACACCCTCCATCCCATAGTCCAGTGCCCATATACCCATCATACATATCCTCCATCCCATAGTCCCGTGCCCATATACCCATCAGACATCCTCCATCCCATAGTCCAGTGCCCATATACCCATCATACATATCCTCCATCCCATAGTCGAGTGCCCATATACCCATCATACATATCCGCCATCTCATAGTCCAGTGCCCATATACCCATCATACATATCCTCCATCCCATAGTCCCGTGCCCATATACCCATCATACATATCCTCCATCCCATAGTCCCGTGCCCATATACCCATCATACATATCCTCCATCCCATAGTCGAGTGCCCATATACCAATCATACATATCCGCCATCTCATAGTCCCGTGCCCATATACCCATCATACATATCCTCCATCCCATAGTCCCGTGCCCATATACCCATCATACATATCCTCCATCCCATAGTCCAGTGCCCATATACCCATCATACATATCCGCCATCTCATAGTCCAGTGCCCATATACCCATCATACATATCCTCCATCCCATAGTCCCGTGCCCATATACCCATCATACATATCCTCCATCCCATAGTCCAGTGCCCATATACCCATCACACACCCTCCATCCCATAGTCCAGTGCCCATATACCCATCATACATATCCTCCATCCCATAGTCCCGTGCCCATATACCCATCACACATCCTCCATCCCATAGTCCCGTGCCCATATACCCATCATACATATCCTCCATCCCATAGTCGAGTGCCCATATACCCATCATACATATCCGCCATCTCATAGTCCAGTGCCCATATACCCATCATACATATCCTCCATCCCATAGTCCCGTGCCCATATACCCATCATACATATCCTCCATCCCATAGTCGAGTGCCCATATACCCATCATACATATCCTCCATCCCATAGTCCCGTGCCCATATACCCATCATACATATCCTCCATCCCATAATCCAGTGCCCATATACCCATCACACCCTCCATCCCATAGTCCCGTGCCCATATACCCGTCATACATATCCTCCATCCCATAGTCCCGTGCCCATATACCCATCATACATATCCTCCATCCCATAGTCCAGTGCCCATATACCCATCATACATATTCGCCATCCCATAGTCCCGTGCCCATATACCCGTCATACATATCCTCCATCCCATAGTCCCGTGCCCATATACCCATCATACATATCCTCCATCCCATAGTCCCGTGCCCATATACCCATCATACATATCCTCCATCCCATAGTCCCGTGCCCATATACCCATCATACATATCCTCCATCCCATAGTCCCGTGCCCATATACCCATCATACATATTCGCCATCCCATAGTCCCGTGCCCATATACCCATCATACATATCCTCCATCCCATAGTCCAGTCCCCATATACCCATCATACATATCCTCCATCCCATAGTCCAGTGCCCATATACCCATCATACATATCCTCTATCCCATAGTCCCGTGCCCATATACCCATCATACATATCCTCCATCCCATAGTCCAGTGCCCATATACCCATCATACATATCCTCCATCCCATAGTCCCGTGCCCATATACCCATCATACATATCCTCCATCCCATAGTCCAGTGCCCATATACCCATCATACATATCCTCCATCCCATAGTCCAGTGCCCATATACCCATCATACATATCCTCCATCCTATAGTCCAGTGCCCATATACCCATCATACATATCCTCGATCCCATAGTCCCGTGCCCATATACCCATCATACATATTCTCCATCCCATAGTCCCGTGCCCATATACCCATCATACATATCCTCCATCCCATAGTCCCGTGCCCATATACCCATCATACATATTCTCCATCCCATAGTCCAGTGCCCATATACCCATCATACATATCCTCCATCCCATAGTCCAGTGCCCATATACCCATCACACATCCTCCATCCCATAGTCCTGAGCTGGGTGGCGCTGAGCAGGGAGTTCCTGGAGATGTGCTGTTATGTGACCTGGCAGTGCGGCCGCTGATGATGCCATTTTCTACGCCGGTAACAATAGAGCGCGGCAGTAATAGAGGAGGGGGGATTCATTTCTGTCATGTGCTCTCTGCTCCTTTCTGGGGGGCAGACAGTGGCTGGAGCTTATGTTCCCGGGGATGCTAGATTTCTCCCACCATGTCAGTGTCTGCTGAGGTGTTGTTGAATTGGGAAAACTGTTGCTCATAGCAGCCAATCACAGCTCAGCTTTCATCTTTTAAACAGCTTTGGTGAAATGAAAGCTGCTTAGTGTTTGGTTGCTATGGGCAACACCGGCAGTGTAGCCTGTTGGAAATACCACAGAACAAGGAGTTTGCGGTAAAAAATTTACTGAAAGATATTTAAGGACACGATCCATTATAAGAGCAGACGGCTATTACAAGGGCCTGATACAAAGTGCGGGGTGTTCCTGGAAACTTGTAATAGCCGTCTGCTCTTATAATGGATCGTGTCCTTAAATATCTTTCAGTAAATTTTTTACCGCAAACTCCTTGTTCTGTGGTGTTTTCAGCTGCATTGGGAGGAGGTAGCGGTGTCTGGGCGGTCTTTACTGTAATGCCAGCTGTGCAGCGGGGTCGTCCGACACCGAGTGTCGCCTGCTGTGGTCAGGAAGATCAAGTCTATACAGCAGATAGTATACGGGGCTCTGCGTGTGGAGTGGGTGGGGCTCTGCGTGTGGAGTGGGTGGGGCTCTGCGTGTGGAGTGGGTGGGGCTCTGCGTGTGGAGTGGGTGGGGCTATGTGGAGTGGGTGGGGCTCTGCGTGTGGAGTGGGTGGGGCTATGTGGAGTGGGTGGGGCTCTGCGTGTGGAGTGGGTGGGGCTATGTGGAGTGGGTGGGGGCTTGATACGCGCACAATTATGGTAATTGTCCTATAATGGGAAGGTTTATTCTGATTTCTTATCTGCATGTTTTTCTCACTCTCTGACGTCTCTTTACTGTATATAATGGATGGAAACTTCTGGTTTCACCTGTATATCCCTAAAAACAGTACGTATCTGCACACAGAAGAAATTGCCGGGCTTCCAGGATCTGACTGGTAATGTTAGTGACCATTTCTCCATCCCGGAGAAGAACACGGACTTCTGGCATCAGCAGAGAGAGGAACTGGCCAGGAGCCATGAAACATACTCGGAAAACCGGATCTGCCCTCGGCCTTTACCTACCTAAACGTCAGAGGGTGGCCCCGCTATAGATAAGACGCAAAATGGCGCCCCCACTCACTGGTGGCCATCCCTATTATACCCAACCGACAGACGGTCAGGAATGTGTAGGTGTCTAATCCCACTCTAGATCCGATATACTGAAGTGATGGGAAGGGACAGTTACCTCTTTTCTTACCCAGTTTTCGCGGTGGCTCATGGCTGGTTCCTCTATCTGCCGGTCCCAGGACCTATGTGAGAAGTCCGTGTCCTTCTCCGGGATGGAGGAATTGTCAATAATATTACCAGTCAGATCCTGGAACCCCAGGGGTTTCCACTTTCTACTTTGTGTATGGGGGCATATAGCAAATAAGGATTGTTTTTATTGGATATATCCTCTGTGATGCTCCCGCCCCTTGGCCTCCAGGCTCCCGCCCCTTGGCCTCCAGGCTCCCGCCCCTTGGCCTCCAGGCTCCCGCCCCTTGGCCTCCAGGCTCCCACGCCTTGGCCTCCAGGCTCCCGCCCCTTGGCCTCCAGGCTCCCGCCCCTTGGCCTCCAGGCTCCCGCCTCTTGAGCTCCAGGCTCCCGCCCCTTGGCCTCCAGGCTCCCGCCCCTTGGCCTCCAGGCTCCCACGCCTTGGCCTCCAGGCTCCCGCCCCTTGGCCTCCAGGCTCCCACCCCTTGGCCTCCAGGCTCCCGCCCCTTGGCCTCCAGGCTCCCGCCCCTTGGCCTCCAGGCTCCCACGCCTTGGCCTCCAGGCTCCCGCCCCTTGGCCTCCAGGCTCCCGCCTCTTGAGCTCCAGGCTCCCACCCCTTGGCCTCCAGGCTCCTGGGCAGATCCTGACTGATGGCTGCCGTTTTTGTATCAGAGCTCACAGTTATCCCAGTTTCTGGGTTTTGTCACTTTTTGAGGACCGATTGCAGGGTCTCAATTAGAGTTAGATCTGGGTAGTTTGCTGCCGTGGACCCGAACTGTTAATGATTTCATTCCCGATCACTTAGTTCTCACTTTACCCTGGTGACCTGGTCTCCATCGGGGGGGGGGGGAAGCATCATCCCCACATTGTTCTGGATGATGTAAGAAGTTGTTCTTGGAAAAGGATTGGATGCCGCTGTTCCTGGCCCTGGTCTTTTTGTTTCCCAGGCCACCTCCATTTTTTGGGCTCTGTGCAGTCTCCATCATGACTGTTACCGGGGGCAGATAGTCACCGTGGGGCCGCAGCCTGAGTGGGTTCCATCTTCTGCTGGAGCCCCTAGGCTCATCTCATTCCCCCAGGCCCCACTGCGGGATGGAGGGTCGTAGGTTGGTCTGCTGACCGGTTGCCCGGTGATGTCTTCTCTGGTGTCTCATGCAGGTCGGTTCCTGTCCCTGGAGGAGCTCCGGGCCCTCGTGCAGCCATCTGATGACACCCTGAGGACAGTGAGGAACTGGCTGCAGAAACATGGGGTCCTGAGTTGTGATACTGTCGTGACTGGAGACTTCTTACAGTGCCAGATGTACACCAGGTCAGCCGCGTGCCGGGGTCACCAGCCTATGGGCAGGACATCACAGAAGAAGCCCAGGGGTCAATCCGTCCAGTGGTTGTCAGTGGTGGACAGTAGGCGACCGGGGTGGGATGAGCCAATCACAGGAAAGGGGAGGAGCCAGAGCAGGTCAGCTGCTCGCAGACATGCATGGCCGTGATCGGCAGAATGGGGAGGGACGTGTGGGGCTTTTTGCTGTGACCTTTCTCTGTGCCCCCCACGTACAGCACAGGATTTGTGTGCTGGAGTTAGAGGGGAAATTCTGAGACTGTTACTATGCTTCTGAATATGGTGTAATCTGTCCCCGAATGGCGCTTCCCCTGGCTGTGGCCTGCCGCACCGCGAGGATCCTCCTAATCCCCCCTCATGTTACAGGACGGCAGAGGAGCTGCTGCCCGGAGCCCACTTCGTTCGCTACGTGAAGGGAGATGAACACGTCATCAGATCTAGTTCCCCGTACTCCCTGGATCCAGACATCACACTGCACATCAACTTTGGTGAGCTGCAAATGAGAATGAGGGTAGGCTGTCGCCAGCCACAGCGCAGGAGCATCGCAGGGCTAGACCGTCGCCAGCCGCATCGTGGGGCTATGCTGTCAACAGCCGCAGTGCAGGAGCATCGCAGGGGTGGGCTGTCATCAGCCGCTGTGCAGGAGCATCGCAGGGGTGGGCTGTCCGGTAGCCGCTGTGCAGGAGCATCGCAGGGGTGGGCTGTCCGGTAGCCGCAGTGCAGGAGCATCGCAGGGGTGGGCTGTCGGTAGCCGCTGTGCAGGAGCATCGCAGGGGGTAGGCTCTCGGTAGCCGCAGTGCAGGAGCATCGCAGGGGTGGGCTGTCGGTAGCCGCAGTGCAGGAGCATCGCAGGGGTGGGCTGTCATCTGCCGCTGTGCAGGAGCATCGCAGGGGTGGGCTGTCCGGTAGCCGCAGTGCAGGAGCATCGCAGGGGTGGGCTGTCATCTGCCGCTGTGCAGGAGCATCGCAGGGGTGGGCTGTCCGGTAGCCGCAGTGCAGGAGCATCGCAGGGGTGGGCTGTCGGTAGCCGCAGTGCAGGAGCATCGCAGGGGTGGGCTGTCATCTGCCGCTGTGCAGGAGCATTGCAGGGGTGGGCTGTCCGGTAGCCGCAGTGCAGGAGCATCGCAGGGGTGGGCTGTCATCTGCCGCTGTGCAGGAGCATCGCAGGGGTGGGCTGTCCGGTAGCCGCAGTGCAGGAGCATCGCAGGGGTGGGCTGTCATCAGCCGCTGTGCAGGGGCATCGCAGGGGTGGGCTGTCCGGTAGCCGCAGTGCAGGAGCATCGCAGGGGTGGGCTGTCATCAGCCGCTGTGCAGGGGCATCGCAGGGGTGGGCTCTCGGTAGCCGCAGTGCAGGATCATCGCAGGGGTGGGCTGTCATCAGCCGCTGTGCAGGAGCATCGCAGGGGTGGGCTGTCGGTAGCCGCAGTGCAGGAGCATCGCAGGGGTGGGCTGTCATCAGCCGCTGTGCAGGAGCATCGCAGGGGTGGGCTGTCGGTAGCCGCAGTGCAGGAGCATCGCAGGGGTGGGCTGTCGGTAGCCGCAGTGCAGGAGCATCGCAGGGGTGGGCTGTCCGGTAGCCGCAGTGCAGGAGCATCGCAAGGGTGGGCTGTCGGTAGCCGCTGTGCAGGAGCATCGCAGGGGTGGGCTGTCATCAGCCGCTGTGCAGGAGCATCGCAGGGGTGGGCTGTCAGCCGCAGTGCAGGAGCATCGCAGGGGTGGGCTGTCCGGTAGCCGCAGTGCAGGAGCATCGCAGGGGTGGGCTGTCATCAGCCGCTGTGCAGGAGCATCGCAGGGGTGGGCTGTCCGGTAGCCGCAGTGCAGGAGCATCGCAGGGGTGGGCTGTCATCAGCCGCTGTGCAGGAGCATCGCAGGGGTGGGCTGTCGGTAGCCGCAGTGCAGGAGCATCGCAGGGGTGGGCTGTCGGTAGCCGCAGTGCAGGAGCATCGCAGGGGTGGGCTGTCGGTAGCCGCTGTGCAGGAGCATCGCAGGGGGGGGCTGTCGGTAGCCGCAGTGCAGGAGCATCGTAGGGGTGGGCTGTCGGTAGCCGCAGTGCAGGAGCATCGCAGGGGTGGGCTGTCCGGTAGCCGCAGTGCAGGAGCATCGCAGGGGTGGGCTCTCGGTAGCCGCAGTGCAGGAGCATCGCAGGGGTGGGCTGTCGGTAGCCGCAGTGCAGGAGCATCGCAGGGGTGGGCTGTCCGGTAGCCGCTGTGCAGGAGCATCGCAGGGGTGGGCTGTCGGTAGCCGCTGTGCAGGAGCATCGCAGGGGTGGGCTGTCGGTAGCCGCAGTGCAGGAGCATCGCAGGGGTGGGCTGTCGGTAGCCGCTGTGCAGGAGCATCGCAGGGGTGGGCTGTCGGTAGCCGCAGTGCAGGAGCATCGCAGGGGTGGGCTGTCGGTAGCCGCTGTGCAGGAGCATCGCAGGGGTGGGCTGTCGGTAGCCGCAGTGCAGGAGCATCGCAGGGGTAGACTTTCTCCAGACAAGGCACAAGAGCAGTGCAGGGGTAGACTGTCACCAGCCAAGGCGCAGGGGTAGGCCGTCACCCGCTTCAGTGCAGGAGTGGGGGTATGCAGATTTCTGCACACTACATCCACGTGCTTGCCAATATCCCCATCTTTCTCACACCCCGGGGTCTCTTTCTCTCTTCAGTTGGAGGACTGCATCGGTTTCCAAAAGAACGGAAAGTACTGAGACGTGGAAAAGGGGCAGAAGATAACGTGGCTGCGGAGTTCCACCTGGGCGTCACCCCGTCCATCCTACGACAAAGATACAATCTGTCCGCCAGTGATGTGGGGACACATCCAAATAACAGCCAGGCCTGTGCTCAGGTAGAGACCCCACCCCCCGGACTCCCCGCCACAGGTCCAGCTATAGCCGTCAGTCTGCAGCGCTCCCACCGTGTGCATCAATCATTCTGTATACCCCACTGCTCCCGATAGGACCAGATATATACACCCCCTCCGCTCCCAGGAGAAGGGGCCAGATATATACACCCCCTCTGCTCCCGGGAGAGAGGGCCGCACGGTCTGGATATTTACCCCTCCGCTCCCGGGAGAGAGGGCCACACAGTCTGGGTATTTACCCCTCCGCTCCCGGGAGAGAGAGCCACACGGTCTGGATATTTACCCCTCCGCTCCCGGGAGAGAGAGGGCCGCACAGTCTGGGTATTTACCCCTCCGCTCCCGGGAGAGAGGGCCGCACAGTCTGGATATTTACCCCTGTGCTCCCAGGAGAGAGGGCCACACAGTCTGGGTATTTACCCCTCCGCTCCCGGGAGAGAGAGCCACACGGTCTGGATATTTACCCCTCCGCTCCCGGGAGAGAGGGCCGCACAGTCTGGATATTTACCCCTGTGCTCCCGGGAGAGAGGGCCGCACAGTCTGGGTATTTACCCCTCCGCTCCCGGGAGAGAGAGCCACACGGTCTGGATATTTACCCCTCCGCTCCCGGGAGAGAGGGCCGCACGGTCTGGATATTTACCCCTCCGCTCCCGGGAGAGAGGGCCGCACAGTCTGGATATTTACCCCTGTGCTCCCGGGAGAGAGGGCCGCACAGTCTGGGTATTTACCCCTCCGCTCCCGGGAGAGAGAGCCACACGGTCTGGATATTTACCCCTCCGCTCCCGGGAGAGAGGGCCGCACAGTCTGGGTATTTACCCCTCTGCTCCCGGGAGAGAGAGCCACACGGTCTGGATATTTACCCCTCCGCTCCCGGGAGAGAGGGCCGCACGGTCTGGATATTTACCCCTCCGCTCCCGGGAGAGAGGGCCGCACGGTCTGGGTATTTACCCCTCTGCTCCCGGGAGAGAGGGCCGCACAGTCTGGGTATTTACCCCTCCGCTCCCGGGAGAGAGAGCCACACGGTCTGGATATTTACCCCTCCGCTCCCGGGAGAGAGGGCCGCACAGTCTGGGTATTTACCCCTCTGCTCCCAGGAGAGAGAGCCACACGGTCTGGATATTTACCCCTCCGCTCCCGGGAGAGAGGGCCGCACGGTCTGGATATTTACCCCTCCGCTCCCGGGAGAGAGGGCCGCACAGTCTGGGTATTTACCCCTCCGCTCCCAGGAGAGAGAGGGCCGCACAGTCTGGGTATTTACCCCTCCGCTCCCGGGAGAGAGGGCCGCACGGTCTGGATATTTACCCCATCGCTCCCGGGAGAGAGGGCCGCACAGTCCGGGTATTTACCCCTCCGCTCCCGGGAGAGAGAGGGCCGCACAGTCTGGGTATTTACCCCTTCGCTCCCGGGAGAGAGGGCTGCACGGTCTGGGTATTTACCCCTCCCCTCCTGGGAGAGCAGGCCGGATATATACCCCTGTGCTCCCAGGAGAGAGAGGGCCGCACAGTCTGGATATTTACCCCTCCGCTCCCGGGAGAGAGGGCCGCACAGCTGGGTATTTACCCCTCCGCTCCCAGGAGAGAGAGGGCTGCACAGTCTGGATATTTACCCCTCCGCTCCCAGGAGAGAGAGGGCCGCACAGTCTGGATATTTACCCCTCCCCTCCCGGGAGAGAGGGCTGCACGGTCTGGGTATTTACCCCTCCCCTCCCGGGAGAGCAGGCCGGATATATACCCCTGTGCTCCCAGGAGAGAGGGCCGCACGGTCTGGATATTTACCCCTCCACTCCCAGGAGAGAGAGGGCCGCACAGTCTGGGTATTTACCCCTCCGCTCCCGGGAGAGCAGGCCGGATATATACCCCTGTGCTCCCAGGAGAGAGGGCCGCACGGTCTGGATATTTACCCCTCCACTCCCAGGAGAGAGAGGGCCGCACAGTCTGGGTATTTACCCCTCCGCTCCCGGGAGAGCAGGCCGGATATATACCCCTGTGCTCCCAGGAGAGAGGGCCGCACGGTCTGGATATTTACCCCTCCACTCCCAGGAGAGAGAGGGCCGCACAGTCTGGGTATTTACCCCTCCCCTCCCGGGAGAGCAGGCCGGATATATACCCCTGTGCTCCCAGGAGAGAGGGCCGCACGGTCTGGATATTTACCCCTCCGCTCATGGGAGAGAGGGCCGCACGGTCTGGATATTTACCCCTCCGCTCATGGGAGAGAGGGCCGCACGGTCTGGATATTTACCCCTCCGCTCATGGGAGAGAGGGCCGCACGGTCTGGATATTTACCCCTCTGCTCCCGGGAGACAGGGCTGCACGGGCCGGATATTTACCCCTCCGCTCCCGGGAGACAGGGCCGCACAGCTGGATATTTACCCTTCCGCTCCCTTGAGAGAAGGCCACATGGGCCAGATATATACCCCTCTGGGAAGATCTAAGGAGGTGGCTTGTAATAATCATCTAGGCCGGTTAACAATGTTATTACTTTTATTCCTTAGGTCCATGGTCTTACAGTAATTCTGGGTGGATGGTCACAATGAGAACCCCAGTCTACAAGATCCCAACTGGGGTCTGTATTTCCGCTGCCCTCGCCCCAGGCAATACCCACTGTCTCCCAACTTTTGGTTGGCCACAGCTATTGTTTCTCCTTCCAGTATAATCTCTAGTCAAAGTCCATGCTCCATACCATGACCGTATAGTACAGTCCCAACCAGGATTCTCCAAATGTCTTTTTGGGTTCAGTGAGAGGGGCAGAGGAGCAGACCTGTACTCAGCCAGATGGAGCCATGGGTCCTTGGGCTGTCCCTGAAGAGGGTCTCTCTACAGCGGGAGCCAGAGACTTTTTATATCCACAGATACCAGTCAGGTTATTCTTCCACAGGATTGGAGGAGGGTGTGTGGGAAGGGTTTCTCATTGTTCGATAGCTTAGATAATTTCTAAACTGTTCAGGTTAGTAAACAGCAGGGGGCTGGTGCAATACGTAATCAGCAGGCATTCACAAATTAACATAGAACAAGAGTCAACCTACAGTCTCATGAAACAATGGCCTAATTGAGGCCTCTGAGTCACTAACGAGTAATGGAATGATTGCTTTTACCTTTATCTTATGTATACATGAGCTCCAGCCTGCATGCCTTCCTCTGCCTACTGTCACTGAATGGAAACATTGATTCCTGAAGCTGAACACTTTCCAGGTGAAATTAATGCAGTTAGACTGATGAGCAAGCAAATTTCAAATAAAACATAACCGGAGCTCCGTGGTGTAAGAAATCTGCATCCTTTAGAACCATGGACTCCATACTACGTGCATTGGTTCCATAGAATCGTAGAGTTGGCAGGGACCTCCTGGGCCATCTGGTCCAACCCCCTGCTCAAAGCAGGATTCGCTAAATCATCCCAGACAGATGTCTGTCCAGCCTCTGTTTGAAGACTTCCATTGAAGGAGAACTCACCACTTCTCGTGGCAGCCTGTTCCACTCATTGATCACTCTAACTGTCAAAAAGTTTTTTCTAATATCTAATCTGTGTCTCTTCCCATTCAGTTTCATCCCATTGCTTCTAGTCTTTTCTTGTGCAAATGAGAATAAAGTTGATCCTTCTACAATGTGACAGCCCTTTAGATATTTGTAGACAGCTATTAAGTCTCCTCTCAGTCTTCTCTTCTGCAAACTAAACATTCCCAAATCCTGCAACCTTTCCTCATAAGACAGGGTTTGCAGACCGGTCACCATTCTGGTGCTCTTTTCTGAACTTGCTCCAGTTTGTTGATGTCTTTTTTAAAATGTGGTGCCCAAAACTGGACACAATATTCCAGATGAGGTCTGACCAAAGAGGAGTAGAGGGAAATAATGACTTCACGTGATCTAGACTGTATGCTTCTGTTAATATATCCTAGAATTGCATTCACCTTTTTTGCTGCTGCATCACACTGTTGACTCATATTCAGTCTGTGATCTATTAGTATACCCAAGTCTTTTTCACATGTGCTGTCACTTAGCCCTATTCCTCCCATTCTGTAAATGCTTTTTTCATTTTTATTGCCCAGATGTAGTACTTTGCATTTTTCCCTGTTAAAAACCATTCTGTTAGTTGCTGCCCACTTCTCCAGTTTATTTAAATCTTTTTGAATCCTCTCTCTCTCTTCTCTAGTATTAGCTATCCCTCCTAGCTTTGTGTCATCAGCAAATTTAATCAGTTTACCCTCAATTCCTTCATCTAAATCGTTGATAAAGATGTTGAACAATACAGGGCCCAGGACAGAGCCCTGTGGTACCCCACTTGAGACATTCTTCCAACTGGATGTGCAGCCATTTACGACCACTCTTTGTGTCCGATCACTAAGCCAGTTATGAATCCACCTAACAGTTGCCTTGTCCATTCCATACTTAGTCATTTTTTCAATAAGGATTGTATGAGATACTTTGTCAAATGCTTTGCTGAAGTCAAGATATACTATACAGCATTTCCTTGATCCACCCAATCAGTGATTCCATCATAGAAGGAAATTAAGTTAGTCTGACATGACTTATTAGTTACAAACCCATGCTGACTCTGTTTAATCACTTCATTCTTATCCAGATACTGACATACATGTTGTTTAATAATTTGTTCAAAGATCTTTCCTGGTATAGAAGTCAGACTCACCGGCCTATAGTTGCCTGGGTCCACCTTCTTCCCCTTTTTGAAGATAGGAGCAACATTTGCTCTTCTCCAGTCTTCTGGGACTTCTCCTGTTCTCCAAGAATTTTCAAAGATTATGGAGAGGGGTTCAAAAATTTCTTCTGCTATCTCCTTCAGTACTCTGGGGTGTAATTCATCTGGACCTGGAGACTTGAATTCATTTAGGTTAGCTAAGTGTTTGTTTCCTCACTATCTTTCTGTTTATAGATATCCTGGATTCTTCTATTCCCTTAATAGGACAATGAAGAACAGTTGATGTTACATTTCCTTTCTGAGAGAAAACAGATGCAAAATAGGAATTTAAAAGTTCGGCCTTCTCAACATCCTGTCTTACCGTTTCATCATTTTCACCCTGTAAAAATCCTATAGCATCTTTGACTTTT
Source organism: Dendrobates tinctorius (assembly GCF_039654945.1). Lineage (NCBI taxonomy): Eukaryota > Metazoa > Chordata > Amphibia > Anura > Dendrobatidae > Dendrobates > Dendrobates tinctorius. Next base: position 1,005,055 of record NW_027361942.1, read on the forward strand.
CTTTTACTTTTGACATATCCCCAAAATCCTTTATTATTGCTTTTGACATCTCTTGCAAGCCTCAACTCATTGTCAGCTTTAGCTAATCTGATTTGTGCCCTGCAGGTTCTGCAGACAGCATTATATTCTTCTTTAGATATGCCTCCCTCTTTCCATTTTATAAACATTTTTTTCTTCCTTTTTAGCATGTGCTTAAGTTCTGTGTTCATCCATTTCCTTAAATGCTTCCTATTCTTCCCTTTTTTCGGAATTGTTAACAATTGTGCTTTGAGAATTTCATTTTTCAAGATTTCCCATCCTTCCTGGACATTTTTGTCTTTAAGGATATCCAGCCATTGGATCCCTCCAATTCTCTTTCTGAATCCCTTAAAATCTGCCTTTCTGAAATCTAACCTCTTTTCAGCTGCAACGGCCAAAACCCAGTGATCGTTGAGCTCGCGGAGACTTCACTTATCCCAGAAGGCACTGGGAATATGCAAATGATCTCCTCAAGACTCTTCCCCTGGTTTTCCGATCTCCTCTTTTCAGCTGCAACGGCCAAAACCCTGTGCCCCCTCCCTGATGTCATTTACCTCCCCCAGGTCACATTCTTCATAGTAACAGTCATTTCGTTTTGTGCATTACTCACCACTGGCAGGGGAGTAGTCGGCATGTTGAGATTGCTCTGCTCCCTCTCGGCTGACGTGGTGTTAACCGATCCTTGGCTTTGTGTTACGACATTGGCCCAGTGGCACACCAGCCCTGCTCCTAGGTTGTCTCCCAGCAACAAATGTACTGGTAGGTGTCGCACTATCCTACATCCACCATTCCATGACTGTGACCCCAGTTTAAATGTAGTCGGGCCCTCTGAATGTTCAGAGATTCTCCTCCGGCTACATTGACTAACATGTCGGGAACAATACACTGATCCGGTCTTAGATGTTCTTTGATCAATGTAACAGAGGTTCCGGAGTCACGGAGCCACGCAGCCTCCACGCCCTATACCCAGACCGGCTGCAGATGCTGGTTCATGGTCGCTGAGGTGTCCCATCTAGTCTGGAAAACACTTGTCTTTGTACCACATATGCCTCTTCCTTTTCCGGTCGGGGTAGTAGGGTCATTTTTCCCTCAGGATTCCAGCCTCATCGTAGCCCAGTGTTGACTGTTTGGGGATGTGGATGATGTGGGCTAGGAAGTTCTCGGCATTCCCTGGCAAAGTGTTCCATGCGCCCGCAGTTATGGCAGCTTAACCCCGCCCTACATGGGCCGCACTGGGGGGATTGGGAATCCCCCCCTCTTTGTGAAGTCTGAAATCCCCTCCGTTACTCCTCTTCCCAGTCCATAGGTCTCTCCGGCCTCCATGTAAGCTCCTGTTCGCGACTCGCTGGGGCTGAACTTTCACGTAGCCCTGGTCGATTAGTAGACCTATCATCCGCCAGTCTTGCAGCCTCATCCAGGCTGAGTGGTTTTCTATCCGCCACACATTCTTTTAAGTCACATGGGAACTTGGACTAAAAATGTTCCAGCATGAAAATATCTAAGACATGTTCTGCTTCCCGAGCCCCCAGTCCTTCACCGAGTGCATGCTGTATGTAATATGTTAGCAAACTCCCGATGCGTGTGTGCACCCGGCTTGTCAGACTCCCGAAACTTCCTCCGATGGGTTTCAGGTGTGACAGCATACCTTTCTAGTAATGCCCTGCGAATGGTGGAGTAACATCTCTGATCTTCAGAAGACAAGTTATTAAAAGCTTATTTTGCTTTTCCGGTCAGGCCAACGCTCAAAAATCTGGGCCAGTCCCTGACTAACACCTCATGCAGCAGGCAGAGGTTCTCAAATAACTGGAAATATTCATCAATATCCGAGGTGTCCTCATTGAACTGTGGTCTATCCCGGTACCTTAAAGATGGGAGCCCATCTCTCCTGTAATCCACTGTTCTCTGCACTGGGGCTGGTGGAGGTACTGTTACATACATACCCAGATACAGTCATATGTAAAAGTTTGGGCACCCCTATTAATGTTAACCTTTTTTCTTTCTAACAATTTTGGTTTTTGCAACAGCTATTTCAGTTTCATTTATCTAATAACTGATGGACTCAGTTATATTTCTGGATTCAAATGAGGTTTATTGTACTAACAGAAAATGTGCAATCTGCATTTAAACAAAATTTGACCGGTGCAAAAGTATGGGCACCCTTATCATTTTCTTGATTTGAACACTCCTAACTACTTTTTACTGACTTCCTGAAGCACTAAATTGGTTTTGTAACCTCATTGAGCTTTGAACTTCATAGCCAGGTGTATCAAATCATGAGAAAAGGTATTTAAGGTGGCCACTTGCAAGTAGTTCTCCTATTTGATTCTCCGATGAAGAGTGGCATCATGGGCTCCTCAAAACAACTCTCAAATGATCTGAAAATAGCTTTTCAGGGGAAGGATACAGAACTGGGAGCGCAGGTGGTCTTCTCTTCCATCCTCCCAGTGGATGGCCATGGAACAAGGAGGTGGAATAAGATTCTGCAGGTGAACAACTGGCTACGTCGATGGTGCCGTCAGCAACGATTTGGATTTCTGGATCACGGAGTGAATTACTTATACGATGGACTACTTGCTAGAGATGGGGTGCACCTTACGAAGACTGGAAAACATGTATTTGGAAGTCGCCTTGCTACACTTGTAAGGAGAGCTTTAAACTAGAACAACATGGGAAGGGAAGCAAAAGACCAGAAAAAGCCATACACCTGACAAATGCTACTGAGAACTCTGCTATTAGAAGTGGAAAGGAAGAACAAAGACGAAAGAATCTAATTAATAAAAATATTGGAGAAAGAGAAACCAATCACAAACTAAAATGTTTCTATACTAATGCACAAAGCATGGGCAACAAACAAGGAGAATTGGAACTACTAACACAGGAAAAGAAATATGATGTAATTGGAATCACTGAAACTTGGTGGGACAATACACATGATTGGAATACAAGACTAGAAGGATACAACTTATTTGCAAGAAACAGACTTGATAAACGAGGAGGGGGTGTCGCATTGTATGTTCGAAACGCGTATATCTGCACAGAGATTGAAGCTTCAGAGACTGGGAGTTCTGTGGAAACTGTTTGGGTAAGAATACAAGGACAGAACAATGGAAAGGACACCATTGTAGGCATTTACTACAGGCCGCCTGTGCAAGCTGAAGATATGGATGAACTCTTTATGCATCAGATGGCCAAGTTCTCCAAAAAATATGACATAGTTGTCATGGGAGATTTCAACTCTCCAGACATTTGTTGGGAATCTCTCTCAGGCAAAACTAACAGGTCAAGGAAATTCTTATCCTCTCTTGCTGACAACTTTATCTTCCAAAAGGTAAGGGAGAAAACAAGGGGAACTGCTACCTTGGATCTAATCCTTATAAACAGGGAGGAAATGGTTGAGGAGGTAAAAGTGGCTGGGACCCTAGAAGGTAGAGACCATGCTATTTTAGAATTTTGGATAACTAGAGGCGGAAGACCTGTGAAGACTCAGACGTCAAGGTTAGATTTCAGAAAGGCAGATTTTAAGGGATTCAGAAAGAGAATTGGAGGGATCCAATGGCTGGATATCCTTAAAGACAAAAATGTCCAGGAAGGATGGGAAATCTTGAAAAATGAAATTCTCAAAGCACAGTTGTTAACAATTCCGAAAAGAGGGAAGAATAGGAAGCATTTAAGGAAACCAGGATGGGTGAACACAGAACTTAAGCACATGCTAAAAAGGAAGAAAAAAATGTTTATAAAATGGAAAGAGGGAGGCATATCTAAAGAAGAATATAATGCTGTCTGCAGAATCTGCAGGGCACAAATCAGATTAGCTAAAGCTGAAAATGAATTGAGGCTTGCAAGAGATGTCAAAAGCAATAATAAAGGATTTTGGGGATATGTCAAAAGTAAAAGAAAAGTCAAAGATGCTATAGGATTTTTACAGGATGAAAATGATGAAATGGTAAGACAGGATGTTGAGAAGGCTGAACTTTTAAATTCCTATTTTGCATCTGTTTTCTCTCAGAAAGGAAATGTAACACCAACTGTTATTCACTGTCCTATTAAGGGAATAGAAGAATCCAGGATATCTATAAACAGAAAGATAGTGAGGAAACACTTAGCTAACCTAAATGAATTCAAGTCTCCAGGTCCAGATGAATTACACCCCAGAGTACTGAAGGAGATAGCAGAAGAAATTTCTGAACCACTCTCCATAATCTTTGAAAATTCTTGGAGAACAGGAGAAGTGCCAGAAGACTGGAGAAGAGCAAATGTTGTTCCTATCTTCAAAAAGGGGAAGAAGGTGGACCCAGGCAACTATATGCCGGTGAGTCTGACTTCTATACCAGGAAAGATCTTTGAACAAATTATTAAACAACATGTATGTCAATACCTGGATAAGAATGAAGTGATCAAACAGAGTCAGCATGGGTTTGTAACTAATAAGTCATGTCAGACTAACTTAATTTCCTTCTATGACGGTATCACTGATTGGGTGGATCAAGGAAATGCTGTAGATATAGTATATCTTGACTTCAGCAAAGCATTTGACAAAGTCTCTCATACAATCCTTATTGAAAAAATGACTAAGTATGGAATGGACAAGGCAACTGTTAGGTGGATTCATAGCTGGCTTAGTGATCGGACCCAAAGAGTGGTCGTAAATGGCTGCACATCCAGTAGGAAGAATGTCTCAAGTGGGGTACCACAGGGCTCTGTCCTGGGCCCTGTATTGTTCAACATCTTTATCAACGATTTAGATGAAGGAATTGAGGGTAAACTGATTAAATTTGCTGATGACACAAAGCTAGGAGGGATAGCTAACACTAGAGAAGAGAGAGAGAGGATTCAAAAAGATTTAAATAAACTGGAGAAGTGGGCAGTAACTAACAGAATGGTTTTTAACAGGGAGAAATGCAAAGTACTACATCTGGGCAATAAAAATGAAAAAAGCATATATAGAATGGGAGGAATAGGGCTAAGTGACAGCACATGTGAAAAAGACTTGGGTATACTAATAGATCACAGACTGAATATGAGTCAACAGTGTGATGCAGCAGCAAAAAAGGCAAATGCAGTTCTAGGATGTATTAACAGAAGCATACAGTCTAGATCACGTGAAGTCATTATTTCCCTCTACTCCTCTTTGGTCAGACCTCATCTGGAATATTGTGTCCAGTTTTGGGCACCACATTTTAAAAAAGACATCAACAAACTGGAGCAAGTTCAGAAAAGAGCGACCAGAATGGTGACCGGTCTGCAAACCCTGTCTTATGAGGAAAGGTTGCAGGATTTGGGAATGTTTAGTTTGCAAAAGAGAAGACTGAGAGGAGACTTAATTGCTGTCTACAAATATCTAAAGGGCTGTCACATTGTAGAAGGATCAACTTTATTCTCATTTGCACAAGGAAAGACTAGAAGCAATGGGATGAAACTGAATGGGAGGAGACACAGATTAGATATTAGAAAAAACTTTTTGACAGTTAGAGTGATCAATGAGTGGAACAGGCTGCCACGAGAAGTGGTGAGTTCTCCTTCAATGGAAGTCTTCAAACAGAGGCTGGACAGACATCTGACTGGGATGATTTAGCGAATCCTGCTTTGAGCAGGGGGTTGGACCAGATGGCCCATGAGGTCCCTTCCAACTCTACGATTCTATGATTCTATGATTCTAAGTTGTCTCAGAGATTTAACCTGTCAGTTTCCACTGTGAGGAACATAGTAAGGAAATGGAAGAACACAGGTACAGTTCTTGTTAAGCCCAGAAGTGGCAGGCCAAGAAAAATATCAGAAAGGCAGAGAAGAAGAATGGTGAGAACAGTCAAGGACAATCCACAGACCACCTCCAAAGACCGGCAGCATCATCTTGCTGCAGATGGTGTCACTGTGCATCGGTCAACAATACAGCGCACTTTGCACAAGGAGAAGCTGTATGGGAGAGTGATGCGAAAGAAGCCGATTCTGCAGGCACGCCACAAACAGAGTCGCCTGAGGTCTGCAAAAGCACATTTGGACAAGCCAGTTACATTTTGGAAGAAGGTCCTGTGGACTGATGAAACAAAGATTGAGTTGTTTGGTCATACAAAAAGGCGTTATGCATGCGCTGTATTGTTGACCGATGCACAGTGACACCATCTGCAGCAAGATGATGCTGCCGGTCTTTGGAGGTGGTCTGTGGATTGTCCTTGACTGTTCTCACCATTCTTCTTCTCTGCCTTTCTGATATTTTTCTTGGCCACTTCTGGGCTTAACAAGAACTGTACCTGTGTTCTTCCATTTCCTTACTATGTTCCTCACAGTGGAAACTGACAGGTTAAATCTCTGAGACAACTTTTTGTATCCTTCCCCTGAAAAGCTATGTTGAATATTCTTTGTTTTCAGATCATTTGAGAGTTGTTTTGAGGAGCCCATGATGCCACTCTTCATAGGAGAATCAAATAGGAGAACTACTTGCAAGTGGCCACCTTAAATACCTTTTTTCATGATTGGATACACCTGGCTATGAAGTTCAAAGCTCAATGAGGTTACAAAACCAATTTAGTGCTTCAGGAAGTCAGTAAAAGTAGTTAGGAGTGTTCAAATCAAGAAAATGATAAGGGTGCCCATACTTTTGCACCGGTCAAATTTTGTTTAAATGCAGATTGCACATTTTCTGTTAGTACAAAAAACCTCATTTGACTCCAGAAATATAACTGAGTCCATCAGTTATTAGATATATGAAACTGAAATAGCTGTTACCAAAACCAAAATTGTTATAAAGAAAAAAGGTTAACATTAATAGGGGTGCCCAAACTTTTACATATGACTGTATTCGCTTAACACTGCCACCCACTCTATCTCCGTGGCTCTCCTAGCATGTCCAGCATCCGCCTCAACTCAGTCGGTCGATCCTCCGCCATCTGGATGTCGGCCCTAAGCTGTGGTTCCTCCTCATGTGGTTTTTCACGGTCCCAATCGTCCAAGCGTTGTATTGGGGTTGCCCAGTTGTCCTCTGACAACCACTCTAGTGCTCTCTCAGAGAGAGCACTCTCAGCTCCTCCTTCTTGAGCCTCTTGTAGATGAAGTCTGCCATCTCTTCTGCCAAGTCACCTCTCAGTAGCTTTCCCTGGTATGCTGTCCAGAGATAGGTTATCCCACCTGCTGCCACCACTTGTGAGGTTGTGGGTTATAAAAAAAAATTACCTAGGCTGGTTAACGATCAAACTATTTTTTTTTACTCCTTACGTCCATGGTCTTTCAGCAGTTCTGAGTAGATTGTCACAATGAGATACTCACAGTCCTCAAGATCCCAACAGGCATCTGTAGTTCCACTGCCCCCCATACCAGGCAATACAGACTGTCTCCCAACCTTTGGTTGGCCACAGCTTTTATATCTCCCGCCATTATAGTCTGTAGTCCCAGTACATGCTCCATACCATGACCATAGCACATGTCTCCCGCTCCAGTTGGCAACAACAGTCCTTAAGTTCCTTACATCCAGACTATAGATATCACGACCATAGCACGTGTATCAAACTCCAGCCATCAATAACATATAGTACAGTCTCAACTGGGGTTCTCCAAACGTTCTGTGGGTCCAGTGATGGGCAGAGTGGTAGACCTATATTCCATCAGTAACCTACTCAAAAAATGAATACACCAAATGGAGTCCAAAACATTAAGACTCAAATAAATTTATTACATAATTACAAATGAATATACAGAACAAGACATAGTAAAATACATTAATATATAATTACAGCAAAATACATATAATAAAGACATAGTGACCACTATAAATGGATAATCATACAAAAATGATAAGGATAATAATACTAATAAAGTGCATAATATATATGGGCTGAAAAATCAGCTACTCATAAAGTGCATAGAAAATATATAGTATATAAATCCAAATCATATATACCTGTAATGTGTGGCTCAATGTGTCCAGGCTCCCTCCAACGTACGTTTCGCCCACTGTGGCTTTTTCAAGGAGTGTAGTGTAAATGAGATAAGGGAAGTATTTATATGTAACCCCAACCAATGAAAACCATAGTTCCTAGGTTTAATATCAATAAACAAAACCCATATAAAAAATACAAAACAATAATCATGAGTGAAAAAATAATATCCAAAATATGACATATTGATATATAAGTGATAAAAAAAGTGATTATATAATTCAAATTCAAATGGGCTTTATTGGCAGGACCAAAATACAATTAGTGTTGCCAAAGCAAGAAAAGAAGTGTGGCAGGGGAGTGGATTAGGGTAGTGGGGATGGGGAGTGATTGTCCATTTGGAGGTCTTTAGTTCCTCTCATCTTATGACATGTGGTGACATATTGGGCGGCGACCTCCACCATATCTTACAAAAAGTATATAGTGCGTCACCGCTGTCATCCCGAAACCGGAAGCACATGGTGAAGATAAACAGAGGGGAATGTCCGTGTGATCACATGCGTTCCAGCTTGGAACGTACGTTACCGCCGCCATCACTAAACCGGAAGATGAAAGGGAGGCATAATATGAAACACTGGTCACTGCCGATGCCTACGTAACCGGACATGACGCGGCCAGGGGCGGGTGCTTAACAGATGGAGGCGCGTCATCCGATTCTCCTCCCCTATAAACCAACATGACCTGTCCCTGCTGTGCGCGCGCTAATAGAATGTGAGCAGAACGTCATCACCGTAGCATCCTAATGACGCAGCAATTAACAGAAAATATATTTATATATATGGATCCACAGCATTCTCCTCCCTGATATACAGATATCACCTGTCCCTGTTCTGTGCTCACTAATAGAATGTAAACAGAGCGTCAGCACAGCAGCTCTCTGATGGCGATAGACAAAAAGTGTATATATAGAGAGATCAACATTGGCAACATCTCCTCCCCAATACTAATACAGAAGACATCACCATACAGAAATAACACATCATTACAGAATAAAATCCATTATGGCAAATGTAGGCACAAAAAGCACTTAAATACCAATATAGATACAAACAAATAAACATAGATATCCAAAAGTATACATGGCGTGAATATACAATAAAAACAATTATCCTATATCACAAAATACACATATAAATAAAGTGCAAGAAAAAAAGTGAAGTGCAACACGCGTGCGATCGAGTGAAGGTGAAAAATAAACATATATATATATATATGCATGTATGTATACGAACTCACAGAATATATAATTTATTACCAATAAATACATTATTCTTCAATATATATATAGTGCTGTGCAGCAGGAGTATACTGTGGATAACGAGGTTTCCAAGGCCAGGACCTAAACTAAAAACAAAAGAAAGAAAGGAAACTAAAATCATAAGAAATCATTAAAAGAAAGCTGCTCAGCAGCAGGGCCCAATCTAACAATCCACGTGGCTCCTACCTGTGCCAGACGTTTCTTAATATCGCCACCCCTGGATCCATCACATTGATGAAAGCGTTGGAGATGCCGGGGCGGTGTCTTCAGAGAGTCCACATCAGAGACGCCTTGGGCTGCTCTGATATCAAGGACATGTTCCCTCACTCTGCGTCTGAGCTCTCTAGATCTCAAACCCCCGTACTTGAGATTACGTGGGCAGCTCGCACAGTAGATCATTGCAGTGCGAGTAATCTGATGCAAGATCTTAACAATCTTATCCTGAGAATTGGAGAAATCTGCGCACCTTTCAATATTGGGGCATGCTACACATGATCCACACGGACCACAACCCCACTGAGGACCCCGTGTGCCAAAGAGATTAACTACCTTTTTCTTATAATGGCTATGTATCAAAGTATCACGAAGACTCTCAGACCTCCTATATGTAACAGATGGCTAGGAGGCAGATACTGAGTAAGAATTGGGTCTAATGGAAGGACTTAATGCCTGCTCAATACTCATCTCTCGCCATTTACAATTAAAGGTTTGAATATAACGTACGGGCGTTGGACATCTCCAACACTTTCTTCAATGTGATGGATCCAGGGGTGGCGATATTAAGAAACGTCTGGCACAGGTAGGAGCCACGTGGATTGTTAGATTGGGCCCTGCTGCTGAGCAGCTTTCTTTTAATGATTTCTTATGATTTTAGTTTCCTTTCTTTCTTTTGTTTTTAGTTTAGGTCCTGGCCTTGGAAACCTCGTTATCCACAGTATACTCCTGCTGCACAGCACTATATATATTGAAGAATAATGTATTTATTGGTAATAAATTATATATTCTGTGAGTTCGTATATATACATGCATATATATATATATGTTTATTTTTCACCTTCACTCGATCGCACGCGTGTTGCACTTCACTTTTTTTCTTGCACTTTATTTATATGTGTATTTTGTGATATAGGATAATTGTTTTTATTGTATATTCACGCCATGTATACTTTTGGATATCTATGTTTATTTGTTTGTATCTATATTGGTATTTAAGTGCTTTTTGTGCCTACATTTGCCATAATGGATTTTATTCTGTAATGATGTGTTATTTCTGTATGGTGATGTCTTCTGTATTAGTATTGGGGAGGAGATGCTGCCAATGTTGATCTCTCTATATATACACTTTTTGTCTATCGCCATCAGAGAGCTGCTGTGCTGACGCTCTGTTTACATTCTATTAGTGAGCACAGAACAGGGACAGGTTATATCTGTATATCAGGGAGGAGAATGCTGTGGATCCATATATATAAATATATTTTCTGTTAATTGCTGCGTCATTAGGATGCTACGGTGATGACGTTCTGCTCACATTCTATTAGCGCGCGCACAGCAGGGACAGGTCATGTTGGTTTATAGGGGAGGAGAATCGGATGACGCGCCTCCATCTGTTAAGCACCCGCCCCTGGCCGCGTCATGTCCGGTTACGTAGGCATCGGCAGTGACCAGTGTTTCATATTATGCCTCCCTTTCATCTTCCGGTTTAGTGATGGCGGCGGTAACGTACGTTCCAAGCTGGAACGCATGTGATCACACGGACATTCCCCTCTGTTTATCTTCACCATGTGCTTCCGGTTTCGGGATGACAGCGGTGACGCACTATATACTTTTTGTAAGATATATAATCACTTTTTTTATCACTTATATATCAATATGTCATATTTTGGATATTATTTTTTCACTCATGATTATTGTTTTGTATTTTTTATATGGGTTTTGTTTATTGATATTAAACCTAGGAACTATGGTTTTCATTGGTTGGGGTTACATATAAATACTTCCCTTATCTCATTTACACTACACTCCTTGAAAAAGCCACAGTGGGCGAAACGTACGTTGGAGGGAGCCTGGACACATTGAACCACACATTACAGGTATATATGATTTGGATTTATATACTATATATTTTCTATGCACTTTATGAGTAGCTGATTTTTCAGCCCATATATATTATGCACTTTATTAGTATGATCCTTATTTTTGTACGATTATCCATTTATAGTGGTCACTATGTCTTTATTATATGTATTTTGCTGTAATTATATATTATGGTATTTTACTATGTCTTGTTCTGTATATTCATTTGTAATTATGTAATTTATTTGAGTCTTTATGTTTTGGACTCCATTTGGTGTATTCATTTTTTGAGTAGGTTATTGTATTGATTATGAATATCCATTTATGCTTTATTATTTTGTGAATTCTCTTTCACTTAGTTGTTGGCTTATATTCCAACAGATGGAGCCTTGGTTCCTTGGCCTGTTCCTGAAGAGAGTCTCTTTGCACGGGGTGTCAGATACTTTGTATATCCACTGCTCCCCTACCAACTCTAACATTCTATGATTCAGCCAATCCTTTTTTTGTATTAGTCTTTGCCTGATGGAGACCTGAGGAGTCTGGAAAGCTGCAATGTGTCACCATCTTTTCCGTTAGCTATTAAAAGGTATCAACCACTGAGGACTCTCAACTCTGAATATTTTTCTATCTACTGGCTAACACGGTACAAAGATATACATCTGTCCTGTATCCAGTCCTGTGGAAGAATGTCCACACGATTGGAGGAAGGTGGGGGAGGTGTTCCGCCATTGTTTGATTGTTCAAATTGAGAGTCATTGAGAGGTGCTCACGATGGCTCACGGCAGTGGATGTGCCACAGTCATTGAGAGGTGCCCACACTTCCTCCAGATATTTTGTGTAAACTGAGGAGTAGGACCACGCGTTTTCTTCTGTGACGCGTGGTTCCCACGTGCATCGGCTGCACCTTTCACGTGTTGATTAGAGCCTGACGTGGATGTTTCTATGGTGTCTGGACACCTGTGTGGTAGCATAAGGTTCGGGCTCCATGCACCCTGGACTAGAGGAACACATGTCAGTCATATGTCTCTGTGAGGAACAGGACCAGATGGTTTCCCAGGATCTGGAGTGCATCCTACCCGGGTTCAGGCATATGTCCCCTGGATAATCCTCTGTCAGGAATCTTGAGCTTCCTATGTGAGTAGAAGATGATCTTCTCGTGTCACAGAGTCAGGACTGACCTCTGCACATGGTGAAGAGGTTTGGTCAGATCAATATATCACTGCGAGGAGACCCTCGTCTGATGTACCCTATTAATGTCCTGGAGGTGATGAACAGAGCGAGAGGATTGGCGGATGCTTTCTTACACATCTGTGATTTCTTCTCAGTTTCTGGAGCAGTACTTCAGTCCTGCTGACCTCTCTGAGTTTATGAGCCTCTTTGGAAAAAGTTTTGAGCACCGCCGTGAGGTGGATCAGGTGGTCGGGCAGCAGGGCGGAGGCCGGGCCGGAATAGAGGCCAGCTTGGATGTGGAGTACATCATGAGTATGGGCGCCAACATATCCACCTGGGTGTTCAGTAACCCCGGTAAGTTTTAGGTTTGGGTGCCTCTCTCGAGGTTTTGTGCCTCCCTGCACTGTACGTGGGCTCACCAGTGTGACTCCTTTCCTCAGGTCGCCACGAGTCCCAGGAGCCATTCCTAGACTGGATATTACTGCTGAGTAACATGACCTCTCTCCCCTGGGTCCACACCATCAGCTACGGTGATGATGAAGATAGTCTTTCCCTGGCTTTCATGCAGAGAATCAACGTGGAGTTCATGAAGGCGGCTGCCCGGGGCCTCACCATCCTGTTTGCATCAGGTAACTAGATTCAAGTAGGGTTCACAACTCTCCTCATCTGTGGGGCCTCACGGATTGTCCTGGACAGTGGACCGTCCATAGTCACGGACAGAGATCGATAGCGAGCCCTGATGTAAGGACTTGTGCTTGTACCCTGCTGTAATCGGGGCTCCTCCTTGTGATTCATTCCTCACATCCCCTATACGCTGACACCAATTTATGGGGCGACAAATTATAACCTTCACGTCATCAATAGGACGTTGATCCAGGGAACTTGCCTGATGCTTCCCCTACTTTGGGGTAGTTGGCTCCTGCCCCCCATAGTTTGTGCTATCTTCTGGGGACGCACATTAGGGTGAGAGGCTGAACTCAAGTTGAAGAAAATATTGAAAATCCAAACAATGAGCGAAGTATCGATCAATCTGAAGACGTGGCCATGGGTGAATGTGACGCAGAGGCAGGTGGAGCCCCATCTGTCATATTGCAGCAGCCCCCCACTCCCGTCTGATGGAGCAGGAACCCAGAGTGTAGCAAGGAGCGGCTGCGCTCAGGCCCCCCCTACGATCCACCATGAGAAGCTTGCACCCCAGCACAGACTAGACTCCATTCCCCCATAACTAGACCTTCAGAAGACGTTCTCCAGAAAACACAGAGCATGAGATGGTAATATCCACCCTTCACCAAGAGTCGGGGGTCCGGATGGCCGCACGTTTTTACCGTTCCTGCAGAGATCGTTGGGTGCGTGCCCGCAGTGCGCTCCCTGCCTGATTGGCACGTGTTAGATTTCACCTGACTGATGAGTGGATCTTTCCAGGAAAGGTCTCATTTTTATTGGGGGATAGTGTCTACACAGCCGTGCCACTGCTGCCATGGAAACGCGCTGACGATCCCTCAGGAAATGTCTTCCCTCTATTTTGTCAAGACATAAGATTGTACATAGCTGCGATCACCACTGGGTTTTTATTGCGGTGACATGTGCGAATCCAGAAAGTGGAGGAACCGAGGCGAGCGACAGCTGTACGTGAAACGCCTTCCTCCAGCTTCACAAGGAAACACAACTCCTAATTATCAGACGTCCCATCAAGCCACGAGTCTACGTAAGAATGGACTGAGGTCACGTCACTCATTTACTTCCAAGGGTCCATAAGCCTCGGTCACCACCGGGTCCCCGCACTGACTCCAGAAACACTGGCTCCAGAAATCTGCCCCCAAAACGCAGACCATTGGGGTCACTGCTATGTGCCGGTCTCATACGAGCCATCAATCTTGGTGAACCTTTACCCAGAGAACATGAAGGCGCATGTTCACCTATGCGATTCTGTCAGGATGGAATGGTCGTCCCTATAGAATCCCCCACATGTGATGGCATATACCAAACGCTGCCCTTGCCGGTAACAGTGTCCTGTATGATGTGCGCTTAGCTGCCGGATCGATCATCACAGGACATATATGTGCAATGTCTGCACTGCATCTTCGAGTTCTCCTGTGCAGCCAGTCTGGTTCTTACATTGTATACATCCACATTTCACCAGAATACCTGTGGATTTTTTGATTCTTCTGAAGGACTTTATTTTGCCTCTCTTGTGCCCAACAACTCTCCTTCAGTGACTGTTTGCTGCTGATTTTTGCAGGTGATGATGGCGCCGGATGCCGACAAGTGTCTAAAGACAAAAACGTGTTCCGCCCGAGTTTCCCGGCCTCCAGGTGAGAGGCCACGTGTACCATGAACCCGGGGGTCCATGCACTGGACATTGGGAGCCTCACACCTGTGTCTTTCCACAGCCCCTATGTGACCACTGTGGGAGGAACGTCTTTTAAGAACCCATTCCAGGTCACTTTTGAGGTGACAGATTACATCAGCGGGGGAGGGTTCAGCAATATCTTCTCGATGCCCGACTACCAGGTAAGGTGCCATGATGTCCTAGTACCTGCTGGACAGGACAAAGGAGCTCTGTGGGTCACCCTCCTCGTGTATCCCAAAGGTCTCTGCAGTGTCAAAGTATTTCACGTCCTCAGTGAAGATGCCACCGGAGAGTTACTACAACCGCAGCGGCCGGGCATATCCCGACGTGGCAGCTCTGTCTGACAACTACTGGGTAGTGATGAATCGTGTCCCAGTCCCCTGGGTGTCGGGAACCTCTGTGAGTATCCAAAAACAATCCTCCTGTGCATGTTTGACTACATTTGTGACTAGAAAATATAGTCTAGAAATAAACAGCTAATTTGTGCCCACCATCCTTCGACAACCCACCCAGACCTCCGGCCTTCCTGGTCTAATTCTGTCTTCTCTCCTACCTTGGTCTCTTCTTTCACCAGCCTGTTCCCTCGTCTTCCATGGCCTTTTCTCCCTCTCCCCTCGGCCTTTTCTCCCTTCCTCTCCCCTCGGCCTTTTCTCCCTTCCTCTCCCCTCGGCCTTTTCTCCCTTCCTCTTCCCTCGGCCTTTTCTCCCTTCCTCTCCCCTCGGCCTTTTCTCCCTTCCTCTCCCCTCGGCCTTTTCTCCCTTCCTCTCCCCTCGGCCTTTTCTCCCTTCCTCTCCCCTCGGCCTTTTCTCCCTTCCTCTCCCCTCGGCCTTTTCTCCCTTCCTCTCCCCTCGGCCTTTTCTCCCTTCCTCTCCCCTCGGCCTTTTCTCCCTTCCTCTCCCCTCGGCCTTTTCTCCCTTCCTCTTCCCTCGGCCTTTTCTCCCTTCCTCTCCCCTCGGCCTTTTCTCCCTTCCTCTCCCCTCGGCCTTTTCTCCCTTCCTCTCCCCTCGGCCTTTTCTCCCTTCCTCTTCCCTCGGCCTTTTCTCCCTTCCTCTTCCCTCGGCCTTTTCTCCCTTCCTCTCCCCTCGGCCTTTTCTCCCTTCCTCTCCCCTCGGCCTTTTCTCCCTTCCTCTTCCCCGGCCTTTTCTCCCTTCCTCTCTGCTCGGCCTTTTCTCCTCTCTTCTCCTCTGGTCTCTCCTCTCCACTGGTCTTTTCTATCCTCCCGGCATTTTCCCTCCTCTCCTCTTGTCTCTTCTCCCGGCTTCTTCCCTGGCTTTTTCCCTTCTTTCCTCTGGTCTCTCCCCCGATCCCTTCCCCCTCCCCCTGGCCTCCTCCACCCCGGGCCTCTTTCACCCCCTCTCCCAGTCTCCTTTTCCCTCATCTCTTCTCTCCTTCCTCCCTCCCTTCTCATGGTCTCATCCCAGCCTTTCTTCCTCTCATCTGGTCTCTTCTCCCGGCCTCTTCCCTTGTCTTTTCCCTGCCCCTTCCCTTTTTCTCTCCCGTGGACCCCTTTCCCTTTTCTTTCCCGTTGACCCCTTCCCTTTTTCTCTCTCCTGGACGCCTTCCCTTTTTCTCTCATCTCCCCTGGCCTCTCCCTCGTCCTCTTCCCTCCTCTCCTCTGGCCTCTACCTCCTCTCCCCTGGTCTCCTTCTCAGTATCCTCCATCATGCCCCCTCTTCTCACTCTTGTCCCAGTTTCTCCTCTTTCCGGAAAGTTCCTGAATTACATGGTTGGTGTAGATGTGAGTACAACCCATCACAGCATTCCGAGCGTGGCCTCCTCCCCTGGCCTTTTCCCTCCTCTCCTTTGGTCTCTTCTCCCCCGGCCTTTTCCCTCCTCTCCCCGGCCTCTTCCCCCTCCTCCTGGTCTCCTTACCCCTGGGCCTCCTTCACCCACTCTCCCGGTCTCCTCTTCCCTCATCTCTCCTCCCTCCCTCCCTCCTCATGGTCTCATCCCCGGCCTCTTCCCTCCTCTCCTCTTATCTCTCCCGCCTCTTCCCTCCTCTCCCCCGCTCTCCTCCTTAGTATCCTCTATCATGCCCCCTCTTCTCACTCTTGTCCCAGTTTCTCCTCATTCCGGAAAGTTCCTGAATGACATGGTTGGTGTAGATGTGAGTACAACCCATCACAGCATTCTGAGCATGGTCTCCTCCTCTGGTCCCTTCTTCCCCAGCCTTTTCACTTCTCCCTTGATCTCTTCCCCCTCCCCCTGGTCTTCTTACCCCTGGGCCTCATTCACCCACTCTCCCGGACTCCTCCTCTTCCCTCATCTCTACTCTCCTCCCTCCTCATGGTCTCACCCCTGGCCTCTTCCCTCCTCTCCTCTGGTCACTTTTCCCGCTCTTTTCCCTTCTCTTCTCCCGGCCTCTTACCTTCTCCTCTCCCATGGTCTATTGCCTTCTCTCCTGTGGCCTCTTCCCTTCTTCTCTCCTCTGACCTCATCTGGCTTCTTATCTCCTATCCCCTGGCCTGTTCCCTCCTCTCTCATTCCTCTACCCCTGCCTCTTCCCTCCTCTCCTCTGGTCTCTCCCTCCTCTTCCCTCCTCTTCTCCCAGCCTCCTTCTTAGTATCCTCCATCATGCCCCCTCTTCTCACTCGTGTCCCAGTTTCTCCTCTTTCCGGAAAGTTCCTGAATGACGTGCGGTGGGTGTAGATGGGTTGTACTCACATCACCGCATTCAGAGCGTGGTCTCTTGATAGTCATCCCTGTCCCCGCATTGTCACGTTGCAGGCCTCCACCCCGGTGTTCGGTGGGATTCTCGCCCTAATTAATGACCAGCGGATACAGAGAGGTCTCTCCCCTTTGGGTTTTGTGAATCCAGCGCTGTACCGTGTACGTGGGAACGGCAACGATGCCCTATATGATGTAAGTTGTATTCATGGACCATGTGGTGCCGGTGTTTCATCCAGCACAGAATTGCCTTTCATGAGGCATGGAGGATTGTGGTGGCGATGACTGCAGCCTGGACACGACCAGCAAGATCAGATATATACGGACATATTCACTGTGCACAGGTGACACTCCAAGACTCACATGTGGCAGCAATCCCAGCTGTCCTAGTCTACCTCCGACCACCTCCGCACCCCCTTGTCTAATGATCCCAGGTGACCTAAGCTACCGGCCACCTGCCATCCTGACCTTCCAGCACCCATCCGAATGATCCCCTGACACTTTCTCCTCTCACCCACAGGTCACAGAAGGATGTCACCTCTCTTGTTTTGATGACCAGGTTCTCGCACAAGGATTTTGTGCTGCTCCCAGTTGGGACCCAGTTACTGGTTGGGGGACACCAAACTACCCCGCTCTTCTGAAGTCATTACTGTAAAGATCACTTCCACAGCTGAATCCTCCAGGTGAATCCTCAAGGTAAAGAGGATCAAGAAAACTAAAAAATGAAGTCAGAAATTATGATTGATGCTGGTGAGGGTGGCAATGCGTCTGGATCCTTCCTCGGGAGATAACAGAAGCCACCAAAACAAGGATCTGTAGATGCAAGAAGAGTAGAAACTGCCCCAGTCACCTTGGAGTCCGAACAAGCCCCGTTAGGTTAGCCCCATCAGATTAGCCCCATCTTCCTCCACTCTCTGGGCTTTATGGTTCTCTACGACTCCCGACCTTCACCCCGGTGACGTTATCGCCTTCCCTTTTCCGATTCGTTCAGACGAATGTCAGGAGCGGGTCCATGTCGCATATTGGCTGTCACCAGTGTGTGCGCTGTGTCTGGTCCGTTGGTCTGAACGAGGCCTGATAACAGATCCACCACTCCGCTCTGGTGACCCCCGTGTACAGACCGCACCTCATTGATCTGGATTTTCTGGAGAGTTCAGCATTGGAGCTGACGCTTCTCTTTGCTCTCAGGGAGTGCAGATTTGCACATTATTATTGGAGTCTTTTATGTCTGATGATTGTAATTTAGAGTCTTTCTTTTCCCCGTGTTCATCCTTGGCTGATCAGGTTCCTGAGGGCCAAGGTGCTGACATAGGTAGGAGCCACGAGTAGGACCTGGCCAGCCGGGCTGCATTACTCCGGATCTGTAGATATGGCCCCCAGTATGCCCCTGGCCTCAGTGCCGCCGCCGTCCTCTCACAAATGTTCTGGCTGATGTGACTTTTCTTTTGCTGTTTGGTTTGATTCTAATAAATGATTGATTTCTTACATGGTGCGGCCGATTCTCCTGTAGATAATGTGTCATCAACGAGGGGCCTACGAGGTGGGAGAGGGAGGGGCCGACAAGGCGGGAGGGGCTTACGAGGCGAGGGAGGGTCCGTCGAGGCAGGAGAGGGAGGGGCCAACAAGGCGGGAGGGGCTTACGAGGAGAGGGAGGGGCCTACGAGGTGGGAGAGGGAAGGGCCGACAAGGCAGGAGAGGGAGGGACCGATGAGGCGGGAGAGGGAGGGGCTTACGAGGAGAGGGAGGGGCTGTCGAGGCAGGAGAGGGAGGGACCGATGAGGCGGGAGAGGGAGGGGCTTACGAGGTGGGAGAGGGAGGGGCCGACAAGGCAGGAGGGGCCGTCGAGGCAGGAGAGGGAGGGGCTTACGAGGCGGGATAGGGAGGGGCTTACAAGGTGGGTAAGTGAGGTGCCCCCTCCACGGTGGGAGAGCAAGTGCTGCGTCCGCCTTCATTATGTGTCGTCAGGGCTGTGCCGTGAGGTCTCTTACAACTACCAGCAGATAAGTCGCAGCCCGGCCCAGTGGTTGTCATGGAGATGATGGTCGCTTTTACTTAAAGGGAATCTGTCAGCAGAATTTTTTCCCTGCCATCGGAGAGCATCAAGATGGTTGGGCGGAGACATGTCACTGCGCTGCTCGCTGCAATTTTATCAGCAGGAGATTATTAGTGAGCATTGTGTGACCTCGCCACCAACACTGGCAGCTTTCTGGCTATTCACAGTGTACACGAGAGCCAATCAGAGGTGTGGACGGGGCTGTGCAGAGCTCAACATTCAGAGCACTGCTAGATCTGCAGCAGAGAAAACAGAGCAGCTCAGTAAGTGCCACATTGCAGGAATCAGGGTCTCTGCCCCGACACCATGCTGCTGTCATATTACAGACAAATACCTGCTGCCAGATTCCATTTAATACCTCGCCTTTTCCCCAGCAGCAGTCCTGTATGTCACCCAGAAGGACCACCATAGTGGGACCGTTTCACCTAGTCTGGGGGTCTATGTATGTGATATTCACATTGATGGCGAGAGGACATCACAACGTCCTGGCACCGTCCTCCGCAGCGGCTGCAGATTGGCATCCATTATAGAGTCATGGGCAGCACGGTGGCTCAGTGGTTAGCGCTGCAGCCTTGCAGCGCTGGGGTCCTGGGTTCGAGTCCCACCAAGGACAACATCTGCAAGGAGTTTGTATGTTCTCCCTGTGTTTGCGTGGGTTTCCTCCGGGCACTCCAAAAAAACATACTGATAGGGAATTTAGATTGTAAGCCCCATCAGGGACAGTGATGAAAATATGTGCAAACTGTAAAGCGCTGCGGAATATGTTAGCGCTATATAAAAAATAAAGTTTTTGTTTTTTTTTTGTTTTTTTTGTTTTTTTTAGAGTCTGCCGGCAGCGATCTGAACGATCACATCCGCTGCCTCCTACTGGCTGCACCCTGGAGTCCAGGACAGACAGAGACCTGCGCTGTGGCCTCATTCCTATACGGACTAGTAGGGGTCCAGGTACAGACCCCGGGGCCGGCAGATGCCCCCGTTTGTCATGTCAGTAAGGGGTTAACTTTTCTCCTGCTTCGTCCTGATTGTGTTTTTTATCTTCACCGTCGTGAATGGAGTTTTCCAGATATTTGCACAAATGTCCTCCAGCTCCAAAGGTCTATGGATGTCTGAATATTTGGCATCATTAGAAAAAGGTTATAAAACCTTGTAAGATAAACCTTTATTTCCAGTTCACCACCTGACCGCATCATGGAGGACGTCCTTCTTACCCTCAGTGGGACAGGAACAACGAGCGGTTAAAAGGACCCTCCCCTTACCACCCATCAGTGTATTCCTGTCCCACTGGGGATAGGAACGGTGAAGAATTTGGGCCAACATTGCAGCAACTTCTGTGGCCTGGTCCATCCATTTCTGGGTGGACGACCTGGAGGAACATCTCAAAGCCAAAACTCCCAGAGAAGTCATACTCAAATCTCTGGCTTTGCTAAAACTCACAACAGGGTTTATGGCAGACGCATCAGCAGAGTCAGTGTGGTTCGCTGCCAGGAGCGAGTCATTGTCTAATGCGGCCAGAAGAGCAATCTGGCTAAAGACTTGGTCAGGCGATACCCAGTCAAAAAATAATCTCTGCCTTTCCATTTTCAGGGGGTAAGGCTGGTTTCACATTTGCGTTTTTTAGCGCTGGAAAAAAACGCACACCTGCGCATGCGGTTTTTCCCCTATATTTAACATGGGTGCGCATACCTGCGCGCTGGTAAGCGCATGTATGCGATTTTCATGCGCTGCGTTTTTTTGGGGTGTGCGTTGGGATTTTCCAGACGCAGCATGTTGCATTTTTTGGCCCTGCAAAAAAGCGCATGCGCACATATGCGCACGTTTTGCGCTAAAAATGGCCATTATAGCCTATGGATGCGCATATGTGCGCACTGGCATGCTCATGTATGCGTTTTTTTGCATATACGTTTTTTTTTTTAAACCATGGAATTTAGGGGTTTGGGTTAGAGTTAGGGTTAGTTAAGGGGGTTTAGGGTTAGGGTTATGGTCAGGGTCAGGGTTAGGGTTGGGGTTTGGGTCAGGGTTAGGGTTAAGTATGGTTTTGTTAAGGATTAGGGTCATGGTTAGGGTCAGGATTAGGGTTAAGTATGGTTTTGTTAAGGGTTAGGGTTAAGGTCAGGGTTAGGGTCAGGGTTAGGGTTAAGTATGGTTTTGTTAAGGATTAGGGTCAGGGTTAGGGTCAGGATTAGGGTTAAGTATGGTTTTGTTAAGGGTTAGGGTCAGGGTTAGGGTCAGGGTTAGGGTTAGGGTCAGGGTTAGGGTTAAGTATGGTTTTGTTAAGGATTAGGGTCAGGGTTAGGGTCAGGATTAGGGTTAAGTATGGTTTTGTTAAGGGTTAGGGTCAGGGTTAGGGTTAGGGTCAGGGTTAGGGTCAGGGTTAGGGTTAAGTATGGTTTTGTTAAGGATTAGGGTCAGGGTTAGGGTCAGGATTAGGGTTAAGTATGGTTTTGTTAAGGGTTAGGGTCAGGGTCAGGGTTAGGGTCAGGGTTAGGGTCAGGATTAGGGTTAAGTATGGTTTGGTTAAGGGTTAGGGTCAGGGTTAGGGTCAGGGTTAGGGTCAGGATTAGGGTTAAGTATGGTTTGGTTAAGGGTTAGGGTCAGGGTCAGGGTTAGGGTTAAGTATGGTTTTGTTAAGGGTTAGGGTCAGGGTTAGGGTCAGGGTCAGGGTTAGGGTTAGTTAGGGTTTAGGGTTTGGGTTAGGGTTAAGTATGATTTGGTTAAGGGTTAGGGTCAGGGTCAGGGTTAGGGTCAGGGTTAGGGTTAGTAAAGTCATGGTTTGGGTAGTGTGAGGGGCCACCTAAAAATGTTGGAAAAAAACGCAAACGCGGTAAAAACGCGCTAAAAACGCATACAAACGCATAAAAACGCTGCGTTTTTTTCATGCATGCTCATAAAAATGCTTGAAAAAAACGCAGCAGTTGTATGCTTATGTATGCGTTTTTTCAATGCGTTTTTTTGCGGGAAAAACGCGCTGCAAAAAAAAGCAAGTGTGAAACTAGCCTAAAGTGTTTGGGCCAATTTTAGATGACATACTAGAAAAGGACTCCGATAAGAAAAAGGGGTTTCCCGAAGAAAAAACAAAAAAGTACCAGCCCTTTCGTAGGTCCCGTCCTAATCAAAAGACGGACTACAGGGGCAAAGGGAAGACTGGGAGATGGAGCTATCCCAAAGGGGGTAAGGGGAGAGACTCCATCTTCTCTAGCTCTGAGTCACACACACACAAAAAATAACGCCGTCAGAGTGGGAGGTCGGTTGAAGGGAGTTTCTAGGGGGTTGGCAGAAAATATCACAGAATCCTTGGATTCTGCAGACAATTGGCCAAGGTTACAGGTCAGACTTCACCAACCCACCTGCAGAGAGGTTTGTAGCCTCCCCTATGTGGACAGATATCCAGGAGCTACTGAAACTAGACGCAGTCATCCCGGTTCCCACGCCAGAAAGAGGCAGGGATCATTACACGAGTCTCCCGAACAGTCAAAAATCTCAAGCCCCTGAACAAATGGATAAAATACAAGAGATTCAAAATGGAATCCATAAGATCCACGATACCCCTGATAGACAAGGACATGGTAATGTGCACTTTAGACTTGAAAAGTACATACTACCATGTCCCAATTCACGCTTCCTACCAGAAGTATTTAAGATTCGCCCTGAAGAACCAGGGGTTAATCCATCATTTTCAGTTCCGGTGCCTTCCTTTTGGCCTTGCATCAGCCCCCAGGATTTTTACCAAACTAATGATAGAGGTGGTTGCTTATTTAAGAAACCATGGCATAACCATAATACCATATTTGGATGACTTTTTAGTAGTAGCCGGTTCCGAAGAACAGCTCAAGATCGATTTGACACCTTACGATCTCCAAGCTACAGGAGCTAGGGTGGATCATAAATTGGGAAAAGTTGAAATTGGTCCCACGGTCCAGAATAAAATTTCTGGGAGTCATGTTAGACTCTCACGTCAGAACATCTTTTCTGCCAGAAGAAAAACAGGTCTCACTAATCGAGAAGATCTGCCGGTTCGGGAAGAACCCCTGCTCTATAAGGGAAGCAATGAAGGTACTGGGTCTGATGACGGCATGTATCCCGCCGCTTCAACAACTAGCAAACCAGATATTCAGATGGGCGGAGAACTCAGTCGAATCCATCTCAGCAGTTCACCTGGAAGGAGCCAAGAACCAGGTGGCAGAATACCTGAGCAGGACAAAAATGAATCCCACAGAATGGGAATTGAATTCGGAGGTTTTCAACATACTGTTCCAACGGTTGGGAACACCACAGGTGGACCTCTTTGCCTCCAGAACAAATGCAAAGGTCACAACCTTCTCTCTGAATCCTCTAGATGGGGGCAGCGGGGGTTGACGCTCTGTCTCAGCCTTGGGGAGAAGGGCTCCTGTACGCCTTTCCACCCCTCCTGCTGATTCCAAGGACGCTCAGGAAGATTCTGGACGACGAAGCGACAGTGATCTTGGTGGTACCTTTTTGGCCAAAAAGAAGCTGGTTTCGTCTTCTAAACAGAATAGCAGTAGAAAGACCCATCCTTTTACCGAAGAGACAGGACCTTCTGCACCAAGGCTCGCTCCTCCACACCAACCCAGATTCACTCCAACTGTCAGCTTGGATCCTGAACGCCAAACCCTGAGGTCCAGAGGCCTGTTGGAAGATGTGATCACCACACTCCAAGCAAGCAGAACGCCAGTAACTTTGGCAATTTACAATAAAATATGGAAGCGATTCTGTACCTTCTCAGGAGAAGCCCCGATAGATACCACAAGTCCGGACATTTTCAGAATCCTCGACTTTCTCCAATTGGGCTTTAAAAAAGGCCTACGGCCTAGTACTTTAAAAGTACAGAACTCGGCTCTTAGCATTTTCTTTGAATTTTCTCTAGCCGCACATCCCTGGATAGTGAGATTTTCTAGAGCCAATCAGAGGTTGAGACCCCTCGTAAGGAAGTCATCTCCACCTTGGGAACTTAACCTGGTCCTTAATGTCCTGTGTAAAACCCCGTATCTACTATCGGAGGAGATGGACATAGCCAATCTCCATTTTAAGATGGCCTTCCTCATGGCTATCACGTCAGCAAAGAGGTTGGGGGAAATGCAGGCCCTGTCTATACAGGATCCGTACCTACAGATTTTGGATGACAGGTTAGTCTTGAGGCTCGACCCATCTTTTCTCCCCAAAGCAGTGTCACCTACAAATGTGAACCAGGAAATGATCTTTCCCTCATTCTGCCAGCACCCTAAAAATCCAAAGGAAGGGGTCTATCATAATTTAGACATGCAAAACACAAGTCGCGGAGACACCCATCACATGTTTCTCAACGCAAGCAATGACTAGCCCGTTCTTTCCCCGGGAAGGAGCAACCACGGGAAGGGCAGTCTCCAATGAAGGAAACCACCTATGCCAAAACATGGTATCCATTCACAGACAGCTGTTTCGGGGTATTGCCCCTCATCAGTGTGGAGTAGGAAACTGGCCAGTAGGAGCACTGCCTAGTAGAAGACTGTGAAAAATGAGGATGAATGAACTCATGGAGATCAACATCCAACACTGCGGAGACACCATCACATGTTTCTCAACACTGATTCTAGAGCAATGCCCCCATCCCTTATGGGAAATATGCAAAAACATGCAAAACACAAACCACACTGATGAGGGGCAATACCCCGAAACAGCTGTCTGTGAATTGATACCATGTTTTCGCATAGGTGGTTTCCGTCATTGGAGACTGCCCTTCCCGTGGTTGTTCCTTCCCAGTAAAAGACCTGGCTAGTCATTGCTTGCGTTGAGAAACATGTGATGGTGTCTCCG
The DNA here is from genome assembly GCF_039654945.1 of Dendrobates tinctorius. Lineage (NCBI taxonomy): Eukaryota > Metazoa > Chordata > Amphibia > Anura > Dendrobatidae > Dendrobates > Dendrobates tinctorius. Next base: position 1,030,377 of record NW_027361942.1, read on the forward strand.
CAGCTTGTGTTTTGCGTGTTTTTGCATATTTCCCATAAGGGATGGGGGCATTGCTCTAGCATCACTGCATTGAGAAACGTGATGGTGTCTCCGCAGTGTTGGATGTTGATCTCCATGAGTTCATTCATCCTCATTTTTCACTATCATAATTTAGACATCAGAGACACAGCTCTAAAATATCTTAAAGCAACCGAGGGTTGGAGACGAGATAAGAATCTGTTTATACAGTACGGGGGGGCAAATAGGGGCTGTAAAGTGGCAAAGGCAACAGTTGCAAGGTGGATAAAAACCATGATAAGCTTAGCTTATAAAACACAAGGGAAAGATTCCCCAGATATTCTTAGAGCCCTTTCCACCCAAGCTATGGCTGCATCATGGGCAGAAAGAGGGGGGTCTCAACAGAACAAATTTGCAGGGCCACAACTTGGGCTAATCTTAGCACTCTCGCTAGGTATTACAAACTAGATATTGTTTCAGAACAATTAGCCTTCGGCAGGAAGGTCTTACATGCAGTAGTCCCGCCCTCTTTGGTACTTCTCCATGGTACTGTCAGGTGGTGAATGGGAAAACGGTAATTAGACCTACCGGTAGTTGTGTTTCCAGGAATCCATCCTGTCGGCACTACTAGTTACCTCCCTACTGCAAGGTTATTGATATACATACTAATGTGACGTAACATTTGTATAAGAATTGTTAATAAAGTTCTTTTAGCATCCATCCAGATGTGGTACTTTGGAAAATCACTGATGGGTGGTAAGGGGAGGGTCCTTTTAACTGCTCGTTGTTCCTGTGCCACTGAGGGTAAGAAGGACGTCCTCCGTGGTGCTGTCAGGATGGATTCCTGGAAACACAATTACCGGTAGGTCTAATTACCGTTTTCCTGCAAAACTCATGAACCACGGGCGCCATCTTGAAGTTTAAGAAAAAACATCAATGAATACAAAAGAGACACAAGAGAAATGTGCTGTCTTCCAGGTGCAAAAATTAAAGATGTGTCTGACAGGATATCAGGACTCTTCAGGCCTACAGATGACTTCCCATTCCTGCTACTACATGTGGGGACAAATGACACCGCAAGAAACGACCTGGAAACCATCTGCAGAGACTTTGAAGACTTAGGTAAGAAAGTGAAACAACTGGGAGCGCAGGTGGTCTTCTCTTCCATCCTCCCAGTGGATGGCCATGGAACAAGGAGGTGGAATAAGATTCTGCAGGTGAACAACTGGCTACATCGATGGTGCCGTCAGCAACGATTTGGATTTATGGATCACGGAGTGAATTACTTATACGATGGACTACTTGCTAGAGATGGAGTGCACCTTACGAAGACTGGAAAGCATGTATTTGGAAGTCGCCTTGCTACACTCATCAGGAGAGCTTTAAAGTAGAACAACATGGGAAGGGAAGCAAAAGACCAGAAAAAGCCATACACCTGACAAATGCTATTGAGAACTCTGCTATTAGAAGTGGAAAGGAAGAACAAAGACGAAAGAATCTAATTAATAAAAATATTGGAGAAAGAGAAACCAATCACAAACTAAAATGTTTCTATACTAATGCACAAAGCATGGGCAACAAACAAGGAGAATTGGAACTACTAACACAGGAAAAGAAATATGATGTCATTGCAATCACTGAAACTTGGTGGGACAATACACATGATTGGAATACAAGACTAGAAGGATACAACTTATTTGCAAGAAACAGACTTGATAAACGAGGAGGAGGTGACGCATTGTATGTTAGAAACGCGTATATCTGCACAGAGATCCAAGCTTCAGAGACTGGGAGTTCTGTGGAATCTGTTTGGGTAAGAATACAAGGACAGAACAATGGAAAGGACACCATTGTAGGCATTTACTACAGGCCGCCTGTGCAAGCTGAAGATATGGATGAACTCTTTATGCATCAAATGGCCAAGTTCTCCAAAAAATATGACATAGTTGTCATGGGAGATTTCAACTATCCAGACATTTGTTGGGAATCTCTCTCAGGAAAAACTAACAGGTCAAGGAAATTCTTATCCTCTCTTGCTGACAACTTTATCTTCCAAAAGGTAAGGGAGAAAACAAGGGGAACTGCTACCTTGGATCTAATCCTTATAAACAGGGAGGAAATGGTTGAGGAGGTAAAAGTGGCTGGGACCCTAGGAGGTAGCGACCATGCTATTTTAGAATTTTGGATAACTAGAGGAGGAAGACCTGTGAAGACTCAGACGTCAAGGTTAGATTTCAGAAAGGCAGATTTTAAGGGATTCAGAAAGAGAATTGGAAGGATCCAATGGCTGGATATCCTTAAAGGCAAAAATGTCCAGGAAGGATGGGAAATCTTGAAAAATGAAATTCTCAAAGCACAATTGTTAATTCCAAAAAGAGGGAAGAATAGGAAGCATTTAAGAAAGCCAGGATGGATGAACACAGAACTTAAGCACATGCTAAAAAGGAAGAAAAAATTTTTTATAAAATGGAAAGAGGGAGGCATAGCTAAAGAAAAATATAATGCTGGCTGCAGAACCTGCAGGGCACGAATCAGATTACCTAAAGCTGACAATGAATTGAGGCTTGCAAGAGATGTCAAAAGCAATAATAAAGGATTTTGGGGATATGTCAAAAGTAAAAGAAAAGTCAAAGATGCTATAAGATTTTTACAGGATGAAAATGATGAAATGGTAAGACAGGATGTTGAGAAGGCCGAACTCTTAAATTCCTATTTTGCATCTGTTTTCTCTCAGAAAGGAAATGTAACATCAACTGTTCTTCACTGTCCTATTAAGGGAATAGAAGAATCCAGGATATCTATAAACAGAAAGATAGTGAGGAAACACTTAGCTAACCTAAGTGAATTCAAGTCTCCAGGTCCAGATGAATTACACCCCAGAGTACTGAAGGAGACAGCAGAAGAAGTTTTTGAACCCCTCTCCATAATCTTTGAAAATTCTTGGAGAACAGGAGAAGTCCCGGAAGACTGGAGAAGAGCAAATGTTGTTCCTATCTTCAAAAAGGGGAAGAACCGGTGGACCCAGGGAACTACAGGGTGGGCCCTTTATATGGCTACACCTTAATAAAATGGGAATGGTTGGTGGTATCAACTTCCTGTTTGTGGCAAATTAGTATATGGGAGGGGGAAAACTTTTCAAGATGGGTGGTGACCATGGTGGCCATTTTGAAGTCGGCCATTTTGGATCCAGCTTTATTTTTTCCAATGGGAAGAGGATCATGTGGGACATGAAACTTATTCAGAATTTCACAAGAAAAACAATGGTGTGCTTGGTTTTAACGTAACTTTATTCTTTCATGAGTTATTTACAAGTTTATGACCACTTATAAAATGTGTTCAAAGTGCTGCCCATTGTGTTCGATTGTCAATGCAACCCTCTTCTCCCACTCGTGACACACTGATAGCAAATAAAATACTATCAATACTTGAGTAATCATTTAGTTAATTTGTGTTGCAGATCTGTAGTGTTGAATACATAATGTGAAATGTTTTTATGTGCAATATGATCATTATAATTTATTACAACTAACCACAGTTGGTTACTATGTCCGGGCAACGCCGGGCTCTTCAGCTAGTATAAAATAAATGTAAGCTTGTGGGTGTAACGAGGGAAGGATCATAGGGTGTGAAGACTTCAAGGCACTGTAGATCCATGAGAGCAATCAGCACAACTATTGGTCTTCTGCCCGTCCACCATTGATCTGCGGGAAGAAAGAGCAGCCGCTGATTGCTGTGTCACGTGAGTCCTGCGGCCACTATCATGAGACACCAAGCACCGCCATTGTCAGATCAGTGGCAGTACAGGCTGAGAAGTATGTCTTTTTTAATTTGACAAGAGACGCACTATTTTAAGGGTTGTCCACATGGTCCACATTAAGTCTCTGGAATGATGTGCGCGTATATATGTAAGGCAGCACCGCTCCCAGTGACAACAACCAGGTGGTCCAAAATCCAAGATGGTGAGTGCACATGATGTCCGGTTTAGACCTAAAAGCCCCAAACTTGCACGATAGATAAAGATATGTTACCGCACCAAAGTCGGTGGAAAAAAGGTTTGTACTATGCCAGATTAGAAAGATCTGAATCCTGCATCACCCATGAGAAAAGGCTGGATGAGTATTCACAAGCCTCCTCATACTGGGCCATGGAGACTCTGGAAAGGGAAAAGGAGTGAGGAGAAACAGATGGCGCCATGTAGGCGGAGTGAGTGTGAACGGGTACCAGGGAGACTGTAAATTCACTGCAGATAGGCACAACACCGAACATCACGTGGGTAACCCATGGAGTCGCAGCACGCTGCCATGCCAGGGGACCGTGGAGGAAAGATTTCCTTTCCCAAGTATTTTCTTGCCACGTGGAAAGAATGTGTGAATGGAGAATCCTGGAAGGCGCTCCTGTTTGAGTAGAAGGAAATAAAGGAATCAACAGGATGTTATATATAGATATACAGATATAGATATATATATATAATTTTTAATATAACTTTGTATAGCAAAGTAAAAAAAAATATTTGGAGAATACCAAAGCTACCAACCATAAAACATAGCAAACACAACGTGTTTCGGCTAATGTAGCCTTTTTTTTTTTTTTACTCAATAATAAAAAAAAACCTTTACCTAAGGGCCACTGTGGAGACACCGGGGTCGGAGGGCACCCAGGTCCGCTAGCCGAAACCACATGGACCTGGGATCGTCCCACCTAATGCCCACTCTCTCTTTAACGTGGGTGTAATGCTACCCAGACAACACAAGGTGGGGGTAAAACAGGGTGGCAATGCTTTATTGAACCACAAAACAGGCAAATAACACATAGAACAGTCCCAGCAAAATATCCAAGATGGTACAAAATTACAGAGTCTCACAGTTCCGCTGAGCTGCCGGGATAATGGCAGATGTTACGTCAGAGCTCCCAGGGTCGCTATCCCACCTGTGATACACACACAAAGAGGAAGTAATGACAAGCGTAGGGAGATGATCGTCCATTGAGTCCATACAAGACCATACAAGATACAACACCAGTTGACCCGAGTGTCACCACCTGGCTTCTCCAAACATCTCCATAGAACCAGGCGACTAGCGGATCCCAATCCTGGCTTTCCCCAAACGTATCCATGGTTCAGCAATGGTCAGTGGACCAGCTCTGCATCCTTCCAACTGGAGCCAAAATCTCTTAGGTTGTTTCCTGTAGAATAGTAGATCCATGTCCTTCGTGTTGGTGTCATGATGAATTGGCTGCTGTCCTGTCTTGGCAGAATCTCTGGCTGTCTCTCTTGGTCTCTTTGTCTCTGAGTCTCTTTATACAGAGGCATGTAACCTATTTTTAGATTTAACAAGTGTCCTTCAGTCCAGCATCGAGATAAGGGGAACAATGGTGATGAGATCAAGTAACATTACTTGATTAATCTGTTTGCATAGTTTTTCCCTCTCTGCTTTCAGAGTCAACAAACTGGCTCCATAATACAATGCATAATTAGCATATCAGCAAACATCACTGGTCATAAAAGATAAGAGCATCCTATGTTATATGGAATATCAGCTTACAGGTCACTATTACAGGCTTACACAAGCAAATGTATAGATAACAGCATATTCTTCTGGGTTTGAAAAATAGTCATCTGGGTAATTAAGATACAATTCGGTTTCTTCACGGCCACATTAGACCCCATTGCGGTCCCCCACATTAAGGATCTATTTTATGTACAAACAACAAGTATTAAATCACAATCACTTCTAAAGACAATGAAATGAATTGATTCTTGTCAATATCCACATTAGAGTTCTGTAAAGTTCTACTTGCCGCCTCTTTGCCTTTCTCATGGTCTCTGGTATAAAGACTGCAACTGTCAAAGGACACAACTGTCCCACCATAAAGGCTAATGCCTGTAGCCTAATGATGGGATCCATGGGATCACTGACATGAGAACGTGTATTCACTGCATATTGGCTCAATGTCTTGTCCAAAAAAGTAGAAATCAGGATCCATTGATCTCACCCCGGAAACAAGAGGATGACCAGGGGGATTTCTTAGGTTTTGGGCAGCTTAGTCGAGATACACAATAAAGGAGCAGGGGCTTGGTTTCTAAAATAATGTAATTTTTACTGATCAGATCTTGTGTATATTCATGATCACTTAGTAATGAGGTTCCTCCTGATCCAGGATTGCACTAATCTCTATATATGACACTAGATTCGGCCATTCTCCGTGTCCATCAGGACGATGGCTCCGACTATCGGCTGCTTATTAATCATTTCCCAGTTGCAGAAACCATCAGGCTCACGTCTCGTATGTTACGTTTTAGACAATCTTACACATCTATTTCCCACTTTATTGGTGGAACCTGTTTCTGGGCATTATTAGTGGTGGGGGTTAGACGTCCTTCTGGACAGGTCAGGTAATGTTTGTGCCCCTTAGATCCGCTCTATAAATCTAAATAACACAAGGACGTCCGGCGCTAATCTGACAATTTCCCAGTCCGTCACTGATTATTCTCGTCGGCTGCCCAGGAGTGACGCCTTTAACAATATCACCACTTTCTGGAACGCGAGCTTTCAGGTCGTGAGCTTAATCCATCTTTTATATGGGATGCATCACGTTCTATTCCACATATTTCCATCTGTTCTTTCATGGCTGGATTAAGCTTTTTTTGTACCCCAGCTCATTTGCATAATGAATTGATCATGTGACTATTACGTCGCCGTGTTTCTCAGCTGGAGAAAGACCCGTTCAGAGTGGAAACGCCGTTTCTGAGATGAATAAAGAACTGTTTTCTACCAACCTTGGACCTGGGTGCTGCCATAACTTATGCCAACCATGGCCGGCCCCCTGCTGCCATCACAGAGCCGCGACGGCAAGGAAGCCCCAGAAGCCAGGCTTCATTCCCCAGAGCAAGAGGCAGCCATACTAGGAGATCTGCACTCCCCCATCATCAGAACCAGGGTGATGGCAGAATGGTCTGTACAGTTGATTGCGCTACGACCACATTGGCCAGGCCCATCGCTGCCCCCACGTCATCCACCATCGAGGCCATGGTCCCCCTATTCTTCCATTCTGACCACATTGCCCCTTACGGACACAGACAATTTTTATTTTTACATTTTATTTTTTTCTCCACTTTTATAAGCAGCCATAAAGTTTTTTCTCTCCTGTTATATCAGGTTGTTTTTTTGCAGAACGAGTTGTGTGAAAGGCCGTGTTCATTTTACCTTATTATGGACTGAAATCCAGGAAAAATCCTAAGTGTAATGGTGAAAATAACGCAGTTCTGCCAATTCTATGGCGATCTGGCCAGGCTGCCCCGGGCAGCGCCATCGCGGGGAGATCCGACTTCTGCAGGTCTTCCTCTTCCATTTTGGTGGGTTGCGTACAATTCTCAGCCTTCTACAGATAGAAATCATTTATAAACCTGATGCACAAGTATGGAAATATTAATATCGATCAAATCCTAAAAACCTGACGACAAATGAGGAAGAAACTCACCAGGCTAAAAACATAGAGAAGGTGCAGCTGTAAAATACTTCATAGCGTGGTATATAAATGTGAGAGCCACAGAAGGCCGGAGACGGGGAACATCCGCAGGACGTGGTTCTGTGCAATAATGCCGTAATAATAAACCATCCTGATAACAATGGCTGCGAAGTGGCGCCTAGATGTCAGGGACGCCCATATTCACAGGGGACATGTGACTAATATGTGACCATAAAAAAGATATACTATTGATGCTATGAATACAGTGACAGATATGTCACCAAAATTCCCATAGAGCTGATGGTAAAGAACATAAAGTGATATATGGTAATAAAGCGTCCAGTGCCCTAAATATTACAAGAGTAAAACATAAGACAGAAAACAGCTAGACCAAAGCAACAAAAAAGGGGAAGGAAGGGAAGAGGCTGAGAAGATCTACAAGCCACGCTCTCACTGTGCCGCCTTGTTAAGACTCTAACTTCTCCGCCTGGACGACCATTAGTGCCTGGGATTATTTACTATGCATGTACCTAAACAGTGACGTGTATACAGCTAGGACATGACAAGGACTCATATACATGCACATACACTAGACATATATACCTACAGAATTTAGTGCAGCGGTGTCCTCACTGTGCAGTGAAGAGGCAGTGACCCAGGAGAGTTCAAAGTAAACGCAGGTTTAATGTCCAAAACTTGCAAACAAAACAAACGGTATCCTCCGGATCGCAGCCGGGAAATAAGACAGTCCGTAAATACAGCCAGTTGCCGAGGGTGACTGCACCACCGTATAATGCTGCGGGGTGCCAGGAGTTCTCTCTGCTTCGTGCTGTGTTCCCTCACACAGGCTGAGCTTTTGCAGAGCCGTCTGCTCTGCACCTTGCAAACTCTACACTGACACACCCAACCCTGTACTGCAGGGTTAACTGGAATTTGTGGCCATGGGCCACATAGAAAACCCGAGCCGTGGGAGGAAACAGACCGCCCCACTACCTTCCTGTAGTCCATTTCAAAAATAAAAGCGCATGGCAGGTTTTCCTAAATCTACCGTGGACAAATCGCTTACCCCAAGATCAACACTTTTATTCTGCAATGCAATCACAGCTATGTGTAAGGATTCTGTACTTTCCTTTGTGCCTGTTCGCCCTTATCCAAGATGGAGTCTTGTATCTCGCCCTGTCATGGAACTTCCTGTCTGTCCTGATTATTTAAGTCCAGGTCGTCTGCTCCTCTTTGCCTGAGTATTTTGTGGCTGTTGTCTCCTGAGCTTCTGCTGGTGGACTCCCTGCTGCTGCTGCTGCTCGTTACTCGGTGCTCTGCCTCTCCTCGTTCTGCTGCCTACAGTCCTCTGGGCGTCTCCCTGATGCTGTCTGTGCTTAACTACTATCTGGACTTCTAGTTGGAGCTATTTCGCCCCCGGAACTGCTGTAACGTGTAAGGAATCCTGACATCATCTTCTCCTGTGTTTGTTGGGCTGCGGTGCTGGACTTGTGCGGGACTTTCAGCCCAAAAGGTACACAGAGCAACCTTCTCCTGTTAATGCAACTCCCGTATAATACTGGACTTCTACGTTTAAGTGCCGTGTGCATTTCCATCCATATGATTGCTGGACTTCTGCACTTTACTGCTGTGTGCGTGCTCCTTCATAATATAGCTGGACTTCCTTATTAAACATGGTGTACTCACATACTTACTGCTGGACTCCCACGTTTAGTGCCTTTTGCACACATGCGTCATATCACTGTTGGACTGGTTCATACTAGCGGTCTCGCCCCACTCTTCAGTTACACTGGACATTTCCATATTGTGCTGTGCATTCGTTACTGTTGCAGGAAGTGCTCTGTTAGTTTTGTTTCTCTTGCTAATATACTCATTTGCATCAGCTTTGGTCTGTTTTGTATTATCCCACTCAGATTCTGTAGTACCCATGAAGGGTTACCGTGACGAGGTGGAACAGCTTGGTATACATTTTTTGCAAAAAACGTATCGACTAAATACCCTGTATTTGTTATCCAGCACTTGCTGATTACTGTCCTATTTTTTACTGCAGAGTATTTTTGCAAATTTGTCATTTTGTGTTTTCTTGTTGTGTTTCAGTCAGTGGGTGGCGTGAGCACTGTCTGACCGACTTGTTCACATTTGTGCATGTCACATATGTTTTTAAATGTTACACTATGCCTGTGACTGCAATGCACTCCCGCGGCCTCAATATGCTTTTGTGCGCATCTTGGGTGACACGTAGTGACCCTCACATATAACACCTGTCACTGCCTCACATACCCCCCTCTATTCAAACTTGTGGGGTTAAACATTTGTCATCATACAGGGGGCCCGTGACAGGGCATGCGCATTTCCCTGTGACTTCCCCACCCAATGTTTCATGGTAAAATTGAAATTTTGCAAAGACAGGAACCATCAAATGACTCGGGCATTCCTCTCCTTGACATTCCTCATCCAGACCAAAGGCAAATGATCTGTCACCAACCAAAATGGTCGACCGAGCAAATAATAGCATAGGGTCTCCAAGGCCCACATAATAGTCAGGCACTCCCACTCCACTACGCTATAATTTTTCTCGGCCAGGGTGAGTTTCCTACTTAGGTGACCGGATACTCCTCTCTGTTCACCTGCGGAGGACCTCTCCTAGGCCCTTGTTAGAGGCATCTGCACAATAAAGCATTTCTGAAAGTTGAGGCTAATGAGGACAGGCTGTCCGCACAGCGCCACCTTCATGGATTGGTATGCTTCCGCCTGAGGGTTCCACCAAACCATGACCGACTTCTTTCCCTTTAGGAGATCGGTAAGGGTTGTTGTTCTCCCTGAAAAATTAGGTATAAACCTCTGGTAATACCCAATGATTCCGAGAAAGGCTCTCCCCTGTTTGGTGGTAACAGGTCGGGGCCAGGTCTGAATGGCCTCGATTTTATTTATTTGGGGTTTGATAACCCCACGGCCAATCACGTACCCCATGTACCGGACTTCCTCGAGCCCTATCGCACATTTCTTGGGATTCGCCATCAAGCCCACGGGTCTGAGCGAATCTACTGCTGATTGTACCTGGGACAACTGGGTATGCCAGTCAGTACTAAAGATGATGTTATCAATGTATGCTGATACTCCGATGGGGGTTCCAACACTCTATCCATCAACCCCTGGAACGTGGCAGGGGCCCCATCGAGTCCAAAGATCAAGACTACATAGTGGTAAAGACCCTCCGGTGTGATGAAAGCTGTCTTTTCCTTTGCCGACTCTGTAAGAGGCACCTGCCAATAACCCTTGTTCAGATCGAGTGTGGTGAAGTACTGGGCCTGACCCAGGCTCTCGATCAGCTCATCCACCCCAGGCATTGGATAGAGGTTGAACTTCGACACCTCATTCAATTTACGGAAGTCATTACAGATCGTTGTTACACCGCTCTGCCATACTCACCCGGCCTCCGCTCCCACGCCGCAGCCTCTCTCCACCCGACGGCCGCGGCGGTCACCTGAGACAGACCCGCGACCAATGCCTTCCCTGCATGCTATGCGCATGCGCCATAGGCCGCGGACGCGCCTCCTTCCTGCTTCTTATGCTCCGGCTGTGCCCTGACCCGGAAGCACATTTGGACCAATGGCTGACCAGACGGGGCCATATCAGGCCGCTTCCCCCTGAGGGAGGCGCCTGATCGTTGTGTTTCCTGACACTCTGGCCTCGCTCCATCGTGCACACTCTGCTCCTGCAGTTCCTGCCTCGGCTGCTCCTCACAGCAGCTTCTCAGTCCTGCTACCCGTGTTCCTGTCGTCCTACTCCAGTCCTGCCTTGTGTTCCTGCCGTCCTACTCCAGTCCTGCCTTCACTGTTCCTGCCGTCCTACTCCAGTCCTGCCTTCACTGTTCCTGCCGTCCTACTCCAGTCCTGCCTTGTGTTCCTGCCATCCTACTCCAGTCCTGCCTTCACTGTTCCTGCCGTCCTACTCCAGCCCTGCCTTGTGTTCCTGCCGTCCTACTCCAGTCCCGCTTTCAGTGTTCCTGCCGTCCTACTCCAGTCCTGTCTTCAGTGCTCCTGCCGTCCTACTCCAGTCTCAGTCTTACTCCGGTCCATCCTGAGCCGCCCCTCTCGGTACCGGCTACCGTGGTACTCGAACCCCTGGGCCTGCTCCTAATGGTCCCTGTATAGGGGTCGGTTCCACCTGGCAGCTCGCCCGGGGTCCCTCGGTGCCACGGTCCAGAGGGTCCACTCTCGGAGCTCCCGCTCCTGACCACCCACGCTAACAGTACGATCAGGCCATGGACTCCGCCGGTACTACGGCTGCTACCCAGAAAGAGTTGCTATTCCTACGGGAGAATCAGGGGCGCATTATGTCAATCATGAAGTCGATGGACACCCGTTTGTCGGCCTTACAGGTGGCCGATCCTGGAAATGCCACTCAGCTGGCCAGTCTCCAACAGGAGCTGGGTCAGCAGCAAGATACTCAAACCCACATTTTGTCCTACATGGCCTCCTTTGATAGTCGCTTGTCGGCCCTCCAGGCTGCCGCTGCAGTGCCGACTCCTCCCCCTGCGTCTGCTGCTCATCCGACGCCCCGCCTCGCCAAGCCGCCTCGTTTCACCGGGGATCCCAAGCTCTGTAGGGGGTTCTTAAATCAGTGTAGTCTCCACTTTGAATGGCTGCCGCAGCAATATCCCTCGGACCGGGCCAAAGTGGCCTTCATCATGTCCCATCTGGAGGGAGAGGCCCTTTCTTGGGTAAACCCGCTCTGGGAACGTGACGACCCGGTCGTTTCGAGTCTCCCGGTTTTCCTGGATACGTTTCGTAAGGTTTTCGATGAGCCGGGCCGGTTAGCCTCTCTCACTGAGTCACTCTTTAACTTACACCAGGGCTCTCTCACGGTCGGACAGTACGCTATTCGCTTTCGCACTATTTCCTCTGAGCTCGGCTGGAATAACACAGCTTTGGTGGGGGCATTCTGGCGCGGTCTTTCTAGTAAAATAAAGGATGAACTCGCTGGTCGAGATACCCCGTCCACCTTAGAGGACCTTATCTCGCTGGCTACCCGCATTGACCTGCGCTTCCTGGAGCGCGCTCGGGAGTCGGTGAGAGACAGGCGCTCCTCCAGGTCAGTTCCTCCTTTCACTCAGTCGGCCAGCTCACGTTCAGTCGGATCTTCTTCCCTCTCTTCGGGTGAGCCCATGCAGATAGATCATCTCAGGTTGGCCGAGTTACGTCAGAGAGAGAGACGGGCACAAGGTCTGTGCCTCTATTGCGGTCATTCGTCACACTATATCCGCACCTGTCCTAAGAGACAGGGAAACGACTCCACCTAGGTCAGGTAAGAGAGGCCTTCCTAGGTGATGATGATGATTCCTCTCAACCCCTTACGATTTCTGTGCTTTTGGTTTCAGGAGGGAGGCGTGGTTCCGAGGTGGCCTACGTGGATTCGGGCTCAGCGGGTAACTTCATTCGGCCGGAAGAGGTAGACAAATACCAAATTCCTGTAGTCACTCTATCTAACCCAATTCAGATTGCCACCGTGGATGGCAAACCGCTACAGGTGACCATCACCTTGGTCACTGAAGAGGTGGAATTGCAAATCGGAGCCTTACATCGAGAGAAGATAGCCTTTTACGTTTTACCTAAGCTCTCTCACGCCATTCTACTCGGTCTTCCATGGTTAAGGACTCATCAGCCTGTTCTCGACTGGTCTTCTGGGGAGATACTCCGCTGGGGGCACCCGTGCCAAGCTCGCTGTCTGACTCCTGTCCGCCTGGCGGCCGCTCCACGGTCACCTCCAGACCTCCCGGGTCTTCCTCCAGCTTACAGCTCCTACGCCGATGTTTTTGATAAGAAGGAAGCAGAGGTCCTCCCTCCACACCGGCCGTTTGACTGCCCAATTGAACTTGTTTCTGGTTCAACCCCCCCAAGGGGCAGAATCTACCCTCTGTCTCCCGTGGAGACCACCGCCATGTCCGAGTACGTCCGAGAGAACCTCGCCAAAGGCTTTATACGGAAATCCTCTTCGCCCGTGGGAGCCGGGTTCTTCTTCGTCAAAAAGAAGGACGGGACTCTACGGCCATGCATTGACTATAGGGGCTTGAATGAGATTACCATCAAGAACAGGTACCCTCTTCCACTCATTCCGGAACTGTTTGACCGTCTCAGAGGGGCTCGGGTCTTTACCAAGCTGGACCTCAGAACAGCCTACAATCTGGTCCGTATCCGTGCAGGTGACGAGTGGAAGACCGCTTTCAACACTCGAGATGGCCATTACGAGTACCTGGTCATGCCCTTCGGTCTTTGCAATGCTCCTGCAGTCTTTCAAGAGTTCGTCAACGAGATCTTCCGGGATCTCTTGTACTCCTGTGTGGTCGTGTACTTAGACGACATCCTCGTCTTCTCGCCGGACCTCTCGTCCCACAGAAAGAGTGTCCGCCTGGTGCTTCAGCGTCTTCGGGAGAACCGTCTGTATGCAAAGATCGAGAAATGTCTCTTCGAACAGACCTCTCTGCCATTTCTGGGATACATTATCTCCTACGCTGGTCTAAGGATGGATCCCGAGAAGTTGTCTGCCATCCTCAAATGGCCTCGCCCCGTCGGATTAAAGGCGATACAACGATTCCTCGGGTTCGCCAACTATTACCGGCAATTTGTCTCCCACTTCTCCGCGATCACAAGACCCATTTCTGTGCTCACCCGTAAAGGGTCTACTTCCAAGGATTGGTCTCCTGAGGCAGAGGAGGCCTTTCTGTCCCTAAAACGGGCTTTCTCCACGGCTCCGGTCCTGCATCGCCCTGAGAGCGATCGACCTTTTGTACTCGAGGTGGACGCTTCCTCGACTGGTGCCGGGGCGGTGCTGTCCCAGAGAACCGCCTCCGGTCGCCTGCACCCTTGTGGCTTCTTCTCGAAGGCCTTTTCTCCATCCGAGTGTAACTACTCGATCGGTGACCGGGAACTTTTGGCCATCAAGTTGGCCTTGGAGGAATGGCGCCACCTCCTGGAAGGAGTTGTCCATCCTTTTGTCATCTTCTCGGACCACAAGAATCTGGCCTATCTCCAGTCTGCCCAGAGACTAAACCCTCGCCAGGCCAGATGGTCTTTATTTTTTGCCCGATTTGATTTCGAGCTCCGATTCCGTCCCGGCAACAAGAATTCCAAAGCCGACGCCCTGTCCAGGGTCTTCCAACCACACGAATCCACGGAGGAACCGTCACATATCATTGATCCCACTAGGATCATCACCGTGGCTCCAGTGAACTGGCTTACTCCTCCGCCTGGCAAGACGCTTGTGCCAGAGAATCTCAAGCAAAAGGTTCTTCTATGGGGGCACTCCTCCAAACTGGCCGGCCATGCCGGAACTAAGAAGACCCTTGATCTTATCAAACGTCACTACTGGTGGCCCTCACTTCGCCAAGATGTACTCGATTTTGTGGCTTCTTGTCCATCCTGTGCAAAGAACAAGGTACCACGGAGATCTCCGTCTGGCTTGTTGCTTCCGTTGCCTGTCCCTACGGTTCCTTGGGAGAACATCGCCATGGATTTCATCACCGACCTACCCTGCTCTGCGGGCTGCTCAGTCATTCTGGTGGTGGTGGATCGTTTTTCCAAGATGGCTCACTTCATCCCTCTGCCCGGTCTTCCCTCAGCGCCGGAGCTGGCCGAGATCTTCATTCATCAAGTCTTCAGGCTTCATGGACTACCTCGACGCATTGTGTCTGATCGAGGGGTTCAGTTTACCTCCAAGTTCTGGCGTTCGCTTTGTAAGCTTATGAACGTTTCCCTCGACTTCTCCTCGGCCTACCATCCACAGTCCAACGGACAAGTAGAGCGTACCAACCAGACGCTTACGGGATACTTACGCCACTTCTCTAACGCCCACCAGAACGATTGGGTCAGCTTACTCCCCTGGGCAGAGTTCGCTTATAACAACCATGCTGGTGAGTCTTCGGCCAAGTCTCCGTTTTTCATTGTTTTTGGCAGACATCCTGGTGTTCCTTTTCCGATAACCCCCGCCTCTGAGGTACCCGCAGCCAATGCCTTGTCCTCGGAATTTTCTAAGATTTGGGCTGAGACCAACACATCACTCAAGAGATCCGCTGATCAGATGAAGAACTATGCAGACAAAAAGAGGTTGGATTCTCCTCCGTATCGTGTTGGCGACAAGGTCTGGCTCTCCTCCAAATTCGTCTGACTAAAACTGCCCTCCTACAAGTTGGGTCCACGCTACATCGGTCCGTTTGAAATTCTGGGACGTATTAACGAAGTTGCCTACAAATTGAGGTTGCCTGCTTCGCTCCGGATCCCGAACACCTTTCACGTCTCTCTCCTGAAGCCTGTGGTGCTGAATCGTTTCCATTCCTCGCTTGATCTTGGTCCTAAGCCGGTGGGTGCCGACAACGTTTTTGAAGTGCAGGACATCCTCGCTGTGAAAAGGGTTAGAGGTAGGACTTTCTTTCTCGTTGATTGGAAGGGCTTTGGTCCTGAGGAGAGATCCTGGGAGCCTCGGGAGAATATTAATGCTCCCCGTATCCTCAAGAGGTTTCTTGTTAATCTCCGGGGGGGGCGGCTTAGGGGAGGGGGTACTGTTACACCGCTCCGCCATACTCACCCGGCCTCCGCTCCCACGCCGCAGCCTCTCTCCACCCGACGGCCGCGGCGGTCACCTGAGACAGACCCGCGACCGATGCCTTCCCTGCATGCTATGCGCATGCGCCATAGGCCGCGGACGCGCCTCCTTCCTGCTTCTTATGCTCCGGCTGTGCCCTGACCCGGAAGCACATTTGGACCAATGGCTGACCAGACGGGGCCATATCAGGCCGCTTCCCCCTGAGGGAGGCGCCTGATCGTTGTGTTTCCTGACACTCTGGCCTCGCTCCATCGTGCACACTCTGCTCCTGCAGTTCCTGCCTCGGCTGCTCCTCACAGCAGCTTCTCAGTCCTGCTACCCGTGTTCCTGTCGTCCTACTCCAGTCCTGCCTTGTGTTCCTGCCGTCCTACTCCAGTCCTGCCTTCACTGTTCCTGCCGTCCTACTCCAGTCCTGCCTTCACTGTTCCTGCCGTCCTACTCCAGTCCTGCCTTGTGTTCCTGCCGTCCTACTCCAGTCCTGCCTTCACTGTTCCTGCCGTCCTACTCCAGCCCTGCCTTGTGTTCCTGCCGTCCTACTCCAGTCCCGCCTTCAGTGTTCCTGCCGTCCTACTCCAGTCCTGTCTTCAGTGCTCCTGCCGTCCTACTCCAGTCTCAGTCTTACTCCGGTCCATCCTGAGCCGCCCCTCTCGGTACCGGCTACCGTGGTACTCGAACCCCTGGGCCTGCTCCTAACGGTCCCTGTATAGGGGTCGGTTCCACCTGGCAGCTCGCCCGGGGTCCCTCGGTGCCACGGTCCAGAGGGTCCACTCTCGGAGCTCCCGCTCCTGACCACCCACGCTAACAATCGTAATGATCCATCTGGCTTCGGGATTAGCACAATGGGGCTAGCCAGTCACTCTGGGATTCCTCAATTACTCCCAGCTGGAACATTTGTCTTACCTCACTCACAATGGCTTGTTTCCGGGCCTCGGGTACCCGGTATGGTTTCATTTGTACCCTTACATGAGGTTCGATGACAATGTCATGTTGGATGATGGAGGCACGACTGGGTAATTCCGAGAATACATCTGCATTCTCTTGGACTAATTTCCGAACCTCTCAGCGCTGCTGTTTCGAGAGAGTGTCTTCTATTTTTACCTCTCTCTCGCCCTCAACCTTGGCCAGTGACAGAGGGTTCCCTGTTGGTACAGCTGGGGTCACCTCCGCCACCAGACATTCCCGGTCCTTCCACGCTTTCAACAGGTTGACATGATACAGTTGTTTGGGTTTTCTTTTCCTGGGCTGGTAAACTCTATAATTTACTTCTCCCACCTTACCCCGTATCTCATATGGCCTTTGCCACTTGGCCATGAGCTTACACTCTGGGGTGGGCACTAGTACCAACACCCGGATCCATTCTTTAAAGGTCCTGACTGTGGCTCTTTTATTATTCATGCGGCTCTGCGTGGCCTGGGCATCCATCAGATGCTCCTTTACTATGGGCCGTACTGCCGCAATCCAGTCCTCCATGCTTGCCACATGCTCGATGATACTCTTATGTGGAAAGGGCTCCTGTTCCCACGTCTCCTTGGCTACCGTCCAGCAGTCCTCTCGGGTGCCTCTCATATAATAATTCAAATGGAGAGAACCCTGTGGATGCCTACAGTACCTCACGAATAGCGAACATTAGATAGGGCAGTAACATGTCCCAATCCCTTCCATCCTTGGCGACCACCTTTTTTAGCATGGGATTTAGGGTCGTGTCAAATATCTCCACCAACCTGTCGGTTTGTGGGTGATACACCAACGTACGTAGCTGTTTAATCCAGAGCAGCTTACATAGCTCCCAGGTCACCTTGGACATAAAAGGAGTCTCCTGATCTGTAAGGATCTCTTTTGGTAACCCAAGGTGGCAAAACACAGCAAACAGCTAAAGGGCTATTAGCTTGGCTAAGGTGTGGCGGAGAGGTATTGCCTCTGGGTACCGTGTGGCATAGTCCTCTATGACCAAAATATGTTGATGGCCACGGGTGGATTTCACTATGTGGGGCTTACCAGATCCATTGCTATCTGCTCAAATGGTACCTCTATGATGGGCAGACCCTCAAGTGCCCTCCTAGCATGTGAGTGTAAGCCATGTCGAGCACTACTCGATGGTAGGATTTGGGCACCACCAGCGGTTCCACCACCTCATCCTGGACTTTATCCACCCATAACAACAACACCAGGTGGATAGCCTTGCGGGGAAAAACTGTCTCAGCACCTAGTTGCTGAGCTACTCCGTTAATTTCAATCACCCTTTCTCGTGCCCAGGCCAGGGTGGGATTCGGGAGCTGAGCTGTCTCAAACTTACCAGGGGAAACTTTCAGCTTGGAGATCAGTGGGGTCTCCTCAACCTCTCCTAGGGGAAGCCTATTGGGGTTACACTCCATCCCTTTGTTAGCGACCTCTATGGAAGATATCCCTGACTCGGGATCTTTGGGTTCTGCGCCAGGAACATCATTTACCTTGGAGGGTTAACCCTGGTCTCCCACAGGGACCGGAACAGGGGCAAGTTCCCAACACAGTCCCATACGGAAGAGTCTTTACCACTCTCACCACGTTGTTATTATTATTATTTATTACTATAGCACCATTTATTCCATGGCGCTTTACATGTTAGGAGGGGGATACATAATAAAAACAAATACAGTAATCTTAAACAATACAAGACACGACTGATATAAGAGGGGAGAGGACCCTGCCCACTGGCGGTCACAGTCTACAAAGGATGGGTGAGGATACAGTAGGTGAAGGTAGAGCTGGTCATGCAGTGGTTTGGTAGATCAATGGGTACTGCAGGTTGTAGGCTTTTTGGGAGATCTAGGTCTTCAGGTTCTTTTTGATAGTTTCCAAGGTACGTGAGATTCTGATATGTTGGGGTAGAGAATTCCAGAGTAGGGGTGATGCGTGAGAAAAAGCTTGTATGCAATTGTGGGAAGAGTAGATTAGATGGGAGTAGAGAAGGAGATCTTGTTACAGTAGGATCGGCGGTTGCGTGCAGGTAAGTACCAGGAGACGAGGTCACAGATGTATGGAGAACCCAGGTTGTGGATGGCTTTGTATGTCATGGTTAGGGTTTTGAACTGGAGTCTGGGTAATAGGGAGCCAGTGCAGGGATTGACAGAGGGTAGAGGATGGGGAATAGTGGGGGGACAGGTGGATTAGTCGGGCAGTAGAGTATAGAATAGATTGGAGGGCTGCGAGAGTGTTAGAGAGGAGGCCACAGAGTAGGAGGTTGCAGTAGTCAAGGCGGGAGATGATGAGGGCATGGACTAGGGTTTTTGCAGATTCTTGGTTGAGGAATGTACTGATCTGGGAAATATTTTTGAGATGAAGTCGGCAGGCAGTGGAAAGGACTTGGATATGTGGTTTGAAAGAGAGATCAGTGTCAAGGTTACCCCGAGGCAGCGAGCTTGTGGGACTGGGGAGAGTGGGCAGCCATTTACTTTAATGGATAGGTCTGTTGGGGGGGGGGTCGAGTGAGATGGGGGAAAAATTATGAATTCTGTTTTGTCCATATTAAGTTTTTGAAATCTAGCAGATAAGAAGGATGAAATTCCAGACAGACATTGAGGGATGCTGGTTAGTAGGGAGGTGATATCTGGTCCAGAGATGTAGATCTGTGTGTCATCAGCATAGAGGTGATACTGAAAGCCGTGAGATTCTATGAGCTGTCCAAGACCGAAGGTGTAAATGGAGAAGAGCAGAGGACCTAGGACTGAATCTTGTGGGAATTCGACAGGGGGCGAGGTGAGGAGGTGGTGTGTGTGTGGGAGACGCTGAATGTCCGGTCTGTTAGGAATGACGAAATCCAAGATAGGGCCAAGTCTGTGATGCCAAGAGATGAGAGGGTCTGTAGTAATAGGGAATGGTCCACTCTGTCAAAGGCAGAGGACAGGACCAGGAGGAGGAGGACAGAGTAGTGTCACTTGGCTTTGGCGGTTAGTAGGTCATTGGTGACTTTAGTAAGGGCAGTTTCAGTGGAGTGGTGTGACCGGAAGCCAGATTGTAATCAGTCAAGGAGGTAGCAAGAAGAGAGGTGGGAGGACAGTTCAAGATGGACGTGTTGTTCCAGTAGTTTTGAGGCTAAGGGAGAAGTGATATAGGGCGATAGCTAGATACAGAGGATGGGTCGAGAGGGCTTTTTGAGGAAAAGTGTGATTAAGGCATGTTTGACCTTGTGGGGAAAACACCAGTTGTTAGTGATAGGTTGAAGAGATGGGTTAGAGTTGGGATGAAGACTGTGGTTTGGAATGAAGTGGGATGGGATTGGGTCAAGTGCACAAATGGCGAGATGTCATCTTGAGAGAAGAGTGGAGAGTTGATCTTCTGTAATGGTGAAGAAATTGGTTTTGGAGGAGGAGGGCTGAGCAGTTAGGAGGAAGGGCTCTGGGGGTTGTCGACCAAAACTGTCTAATGTTATCAATTTTCTACTTGAAAAATGAGGCAAAGTCTTCAGCTGAGATGAGTGGAGAGGGAGGAGGTGCTGGGGGACGGAAGAAAGAATTGAAAGTGTTGAATAACTGTTTAGGGTTGTGAGACGGGGAGGATATGAAAGATGAGAAATATGGTTGTTTTGCTGTAGCGAGTGTGGCCTTGAAAGTAGTGAGGGACTGTTTGAATGTGATGAAGTCCTCATTGGAGTGGGATCTTTTCCATCTTCGCTCAGCAACCCTGGAAGCCCACCTCAGTTCTTTGGTCAGACTGGTGTGCCAGGGCTGTCTGTTGATTTTGCGAGTTTTGTTATGTGTGAGAGGGGCAACCGATTCCAAAGCTACAGCTATTGTGGTGTTATATAGAGCGGCAGCGTCATCCGCATTGTGTAGAGAACTTATATCTGTGAGAGGGAGGAAGGATTCAGAGTGAGTGTAGATCGAGGTGTTTAAGATTTCTGCGAGGGTGTGCAAGTTTGTGGAGTGGGGATTGTGGACCTGGAGAGGAGGGAAGAGAATGTAAGTAGGTTGTGGTCAGAAAGAGGAAGAGGTGGGTTAGAGAGGTTAGATAGGGAGTAGAGGAGGGTGAAGAGGAGTTCCAATGTGTGGCCATCTTTGTGAGTGGCTGCAGAAGACCATTGATTGAGGCCAAAAGAGGAAGTGAGAGATAGACGTTTAGTGGCAGCTGAGAGGGAAGTGTCGAAGGGGATGTTGAAGTCACCCAAGATGATAGTGGGGATGTCAGCGGAAAAGAAATAAAGTAGCCAGGTGGTGAAGTGGTCGAAGAAGGTGGTGGCTGGCACTGGGGGGGCGGTAAATGACAGCTAGTTGGAGGTTGGAGGGGGAGTAGATGGGTAAGGAAGGGAGGGTAACAGAGGGCGGCAGTGGGATGTGGGTGAAGGTGCAGTTATCTGACAGGAGAAAAACAACTCCTCCGCCATGCTTGCTGCTGGGGTGGGGGGTGTGGGAAAGGTGGAATTCACCATATGAGAGTGCAGCAGGAATGGCTGTGTTAGAGGGGGTGAGCCAGGTTTCGGTCATAGTAATGAAAAGATCATGGATGTAGGAAAGATTGTTGCAGACAGAGTGAGCATGCCATAGAGCTCCTTTTAGTGGGACTGGGAAACTGGGGGCTGGGCGAATGGATATAAGGTTAGAAAGGTTACGGAAAGTTGTGATAGAGCGTGGATGGAAGGTAGAAATAACTGTGGGGATGTGGCGAGGAGGACCAGGATTTGGAGAAATATCACCGGTAGTGATGAGTGTGTAGGGAAGGTGACCTGACGGACGGACGGACGTGTCAGAATAGAGAAAGGAAGATTTGCACAGTTTAGATAGTTGTCAGTTACTACAGTGGGGAAGCAGCTAGGAAAGTGTAGTGGACGTGCAGTACCTTGGGTTGACCATTAGAGGGCAGGGAGGAGTGTGAGCAAAGGACTTGACATCAGCTTAGGGCTTAGGAAACCGTTGATCATGGGGGC
Source organism: Dendrobates tinctorius (assembly GCF_039654945.1). Lineage (NCBI taxonomy): Eukaryota > Metazoa > Chordata > Amphibia > Anura > Dendrobatidae > Dendrobates > Dendrobates tinctorius. The sequence goes on from NW_027361942.1 coordinate 1,052,332, forward strand.
GGAGTTACAGGGAACTGGGAATGATATAAATTTGACAGGAGGGCTCCAGAAAGTTCCAGTCCCCAGAGGGAGCTCCAGTGACAGGAGGACTATGACAGTTTGTGCACCGTGAGGAGAACTAAACCAGGGGGACTGAGGAGAGAGAATGTCAGGGGGGTGGTCCTGACAGGAAAGTACCGCAGTATAGACGAGGCACGGAGGTAAAGCATACCGTATTGAGGGAGACGACACATCAGTAGAAGTACTGTTGGTTTACGGGCCTAAAGCGGCCACAGTGACGGATCTGACAGGAGCGTCGAAGAGTGAAGAGGGGGACGGTGCGTATACGTACGTCCCTGGTGTAAAGTACGGTGTGCGGGAAACGGCCCTGGAAACGGAGGGCCGAGAAGTGAAGTGAAGTGCGGTGCACTGCGGAGGCCGTCAGGCGGACGGCAAGAGAATAAACTTGGACCTGTTGTACCCGACACTTGCCTCCATCGTGTCTCTGTTACGTCTCTGCTTGCTAAGAGAGGGACCACCCCCCAGCCCGGCCTGCGATCCTACAAGTGAGTGCACTCTCTAATGCTTGTTACTCGTCCGAGCATCGCTGTACTTGCAGGACTCGGTGAGTGCCGAGCATTTCTGGGTTTGCTCGGCAGGAGTTTGGGTCCCCACCCGACATGTCTGGTGCACTTTAGAGCACCAATCAACATGCAGGGATTGTCTGCCGCGCACTATAATGCCGCAGCCATCTTGGTTGTGGTATTAGTGATTGGCTGGCCGCACAGCATTATCTGGTCTATATCAGACCCGGCGCCGCCCTGCTCATCAGTCACCTCCGGAATCAGACAGTGTAGGGAGAGCTGCTGGTGAGATAGGGTCACATTTAGGGGGTTTATAAGTTAGTGTGGGTCTACCGTAATAGAATACACAAATCCAGAGTAATCAACAGTCCTTCTAAGGCTGGAGTCAGACACAACGTATAAAAATACGGACCGTATGTTACGGTCGTAATACGCAGAAATGTTCCCTGAACAGTGATCCGTATGTCATCCGTTGTCAAGGTGTGGCTGCGTTTTTTGCGCATGTAAGCATCCGTATGTAATCCGTATGCCAAGATTTTCTTGCCGGCTTGCAAAATGGACATATAATGGAGCCCAATGACAGGTTAAAACACAAATGATATATATATATAATTTGCCTTAAATTATCCATCATCCACTTCCGTCTGGATGTCCTCGAATCCCACAATCCACCGCGCCACATCGGAAGTACGCAGACTGCCATATTGGAATACCCAAGTGATGGGTATTCCAATATGACACCCGCTGGTGGTACCAGGCCCTTGTGCAGTACCACCAGTGGGATACCGCCCGGACCACCGCCGACGAATCCCCGCTGCCGGACACCCACCGCTGAGACTCCCGCCGCTGCCTGCCCACCCACCTCCGTGCAGTCACAGACTGCAGGAAAGACGTCTTGCCACCTGTGCTGGAGATACGATGCGGGCGCCCTCTGCTGGCGCCGCATCCCATTTCCAGCGCAGGCCGCAAAGCCGTCTTTCCTGCCTTCTGTGACTGCACGGAGGTGGGTGGGCAGGCAACGGCGGGACACACACACACGTGCTCACACACATGTACATACACACACACACACACACACACACATACTCACATATATATATATTGGAACAGCACCAATATATCGCCTCAAATAATGTGCAAAGCTTTCCCAACCATTAGGCCAATGGTTACCAACAATAAAATGAAAAAAAGAAAGCAACACAAATTTTTTTTTTAAAAAGTGGACTTTATTGCCCAATGGCGTGGCTTGAGAAAGGATACTATATCCGAAACGTCGCCATGCCATTGGGCAATAAAGTCCACTTCTTTAATTTTTCTTTGGTGCTGGTTTCCACTGATACAGTTTATATAATAATTTCAGAGAGTTCTTCATAGCAGAATAGCCACTAAATCAATTGCCGGCTTCTGTAAAATCATCCAAAACCCGGCATGGAATGACACATGGTTACATACAGTAAACCGTTTCATTTCATTTAGTTTTTTATATGTCTTTGACTAATAAATAGATTAGAGTTTGTGTGTAAAATTTGGGACATTTAGGTGTTAAATTAAGGGGTTAATTCGTTGAAAAAAAAAAATGTGTGGGCTCCCACTGTAATTTCGCAACCAGAGAGGGAAAGCCAGTGAGTGAGGGCAGATAGTAATAGCCTTGAGAGGGACCATTGTTTTTGTCCCCCCCAGCTACACAAATCTACCCCCAGACACCCCAGAAGAGGTGCATCGGACCTTGGGATGGAACACGTCCTCCTGACGCCGAAATTGCGGGCCCTACGTCAATCAGGGGTGCCCCCACAGTCTACAGCTCCTGCACCTCTTCCTCTTCAGCCTCCATCTGCAAAATGAGCACATCAGTCACAAGCTGGAAGCACTGCAGCACTGCTTCAGCCAAGCGTCAACAGGGTGTGCTGATGCTAATATGCTTAGGTGACAAACTGCACAATGCTGAAGAGTTGTGGACAGGTCTGAAAGAGCAGGCAGATGTGTGGCTGACACCGGTGAACCTACAGCCAGGCATGGTCTTGTGTGACAATGGCCGGAACCTGATGGCAGCTCTGAGGCGAGGCGAGCTCACACACGTACTATGCCTGGCTCATGTGCTTAACCTCGTTCAATGGTTTCTCAAATGCTACCTGGAGCTGCTGGATCTGCTTGTGGAAGTACACTGCCTGTGTGCCCATTTTAGAAAGTCAGTTACAGCTTTAGCCGCTCTTGCCGTACTTCAGCAGTGTTTGCAGCTGCCAGCTTACCGACTGGTGTGTGATGTCCTCACAAGTTGGAACTCTACACTACATATGTTGGAAAGGACTTGTGAGCAGAAGAGAGCAGTTGTTGAATACTAGCATCAACAAGGCTGTCGATATTCAGTTCAGACTCCACACATAAGACCTCAGGAGTGGACATGGATGTCAGACATATGTACCATCCTCCAGAACTTTGAGGAATACATCAAGATGGTGAGCGGTGATGATGCCATAATTAGCGTCACCATCCTGCTTCTGTGCATTCTGAAAAGCTCTCTGCTCACAATGAAAGAGGATGCATTGCAGGTGGAGCATGATGAGATGGAACAATGAACCATACAAGGTGATTACACACAGCCCAGCCTCATGTCATCCCAATGTGGATTGGTTGACAGTGAGGAAGAGGAGGAGGAGGAAGAACAGGAGCTACTTTTATGTGCTCTAGACGGTACTACAAGCACAACTGTCATACCGTCTGGTCAGCATGGATGACCTGAGGATAGGGAGGAGGAGGAGGACAGCATGGTCAGTCATCCTGTTGGTGAGGACACGGAAGTCTTGCCTGCTAGCAGTCTGCCACGCGTGGCTGACTTTATGTTGCGCTGCGTTTCCCGTGACCCTCGTATTATCAAAATTTTTGGTGACACTCATTACTGGTTGGTGACACTTCTAGACCCACGCTACAAGGAGAACTTTCAATCTCTTCTTCCAGATGTAGACAGATGTACAAAAATATTGCAGCACCAGAGGGCCCTTGTAGCGGAATTATTAAAAAAAATCTGATAACGCTGGTGGCAGATGTCACAGTTTGTTGGACAACCAAGGAGAACAGGCAAGAGAGACACCACTCCAATACAGCAGAAACAAGGGAACACTGGCAAAGTTCTGGGACCGTTTTCTCAGACCCTCCCATCTCCCTGGCCCAGAGGCGCGGGGTAATCTCACAGGGAGTGTAAAGTTTGGGAAGATGCTGAGGGAGTACCTTGCTGACTGTACCGACATCCTCTGTGATTCCTCTGTGCCTTTTAATTATTGGGTAGCCAAGCTGGACACATGGCATGAACTGGCTCTCTAAACTTTGAAGGTCCTGGCCTGCCCTGCCGCTAGCATTCTGTCAGAGCAGTTTTTAGTGCCGCTGGTGAAATTATAACTGATAAACGCATCCGCCTGTCAACTGACAATGCTGACAGGCTGACTCTTATAAAAATGAACAAGTGCTGGATTGGGGTCAGACTTCTCTATGTGGTGCCCCTGAGGGTTCCGTCGCCGCAGAGGTACTGCACCTCCTCCTGAGGTGTGGTACCCCACCATCCAGGTAAGGTGGAGACACCTGACCACGCTCCAACACCTGCATCCCACACCACAAAGTAGTGTAGCAAAGCACCCTTTGGTGGCTCCCTGCTTGGAACACGAAGAGTGCTGGGAGGCGGGTGGAGCTTAGTTGCACAAGAGAGTGGGAGAATTAGGAAATAGGTCAGTCTGTGAGAGAAAATCCCCTGAGTGGGATGGATGGAAGGAAGTGCTGCAGCAGACCACAGTGACCTGGGTCTGCTGGCACAGGAAAGAAATATTCAGAAAGCCTAATTCTCCATAAGAAATATAGTTTTGTATGGAACGTAAGGAGAAGAAGAGAACTAAGGACTAGTGTTAGAGGAGAGCCCCTCCTCAAGTTCTAAGCGCATGGCCAGGGTCCGGTCCCCGAGGTTGTATCGATACTAATGGTCCTGCAGCAGACACCGGAGGAATAGAAGTTGTCACCACTTTATTCCCACACAAGACTTGGGGGCACAACAGCTACGAGAGAGAGACGGGACTTAGTAGCAAGGAGTCCCCGAAGCAGGCTACAGCTGTATGCCGTACAAGTAGAGTTCAAAGAACATGTGGCGCCCCTGAGGCTCGGTCGCCACAGAGGTACTGCACCTTCTCCTAAGGTGTAGTGCCCCACCACCTAGGTAAGTTGGGAACTCATTTCCACACTCCAACACTCGCATCCCTTATGACAGGGTAGTTCAGCACAACCACATTGAGGGTTCTCTCTCCTAGACATTAGGAGTGCCTTGGTGGTTCCCTGCATGGAACACTTTATGTGCTGGGAGGTGGGTGGAGTTGAGATCAATATAAAAGGTTGGGAAGGTTTAGAATAACAGATCAGAGCAGTCTGAGAGACAGTCGAGGTCAGTCTGACGGGAGGTCAGGCGAGAGAAGGACAGTCAGTCAGGAGAGTCTGAGGACGGGTCCGAGGAGAAGGAGTGCTGCAGCTGCCTCAGTGATCTGAGCCAGCTGGCATGGGAAAGGAACAGAAGGAGAAAGACGTAGAACTGCAACATAAGCTTCCATAAGAGAGAGAAGGATCAGTACGGAACGAAGGAGTAGGAGAACAGAGAGGAGACGTGGGTTGGAAAAGGAACCCTGCCTATAGGTTCTCAGCGCAAGGTTGGGGCCTGGTCCCCGAGGTTGTATGGACACTTATGGTTCTGCAGCAGACACCGGTGGAGTAGTTGGCTGTAAATGCACTACTCCCATCTAAGACTTGGGGCACAACAGCAACTGAATAGAGAGCCGGGACTCAGGAGAAGGGAGTCCCCGAAGCAGGCTACAGCTGTCTGCCATACGAGTAGAGTTGTTAGGAGCATCTGACAGGAGGAACTTCAGAGTACCACGGTACTGGAGATCTTCACACCTTAAGGCGCAATAGAGGAGTCGTTCAGGAAAGGTACATGTTGGCGGAGTGTTGGTGAGGAGAATCCTGACTTGCCCGGGAGGTTGATTGAGTCTCTGCCCCGGAGGACACGGCACGGAGGCAGGCACCAGTGTGTACCACGAACTGTGAGTAAAGCTTTGGAACTGCAAGCCCTGGTTGTCAGGGATTTTTTATGTTCCAATTAGAAATCGTCCAGACCTGAATAAGTAAGATGCTTCTTTATTGGCCATGCCGGCATGGAGAGAGAATGACAGCCACACCAGGTGTGAGCCGTCCTCTGTCTAACTCAATACATATTCTTAAGAGTTTAAATAGCAGGAAAAGAAGGCATTGAAAACACTACATTTGCAAAATAGTTCATACATTATGAGCTGTTAGCAATCCTTATCTACGTTACCAGAGAAGTAAAGGTATGACTTTATTTTTGTACGTTAGATAAGGTTTGCAACCTAAACACTACACCCATGTATTACATCAGCTGAAAAGAGTTTCAGTCTAAGCAAAATAAATGGCATATGCAATCATATATATACTGTGTATATATCTACTCACACACATATATATATATATATACATGCATATAAAAGAACTTTATTACAATTATTATAACACTGGTGTCTTCCATTCATTTGTGCGCTAACACCGTCAGCACCGCTACATCTGGGTACCAGCATTCCTCACACCGCCTGCGCCTATACACTGCCCTGGGGTTAAGGCTTCACCTGTGGGGAGCTACACCATCTATGCTGCAACACACCATCAGCCCCAGTGGATCTGCATGCAACGTTGGCTTAACATCTTGCCAAACACCACAGGTGGCGTCACGAACTATTCCATTAACAACATATACATTCCGCCATTGACTTGGGTGCCCAGGGCCACGGACCAGGTCACCGCTGCTGTGACACACTCCCCTGACACCGGCCCGATACCGAGTACCCCGCAGCCCTGGAAGGGCTACCCAACTATCTGAAAGGAGGAACTTGGGTTTAACACACAACCACAAGTACTTCATTAGAAGCGCTAGAAGGGAGATGTTCAGAAACGGCACATGTTAGCGGAGTGTTGGAACGGAGTACTTCATCTTGCCTGGAAGTTGGCTGAGCTCCTGACCTGGAGGACATGGCACGGATGCGGGCACCTGTACACACAACAGACTGTGAGTAAAGCTTTGGAACTACATGCCCTCATGTCCTCCACTTATTCCTGCGCCAACACCCTCAGCACTGCTACATCACTGTGCCCACACTGCACCATCTACGTCTCCTCCCTATCCCCTCACCTACACTGCCCTGGTCCTACAGCCCTACCTGTGGAGGGCGACAACATCATTGCTGCACCACACCATCTGTCCCAGAGGATCTGTCAGCAGCGTTGGCTTAACATCTTCATTGCCGAACACCACAGGTGGCGTCACGAATCATTCACTCATAAACTTTAATCATCATCCACACTTTCAACCATCCTCCCTTTTACAATGGATGCCCAGGGCCACGGACCGGGTCACAGCTGCCGTGACATCTCCCATTGAAACCAACGGGCCCGGCTCCGAGTACCCCGCCGCCCTGTGTGCGAGGGCGATCCATTTTTGGCGTCACAAACAGGATGACGAAGCCCGGTGCCACCGGGTTCTGTGTGCCGAAGATTTATTGGACTTAATTGCTGAGAATGTGCAAAATAACCAAAATTATAGACTGTAAAATGGACTATCAAAATGGCCGCTGGTGCGGTGAAGAAGGGCGTGACAACATGGGTGGTCCTAAGAAAAGAGCGAGAACTGTCCTGGGCCTCCCCTGCCTAAACTTCTATGCTACAGCAACATGGCCCACCCCCAGAGGGGTTCGTATACTGGCCTGGAATGGAGGAGTAGGAAGAAGACGCCGCCCCCAGAAGGAGGAGCGAGGCCCTGTGGTGGGAAAGGAGCCCGGGAAGAAGAGAGAGCGCCAGGACGCCATGATGGAAGGAGGCCGAAGAGCGCGAGGAGGTTGAGCTGAACTTCCCCGGCGCAGTAGCTGAAGGCTCCGACCCTGCTTCCACTATGGACCGTCAGCAGTTGGAGGACAAAATTGCCCAGCTGACCCACCGTCTGTGGCTGAAACAAGAGGCTCTCTGGACCCTGAACCTGCAGCGTGCCCAGGCGGGCCTAGACCAACGGTACCTTCACCAACGGTACCTATAGCCGCTGCACTGGTTCTCCCTTCGGCAGCATCTGTGGAACCTGCGGCTGCGGCAATATCACCGGCAGTGCCTGTAACCACCTCCCCATGGCAACCGCCGCTGAGCGCTGTCTGCCAGGAGGAGATCTCCGAGGGCCCGGGAGCTCAAGAGGAAGAAGCCGTGCTCCTGCCTGGACCTAGCGCGGCTGCGCAGGTCCCACCGGAGGCCCTTGCGGACCCGGAGATGCCATCTGCTCCACCACCGTCTCCCGCCTCTGACCAGGCAGCTCCAGTCACCACCGCTGCCACCGGCTGCCGCCCGATGCCTGCACCGGAGCCGACACAACACCGCCAGGAGGCTCCAGGTATGACCGCCGCCCCTGCCGCTGGGAAGGCTTCGGAGTGCCCAGCTGCTGCAGCGTCCGGGCAGGTCGTGCTGGACTTGGTCTGGGACCGGGATTCTAGTCCCTGGGGGGAAACACCTGAACCCCTAGCAGTAGTGCTCCTGTCCACGGTGGGTAGAGGCCGGCCCCAAGAGGTGGAGGAGGAAGAAGAGTCCTACTGCCAACAGACCCTCTGCCAGCTGGCAGCCGAGCAGAGGGAACGGGAGCAGCGGAGACTGGCAGTGCTGGGCCCTGACCTGGATCGGAAGGAGAAGGTCCGTGCTGGTTACTATGGTCCCTGCGACTCAGCGGGATGGGGTCAGGTCCTTAATGTCAACCATGAACGGGGGTTTGGCTTCATTCCAGACCCCCAGAGGATCTCTGACCTCTTCTTCAGACGGAGGGATGTAGAATCCCACCTCCGGAGGGGACACCCCGCTCGTGACTTACACCCGGGAGAGCATGTCACCTTTACCCGGCATGAGGGGCTACGTGGCTGGTATGCCCTGAATGTGTGCCGCATACCGGAGGACTTTATTGCGGCCTACAAAAAGTAGAGAGGATACGTACCCCCGGCAGGACTACCTCCCACTGTGGTAGTTGTACCTGCAAAACTCAGGCAGGCCACGTCTACTCTAGTTCAACACCCACTGGTACACATTACCACCCCTGCTGTACCTCAGGCAGCAGTCCAACCAGTGGCCACCTCATCCTTTGTACAACCACCCACAGGAAGAGGAAAATCTGAAGTTCTCCCCTGAAAGCAGCCATAGAAACCAGCTTCCACCAACCCAGGAGGAGACCAACAATAAAGAACATTCCCCAAATAACTAAACTGTTACCCAGGAGGGTATTAGCACCGTTGTGCCCCATTGTTCATCATGTTTTTCTTTTTGATTCCAGTTTTGCATAGTTTTTGGCATTGTTTACCTTAGGATCCGTGTTATGAAAATTTGAACTGCAGAGATCATGGACAATGAGTGATCCACAAACTGTTCTTGTAAATAGTTGCGCCTCTTAAGGTGCCCTCTCTTGGTTTTACATAGGTCTTTAATAGATAAGAACTTCCTCAACCTGGAGCATTGCTCCAACCCAAGGACACTGCAAGAAATCCCGGCTGGGAGCGGTGTCCAGTACTTGCAAGAATTATTGATGCCTTAATAAGAAGTATTATATAATGTGCCTTATAAAAATGTTGATAACCACAGAACAGATTTTATATAGAATTTTAGTTGATAGTAATATCTAGGTATCTGATTAAGAGTTAATAGTGAATATATTCCTCATGGTGATGCTTTAATAAAGATGTAAAATTTAAATAAAGAATGTTATGCAGGTTACGAACCAGGCATCAGCGGTTGTCACCCATAGTCTAGCAGAGACAGTGAAAATGTGACAGACGGAGAAGAATATGTGTAGATGATAATACTTGAACTGGTAGTGAGTTTACTTCCATAGCGCTTTACATTAAGTAATATATTAAGTATAGATAGTTAGTTAAATTGTTTGCGACGTTCAAGAGTCAGTGCCTCCCAAATTGGGAAGTTTAGATAAGAATTGTTTATGTAGCATTCAAAAATTTTTTGTATGTTCCCTATATTTTGTTCTATCTTTGTTTCACTTGCAGCCCGCGGGCGTGCTGTGTTTAACGGGGGGGTATGTGGGGCCCCTGAGGGTTCAGTCGCCACAGAGGTACTGCACCTCCTCCTGAGGTGTGGTACCCCACCATCCAGGTAAGCTGGCAACACCTGACCACACTCCAACACCTGCATCCCACACAACATAGTAGTGTAGCAGAGCACCTTTGGTGGCTCCCTGCTTGGAACACGAAGAGTGCTGGGAGGTTGGTGGAGCTTAGTCTGCACCAAAAGAGTGGGAAGATATTAGGAGTCAGTCAGTCTGTCTGACAGGGAAGTGAGAGAGAGAAGATCCCCTGAGTGGGATGGATGGAAGGAAGTGCTGCAGCAGACCTCAGTGACCTGGGTCTGCTGGCACAGGAAAGAGATATTCAGAAAGCCTAATTCTCCATAAGAAAGATAGTTTTGTATGGAACGTAAGGCGAAGAAGAGAACTAAGGACTAGTGTTAGAGGAGAGCCCTTCCTCAAGTTCTAAGCGCAAGGCCGGGGTCCAGTCCCCGAGGTTGTATGGATACTAATGGTCCTGCGACAGACACCGGAGGAATAGAAGTTGTCACCACTTTATTCCCACACAAGACTTGGGGGCACAACAGCAACGATAGTGAGCCAGGACTAAGTAGTAAGGAGTCCCCGAAGCAGGCTACAGCTGTCTGCCGTACAAGTAGAGTTCAAAGAACATCTGAAAGGAGGAACTTGGGTTTAACACACAACCACAAGTACTTCATTACAAGCGCTAGAAGGGAGACGTTCAGAAAAGGCACATATGTTGGCGGAGTGTTGGAACGGAGTACTTCATCTTGCCTGGAGGTTGGCTGAGCCCCTGACCTGGAGGACATGGCACGGATGCGGGCACTACAGACTGTGAGTCAAGCTTTGGAACTACATGCCCTGGTGTCCTCCGCTTATTCCTGCGCCAACACCCTCAACACTGCTACATCACTGTGCCTAACACTGCACCATCTATGTCTCTTCCCTATCTCTTCACCTACTCTGTCCTGGGACTACAGCCCTGCCTGTGGAGGGCTATACCATCTTTGCTGCACCACACCATCTGTCCCAGAGGATCTGTCAGCAGTGTCGGCTTAACATCTTCATTGCCGAACACCACAGGTGGCGTCACGAATCATTCACTCATGAACTTTAATCATCAGCCACACTATTTCTTTTACATGGACGCTCGGAGCCACGGACCGGGTCACAGCCACTGTGACATCTCCCATTGAAACCAACGGGCCCGGCTCCGAGTACCCCGCCGCCCTGGGTGCGAGGGCGATCCATCTACACGACCAAATGATAACAGTGAAACATAACCTCCAATGTAGTGTCTTTTTGGGAGGTCCCATGCACCTCTTCACACCCACACATGGGTATGCGCTTCCTGATTTTGGCTATTTGATGTTGTCTTCCTCATCATCCACCACAACTATGGTGACCGTGGTCCGTGATGCAACAACCAACTTATTGTGTAAAAGGGTGTTTATGATGCCCTTTAAAAAAATGTTTACACAGTATGTGGAGGTGTTCCCCCCCCAGGGGGAGATGTTTGGTAGCCCAGTTTACCAGTATAGGAAACCCGCCGCTTTAAACTGGGAAAACATTTTTCGGAGGCCATCCTCCACATTTCTTCCTTGGGGGATTGCAGTGCATTCTAATTTTGGGCAGGCCTTGTATTCAGTTCATGGGCAAACTTTAGGTGACTTTAAAAAATCATAATAATGGGAACTTTGGTTTCATGTGACCATCCACTACGTGGCTTCAGAGGCTTATTGGGGTGCGAGTAACTTTGGTGCAGGGCAGGCCTTGCATTCAATGCATAAGCGCAAACAGTATGGGAGTGTAAGAAGGACCGTGCCGCGAGCACCTGTTCTGTGCCGGTTTCGGAACTGTCGAGGCTGTCTCCTCGGTTGTCCAGGGGGAAGCTTAAGGGGCCAGATCAATCCTTGCATGTGGAAGTAGGGGGTGTGGTTAAGGGGTACAGCTTCAGCGCCCGCGGAAACAGGCAGACTTGGCGGGGACAGACAGCACGCAGCAGGGACCAGTGAGTGCTCCGGCCCTGAAGCAACCGAGGCCCGAGCATCGCCACCGCCGCTGGCAGAGACTGTGAGGAGAGACCACGAAGCGAGAAATGAACCGTGCCCGTGAGCACTGTGTGTGTGCCGCCTAAGAGAGACCGGGTGCAGGGAGAATAATTTGTGCCCTGGTTCCCCAGTGTATATCTGCCGGACCACGGTGGGCGCAGACAGTGTGATGGGCCGCACTCCCCCGGGGCTAGGGGCAGCGGAAGGTACCGGAGATCAACCGCTGCCGCCGGATCCGCGTTATCTTCAGGACCCCATGGTACAAGTGCCACTTCAGCCGTTGTTGGCACCGTCCCCTGCTCTGTGATTCATCCCATCCTGGGAAGTGTCTGCCCGGATTAGTGACCCGTACAAGAACTGTTGATCCCCTTTCTGCTGCTCTTTAGCTCTGCATACTATTTGCACTTTGAACCGCTTACATCCCCTGTTAACCATTTACCTCCCTGCGTGGAGTATTCCTCTGTTAAAGTAAATTAATTAACTCTTGCTCTGCCTTCTGTCTGTCACTGCATCCCGCAGCCTGCTCACAGGAGTACCACACGAATAACGAGAACTTGGTTTTCCTGTGGCCATCCCGTATGTGGGTTCAAAAGCCAATTGGGGTGCATGTAACCTTGGTGCAGGGCGGGCCTTGCAGTCAATGCGTAAGAGAAGAGTATGGGAGTACCAAATGAATACTGGGAACTTTGGTTGCATGTGGTCATCCATGACGTCTGTTCAAAGGGTTGTTGGGGTGCGTCCAAATTTTGGGCAGCCCTGCCACTCACTACATACTCAGTAACAGTATAGGAGATCCACTGTTTAATAATGGGAACAATAAAGCATGGCCTCCTGATGGCTCATAAGAATAGTGAGGGCCGACTGCTGGCCCTATAAAAATAGGCTCTGTGACTTTCAGAGTCCCTCCTTCATAAATGGAACAGGATGTGTCTGCTGATGTGTCACGCTCCACATGGCCAGCTAGGGTTGTAGAATGCTACAAGGACATTTCCCAGTGAAGGCATTTGTCTTGGTTGAAGGCAATGGTAAAATTGAAAAATGCATCAAAAACGCTGCGTGTGAACATAGCCCAAGTGGTGGAGGAACATTTTAGTTTTGGGTTATTTCTTTTGCCTGATATACAAGTCGTTACCCTGGAAAGGATGAACCTTAACATATTTCCCAGGAAAATCCACTTTGGTTTAGTTTTTGTAAGTTTTATTGTGCGCCCGGAAAAGTGGCGTAAGACTCTGACCCCATGGCTCACAGCAGCGACCTGGGAGTCAGGAATGCTTCCAGGGGTCTTCCCCGTGATGTTCCTGGGTCATCTGAGCAGTGTTCCCATCAATTCCAGACATTTATAGACCCTAAAAGGATTCCGGGGGGGGGGGGTCACGGCAAAAATGCTCGGGTCTCCCGTAGACTTACATTGGGCGCGTTGTTCTGTCCGAGTACCCGAGTATTCCAATATGCTCGACCCGAGCAACGAGCAAAGGGGGGAAAATATAAGGTGTATATAGAATAGAGGAGGGTCACTTTTTGTATTGAGGAACTGAAATAAAGTCACTTTTTGATGATATTCTAATTTTGCGAGTAGCTTGTATCAGACCCATAACAACCGAATCCCAAGAATCTAAGAACCAGAAAACCAAACAGGAAACCCCTAGAAATCAGATTCACTTTATCTCTATCCGGGAATCGTTCTAACCATGGGAGCCGCGAATCGCTAAGTGTCCGATAATTAGGGCGAAAACGTTAAGCTTCCCAACCAATAATGATATTATCCTACAAAAAACTTAGGAAACTATTAAGAAATAAACAATTCTTTATTTAATGACGTAGAACAAAACATGCACATTAAAAATGGTCCATGACTAGACGACACGTGGTATCAATTATACAGACCTTTCCAGGATACAATTATCCTCTCAAAGTTGTCCTTAATTCAAATATATATATTAACCCCTAGAAATTATCCACATTAATAGAAGGAAAAACCATGTGCATTTTATAAATATCTATTCTCCACTTATTTAGGCCGGTTTCACATTAGCGCTTTTTAAGCGCACGCACGGCCGGGGGTAGCTCCGCCCCCGAGCCAGCTCTCTGCCCGGCGTGCCCGCCCCTTGCTTGTAGCGCCGCCTACTAGCGGACAGCGGCGCCTGCGATCGGCGCACCCTATCTTTAGCATAGGGTGCGCAGATCGTGCGCAGGCCGTGCGCTAGTTGCGCTTTGACCTGCGCTGCGCACTTTTGACGGTGCGCCGTGCGCGCCAAAATCAAACTTTTCGGATTTTGGCGTGCACGGCGCACCGTCAAAAGTGCGCAGCGCAGGTCAAAGCGCAACTAGCGCACGGCCTGCGCACGATCTGCGCACCCTATGCTAAAGATAGGGTGCGCCGATCGCAGGCGCCGCTGTCCGCTAGTAGGCGGCGCTACAAGCAAGGGGCGGGCACGCCGGGCAGAGAGCCGGCTCGGGGGCGGAGCTACCCCCGGCCGTGCGTGCGCTTAAAAAGCGCTAATGTGAAACCGGCCTTACATAGTTTTATATGTATTCTTTATTGTTATGCTGCCACCTAGTGGTGCCAAAGATACATTATCCTTGTAAAAATTCATGACTATCCAATTTCATTTATTTATATTTCTCATATATGTATTGTGAAGAGCGCCGGGCACTACTACTCAATTGCATAAAAATAAAAAGTCAATAAAGTGCATAATGCAGAAATAGTTTGTGGAAAAGTGCTTATTATGCATAGTGCCAGGCAGTCTTCACCATACAGACATACATGAGCCTCAGAGCGACACACCACAGGTTAAATGCTGAAGGACCACGTGTAGAAATTGGGTCGCCCTCCCAGGGCTGTGGGGTACTCGGTACCGGGCCGGTATCAGGGGGATGTGGCACAGTGGCGGTGACCCGGACCGTGGCCCTGTGCTCCCAAGTAGTAGGAAGATGTGAATGTTATTAAATGAATAGTTCGTGACGCCACCTGTGGTGTTCGGCAAGGGAGGTGTTAAGCCGACGCTGCGTGCAGATCATCCGGGACAGATGGTGTGGTGCAGCAAGGATGGTATAGCCCTCCACAGGCAGGGCTGTTGTCCCAGGGCAATGTAGATGTGGAGACACTTATATGGTGTAGTGTCCGGCGCAGGGGATGTAGCAGTGCCAGGCGGACGGACGCAGGAAGGAATGGAGGACACCAGGGCATGTAGTTCCAAAGCTTTACTCACAGTCTGTAGTGCCCGCTTCCGTGCCATGTCCTCCGGGTCAGGGACTCAGCCAACCTCCAGGCAAGATGGAAAACTCCCTTCCACACTCCACCTTTTCTGAACATCTCCTCTATAGCGCCTTCAGTGTGAAGATCTCCAGTACCGTGTTACACTGGAGTTCCTCTTGTCAGATGTTCCCAAGAACTCTACTTGCACGGCAGACAGCTGTAGCCTGCTTCGGGGACTTCCTACTCCTGAGTCCCGGCTCTCTATCCGTGTTGCTGTTGTGCCCTCAAGTCTTAGATGGGAGTAGTGCATTTACAGCCCACTACTCCACCGGTGTCTGCTGCAGAACCATTAATGTCCATACAACCTCGGGGACCGGGCCCCGGCCTTGCGCTTAGAACTTCTAGGCAGGGTTCCTCTTCCAACCCACGTCCTCTCTGTTCCCTCTTACTCCTACGTTCCGTACTTGTCCTTTCCCTTCTATGGAAGCTCAGGCTTCAGGTCAACGTCCTTCTCCTTCTTTCCTTTCCTTTCCCGTGCCAGCTGGCTCAGGTCAGTGAGGCAGCTGGAGCACTCCTTCCTCCATCCCTTCTTCCAGGGATCCCCACTCCTCCCGAGTGACTTCCTTCCTCACTGACCTCCTGTCAGACTGACCTGTCATCCTAAACCATCCCGCTTATATATATTCTGAACTCCACCCACCTCCCAGCACGTCTAGTGTTCCAAGCAGGGAACCACCAAAGGTGCTCTGGTTCTCTCTAAGCAAGGAGACGCAACGTGGTTATGCTGAACTACTCTATTGTGTGGGGTGCGAGTGTTGGAGCGTGGTCAGGAGCCCCCAACTTACCTGGATGGTGGGGCACCACACCTTAGGAGAAGGTGCAGTACCTCTGAGGCGACTGAGCCTCAGGGGCGCCACAGAATCCCCTTAACGCGCGTTACGCGTTCTTGCTTCTTCCGAAGGGTATGTCGTTCTGAGGCTCATGTATGTGTGGTGAAGACTGCCTGAAGTAGATGCCGTGCAGGCAGCTCGGTTGGATAATCCACAACAACATCGACAGGTCGTGTTGGTTAATGGGAAACGTATGCAGGGACTAAGAGATTCCAGAGCAACTTTGACCCTTGTGAAGCCTCATCTCGTCCGGGACCAAGACAAGACGGACCAGACAGTGGCAGTCTGTGTAGCAGGGGGAGCTATACATCGACTGCCCACTGCCAGGATTCACCTGAACTGGGGAGTCGGGGATGGCCTTGTTGAGGTCGGCTTGATGGAGGATTTGCCTGCAGACGTCTTGCTAGGAAATGACTTGGGGCCCATGTTGTCTGCATTCTCGGTGGCCCCTCTGGCTGAGACCTATCCTGTGACCACCCGGAGACAAGCTCGAGCTGCGGAGGTGGAATCACACTCAGAGGAGCCCCAGGTAAGATATCCCAGCCCTGCACGTATTCCCATAGCCAGACACATTTCTTGGGCCACCCCAGATGAATTTAAGAGGGAGTTACTTGAGGATCCTTCATTAGAGGGATATCGTGGGAAGGCACAGGAGGGGAGAGGAGTACTGGAAGGGGAACAGTTTGTATGGAAGCAGGGACTCCTCTACCGGATCACAGAGCAGCACCACACAGGGACGAGCCCCACTATAAAACAACAGCTGGTAGTTCCCAAGAAGTATAGGCAGGAGTTACTGCGAATCTCTCATGACATACCCTTGGCAGGGCACTTCGGCGTCAGTCGCATCAGGCATCGTCTGACACAAGACTTCTTTTGGCCGGGGGTGACCTATGATGTTCGTCAGTACTGCCAGACCTGTGACAGTTGTCAGCGCATTGGCAAGAGGGGGGATCGATGCAAGGCCAAATTACGCCCCCTCCCCATTGTGGAGGAACCATTTAGCCGAGTAGCGGTCGATCTGATAGGGCCGTTAGCCAAACCCAGTCCGTCAGGGAAAAGGTATATATTGACAGTGGTAGATTATGCCACACGGTATCCAGAGGCGGTTGCATTACCTAACATACTGGCAGAGACGGTGGCGGCCGCCCTGCTCCAGGTTTTCTCACGGGTTGGATTTCCCCGGGAGATTATCTCAGACCAGGGTACCCAGTTTACAGCAGAGGTGACCAACCAACTGTGGAAGCTGTGCAGCGTAAAGTCCATTAGAAGCGCCCCGTACCACCTGCAAACCAATGGGTTGTGTGAACGCTTTAATGGGACATTAAAACAACTCATTGGGACTTTTACCAGGACCTACAGGGACTGGGAGAAATTCTTGCCACACCTCCTGTTTGCCTATCGGGAGGTGCCCCAAGAATCCACGGGGTTCTCGCCGCTCGAACTGTTGTACGGGAGGCGGGTAAGGGGACCCCTAGACTTAGTGCGAGAACACTGGGAAGGGGAGGGAACCATAGAAGGGGTACCTATTGTGCCCTATGTTCTGGAATTCCGGGACCGCCTACAGGAGCTGACTCAGGCTGTACGTGGGAACATGCAGGCGGCCTAACAGCGCCAGCGCGTATGGTACGATCGGAGGGCCAGAGAATGCACCTTTGAGATAGGACAGAAAGTCCTGGTGTTAGAACCAACTAGGCAGAACAAGTTCAAAGCTGCATGGCAGGGGCCCTACCAGGTAGTGGGGAAAATAGCCGACACCACCTACAATGTCGCCGATTGTGACGACCCCAGGGTTATCCGCATGTTCCACGTGAATATGCTGAAGCCCTACCGGGAGCGTCCTGAAGAGGTAGTGGCCATCTGTGCACTCGAAGCAGAGGATTTAGCAGGACTCCCTTTGCCTGATGTCTTAGGGGAGAGGACTCAGTCTAAAACATGGGACCAGGTACACTTGGGAGAAAACCTAGGGCCCCGGGAGAGACAGCAGGCGGAGGCGTTATTGAGGCAGCGACAGAGGATGTTTTCAGAGAGACCGGGGTACACCCACCTGGCACAACACTAGGTTGAGACCCAGGATCAGACCCCTCTGAGACAACCCCCCTTCCGCATCCCTGAGTCTGTACGAGAAGGAATGCGACAAGAGATACAGAAGATGTTGCGTTTAGGGGTCATTGAAGAGTCAGTCCCTGGGCATCCCCAGTAGTGTTAGTGCCCAAGAAGAATTGCGACTACCCGGTTTTGTGTAGACTATCGCAAGCTAAATGAGAAAACGGTGACGGATGCGTATCCCATGCCGCGTGTGGATGAGTTGTTAGACCGGCTGGCGGGGGCAAAGTATTTGACCACCATCGATCTATGCAAAGGCTACTGGCAGATCCCCCTAAGTCCTGACACTATTCCCAAGTCGGCATTTGTCACCCCGTTCGGCTTATTCCAGTTTCGAGTTATGCCATTCGGGATCAAGAATGCCCCGGTGACCTTCCAGAGGCTGGCTGACCGGCAAGTGTCATGTGGGCAAAGCAGAGGTTCAGTATTTAGGACATTGGGTGGGAAGTGGGAAACAGCGACCAGAACCAGCCAAGATTGAGACCATAGCCAAATGGCCCATGCCACGCACTAAAACCCAGGTCATGGCGTTTCTAGGGACAGCAGGGTATTATAGGAAATTTGTCCCCAATTACAGCAGCTTAGCCAAGCCCCTCACTTATCTGACCCATAAGAACCTCCCCCGCCAGGTAACCTGGACCCCCGAGTGTGAGAAAGCCTTCCGCCAGCTAAAGGACGACCTCACAAATACCCCGGTATTGGCCTCACCCGATCCAACTAAATGTTTCCTTGTTCACACAGACGCTTCTATGTTTGGATTGGGGGCAGTACTGAGCCAAGTCAGGCCGGACGGTCAAGACCACCCGGTAGCTTACCTGAGTCGGAAACTATTGCCCCACGAAGTAAGCTATGCGGCCATCGAGAAGGAGTGCCTGGCAGTAGTATGGGCACTCAAGAAGTTACAACCATATTTGTATGGACGACAGTTTTCCCTCCTAACGGACCATAATCCCCTAGTGTGGCTTAATCGGGTCTCTAGTGACAATGCCAGATTACTGCGGTGGAGTTTAGCCCTACAACCTCTAGACTTCACCATCCACCACAGACCCGGCAAACAAAACGGTAACGCCGATGGACTAAGTCGACAAACGGAACTTGTACCAACCCCATAGACTTCGGTCATCCCCAAGCCGATCCGTTAAGGATCAGACTGTGTATGCCGATCGCGTCGCTGAAAAGGGGGAGCCGTGTTTCAGAACCCCCCAGCACACTGAATAGGAGATGTATGCCCTTAATGCAGCAACCGACTGGCTGCGACCCCCTGGGCAGAGGTAAACAAGATATCCCACTTCTGACCTCCCCCCACCTTTGTAAATCCCACGGATATTGTAATGTATGTCTGGCGTCTTAATTGGAGCCTGTTATCTACTGGCCGGACACACATTGATTGTCCTGCCCTCTGTATGTATATATATTCTGAGACCAATGAGTAAAATGTTGTCACACTGGAAATACATGGAGTAGCAGTGATCTGTTATATGTTCCCATGTTACAAAGCTTTTCGAACCAACGTCCTTCATTCAGAAGTGAGGAAAAGCAGAGTGAACCTCCTGAGAAGCGAGGTGGTAATGTAAGTGGTATTACAGCACAGAAGACCCCGTTACACCTCCAAATTAATCACAGTCGCTCCGCTAGACTTATCTTGTCTACGCTTCGGTAAGACTTACGTGGCTGAACATGATAGGAAGAGCCTTCTTCTAAGGTGGCGGGCCATGCCAAACAGAGGAAGACTACTCTCCTTATCGCTCGACACTATTGGTGCGCAAATATACTGCGAATTTCATGTATGCTTGTCCCTCGTGTGCCCGAAATAAGATTCCCAAACAGCTTCCAACCAGTCGGCTGCTTGCCTTGCCTGTGCGGTCTGCTCCCTGGCAGGATATCTCCATGGATTTCATCACGGATCTGCCAGTGTTGGCTGGATGTGACGTCATCTGGGTGGTGGTGGATCGTTTCTCCAAGATGGCTAATTTCATCCCGCTATCTGGTCTTCCATCTGCGCCAGTACTGGCGAAAGAATTTATTGTTCAGATTTTTCGTCTCCATGGTCTACCGCTTAACATAGTCTCCGATAGGCGTGTCCAGTTTACCTCTCGTTTATGGAGGTAAGCTACCTGTAAGCTACTGGATGTTAATTTGGATTTCTCATCTTCTTACCATCCTCAGTCCAATGGCCAAGTGGAACGAGTCAATCAGATCCTGATTAATTTTCTCCGGCATTTTGTCAATGCTCATCACAGTGACTGGGCTGAACTCAAGCCTTGGGCCGAATTCCCTTACAATAACCATGTGAGCGAGTCTTCGGCCAGATCTGCCTTTTGTGGTCTATGGTCAACATCCCAAAGTGCCGTTCCCTGTGGCTGTCACCTCCGATATTCCTGCTGCCAATTCCCTCGTCAGGAACTTTTCTGAGATCTGGGAGGACACCAAAAGGGTCCTTGGTTAAATGCTCCAAACGGATGAAAAGACATGCGGATAAGAGACATCTGGACTCAACTCTGTTTCATCCTGGAGATAAGATCTGGCTATCATCTAAGTATATTGGCCTCAAGATACCATCCTATAAATTGAGTCCTCACTTCATTGGTCCCTTCAAGGTGTTGAAACAGATTAATTCAGTAGCCTACAAACTCAAACTTCTGGCCTCCTTGAGAATCCATAATTAATTCCATGTGTCTCTTCTCAAACCTGTTGTCCTCAGTTCTTTCTTTAAGGTTCCTGGTGCCACTCCGACTTCTGTCAGCGGTGAGGATGTTTTTGAGGTAGAGAACATTTTGGCCACCAAGAAGGTAAGAGGAAAGACTTTCTTGCGGATTGGAAGGGGATTGGTCCTGAAGAGAGGGCCTGGAAGCAGAGGGAGAACATCCATGCCCCTCTCCTACTGGAGAAACTTCTGACAGGCTTGAAAAAGAAGGGGCGTAAAGGGGGTAATGTAGCGCCCGCATCTCTGCCTGCAGTCCCTCTTTCCCTGCAGAGACACCGGCGTACTCACCGCCGAGGCTCCCATCCTGCTTCAAGGTCTGCTGCTGCCCAAGGTGTGTGCAGTCCTAGCAGGTCTCCAGGCACTGTGCTTAGGGCGCACTTCCTCTTTCTTAAAGGGGCCATCTTGTATGCGATTGTGGGAAGAGGAGATGAGGGGAGTTGAGAATGAGATTTTGTGAGGATCGGAGGTTGCGTGTAGTTAAGTACTGGGAGAGGAAGTCACAGATGTATGGAGGAGACAGTTTGTGGATGGTTTTGTATATCATGGTTAGGGTAATGAACTGTTGTGGTGTTTGAAATGTTGCGAGTTTGTTCCTAACACTCTTGTCAATTTTCAGGTCCCAGTGCTTGCATTTAGCCTGCTGCACCCGCCAGTGCTCACCTCAATGGCAGCTAAACCCATTGCACCCGCCAGTGCACACCTCAATGGCAGCCGAGCCTGCTTCACCCGCCTGAGCTTGTCTCTCAGTCAGCCTGTGCTGTCTGCACCTGCAGTTCCTGTCATCTTCTCTGCCTGTCTGCATCTATTGGACATTCCCTCGGGCCATCCCAGCTACCCGTTCCTTGGGGTCAGCTGCCATCCACCCAAGGTCAGTCCTGGAGTAGCACTTGCATCACCTCCTTTGTCTCTCCACGGATCTTGGTGTCATTAGCTGCTGCATGTCCGAGATCAGATTGGGTGAGGCTCCTAGTCATGCCCCTACAGATACCTTCCTTGGGCTTTGGTGCCGAGGTTCCTCCACCCAGTCCGTTACAAAGAACATTCGAAGTTGTAGTTACAGTTATTCAGCCCTCTACAGGCAAAGCGTACACCTTTGCTAATATTCTGGCTAGTATTAGTTTGTCTTGGCTAGCTATTCCTCCGTGGCAGCATCAAATTTATTCACAAGCCGTCTCAGTGATGGGTGGATGGCCAGCTTCTGCCTAAATGCCTCATCGTAACAGTACCAGGCCATATTATTATTATTTATTTACATAGCGCCATTGGTTCCATGGTGCTGTACATGAGAAGGGGTTACATACAAATTACAGATATCACTTACAGTAAACTAACAATCACAGACTGATACAGAGGGGAGAGGACCCTGCCCTTTCAGGCTTACATTCTACAGGATGGTGGGGAAGGAGACAGTAGGTTGGGGGTTGCAGCAGCTCCAATGATGGTGAGGCGGTAGCTCCAGTAGTGGTGAGGGGGCAGCGGGGATCATTGCAGGCTGTAGGCTTTCCTGAAGAGATGGGTTTTCAGGTTCCGTCTGAAGGATCCGAGTGTGGCTGATAGCCGGACGTGTTGGGCAAAGAATTCCAGAGGATGGGGGCTACTCGGGAGAAGTCTTGGAGGCGGTTGGGTGAGGAGCGAATAAGTGTGGAGGAGAGAAGGAGGTCTTGAGAGGATCGGAGATTACGTGAGGGAAGATATCGGGAGATTAGTTCAGAGATATATGGAGGAGACAGGTTGGAGATGGCCTTGTAGATCAGTATTAGTAATTGGAACTGGATACGCTGAGGGAATGGGAGCCAGTGAAGAGATTTGCCGAGGGGAGAAATGGAGGAGTAGCGAGCAGAGAGATTAATTAGTCGGGCAGCAGAGTTAAAGATGGACTGGAGAGGTGCGAGAGTGTTAGCAGGGAGGCCACAGAAAAGGATGTTGCAATAGTCGAGACGGGAGATGATGAGGGCATGTACAAGCATTTTAGTAGAGTGAGGGTTGAGGAAGGGATGGATTCTGCAAATATTTTTAAGCTGGAGGTGGCAGGAGGTGGAGAGAGCTTGGATGTGCGGTTTGAAGGACAGGGCAGAGTCAAGGCTTACTCCAAGGCAGCGGACCTCCGGTACGGAGGAAAGCGTGATGTCATCAATTGTTATAGATAGGTCAGGTAAGGAAGATCTATGAGATGGAGTGTGACGAACGACCGGACAGCAGCACCCTGTGCCACCAATATGTGGCGATCCCACCGCTGACACCGGTATGGCAGCAGACGGAGGGACGCGACGCACTGCCGGCACACGGCTATCACAGGCACAGTGGGGGCTTATCTTAGTTATCCCACCACCGGCACCATGTGACAAAAATATACAGCAAGCTAATCTTGCTCTAACAATTTATTGCAGGGGGGTATTTTGGATGCCCCACCACTGCTAACAACCTTCCAAGAACTGCGGGGATTTATGTATATCCCACTTTCTCAGCTCCACTTTGGAACTCGCAGCTCTCCGGCGCCCCCTTACCCTCAGGTCAGTCAGGGAACTGCACCTAGGATAATTAGTCGATGGATGGGCTGCTTGTTGTGCACGGGCAATTAGACTACTGCAGTAAGGGAATTATCAATGCTGTGGCAGCAGCCCCTCATTCAGCAATATAAGACCCTTCTGTACTGCCAACTAGCCTAACCAACCGCAGCCACCACGCTGCCACCAGCCACAATACACTTAATCAAAGAGTTAATTAAGAGGGTCTGTGGCAAACCCCCAAATTAGAAGCGATTATCTAACAAAGGCGCATAGTTCGTTTCTTAGAGCATGAAGGCAGACTAATAGATTTTATCATTTATTCCCAAAATGTGGGCAGTGATTATACAGATAAAGTTGCTATAAATTGAGACATTAAATATGTACAGTGCAAATATGAAAATAACATGGATGAAAAGACAGAAATTACACTTACAGTTGCTTAGTTGGTATTAGGCATCCCATGTGGCTCGGGGGATGGGCAGCAGCCAGACATCCCAAGACATCGGCAGATCTTTCTAGCATGGCATCTGCAGCTCAAACTGAATGAATTCTGGGAGGGAATGCCTTATCCCTTTGGGTCTGTGACTTCACGAAAGAGGTGGTCTGGTGAGGTCCAACCCCCCTACTCTCCAAGTTGAAATTTTACTAAAAGCTTATAATAACTATATCTTAACGAGGGAAGCTCGAATAAACTCACAAAGGGTATCATTGTTTGTGGTTTATTGAACCTAATAAAACAACATCAAGCATGCCCTACTTAAGACACTCCATTTGGGAGCAATCCATATCTCAGTTTCTGGAGGTCCGAAAACTTCGCAAGAGCCACTGTAGCAAAGCCGGGTCCACTCAGATCACAGAAATGTAATTATTATATCTCTCACATGAGCGAAGTACATGCTAGGCTTCTTTTAATATTTCCTATACCTGTATCCAGCTTCTTGGCCAGGACAAAGGAATCCTTTCCCTTAACTAATTAACATTCCTTTCTCAACAGGAAATGGACGGTGTCCTGTTACCCAAATGCAGGCAGACCAGCATACACACAGCTGCTAAGGAGGGAGAAACAAAAGAAGGGGGGGCTGCATCTGTATGGCAAGCAGCTTTCTCCTAGCATGGAAAATTCTGGAAGGTTCCAGCAGAATCAAAGGTTACTTAACATACATATCTTGCAGTACATTACATGGAGGAAAGTTGATCAGTTCAGATATGTCTACATTGAGCTTAAGGAAGCGAAAGAAGGAGGATATGGCTGATAGACACTCCGGGATTCTGGACAGCAGAGAGGTGACGTCTGGGCACGAGAGGTAGATCTGGGTATCATCGGCATAAAGGTGGTAAAGGAATCCATGGGACTTTAAGAGTTGCCCCAGGCCAAGTGTATAGATTGAGAAGAGTAGGGGTCCTAGAACAGAGCCTTGGGGGACTCCAACAGAGTGTGGGATGAGGAGGTAGTGTGGGAGTGTGAGACGCTGAATGTGCGGTTGGAGAGGTATGAGGAGACCAGGATAGGGCAAGGTCTTTGATGCCAAAGGAGGAGAGGATCTGTAAGTAGGAGGCAGTGGTCAACTGTGTCAAAGGCAGAGGACAGGTCTAGAAGCAGGAGTATAGAGTATTGTCTGTTAGCTTTGGCTGTAAGTAGGTCGTTAGTAATTTTGGTCAGGGCTGTCTCAGTGGAGTGATGGGGACGGAAACCAGATTGTAGATTGTCAAAGAGCAAGTTAGATGAGAAATGGGAGGAAAGTTCAGCGTGGACGTGCTGCTCCAAGAGTTTGGAAGAGAATGGGAGCAGCGATATTGGGTGATAGCTGGACATAGCGGTTGGGTCGAGGGTTGGCTTTTTGAGGATAGGCGTGATTGTAGCATGTTTGAAAGCAGAAGTAAAGGTGCCGGAAGTGATAGGTTGAAAAGGTGGGTTAGAGAATGGATAAGAGTGATTGTGAGGTTGGGGAGGAGGTGGGATGGGGTCAAGTGCACAAGTGGTGAGGTGTGATTTGGAGAGAAGATGAGCAAGCTCCCCTTCAGTGATGTTGGATAAGGTGGTTATGGAGTTTGGGCATTGGTCTGTGTAACGGGGTCTACCAAGCTGGGGTACCTCTTTCAGTACCACCCCGTGTTTTCGGAGGTCCGCTCTGCGTTGGCTGGAGTCTGAATGAATGACGCTGGCTGGAATCCCTTGTTTACATGGGCGCATATAAAAGATCACTGCTTCTCCATGTATTTCCAGTCTGACAACACGTTACTCAGAGGACACAGAATGTATCACACAGATACAGAGGGCAGGCCAATAGAAAAGCGGCAGGCTAGACATACATTACAAAAGCCGCAGGTGGCCGGAGCCTGCCAATGTTTACTGTGGAAATTACAAAGGTGGGGGGAGGGCAGACAAAAGGGGAATGCTGATGCATTAGGGACATGCATCTCACATAGAACCTATTATCCATACATACAACTGCACAACATATTCTGGGTGCTAAGTGGTTCTGTAACACGTAACACGGCTCCCCTTTGCAGCGACGCGATTGGCATACACAGTCTGATCCTTAACGGATCGGTTTGGGGATGACCGAAGTTTATGGGGTTGGTACAAGTTCCGTTTGTCGACTTAGTCCATCGGCGTTACCATTTTGTTTGCCGGGTGTGTGGTGGATGGTGAAGTCTAGAGGTTGTAGGGCTAAACTCCACCGCAGCAATCTGGCGTTGTCTCCGGAGACCCGATTAAGCCAGACTAGGGGATTATGGTCCGTTAGGAGGGAAAACTGTCGTCCATACAAATATGGTTGCAACTTCTTGAGTGCCCATACTACCGCCAGGCACTCCTTCTCGATGGCCGCATAGCTTACTTCACGGGGCAGTAGTTTCCGACTCAGATAAGCTACCGGGTGTTCTTGGCCGTCCGGCCCGACTTGGCTCAGTACTGCACCCAATCCAAACATAGAAGCATCTGTGTGAACCAGGAAACGTTTAGTTGGATCGGGTGCGGCCAATACAGGGGTATTGGTGAGAGTGTCCTTTAGTTGGCGGAAGGCTTCCTCACACTCTGAGGTCCAGGTTACCTGGCGGGGTTGGTTCTTACGGGTCAGATAAGTGAGGGGCTTGGCTACGCTGCTGTAATTGGGAACGAATTTCCTGTAATACCCCGCTGTCCCTAGAAACGCCATGACCAGGGTTTTAGTGCGTGGGGTGGGCCATTTGGCTATGGCCTCAATCTTGGCTGGTTCTGGTCGCTGTTTCCCACTTCCCACCCAATGCCCTAAATACTGAACCTCTGCTTTGCCCACGTGACACTTGTTTGGGTTCGGGGTGATTCCGGCCTGGTGGATCCTGTCCAATACTGTCTCTAGGTGATTTAGATGCTCTTCCCATGTCGCACGGTAGATGGCGATGTCGTCCAGGTGGGCACAAGCATAGTCCTGGAGACCATCCAGAAGCCGGTCAGCCAGCCTTTGGCAAGTCGCCGGGGCATTCTTCATCCCGAATGGCATAACTCGAAACTGGAATAAGCCGAACGGGGTGACAAATGCCGACTTGGGAATAGCGTCAGGACTAAGGGGAATCTGCCAGGAGCCTTTGCATAGATCGATGGTGGTCAAATACTTTGCCCCCACCAGCCGGTCTAACAACTCATCCACACGCGGCATGGGGTATGCATCCGTCACTGTTTTCTCATTGAGCTTACGATAGTCTACACAAAACCGTGTAGTCCCATCCTTCTTGGGCACTAACACTATAGGGGATGCCCAGGGACTATCTGACTCTTCAATGACCCCTAAACGCAACATCTCTTGTATCTCTTGTCGCATCCCCTCTCATACAGACTCAGGGACGCGGAAGGGGTTTTGTCGCAGGGGGGTCTGATCCTGGGTCTCAACCTTGTGTTCTGCCAGGCGAGTGTACCCCGGTCTCTCTGAAAACATCCTCTGTCGCAGCCTCAACAATGCCTCTGCCTGCTGTCTCTCCCGGGGGCCTAGGTCTTCACCCAAGTGTACCTGGTCCCATGTTTTAGACTGAGTCCTTTCCCCTAAGACATCCGGCAAGAGAAGTCCGGCTAAATCCTCTGCTTCAGGTGCACAGATGGCCACTACCTTTTCAGGGCGCTCCTGGTAGGGCTTCAGCATATTCACGTGGAACATGCGAATAACCCTGGGGTCGTCACAATCGGCGACATTATAGGTTGTGTCAGCTATTTTCCCCACTACCTGGTAGGGCCCCTGCCATGCAGCTTGGAACTTGTTCTGCTTAGTGGGCTCTAACACCAGGACCTTCTGTCCTATTTCCAAAGTGCGTTCTCTGGCCCTCCGATCGTACCATACGCGCTGGCGCCACTGGGTCGCCTGCAGGTTCTCACGTACAACCTGCGTCAGCTCCTGTAGGCGGTCCCGGAACTCCAGCACATAGGGTACAATAGGTACCCCTTCTATTAGGCCCTCCCCTTCCCAGTGTTCCAGCACTAAGTCTAGGGGTCCCCTTACCCGTCTCCCAGCTCGAACGGGGAGAACCCCGTGGATTCTTGGGGCACCTCCCGATAGGCAAACAGGAGGTGTGGCAAGAATTTCTCCCAGTCCCTGTAGGTCCTGGTAAAAGTCCCAATGAGCTGTTTTAATGTCCCGTTAAAGCGTTCACACAACCCATTGGTTTGCGGGTGGTACGGGGTGCTTCTAATGGACTTTACGCCACACAGCTTCCACAGTTGGTTGGTCACCTCTGCTGTAAACTGGGTACCCTGGTCCGAGATAATCTCCCGGGGAAATCCAACCCGTGAGAAAACCTGGAGCAGGGCGGACGCCACCGTCTCTGCCAGTATGTTAGGTAACGCAACCGCATCTGAATATCGTATGGCATAATCTACCACTGTCAATATATACTTTTTCCCGGACGGACTGGTTTTGGCTAACAGCCCTATCAGATCGACCGCTACTCAGCTAAATGGTTCCTCCACAATGGGGAGGGGGCGTAATTTGGCCTTGCATTGATCCCCCCTCTTACCAATGCGCTGACAACTGTCACAGGTCTGGCAGTACTGACGAACATCATAGGTTACCCCCGGCCAAAAGAAGTTTTGTGTCAGACGATGCCTGGTGCGACTTACGCCGAAGTGCCCGGCCAAGGGTATATCATGAGAGATTCGCAGTAACTCCTGCCTATACTTCTTGGGAACTACCAGCTGTTGTTTTATAGTGGGGCTCGTCCCTGTGTGGTGCTGCTCTGTGATCCGGTAGAGGAGTCCCTGCTTCCATACAAACTGTTCCCCTTCCAGTACTCCTCTCCCCTCCTGTGCCTTCCCACGATATCCCTCTAATGAAGGATCCTCAAGTAACTCCCTCTTAAATTCATCTGGGGTGGCCCAAGAAATGTGTCTGGCTATGGGAATACGTGCAGGGCTGGGATGTCTTACCTGGGCGTCCTCTGAGTGTGATTCCGCCTCCGCAGCTCGAGCTTGTCTCCGGGTGGTCACAGGATAGGTCTCAGCCAGAGGGGCCACCGAGAATGCAGACAACATGGGCCCCAAGTCATTTCCCAGCAAGACGTCTGCAGGCAAATCCTCCATCAAGCCGACCTCAACAAGGCCATCCCCGACTCCCCAGTTCAGGTGAATCCTGGCAGTGGGTAGTTGATGTATAGCTCCCCCTGCTACACAGACTGCCACTGTCTGGTCCGTCTTCTCTTGGTCCCTGACGAGATGAGGCTTCACAAGGGTGAAAGTTGCTCCGGAATCTCTTAGTCCCTGCATACGTTTCCCATTAACCCACACGACCTGTCGATGCTGTTGTCGATTATCTGCCCGGGCTGCCTGCACGGGGTCTACTTCATGCAGCACTTCCTCCATCTCTTCCACCCCTTGGTTAGTCGTAGCCCCCAATGCCGGGTCAGCTTCGCCTTGGTAGCAGTGTACAGCAGCCCGGCTGAAGTTAGCTGTTCCCGCCTTTGGCCACTGGGTATGCTGAGTTCGGTTGGGGCATTGTCTTTGCAGGTGGCCCAGCTGACGGCAGGTGTGGCATCGCGCCCCAGGGGAACTGTGGTAGGCCGGGTTTCTAGCTGGTCCCCCTACAATCTTTGGTGGTTTGGGGCCCTCCAGGTCCATGGGCGAGCCCCTAGTGACCACCTTTGATCCGGAGAACTGCGGCCTCCTGGCATGATGTTCATTGGCCAGATGAGCGGCTTCCTCAAGAGTCGTTGGCCGCCTGTCCCGAAGGCATTCCTGTGTCTCTGGGTTTAGTCCATTAAAGAATCGTTCTAACAGGAAGAGCTGGAGGACGTCTTCCTTAGTGGTTGCTTGGCTCCCTTGTACCCACTGTAGCAGTGACAGCCGTAATTTACAGGCCCATTCAGCGTGGGTATAGGTTACGCGTTTTATAAGTCCGCGGAACTTTTGGTGGTAGGCCTCTGGTGTCAGCGTATACCGGGCCAAGATCACTTCTTTGATCCACTCATAGTCCATACAGTCCTCATAGGTACCGTGTGATAGGCGTCCGCTGCCCGGCTTGTCAGCTTGCTGGGCAGAATCTGAACCTGTTCCTCTGACTTCACTTGATGAAGGGCACATTGCCGCTCAAAGTCCTGCAGAAAACCATCAATGTCTTCCTCTGCCTCCCCCAACTGTCGGAAGGCATTGTACTGGATCTTTTTGTTGCTTACTGTTGAAGGTACCTGGTCGAAGGCCAGAGCTCCCCCTGCTCGCTGACTCTCCTCTCTCCGCTCTGCCATCTCCATCTTGGCCAGCTCCACTTTGGTCCGCTCTGCCATCTCCATCTTGGCTAGCTCTATCCTGGTCCGCTTGGCCATCTTTTCCTTCAGATCGGTACGCACATCAGCCATCACCTCTTGTATGATCTCTACTGCAGGGTTTGGGCCATAGAACGCGAGTCTGTTCTTTACCTCCCTCTGGAATACAGTCTCCTCCACGTTCACATTGGGAGGCGCTGCACTGTCGTGTTCCATGATGGCTGCTATCAAATCCGCTTTTGTTTTGTTGCTGGCGATCAACACTCTGACTTCCACCAGATCTTTTAATGTAGTCCTCTTTAACTTCTGGTAGTTTTTTTCCATTCATTCCTTTCCTCCTGTAGAAGGGGTATCAAATCCCGCTGTCTGCCACCAGTGTAACGGGGTCTATCAAGCTGGGGTACCTCTTTCAGTACCACCCCGTGTTTTCGGAGGTCCGCTCTGTGCTGGCTGGAGTCTGAATGAATAACGCTGGCTGGAATTCCTCTGAGTGCATGGGCGCATATAAAAGATCACTGCTTCTCCATGTATTTCCAGTCTGACAACACTTTACTCACAGGACACAGAATATATCACACAGACACAGAGGGAAGGCCAATAGAAAAGCGGCCGATGTTTACTGTGGAAATTACAAAGGTGGGGGGTGGGCGGACAAAAGGAGAATATTGTGTCCCCCCTGCCCAGGGGCGCAGCCTGTGGGCTGATGCATTAGGGACATGCATCTCACCTGGAACCTATTATACATACATATAACTGCACAACATATTCTGGGTGCTGAGTGGTTCTGTAACACGTAACAGTCTGGTATACAAAGGGGTTATGGTGTTTGGGCAATAAAGACTTGCCGTGTTTGGTCTATCTTGATTTTGAAATGTGCGGCAAAGTCCTCGGCAGAGATTAGGGAAGTTGGAGGGGGCAGTGGTGGGCGGAGGAGGGAGTTAAAAGTATTGAACAACTGTGTAGGGTTGTGGGATAAGGAAGATACAAGGGACGTAAAGTAGGCCTGTTTTAGCAGAGGTGAGAGCAGATTTGAATGTGAGTGTTGCTTGTTTGAGTGCATTGAAGTCATCGTGAGAATGCGTCGTTCAGCAATTCTGGATGCTGGCCGAAGCTTTTTAGTGGTGTTATTGTGCCAGGGTTGTCTATTGATTTGTCGCACTCTGTTATACATGACAGGGGTGACCGAGTAGATGGCTGATGCAAGAGTGGCACTATAGAAACTAGTGGCAGTGACGTGGAGTGAGAATATGGAGGACAGTGGTAGGATAGAGTCAGAGAGCATGTGAGTGTCTAGCTGTGCGAGGTTTCTGCGGCGGTGCGCATGCTGCTGGACATGGGTGACAGGTGAGGAGGACAGGGATGAGAAAATGAGTAGATGGTGGTCAGATAGAGGGAGAGGGGAGGTGGTGAAGTTAGATAGGGAGCAGAGACGGGTGAAGACTAGGTCTACTGTGGGTCCGTCTGTGTGGGTGGCTGAGGAGGACCACTGAGTAAGTCCAAAGGATGAAGTAAGGGACAGGAGTTTGGAAGCTGCTGACTGGTGGGTGTCAATGGGTATGTTGAAGTCACCCATGATGAAGGTGGGAATGTCAGCAGAGAGGAAGTGAAGGAGCCAGGTAGAGAATTGGTCACTAAAGGCAGTGGTCAGGCCTGGAGGTCGGTATATGACGGCCACTTGGAGGTTGGAGGGAGAGAAGATGCGGACAGAGTGGACTTCAAAAGAGGGGAGGATTAGGGAGAGTAGAGGTGGGAATGGGTTGAAGGTGCAGTTGGAAGAAGGCCCAATCCTCCACCATGTCTGTTGCCAGGGCGAGGAGTGTGGGTAAAGTGGAGGCCACCATAGCATAGCGCAGCAGGGGAGGTGGTGTCAGCCATGTTTCGGTGAGGCCAAGGAAGGAAAAATTGTGAGAGGTAAAGAGGTCGTGAATCACATGGAGTTTATTGCAGACGGAGCGGGCATTCCAGAGCGATCCAGAGAGAGGGAGCGGGGTGGTGGGCATCAAAGGCACGGGTTTGAGTTTGGAAAGATTTTGGGTGTTGTTTTTGGATTGGGAATGATAGAAGGGGGTAATAATGGGAGGTGTGAGCTGTGGGGGTCCAGGATTGGGAGATATGTCGCCAGCAGTGAGGAGAAGCAGAGAGAGGCAGAGCAGGTAGGAGGAGAGTGGGAGACGTGTTTTGTTAGGAGAGATCTGAGGTTGAGGAGCAGGTCAGCGGAGGGGGTCAGATGGGGAGGCAAGAGGGAAGGAGAGATTATTACTTGGTTAGAGGGTGCTGGGATCTGTGGATAGCGAAGGAGAGTGAGGAGTAATGGAGGCAAAACCATTAGAGCATATCTCAGCATGGTGATGTTGAGGTAGGGCTAAATTAACCCTTCACGGTTGAGCCAGTGATTTCCAAATTAGTTCACAGGGCGTTGCTAGCAACTGGGAATGACCACACGGAGACGGGGGTCTCCGTACGGGAGGATCGAGGCAGATCACTGAGCCCCTTTACTGAATCTCACATTACATAGCATTCTGCTTAATTATGCAAAGTATACAGCTACCAATAGAATCGTAATACATTTAAGCCAATAGTATTGCAAGAAAATCAGAATATGTCCCCAGCTGCATGACGTAGAATATAGAACAATAGCACATTCTTTTAGGGTCTCATCTCATATCTTGTACAAGCTGGAACAGTCTGGTTTCATAACAGCCGTGAACTTTCATCTAGTTAAGTTACAAAATTTAACTCGTAAACAGTAAAATGGCGTTGCAAGCACAAAGATGGATCCCGGAGAACAAGATGTCCCGTACATCTGAATACTGTACTTCACAATTCCCCCTAGATAAATTTTGATAACACATATGCAGCATCAGAGGTGCTATCCCAAGCCATAAGCTCGAGGGGTACTGGTCTTCATATGACTGATGCCGTGTTACCAGTCATGGCTGTCACGGCGCACCCGTCCCCCCTGTATACTACAGTTCACGAATAACAATTTTTGATGACGGTGGTGGGGATCTTTTGTAGGTAGCCATGAGTTCAACATCCTCATCAAGTAGCCTTTTGAGATCGGTGCAGAGAAGAACAGGGGCAACGACGCCTTTGGTATCATCAGTAGCTGTCTTAGTGCAGAATTTCCTAATACATACAGAAATACACCAAATAACAAGTTTTAGTATCACATATACAACAAGGATACAGGCAGCAATGTGTAACAAGCTCTGTAAGATCCCAGCTATCCAGCCCCCAATTCCCTTAAACCAATTGGCTGGATTGAGAAAGGAGAAGGTGTCTGACCAACAACTGTCCTTAGTACGATCACTGTCTTTATTGTATTGATCTCTGAGTCTTTGAATGTCTTCTAACTTTAACCTCATAGTACTGTTAGGATCTATATAATGACAGCAAGCGGGTCCAATGACCTGACACATACCGCCTTGTGCTGCTGTTATGTAGTCCAGCACTATAGGATGTTGATTAGTGACTATAATAAGTTGATTTTGGACAGCAACAGTAGTGTTAAGTATATCCAATATATCCCAAATTTGATCATCTAGATAGTCTGTGGCTCTAACTAATTTATCCCACATTTGTGTAATCATTGGGTAAATGAAAATAGAACTGACAACTTTATTGGCCACACTCATCTGCACTATATGTGGTCTCCCTGAAGGGCGGGGTGAATTGTCCGCAGCTCTTTGTATAATGTATGTTTGGGTATAGCCTGTGTATCCAACTGTTTGGAATAACAAAGGTGGCCGGGGTCAAGCGACCCAGAGTACAAGTACCTCTTACCCCTACTGGCAACCATTTATAAGCATTGTCTCCACATACCCAGAACATGTCATCAGGTAAATCCCATAGGGCTGAATGTTGCAGCACCAATCTATGCACTAAGTCTATGAACACAGATGCATTCTGAAGCATGCACCAAGCTGGAGATTGCCCTAAAGGACTACAATCACTTACATCGGGATTTCCACAAGTGGGGGTTCCTGGCACATAGTCAGAGGACTCATTACAAGATATATTGCCAGGAATACTGGCACAGGTTTCGTTAGAACCCTGGGGAAACAAATCAGAAAATTCCCATGACGTGTTATGTAACCTTCATTCTAACAACATTGGTTTGAAGGCGTCAGTAGAGTGTGAAGTTACATTGAAACTGACTTGTAAACCATACGTTGGAACTTGCCCTAGATTGGTTAGACTAGTCTTATTCTTAGGGACCCAAGCCCCCCCTTTGTAAGCCAAATATTGAAGGTGTGTATTCCTTCCTGAAAGGTTACCTTGCCAACAGGGGTATCCCACCCATCCCACAATAGGTATACCGACAGTTAAATTCCATAACTTAGCATTATCTGTGGTATTATTAGCGAGTGTGTCAGAACAGTCAGTCCAAGCAAATAACTCCTCAGGTGGAACAGGGATAGCCAAAAAGGGGATGCTTGTGGCTGACACTGGTGAATACGTGCAGATCCATCAGTCTGCCAGAGACTGGGAATTGTCCAACAGATCTCTCAGTAATTTTTCATGATGTTGTATAAACTTATTATTCAAGGACGTTGGGGAATTTAGGCTGTCCCATGCGGTTACCAATAGTAATATGGAAAATGCGAAAGACCAAAACATTATGCCCCTTCATTTGCTATTGACTTGTTGGGTGATGAGGAGAACTTGATAGGGACCGTCATACAAGGGTTCTAGTCCGTGCTTTCTGACATGCCTCTTCACGACTACCAAATCACCAGGCTTCAGGTTATAACAGGTGTCGGTTTCTGCTGAATCTGGAAACGAAGAGGAAACTAGAACATGGGTGTTAGTAAAAAAAAAATCTTGCTGAGCTGAACAACATATTGAACAGCACGGTCAGTCTCTTCTGATAACTGCTGAGGCTGGAAATGTACAACTGGGGGCCTAGTACCAAACAATATCTCATATGGGGACAGGCCATATTTTGTAATAGGGGTAGTACGGATGTGGTAGAGTACAATGGGTAGGAGCTCTGACCATGGAGCCGCAGTCTCCTGCATCATTTTGGTCAATTGTCCCTTCAGTGTGCCATTCAACCTCTCAACTTTCCCACTGGATTGTGGGTGGTACGGAGTATGGAGGGCTACAGTGGATCCAAGCATTGTCAGAACTTCTTGGTACACATGAGAAGAAAAGGCCGGGCCTTGATCACTTTCAATAACTTCTGGAACCCCATATCTGCATATGACTTCCATCACCAGTTTCTTCGCTGTAGTTTTTGCAGTCATGTTGGTAACAGGGAATGCTTCCGGCCAACTGGAGAACATGTCAACAACAACCAAACAGTATTCATACCTTCCAGACTTGGGCAACGTGATATGGTCCACCTGGAGCCTTTGGAAAGGATAGTCAGGCTTAGCAAGATGCTTCGGGGGTACACGTTGAAGTTGACCGGGATTACAAGTCTGACAGATATTACAGGCACGGTTGAGCACTGTCAAAACTGTGGAAATTCCTGGGGCCCAGTAGAATTTTTGCACCAGTGCGAGGGCCTGATTCTTTCCTCGATGTGTAGGCCCATGTGCCCATGTGGCAATAGCAGGGTACATCCGCTTAGGGAGACACACAAGTTGGTCCTTTTTCCAGAGACCATTATCCATTCGTGCCCCATCAGTCTTCCATTGCTTCACCTCTTCCTTTGGAGACATTCTCTGCATCGTCATTAAGCGGTCTCACAGGGTTCGACAGAAAACTTCAGTCTGTTGTAGATCATCAGGTTCTTGTAGGGTCAGTGCTTTTTGTAACTGTTTACGCTGAGAGCGTGTGGTCACCATAGTAAGGTTGGTTCAACGGGTAAGAGAGCGGCGGCTTTTGCTTGCATATCTGCAAATGTGTTGCCAACAGTCTGTGGACTGGTCCTAGGACCGTGCGCCTTAACTTTGATAATAGCCACCTGAGTAGGTAATTTGATCAAGTCCATGAGGGTTTTAACAGCTTCAGCATTTTTCACTGGGGTTCCGGCAGTAGTAATAAACCCTCGATTGGCCCATAGAGCCCCAAAATCGTGAGCAATACCAAATGCATACCGTGAGTCCGTGTATATATTAGCCCGTCTGTTCTTGGCCAAAGTACATGCAGTAGACAGAGCCTGGAGTTCTGCTTCTTGTGCTGACTGTGAGGGCGGGAGCGCAGCTGCGTGCACTACAGTGTCCTCTGTGGTAACAGCATATCCCGTGTGGAATCTACCAAACTCGTCAGCATATCTTGAACCATCCGTGTATAACACCAGATCAGGATTTGGGAGTGGATTCTCACTGACATTTGGTGGAGTAGCTGTTTCTTCAGTCAGAAGTTGGGAACAATCATGTTGGAGGTAATCCTCATCACTGCCATCTTTCCTTATAGTTCATTATACCGTCTTACAAGGCGTTGTAAAGGGGTTGCATTATGCGGGATGCATCCGGTATCCACTGACAACAATAAGTGCATAAGAAAGCGCTGGAGTTCAGTTTCATCTTTTGGGAAAGGAAGGGAGCTGACAGCTATTTTTCTTTCTTCTGCGAGGTGTCTGGCACCCTGAAGGAGACAGTGACCCAAGAATATCACTTGACCAAGGCAGAACTGAAGTCTCGAGGCCGAAACCCGACAGTTCAGTGCTGCCAGATACTTAAGGAGGCTAACAGTGGCAGCAATGGCAAAAGACACCTGCTCATATTTTTTTGCAAACTGGTTGGGACTGTTTTGCGCCCCTTGTGGCATATCTGTCCATATTAACTGTCATCCCTGATAAGTGAATGCAAATAGAAACTGGCAGTCTGGGTGTAACGGAATGGTAAAGAAGGCATTGGTAAGATCAATAACTGTAAACCAAGCAGCATCCTGGGGTATTTGGGACGAAAGAGTATGAGGATTAGGCACCAGGTTTGAGAAACACTTTTACTGGTTCTACAGGCATTTTCCCTATATCATTTGGCCCTTTTGACCAGAGTTTAGATGGTATCTCTGAGAGGTATGAGGTGAGTCATTGAGCCTCAGGCAATATTGGGGGTGGATCTGGGCCTATCAGGGCCATCGTAACTGTAGGATGGGCATGCAAAATACAGATTTCCTCACTGTCTTCATAACATAAGAGTCATCTGACCATCATCTTGGAATTGTATTCCGGAGCGGAACTGTGATAATAAATCTGCCCCTAGTAAATTTACTGGACATATGCGAGAGATTACAAACTGAATAGTAACCTTGGGAAAAGGTCCCACACAAATAGGGTTTATAAAAGTATATTAATTGGGTCTACCATCTACTCCGATTAAAATAGCGGGAGTATAACAATTTCTCTGAAAGTGTTCGAGTCAGTGCCTGCATTGGCAGGGAAGGGCTGAGGAGCAGGGTTACCAGTAGCTGAAGTCTGGGGGGGGGGGGGGGACTGAGGCTGGCAGCGGTGGCTGATAATAGATACCATGAGCATTTAACAAAGAAAAGGTGGGGGCTGTGACTCTCGGTCTCCTTGTACAATTGTCATCTAGCAGGGAGACCTCTTCTTTCAAATCATCACTTTTAACTATTCGTCTGCCTAACACATTAGTCTAAATCTTAGTTCCTTCTTAATCAATCACTTCCTCACACCACAGTCACTTGCTTGAACCACAATACATCCCGTCCTTGCCATAATAGACAATTTTTCCTTCTTCAACATAGCAGTAACAATCAGAATTCACTTCCTCTGTTCTTCCTAACACCTTCGTCACGCAATTCATGTGCCAAGCCACAAAATTCTTTTCCTTCCACGGATTCTCTCATTTAAAGCTAAATATCCTTTAGTTGTGCACAATACTGGAGCGGCCGTCTCAGTTTGTTCCACCAGGTCAATAATCCCCCTCTGGGAAGCCCAAAATTCGCGGTACTCAGTGAAAGGAGGAGGGCATCTCAGACTATCCCTCCGGACACCTCTGGTTATATATATATATATATATATATATATATATATATATATATATATATAACCTGAGTTACGTATCCTACCCATCTTCGATCACTCACCACGCCTGATTACTAACAATGATCAGGAATTCAGGATATTTTGACTATAAAGAGAGTCACAATCACTGGTCAATCCGGGGTGTCCGTCCCTTATGAGGTATGGTTTGAGCACTGGGCCCCCAACGGGACTGCACCTCTATATGTTTCCACCCATGAATCACCCCACCAGGGGACAAACCTCAGATCCTCTTTGCAGCAACAAGCACAGGAAAACCACACCAACGGTCAGTCTGAACAGTATAACTGCCAACTTACCGTGGTTGTCGTGGGGAGGTGATCAGTCCCAATTTTCCAGCACCTGTGTCCACTCCGAGGGTCCTTTGTCTTGTTGTCCTCCGGGGGCAGAAGCGTCCCTGTTCGGGGGCCGCACGTTGGGCGCCAAGCTGTTGAGGTAGGGCTAAATTAACCCTTCACGGTTGAGCCAGTGATTTCCAAATTAGTTCACAGGGCGTTGCTAGCAACTGGGAACGACCACACGGAGATGGGGGTCTCTGTACGGGAGGATCGAGGAAGATCACTGAGCCCCTTTACTGAATCTCACATTACATAGCATTCTGCTTAATTATGCAAAGCATACAGCTACCAATAGAATCATAATACATTTAAGCCAATAGTATTGCAAGAAAATCAGAATATGTCCCTAGCTGCGTGATGTAGAATATAGAACAATAGCACATTCTTTTAGGGTCTCATCTCATATCTTGTACAAGCTGGAACAGTCTGGTTTCATAACAGCCGTGAACTTTCATCTAGTTAAGTTACAAAATTTAACTCGTAAACAGCAAAATGGCGTCGCAAGCACAAAAAATGGATCCCGGAGAACAAGATGTCCTGTACATCTGAATACTGTACTTCACAGAGGAAGTGTGGAGCTGACAGAAAGAAATGTGGTATATTTAAACAGAGCTTTGGCGTACCTTCTGGTCATTTTTGGCTCATTTCAGGCATATTTCAATTGTTATCCTTAAAATGACGTCCTTGGAATGACAGACCAGGGTCTGAATTTCTAACAGCTCAAATGCACATGAAACAAGCCAGGAGGGAGGGGCAGCAGGGACATTGGTTGCAACCACAGTGGGGGGGGGTTAATTAGAAGTCAGGAAGGAAGAGAAAGAAAAAAAAAAACAGATCCAAAAGGACAGATAAACCATTGACAGACAGATACAGGAGTGATTGGGGTTCAGGAAAGATGGGTGATGATGGTATTTCATCCACAGGACATACCTGAGGATGAAGCAGATCGATTGTCAGATTGATACCAATAGTGAAGCATAGTGACAACAATGAAGCATCTATAGTTATTTTTCAGGCATATTTCAATTGTTATCCTTAAAATGGCCATATCGCCAACGTTACGGTGTGCCTCCAATACTAGTAGTACTAGGTCAGTTTGTGGGAATAATGCGCTGCAGCACTTTGGATGCTTGACTACACATTTCCTGCACTACCCTAAAACTAGCAGTAGACGGCACAAAGGGGCACTTGGATGTTCTCACCCTCTGCGCCGGTTCTGTGGCCGGATCTTTCAGCAGTTTCTTCTCAGCAGGTGTCTCCTGTGCTCCTGGCCACCGCAGGTAATGCACATTGGCACCGCCACTCGGCAGATGGCATGGAAGGCACCTCACCATCGCCTGCAGGTCGTCTTACCCAGGGTGCCGCTGCTGCAGATGCCCTGCTGTCAGACTCCTGGTGCAAGATTTCATCTGATGTGCTGACGTTTCCGATCATTTGTATAGCTGCAGAGGCTGGATGAGACTCCCGAGAGCGGACGGGGGGTGCAGAGTACACACAGCAGCTTACAGACCGGTACTCCCACAGGCGGGGGTGCAGAATACACACAGCGGCTTACAGTACTCCACAGGTGGGGGGTGCAGAATACACACAGTGGCTTACAGTACTCCACAGGTGGGGGGTGCAGAATACACACAGCATCTTACAAGACAGTACTCCCACAGGTGAGGGGGTACAGAATACACACAGCGGCTTACAGGACAGTACTCCCACAGGTGAGGGGGTACAGAATACACACAGCAGCTTACAGGACAGTACTCCCACAGGTGAGGGGGTGCAGAATACACACAGCGGCTTACAGTACTCCACAGGTGGGGGTGCAGAGTACACACTGTAGCTTACAGGACAGTACTCCCACAGGCGGGGATGCAGAGGACACTTAGCGGCTTACAGGACAGTACTCCCACAGGCGGGGGGTGCAGAGTACACACAGCAGCTTACAGGCTGGTACTCCCACAGGCGGGGGGTGCAGAATACACACAGCTGCTTACAGCACAGTACTCCCACAGGTGAGGGGGTACAGAATACACACAGTAGCTTACAGGACAGTACTCCCACAGGCGGGGGGTGCAGAGTACACACAGCAGCTTACAGGACAATACTCCCACAGGTGAGGGGATGCAGAATACACAGTGGCTTACAGTACTCCACAGGCGGGGGTGCAGAGTACACCTTGTAGCTTACAGGACAGTACTCCCACAGGCAGGGGGTGCAGAGTACACACAGCGGCTTACAGGACAATACTCCCACAGGTGGGGGGTGCAGAATACACACAGCGGCTTACAGTGCCCCACAGGTGGGGGGTGCAGAATACACACAGTGGCTTACAGGACAGTACTCCCACGGGTGAGGGGGTGCAGAATACACAGCGGCTTACAGTACTCCACAGGCGGGGGTGCAGAGTACACACTGTAGCTTACAGGACAGTACTACCACAAGCGAGGGGTGCAGAGTACACACAGTGGCTGAAAGGACAGCTTTCTAATTAATGATAGATCTCAGGCGGTATCAGGACTTTCCAGGACTTTTTGCTTCTCTCTTACTTTGTGTCTTTGTCATAAAGAAAAATTAAAATCCATAAGACATGTCCCCCAGACATTGAACACATGGGAAGAAAGAAAACTATGTATAGCTGGAGAAGATCTCCTTTTTGAAGTGGGATTAATTAGACCTAGGCACAGAGAAACCAATAAAAAGATTTGAAGCAGAGACCTCCTGCTGTGTACAGGTAATTAAACAGGATATTTGCTGGGGAAAAGACAGCCAGATTGAAATGTGTGTACACAAGAGAGGAGAAATGGAAAAGCTGCTTTTTATCCAGAAGAAGAGAGGCATCCTGAGTTCAAAGAATATTTATCAGTGTAACAGGCTTTGTGTCTATATTGTCCAGATCTGAATACTGGGGTTTTGTGGTAGTGAAGGGACGGACATGACACATTCACTATCACCATGGGGTCACTATAATCCTTGCAACTTAAGAATGGTCCAATAGATAATGCTATCCAGGTCATGTTTGATCACAATGTAAAAGGAAAATTACGTTGAGAAATGTGGCGCCAATATCTACCACCGGAAACCTTCTGAGGGAAGATAGCCTGCAGGTTGGAGATTTCATAAAACCCTGAAAGGCAGAGCACATCCAACAAAAAGCCCCCACATGAGCTCATCAAGGGGCAGTGTGGGCCTAACTTAGAGATAATCAAAAGCAGATGGGTTTGGATCTTGGTCATTCTGGGAAGACAAAATTTGTTGTGGGTTCTGTCCATTTTCCCAATCTGAGTACCTCCCTCCGCTAAGCGCTGCGCCATTTCTATGACATCGGTTTAATAATTCTTTTTCGTTATTCCTTTTTATTTTATGTAAGTTTATTCATTGTATTGTTTTGTTCCCATTTTGTATCATCTTTGCATATTTTAATAAACAATGTCTGTCTTTCTGGATTTTATATAACAATAGCTCTGTTCCTCTTGCTCTGTAAACCACACCCTGAAGTCATACGCTACCTGTACGAGCGTCCAGTTGGCCTGTATAAATGATTGGTGGTGACAGCAAGTAGTGCTGTTTGTGTTACTGTGGAGCTGGCAGTGACTGTACCAGGGTGTATATATATACACACAAATTTCATGTGCTGGAATCGGAGGTGTATATACCGTACGCTCAATGTGAGTACCCCAATACCCTGCCTAGTAGTGGATCAGCCACGGCCTCGTCCATCACTCATCAGTCAGTTGTGTAATTGTCCTGGTGATTGGAGGCAGCGGGTTTGTGTTCCCCTCACAAATTCGTTGCGGTGGTGGGATCTGTGTAACCCCCAGCTGTTATTCATGACACAGGTGGGCAGACATGTTCGGGCGTCTTGAAGTCACAAGTAGAGTTGAGTGAATATCTTCGGTCCCCGCTTAGTCGGCAAGCTATAGCGGTTGCCGAATAAGCTACAGCGGGAACTCTGCTTGGCTCTCGCCGGCTGAACATCCGATTGTCGCCGCAGCTGCATGTGTCGCGGCTGTGTCACTGTTACAGCACATGCATGGAGAGAGCCTGTTTGTTGGGCTTTCCATGCAGGTGCTGTGACTGTCACACAGCCGCGACAGCTGCGGCCACAATCAGATGTTCAGCCGGCAAGATCCAGGAAGCCGGGTTCCCGCTGTAGCTTATTCGGCAACCGCTATAGCTTGCCGAATAAGCGGGGACTGAAGATATTCACTCAACTTTATCACAAGGTTAGAAGAGAGCGGATGGCGGCCCAGAAGCCGATCACTATTCAGCTCATCAATAGAAAGAAACGGAAACCAGAGCTGGAGGACACACTTGGCAGTCCACCGGCATCTAAAGACTGTGTACACATTCCCGGCCGGTGGGAAGAACGTCCTGCCACCTAGGAACAGTTGTGATCCACTACTCCCATCATCCAGCTGTGCACTATGGCATTGTGCAAGAGCCGTGGCCTCCAGAGCTTCACCGGCAGCAGTACGGGACACAGTGGGATGACCACGCCCGGAGCTTGTAGAATATTTATTAGGCCATCACAAGGTGCACAAGGTTAATTTATATATAAAAAAATACATTTCTCTGCTCCTGCAGAAGAGCAGGAGGAGGTGGAGGCCGGAGAGGCTGCGCGCACGGGCCTCCTCCCCCGCAGGTTACGGTGAGAGGCGGTGAGATATATACACGTATACATGGCAGAGCAGACGTTATACACAGGTGTGGAGCAAAGAAGAGAGGGCTCTGTAATACACTGCCCAAGGCACACAGTAAAGCCCGGCTCCTGGCGGCAGGACACGCAGAGCAGTGGCAGCGCTTCATGTAACATACAGTAAAGCCTGTGCACAGCGGTTCTGTCCCCCGTCCTACAAAGACCAGGGACGGCTTCTCACGCCGTCTGGAGAGAAGCGCTCCTGTCACTCGCCCTGTGGCTGTCATCAGTCTGGAGCCGACTGCCACTGTGGACCAATATGGAGGCTCAGGGTGGACTCCACACTGAGGACAATCGAGGGAACACTGAAGACACCCCCGACACCTCGCGGATCAACCGTCTGATCGGAGAAAGGGTCACATACAACACAATCGGCCCCGGACCGTACTGGAGGGCCACATAAGACCTCTGAAAATAGAGCCTTTAGTACATGAAGATTTGGAAGACTCTGCCGTCCGACCCGAGAAGATGCTACAGAGACGGCAGCAATGTACCGTGCTGACAGAAGCACACAAAGCCTGACGGGACAAGAGACAGTGGCCTGCAGATCTCACGTGCGTGTCTGAATTCTGGCATAGGACCACTGCTCTGAGCATCACGGGCAGGGAATGGGGGGGAAAGAGTCCATGGGGCAATCTTCATGGGTGAAGTCTCCTGTGACAGATCATGTGGACCATGCCACCACCATACACAGCGGACACCACAGGATCCCACAAGGCACTTGTTGATGATCAGGGACAGGTGATGCGCTGGGCAGGGCTAGAACATGCTACTCGGAAGGGGGGGGGGGGGGTGTCCGCTGCAACACGGGTCCGCTGTGGTGGTTTTGCATAGTCAGGAAGGGTTGAGGAATCAATGGAGCAGTTACTTGTCTTGCATCTTCTCCAGGATCGGCACAATCATATCAAACTTGGGTCTTTTGGCCGGATCCTCATTCATACAGATCTTCATGAGCTTGCAGATATGTGGAGAGATCCCTGGAGGAATGGTGGGCCGTAGACCCTCCAGAGAGACCTACAACATAAGAGTATAAAGATGGTGAGAAGACCCTCCCCATACAACCCAATGAGATGAGTTTTGGTGATTGGACGGCTAGAGACCCCACAGAGATCTAGGACATACAAATTTGGAGGGATCTCTCCACCAGCTGGATTAGCCTGACATGGAGTCGTTCTTGCGGAGGTCAGGGGGTGACCTACCTTCATCCCAATCTCCATGTTTGACAGATCTGCGAAAGGCACCTCTCGAGTCACCAGCTCCCACAGCAGAACAGCGAAGCTCCACATGTCGGCTGAGCGGCGGTTGATGTCCTCCGGCCGTTTCTGGAGGGCTGGAAACATCAGAGATGAGATTAGCAACAGGAACAAGGTGAGTAAATTCTTATTTCTCATCCAGGAGGCAGCCAGGTCTCCATTGCTCCGGGACCTCTTCTATATTTGCAGACACCTAGACCAGAAATGGTCCCATTAGGGAATGACGCAGACAGGTCAAACCCTTCTCCGTGCCCCCTGCCGAGGTCAGTGAGTGATAACATGACAAGGGGACACACACAAAGAATAAATCTGATGGTGCATGGTCAGACAACGTGGCAGGACAGGAGGGCGGACAACACCTGGAGGACACCACACAGTGAGGGGTAGGACAAGTACCTTCAGGGGCAATCCAGGCTGGGCAGTACATACGTCCTGGACACTGGAAGGAAAGCTTCACGTCCGCCATGCTTATGCG
Source organism: Dendrobates tinctorius (assembly GCF_039654945.1). Taxonomy (NCBI): domain Eukaryota; kingdom Metazoa; phylum Chordata; class Amphibia; order Anura; family Dendrobatidae; genus Dendrobates; species Dendrobates tinctorius. The sequence continues at coordinate 1,096,930 of NW_027361942.1, forward strand.
AGCCGTCATATCTTCATCAATCTATGGAGGACATAAAATGGAGAAAAATAAAGACTGTCCCAGGAGCCATGGACCAAGGAAAGGCCCTGACCAGGAGGAGAGTCACTGACGCCAAGGAGCCACAACCCCCCCCTTCCCACACAGGGCGAAGCACTACCGCTGAGGAGCCAGAACCCCCGCATCCCCCACGGGCGAGGTACTACCGCCGAGGAGCCACAACCCCCCAATCCCCCACGGGGTGAGGCACTGCTGCCGAGGAGCCACAACCACTCCCCCATAACTCCGGAGAGAGGCACTGCCGCTGTGGAGCCACAACCACCCCCCCCCCCATATCTCCGGGGAGAGTCACTGCCGCCGAGGAGCCACAACCACCCTACGTACCTCTGGGGAGAGGCACTGCCTCCGAGCACCTCACATACCTCCGCGGAGAGTCACTGCCGCCAAGGAGCTATAACCACCCCCATACCTCCAGGGAGAGGCACTGATAAGGAGGAGAGTTACTGCCGCCAAGGAGCCACAACCCCCCCTTCCCCCACGGAGCAAGGCACTGCCACCGAGTGACCACAACCCCCCCTTCCCCCACTGGGTGAGGCACTGCCGCTGAAGAGCCACAACCACACCCCCATACCTCTGGGGAGAAGCACTGCCGCCGAGCCACAACCACCCCCCATACCTCCGGGGCGCGGCACTGCCGCCGAGGAGACACAACCACCCCCCACACCTCCGCGGAGAGACACTGCCGAGGAGGAGCCACAACCACCCCCTCATACCTCTGTGGAGAGGCACGGCCATAGAGGAGCCAACCCCCCCCCCATCCCCCTGGGGAGAGGCACTGCTGCCGAGGAGACAACATGGCTGTCTGTGTATCCCAATTCACCTTAGTCTCCTGGGACCTGTGAGTATGTGGACATTGGTGATCCCTGTGATCACAAGATCTCTGCAAGTCTGTATGTAGTTTCACGTCTTGACAGTAACACTAGACAAGGTGGAGGCGATCTGCTGATTACCAAGAGCCTGGCACTCACCATAACACTGCGACTGTTCAAATAATGGCGAGGAATAAGGGGCTCCAATGTGTGGAGGAAAGCCATGCCACGGGCGATGTCCAGGGCAAACTTCACTGCCTGGCACTGATCCACAACCAGATCTGTGGCGAGAGGATGAGACCATGAGGAAAACTACAGGCCAACCGCTCGCCACTGCTCAGAGATCACATTACATTCCCCTCTGCTGTTCATAGATCACCCTACATTCCCCCACCCACCTGCCCCATAATAAGCATCTGCCCAGAGATCACACTACATCCGCCCCCGCTGCCCAGAGATCACATGACATCCGCCCCCGCTGCCCAGAGATCACACTACATCCGCCCCCGCTGCCCAGAGATCACACTACATCCGCCCCCCGCTGCCCAGAGATCACGCTACATCCGCCCCCCGCTGCCCAGAGATCACGCTACATCCGCCCCCCGCTGCCCAGAGATCACGCTACATCCGCCCCCGCTGCCCAGAGATCACACTACATCCGTCCCCGCTGCCCAGAGATCACACTACATCCGCCCCCGCTGCCCAGAGATCACACTACATCCGCCCCCGCTGCCCAGAGATGACACTACATCCGCCCCCGCTGCCCAGAGATGACACTACATCCGCCCCCGCTGCCCAGAGATCACACTACATCCGCCCCCGCTGCCCAGAGATCACGCTACATCCGCCCCCGCTGCCCAGAGATCACGCTACATCCGCCCCCGCTGCCCAGAGATCACGCTACATCCGCCCCCGCTGCCCAGAGATAACTCTACATCCCCCCCCAGAGATCACACTACATCCGCCCCCGCTGCCCAGAGATCACACGACATCCGCCCCCGCTGCCCAGAGATCACACTACATCCGCCCCCCGCTGCCCAGAGATCACACTACATCCACCCCCGCTGCCCAGAGATCACACTACATCCACCCCCGCTGCCCAGAGATCACACGACATCCGCCCCCGCTGCCCAGAGATCACACTACATCCACCCCCCGCTGCCCAGAGATCACACTACATCCGCCCCCCGCTGCCCAGAGATCACACTACATCCGCCCCCCGCTGCCCAGAGATCACACGACATCCGCCCCCGCTGCCCAGAGATCACACTACATCCGCCCCCGCTGCCCAGAGATCACACTACATCCGCCCCCGCTGCCCAGAGATCACACTACATCCGCCCCCGCTGCCCAGAGATCACACTACATCCGCCCCCGCTGCCCAGAGATCACGCTACATCCGCCCCCCCTGCCCAGAGATCAAGCTACATCCGCCCCCGCTGCCCAGAGATCACACTACATCCGCCCCCGCTGCCCAGAGATCACACTACATCCGCCCCCGCTGCCCAGAGATCACATTACATCTCCCCAACTGTCCACAATTACCATCTGCTGAGAGATCACATTACATCCTCCCCGCTGACCCATTATAACCATCTGCCCAGTCATCACACTACATCCCCCCGGCTGCCCCATAATAAGCATCTGCCCAGAGATCACATTACATTCCCCTCCACTGCTCAGAGATCACATTACATCTCCCTCTGCTGCCCATAGTAAGCATCTGCCCAGAGATCACATTACCCCAATGCCACCCCCACCTTTGCCCCATATCGCGATGCCCAGATACTCACTGGTTCCCTCATGCAGGACGTTGTACAGGGATCCGTACGGCATCCAGTGGGTGATGAGCACCGGGTGTGGGGCCGGTGGTGACTGACAGGCGCCCAACACGGGGAGAACATTCGGATGGGAAAATATCCTAGAGGAGGAGAGAAAGGACATGTGACCCATGATGTCATGAGAATACGGGTCTGTGTGGGTGGACCAACAACTCATAGTGCACCGGAATACTGCAGCCCCACAGCCCAGCGAACGCACCGCGGGCCCCACAGCCCAGCGAACGCACCGCGGGCCCCACAGCCCAGCGAACGCACCGCGGGCCCCACAGCCCAGCGAACGCACCGCGGGCCCCACAGCCCAGCGAACGCACCGCGGGCCCCACAGCCCAGCGAACGCACCGCGGGCCCCACAGCCCAGCGAACGCACCGCGGGCCCCACAGCCCAGCGAACGCACCGCGGGCCCCACAGCCCAGCGAACGCACCGCGGGCCCCACAGCCCAGCGAACGCACCGCGGGCCCCCTAGCCCAGCGAACGCACCGCGGGCCCCCTCAGCCCAACGAACGCACCGCGGGCCCCACAGCCCAGCGAACGCACCGCGGGCCCCACAGCCCAGCGAACGCACCGCGGCCCCCCTCAGCCTAGCGAACGCACCGCGGCCCCCCTCAGCCAAGCGAACGCACCGCGGCCCCCCTCAGCCAAGCGAACGCACCGCGGCCCCCCTCAGCCAAGCGAACGCACCGCGGCCCCCCTCAGCCAAGCGAACGCACCGCGGCCCCCCTCAGCCAAGCGAACGCACCGCGGCCCCCCTCAGCCCAGCGAACGCACCGCGGCCCCCCTCAGCCAAGCGAACGCACCGCGGCCCCCCCTCAGCCAAGCGAACGCACCGCGGCCCCCCCTCAGCCAAGTGAACGCACCGCGGCCCCCCCTCAGCCAAGTGAACGCACCGCGGCCCCCCCTCAGCCAAGTGAACGCACCGCGGCCCCCCCTCAGCCAAGTGAACGCACCGCGGCCCCCCCTCAGCCAAGTGAACGCACCGCGGCCCCCCTCAGCCAAGTGAACGCACCGCGGTCCCCCTCAGCCCAGGGATGCACCGCAGCCCCCCTCAGCCAAGTGAACGCACCGCGGCCCCCCCAGCAGGAACTTACCTCAGTTTGGGATACTCTTCGTTGAAGTCTCGGCTCTTCCTGGTGCTCCAGTCCCGAATCTTTAGGACCTTGATGATTATGTCGTTGCCCTGCCAGCGCCCTTTCCATAGCTACAGGAATGAGAAGGTCACCATCAATATCACCTCTGCCATCTTCCTACGGGGCCTCATCAGCACTCACCTCTCCAGAGTGGTTGTCATTCAGCTTGTGGCTGAGCAGCAGCTGCTTGTAGTCGATCCCGGCCTGTTTATTCAGAGTACCGTTCCCTGCAGACAAGATGGAGAGAGGTGAAGTGCGGCCTAGACACCCCCGCAGGAGCCATCACCAGGACAGAACACAAAAGAGCAGAGATGATGCAGCCTGGTCCCAGTGCAGACCATCCATGGACCAGAGCCAGACATGGAGGGCGGCCACCAATATCACCCAGGCTGCTGAGCAGGACTGGATAGGGGGCAGCAGGGTACCCCGGGGGGCTGAGGTTACAGCAAGAGGAAGGATCCTCACGTGGTCGAGTTCTGGTTGTTCCTTTCCAGAATGTGTCTTTGTAAGGAATTCTACTCATACTCTGCCCCATCTTCTCTGCCCGATCTGTGGGGGCAAATGTACAAGTTATCACAGTCGTATAGCATGCACTAGACGCAGAGTCATCCCACACTGCTCCATATACACAACTATCGGCATCTAGAGAGTGTACCCACACCGCTCCAAACGTACAGCCATCATCACCTGAGCACAGTGCCTACACCACTCCAAAAATACAGCTGTCACCACCAGGACACTGACTACACTATACCAAATGTACAGCCATCACCACCCGAGCACGGTGCGTACACCACACCAAATGTACAGCCACCCGTACACCATGCCTACACCACTCCAAATGTACAGCCATCACCACCCGAGCACAGTGCCTACACCACTCCAAAAATACAGCTGTCACCACCTGGACACTGACTACACTATACCAAACGTACAGCCATCACCACCCGAGCACGGTGCGTACACCACTCCAAATATACAGCCACGCGGACACCATGCCTACACCACTCCAAACGTACAGCCATCACCACCCGAGCACAGTGCGTACACCACTCCAAAAATACAGCTGTCACCACCTGGACACTGACTACACTATATCAAATGTACAGCCATCACCACCCGAGCACAGTGCGTACACCACTCCAAAAATACAGCTGTCACCACCTGGACACTGACTACACTATACCAAACGTACAGCCATCACCACCCGAGCACGGTGCGTACACCACTCCAAAAATACAGCTGTCACCACCTGGACACTGACTACACTATACCAAATGTACAGCCATCACCACCCGAGCACGGTGCGTACACCACACCAAATGTACAGCCACCCGTACACCATGCCTACACCACTCCAAACGTACAGCCATCACCACCCAAGCACAGTGCCTACACCACTCCAAATCTAGAACTATCAGCACCTGAGCACAGTGCCTACACCACTCCAAATATACAGCCACGCGGACACCATGCCTACACCACTCCAAACGTACAGCCATCACCACCCGAGCACAGTGCCTACACCACTCCAAAAATACAGCTGTCACCACCTGGACACTGACTACACTATACCAAACGTACAGTCATCACCACCCGAGCACGGTGCGTACACCACTCCAAAAATACAGCTGTCACCACCTGGACACTGACTACACTATACCAAACGTACAGCCATCACCACCCGAGCACGGTGCGTACACCACTCCAAATATACAGCCACCACTCCAAACGTACAGCCATCACCACCCGAGCACAGTGCCTACACCACTCCAAATATACAACTATCAGCACTTGAGCACAGTGCGTACACCACTCCAAAAATACTGCTGTCACCACCTGGACACTGACTACACTATACCAAATGTACAGCCATCACCACCCGAGCACAGTGCGTACACCACTCCAAATGTACAGCCATCACCACCCGAGCACGGTGCCTACACCACTCCAAATGTACAGCCACCCGGACACCATGCCTACACCACTCCAAATACACAACCATTGCCACCCAAGCACAGTGCCTTTGTAGGGAGGAGGACCCCCAAAGGTTGTCTGGGCCGGAACCAAGGGAACCACCATCTGGGTTCCTAGGGAAACAGTACCCGGGGAACAAAGGAGGAGAGCAGATGACTGAGCATGACTGGGCAGCAAGGGAAGGGGCGAGTATAAAAAGGAGCAGGGGGCGCGCAGAGGAGACAGTTGGTGGTACGCCAGACACTGAACAAGAGGCTGTGGGACTGTGAGAGAGCTAGAGTGGCCAACGGTGATCAGAGAGGAGATTATCAGTGCCCGTCAGAGAGGAGGTACCGAACTTACCGACCAGAGACTGTCACCGCCCGCCAAGTTGGGGACACGACTTGCCCATGGTCGTCCGCAGCCAGTACCGCTGTGCTCCAGCCCGTTGCGGCCTGTCCGCCGTCTCCCGCGGCCGCTTAAATCCTGCCCGCAGTGGCGGCCTGCCCGCTGCCGCCCTACTAAAGTCCGCAGTTGCAGCCTGTGCATCACCGCTCAGGGCTGCCATTACCCCGCTACAGTTGGCAGTTGGGGCCTGCTCCTCGCCTACGGAGAGACTCTTTGCACAGGCCCAGTCCATGCGCGTGGCCTACCAACCGCCACTCTTCCAGACTACGTCACTACCCTGCTTGGGGGGACTGGAGTCCCCATGGACTTGCTAACGAACGGGACCCTGCTGTGGCTACAGGGGGTTACCGCAACGAAAGACTCCCTTAGGGCCTGTTGTGCCCCAATTTCTCCTGGGTGCTGGACACCTGAAGACTACGACAGTTGCTCAACAGTTGGGCCCAGCGGCTGCGACGTCAAAGCAGCCACATCAGCGACACCAAAACAGCCACATCAGCGACACCGAAACAGCCACATCAGCGACACCAAAACAGCCACATCAGCGACACCAAAACAGCCACATCAGCGACACCAAAACAGCCACATCAGCGACACCAAAACAGCCACATCAGCGACACCAAAACAGCCACATCAGCGACACCAAAACAGCCACATCAGCGACACCAAAACAGCCACATCAGCGACACCAAAACAGCCACATCAGCGACACCAAAACAGCCACACCAGCGACACCAAAGCAGCCACACCAGCGACACCAAAGCAGCCACACCAGCGACACCAAAGCAGCCACACCAGCGACACCAAAGCAGCCACACCAGCGACACCAAAGCAGCCACACCAGCGACACCAAAGCAGCCACACCAGCGACACCGAGGAACGACAGGAAGGATAAGTTCACTTTAGGAAATAAGGACCCGTAGTTGGCCGTTTCGTGGCCCCATAATAGCTGGCCTTGCTGGGTCAGTCACATTCTCGTTAAAGAAAAGTGTTATTGTTGTTGAGTCCCTGCGAGGACAATTAGTGTTACCCCTTTTTGGTTGCTCAGTATAGCCCTAGCGGCTCCAGTTCATAAACGTCATTTTTCAAAACAACACTCAGTCTCGTGTCTCATCACTGCATCCTGCGAACCTGCTGTTACCTACACCTTCACCGCTCCAAATACACAGCCACCCTGACATCATGCCTACATCGCTCCAAATACACAACCATCGTCAACCAAGCATCGTGCCTACACCGCTCCAAATATACAGCTATCCACACCTGAGCACAGTGCCAAAACCCTCCAAATATACAGCTATTGGCACCTGGACATAGGGCCTACACCGCTCCAAACATACAGCCAACTACACACAAGCACACTGCCTACACCACTCCAAAAATACAGCCATTGGCATCTGAACACCATGCCTACAGAACAGCCATTGCCACCAGAACACCTCTTTAAATACACAACCATTGCCCCTCGAGCAACGTGCTTACACCACTCCAAATGTACAGCCTTCTCAACCTGAGCATGGAGCCTACACCACTCTAAATATACAGCAATTGACACCCAAGCACCGTTCCTAGACCGCTCCAGATGTACAGCAATCGCTACCTGAGCAACATGCCTACACCGCTCCAAACATACAGCCATCACCAGAACACAGTGCCTACACCGCTCCAAACATACAGCCATCAGCATCTAGACTCGGTGCCTACACTGCTCCAAATGTACAGCAATCACTATTTGAGCACAGTGCCTATACCTCTCCAAATACACAACCATTGCCACCTGGGCACAGTGTCTATGCTTCTCCAAATAGGATAGTCATCATTCTTACACCACTCCAAATACACAACCATCACTATCCGAGCACACAGTGCCTACATTCCTCCAAATGTACAGCCATCACCATCCGAGCACAGGGCCTACACCGCCCCACATACACAACCATTGCCACCCGTGCACCATGGTAACACCACTCCAAACCTCCAGCCATCACCATTCGAGCACAGTTCCTACACCACTCCCAATAAACAACCATCACCACAGGGGCACCATGCCTACACCCCTCAAAATACACAACCAACACCCGGCCACCGTGCCTACACCCCTCCAAATACACAACCAACAACACCCGGCCACCGTGCCTACACCCCTCCAAATACACAACCAACAACACCCGGCCACCGTGCCTACACCCCTCCAAATACACAATCGTTGCCATCCGAGCACCATGCTAACACCACTCCAAACCTCCAGCCATCACCATTCGAGCACAGTTCCTACACCACTCCCAATAAACAACCATCACCACAGGGGCACCATGCCTACACCCCTCCAAATACACAACCAACACCCGGCCACCGTGCCTACACCCCTCCAAATACACAACCGTTGCCATCCGAGCACCGTGCCTACACCACTCCAAACGAACAGCCATCGTCACCCCAACACAGTTATCCAACACATACATCACTCACCCCGCAGCAGCTCACGGAGATGCGGTTTTCCCTTGTCCAGTGGAGTCTCCCCATATTTATTACAGATGTAAATGAGCGCAGAATTATTCACCAGGTCCTGGAAACAAAAACCAGAAAGATGTGGGGAGGGGACGTCACCGATAGGGACCTCACACTTGGAGGACGAGGTGGAGTTATCGGTGGCTGACAGACATTTCACAGTGAGGACGAGTGGAGTCGGGGCCTAGAGTTTACCTCTGCCACTTCATCTTGGCCCCAGAAGCAGGCGTAGTGCAGGGGGGCGTTCCCGTGCTCATTCACTGCATTGGCATCAGCCTTATACTGGATGAGCTGCAGCGAGAAAAGACACCGGTCACCGCCCTGCAGGGGACACCAAACTCCTGCACGTCCGCAGCCACACATTCAGTCCCGGACCAGTCATTGCACCAGCCTACGTGACCTAACACAAGCATGAAAACCCCCAGAAAATATCAGGGCCTCTCTTATAACACCCAAACACCCACAGCCCCCATATCACATATCCCCTAATGCCCATTCATCCTCCCCCGGTATGACAGCCTCCACACCTATTCACTGCCCAATATCACCGCTCCCACACCCATGCATCCCCCCCAGTATCACTGTCCCCACAACCATTCACCCCCCATTATCACCACCCTCCTGCCCATTCTCCCCCATTATCACCACCTTCCTGCCCATTCACCCCCCATTATCACCACCCTCCTGCCCATTCACCCCCCATTATCACCACCCTCCTGCCCATTCACTCCCCCATTATCACCACCCTCCTGCCCATTCACCCCCCATTATCACCACCCTCCTGCCCATTCTCCCCCATTATCACCACCTTCCTGCCCATTCACCCCCCATTATCACCACCTTCCTGCCCATTCTCCCCCATTATCACCACCTTCCTGCCCATTCACCCCCCATTATCACCACCCTCCTGCCCATTCACTCCCCCATTATCACCACCCTCCTGCCCATTCACTCCCCCATTATCACCACCCTCCTGCCCATTCACCCCCCATTATCACCACCCTCCTGCCCATTCACCCCCCATTATCACCACCCTCCTGCCCATTCTCCCCCATTATCACCACCTTCCTGCCCATTCACCCCCCATTATCACCACCCTCCTGCCCATTCTCCCCCATTATCACCACCTTCCTGCCCATTCACCCCCCATTATCACCACCCTCCTGCCCATTCACCCCCCATTATCACCACCTTCCTGCCCATTCACCCCCCATTATCACCACCCTCCTGCCCATTCACCACCCTCCTGCCCATTCTCCCCCCAGTATCACCGCTCCAACACCCATGCACCACCCCCAGTATAATCCCTCCAACTCAACTCCCCAGTACCATCGCTCCCACAACCATGCATTACCACCAGTGTCACCGGCCATTCACACCCCCCAGTATCACAGCCAATACCTTCTGTACTATGTCGCGGTGCCCGTGGCTGGCTGCCAGGTGCAGCGGAGTGTCGTCTCCCCGGTTCATGACATTGATTCGGGCGCCTCTCATTATCAGCATATCCACGATGTTACTACGGCCTTCGCGACAAGCCCAGTGCAGGGGGCTGAAGCCGTGATCATCACTGGACGGACACAGACACTGAGTGAATGCAGACCCCACACACAGGAAAGGCGAAATAGCAGGATGTGCCCACTTACCCCTGGTTCAGGTCATTCTCAGTGTTGTCCAGCCACAGACGCACGGCCACCGCGTTCCCTTCTCGACACTGTGTGAATATGTCATCCATGATGAGGGCAGTCACTTGTCCCGCTCCTGTAAGGAACAGCGGCAGCCATGAGAGGCTCGGACTATGTAGTCGGTACCTTCCCCACAAACATCACTTTCCTGTACAGTGGATCTACGCAAATGAAAAATGAGAGCAGCTGATCGCCACCCCAGACGCAGACAGACCTACAGCCGGATGTGAGCGTTTGCCCGATCCCAGGAGCTAGCGCTGCAATCACAGACAGATCTGCGCTCCTGCAGACGACTGCAAGGAAGGATGTTCCCTTACACCAGAGATCACATCTAACCTCCACCCAAAACAGGCAGCCCACAGTGTAATAGTTAGCAGCACACCCCGAAACGGACGAGGGTCAGCTGAGCAGATGCCGGTACGATCAGTGCCACCTACATCCATTGTCTCCTCATCTGCAGTCATCCTCAGAGTCCTCACAAGTTCTGGTGTCATCAGAGCTCAGAGTCCTCACAAGTTCTGGTGTCATCAGAGCTCAGAGACCTCACAAGTTCTGGTGTCATCAGAGCTCAGAGTCCTCACAAGTTCTGGTGTCATCAGAGCTCAGAGACCTCACAAGTTCTGGTGTCATCAGAGCTCAGAGTCCTCACAAGTTCTGGTGTCATCAGAGCTCAGAGTCCTCACAAGTTCTGGTGTCATCAGAGCTCAGAGTCCTCACAAGTTCTGGTGTCATCAGAGCTCAGAGTCCTCACAAGTTCTGGTGTCATCAGAGCTCAGAGTCCTCACAAGTTCTGGTGTCATCAGAGCTCAGAGACCTCACAAGTTCTGGTGTCATCAGAGCTCAGAGTCCTCACAAGTTCTGGTGTCATCAGAGCTCAGAGTCCTCACAAGTTCTGGTGTCATCAGAGCTCAGAGTCCTCACAAGTTCTGGTGTCATCAGAGCTCAGAGTCCTCACAAGTTCTGGTGTCATCAGAGCTCAGAGTCCTCACAAGTTCTGGTGTCATCAGAGCTCAGAGTCCTCACAAGTTCTGGTGTCATCAGAGCTCAGAGTCCTCACAAGTTCTGGTGTCATCAGAGCTCAGAGTCCTCACAAGTTCTGGTGTCATCAGAGCTCAGAGACCTCACAAGTTCTGGTGTCATCAGAGCTCAGAGTCCTCACAAGTTCTGGTGTCATCAGAGCTCAGAGTCCTCACAAGTTCTGGTGTCATCAGAGCTCAGAGTCATCACACATTCTGGGGTTTGTCGCTTTTTCAAGATTCACCACAGGTTCTCACTGGGATGAGATCTGGAGGGGGGGGGCTCCTAACCGTGGATCCAAAATGTCAAAGTTTTGTTCCCCAAGCCACTAACATTGGATATAAAAAGTCTAAGCCAGATTTTTAGTTAAAACTAAAAGAGAAAGAGCGCAATAGGGTCTTACCCAAGTAAAATGGATATAAATCAAGCTATTATACTCACCAATAACAGGAGAGTTTCAGGCACAAAGGAATAGAGGTCAAGCTGCTGCACATCCAAATGGCCACTCAGTGACCATAAATCATCAGATTTACAAAGAAAGAATTTTTGGATTTAAACGTGCACTGCTAGACAAACGACTCCTTGCAGATTGTATACTTATATACTTTTAATTCCCAACGCGTTTCGAAGTTAACACTTCTTCCTCAGGGTGATATGTACCAGAGGTTCTCAGTGGGGTTCAGCTCTGGAGATCGGGCGGCCATGACAGGGATTGGATGTGGTGGTCTCTTAATTTTTGTCAGAGCTGTATATGTATACACACCCCGCACACACGAGATCTCCCCATCTACCGTACAGTGGGGGAAATAAGTATTTGATCCCTTGCTGATTTTGGAAGTTTGCCCACTGACACAGACATGAGCAGTCTATAACTGTAACATTGGGAGAGAGAATATCAAAACTAAAATCCAAAAAATCACATTGTATAAATTATATAAAATGTATTTGCATTGTGAAGTGAGAAATAAGTATTTGATCCTTCTGGCAAACAAGACAATACAGTGCCTTGCGAAAGTATTCGACCCCCTGGAACTTTTCAACCTTTTCCCACATATCATGCTTCAAACAAAGATACCAAATGTAAATTTTGGTGAAGAATCAACAACAAGTGGGACACAATTGTGAAGTTGAACGAAATTTATTGGTTATTTTACATTTTTGTGGAAAGTCAAAAACTGAAAAGTGGGGCGTGCAATATTATTCAGCCCCTTTACTTTCAGTGCAGCAAACTCACTCCAGAAGTTCATTGTGGATCTTTGAATGATACATTGTTGTCCTAAATGACTAATGAGGATAAATATAATCCACCGGTGTGTAATCAAGTCTCCGTATAAATGCACCTGCTCTGTGATAGTCTCAGGGTTCAGTTTGAAGCACAGAGAGCATCATGAAGACCAAGGAACACAACAGGCAGATCCGTGATACTGTTGTGGAGAAGTTTAAAACCGGATTTGGATACAAAATGATTTCCAAAACTTTAAACATCCCAAGGAGCACTGTGCAAGTGATCATATTGAAATGGAAGGAGTATCATACCACTGCAAATCTACCAAGACCCGGCCGTCCCTCTAAACTTTCATCTCAAACAAGGAGAAGACTGATCAGAGATGCAGCCAAGAGGCCCATGATCACTCTGGATGAACTGCAGAGATCTACAGCTGAGGTGGGACAGTCTGTCCATAGGACAACAATCAGTCGTACACTGCACAAATCTGGCCTTTATGGAAGAGTGGCAAGAAGAAAGCCATTTCTCAAAGATATCCATAAAAAGTGTAATTTATAGTTTGCAACAAGCCACCTGGGAGACACCAAACATGTGGAAGAAGGTGCTCTGGTCAGATGAAACCAAAACCGAACTTTTTGGCAACAATGCCAAACAATATGTTTGGCGTAAAGGCAACACAGCTCATCACCCTGAACACACCATCCCCACTGTCAAACATGGTGGTGGCAGCATCATGGTTTGGGCCTGCTTTTCTTCAGCAGGGACAGGGAAGATGGTTACAATTGATGGGAAGATGGATGAAGCCAAATACAGGACCATTCTTGAAGCAAAACTCTTGGAATCTGCAAAAGACCTGAGACTGGGACGGAGATTTGTCTTCCAACAAGACAATGACCTTAACAGAGAAACACCCCCAAAACATAAGTTTTCCACCTACATGCTTGACAGTGGGGAGGGTGTTCTATGGGTCATAGGCAGCATTTCTCTTCCTCCAAACTTGGCAAATTGAGTTAATGCCAAAGAGCTAAATTTTTGTCTCCTCTGACCACAGCACCTTCTCCCGATCACTCACAGAATCAGCCAGGTGTTCATTGGCAAACTTCAGACGGGCCTGCACATGTGTCTTCTTGAGCAGGGGGACTTTGCGGGCACAGCAGGATTGTAAACCTTTACGGCGTAATGTGTTACCAATGGTTTTCTTGGTGACTGTGGTTCCAGCTGCCTTGAGATCATTAACAAGGTCCCCCCGTGTAGTTTTAGGCTGATCTCTCACTTTCCTCATGATCAAGGATACCCCACAAAGTGAGATTTTGCATGGTGCCCCAGATCGATGTCGATTGACAGTCATTTTGTGTTTCTTCCATTTTCTTACTATTGCACCCACAGTCGTCCTCCTCACCCAGCGTCTTATGGTTTTGTAGCCCATTCCAGCTTTGTGCAGGTCTATGATCTTGTCCATGACATCCTTACAAAGCTCTTTGGTCTTGCCCATATTGTAGAGGTTAGAGTCTGACTGATTGAGTCTGTGGACAGGAGTCTTTTATAAAGGTGACTATGTAAGACAGTTGTCTTTATCCTCTTTGCCTCAAAGCCTGTTTTCACCTATCTGACCAGGCCAAATCTGACCCCTGTCCTTTATGAGGTGATAACTCTGGAGCCTCCATGGATCCCGGTGATTCTGACATTGTTTTCTCCTGACATATTGTTCTTCATGTTAGTGGGAACATTTCTTCGATATGACTTGCATTTATTAAAAAAACGGGTGAAAATTTTTTAAATTTTGCAATTTTCACACTTAATTTTTATGCCCTTAAATCAGAGTCATATCGCACAAAACACTTAATAAGTGACATTTCCCACATGTTTACTTTACATCAGCACAACTTTGGAATTTTTATTTGTTAGGAAGTTCTAAGGGTTAAAAGTTGACCAGCGATTTCTCATTTTTACAACAAAATTTGCTAAACCATTTTTTTTTTAGGGACCACCTCACATGTGAGGTGACTTGGGCTAGGTTCACACGGCGCTAGGGGCATCTGCCTAACGGATCCGCTAACGCTGAGGCCATTTTTGACATCTTTCTACCGCACGGCAGCATTTCGTTACCATGTGTTCGCCATTCAGGGCTATGCCCAGAGAACGAGTCCGTTCGTTGTGCGTTACACCTAATGCACCCCGGAACGCGCGATCTCGGGTGCAGCATAAAGGAACGCTGAGTTTGGCCTGCATTCGGATGCGTTACTATAATGGCGGCCAGTGCGCGCGATAACGCATCCGGTCCGTAGTGTTACTGCCGCTATGGAAACACATGGCCATAACGTGATGTGAACGCGGCCTTAGAGGGCTCTATAGGACAGAAAATACCCAAAAGTGACACCATTCTAAAAACCGCACCACATTCAAGAAGTTTATTAACCCTTCAGGGGCTTCACAGGAAGTTTTGGAATGTGGAAGAAAAAATAAACATTTACTTTTCTTTCACAAAAAAAATTCCTTTATACCTATTTTTTTTTTTTTTTTTAAACTTTCGCAAAGGTAAAAGGAGAAATTGCTCCATACAATTTGTTGTGCAATTTGTCCTGAGTACGCCGATATCCCATCTGTGGGGGAAAACTACTGTTTGGGCGCACAGGAGGGCTCGGAAGGGAAGGAGCGCCATTGGACTTTTAGAACACAAAACTAGTGGACACCATGACGTTTGGAGAGCCCCTGATGTGCCTAAACCGTGGAAACCCCCCACAAGTGACCCCATTTTGGAAATTTTAACCCTTTGGGAATTCATCTACAGATGCAGTGACGATTTTGACTCCATGCAGCAGAGTTACTCTGGACCCTGTCTGGCCTCTGTTCAGCGGTGTCCTTTTCAGAAGCGCACAAACCTGTGGCCCACGACACTTTTACATAATCCTAAAAAGATGGAAACCGCTGGATCACCGGTCAGACGGCGTCCACAGTGCCTCCTAATCGCCGCCGGTATAAGGGATTAGACGACTTTACCCTTCGGGTCAGTGAGGTTACAGTGATACCAGATTTATGGCGGTTTTTATGTTTGGCGGCTGTCGCACGCTAAAAGACGCTTTTTATTGTAAAAATGGTTTTTGCATCACCACATATTGAGAGCTATAATTTTTCCGTATTTTGACCCACCGAGTCATGTGAGGTCTTATTTTTTGCGGGACGAGCTGCCGTTTTTATTGGTGCCATTTTCGGGCACGTGACAATTTTTTTGATCGCTTTTTATTCTGATTTTTGGGAGACAGAATGAACAAAAATAATGAAGGAGTTGCTTTTGTGTTTTTTATACTGTTCTGCACGTGATAAGGCGGTTTTATCCTTTGGGTCAGTACGGTTACAGCGATACCTCATTTATATCATTTTATGTTTTGGCGCTGTTACACAATATAAACTTTTCTAGAAATAATTATTTTTGCATCGCTTTATTCTGCGACCTATAACTTTTTTATTTCTTCGCTGATGACGCTGTGTGGCGGCTCGTTTTTTGCGGGACAAGAAGACGTTTTCAGCGGTACCATGGATATTTAGATCCGTCCTTTTGATTGTGTTTTATCGCACATTTAGTTTGGCGGTATGATGATAAAAGCATTACTTTTTGCCTCTTTTCTTTTTTTACGGTGTTCACTGAAAGGGTTATCTAGTGGGACAGTTTTATAGGTCGGGTCAATTCGACACAGCGATACCAAACATGTACTTTTATTGTTTTGTCTTTTTTAATCTCTATGCATTGTAGATTGAAGGCCTGCAACATGGAAGGTACTGGATAGAATGTATCTGAGCGGCTGAGCCCCCGAGGGAGGGACGGCCAAGCGCCCCCCACCCCACTGCCGCCGTCGAAGGAGGGACGGCCGAGCTCCTACCTGCCGCCGTCGAGGGAGGGACGGCCGAGCTCCTACCTGCCGCCGTCGAGGGAGGGACGGCCGAGCTCCTACCTGCCGCCGTCGAGGGAGGGACGGCCGAGCTCCTACCTGCCGCCGTCGAGGGAGGGACGGCCGAGCTCCTACCTGCCGCCGTCGAGGGAGAGACGGCCGAGCTCCTACCTGCCGCCGTCGAGGGAGAGACGGCCGAGCTCCTACCTGCCGCCGTCGAGGGAGAGACGGCCGAGCTCCTACCTGCCGCCGTCGAGGGAGGGACGGCCGAGCTCCTACCTGCCGCCGTCGAGGGAGAGACGGCCGAGCTCCTACCTGCCGCCGTCGAGGGAGAGACGGCCGAGCTCCTACCTGCCGCCGTCGAGGGAGAGACGGCCGAGCTCCTACCTGCCGCCGTCGAGGGAGAGACGGCCGAGCTCCTACCTGCCGCTGTCGAGGGAGAGACGGCCGAGCTCCTACCTGCCGCCGTCGAGGGAGAGACGGCCGAGCTCCTACCTGCCGCCGTCGAGGGAGAGACGGCCGAGCTCCTACCTGCCGCCGTCGAGGGAGAGACGGCCGAGCTCCTACCTGCCGCCGTCGAGGGAGAGACGGCCGAGCTCCTACCTGCCGCCGTCGAGGGAGAGACGGCCGAGCTCCTACCTGCCGCCGTCGAGGGAGGGACGGCCGAGCTCCTACCTGCCGCCGTCGAGGGAGAGACGGCCGAGCTCCTACCTGCCGCCGTCGAGGGAGAGACGGCCGAGCTCCTACCTGCCGCCGTCGAGGGAGAGACGGCCGAGCTCCTTCCTGCCGCCGTCGAGGGAGAGACGGCCGAGCTCCTTCCTGCCACCTTCGCGGGAGAGACGGCCAAGCGCCCCCCACCCCACTGCTGCCAAGGGAGGGACGGCCGCGCTCCTACGTGACGGAGGTTTGGCCCATGACTGGGTGGGTTTACCATATAAATCAAACAGGTCTCAAGTCATGACACACACAATTTCCTTGAAAAAGCTAAAAAGGCGAAACGTGCGTCGGACTCCAGGAATTCTGTGAGCAGGCGATTAGATGGGTGTGTGCTCCTGTTACATGGGATTACCAGCATGGGGATTTCTTCCTCTATATGGCGCTCTGCACTTTACAGACCACTATGGGTCTAGGTGGATATTATATGCTGACATGCTGATATATTTTTCCACTTTACCATTACCTGTGTCCATTCCTTTATTCCTGTATTTGTGTGTATTTCACTAGGGTACACATTCCTTCCTCTTAAGGCCCCTTTACATTTAGCGATGCACCAGTGATCCGACCAGCGATCCAACCGGCGATACGACCCGGTCAGGATCGCAGGTGCATCGCTAAATGATCGCTAGTGAGCTGTCACACAGGCAGATCTCACAGCGATGCAGCAGCGACGCAGCGGACGACACCTTTCACACACCGCGATCCTGACGTCCTCCCGCCCGCCTCCAGCGTCGCTCGTCTCACACAGCAGGAAGCGCCCGACGAGAAATGGAGCCACGCGATCAGCGACGGACAGCAACGGACAGCGAGGGAGCCGGGCGGAGGTAAGTATCACACATAGCGATGTCACTGTGTGTAAAACCCCCTTTACTTGTATTTTGTTTCTCTATCTATGATAAGAATTTACTTATTTTAAAAGTTTTATTTATGATCACTCTCTCCTTGTGAGTGGTGTGCGCAGGATACTTGGTATCCACCCTTTGGTCTATGTACTTAACACATGCTGGGAAGTCCTTTATGCTGAAGGTTCCCCTACCACATTAATATGTTTTTGGACATTTTAGTGGTTGCACCTGTATACAGTATACATACACCGCCCCCTGTATACAGTACACCCCCCCTATATACAGTACACACCCCCCTATATACAGTACATACACCTCCCCTTATAAAAAAGTATTACATCCCCCTACATACAGTACACCCCTCCCCCATATACAGTACACACCATGATATACAGTACATCCACCTCCCCTATATACAGTACACACACAACCCCCTATATACAGTACACACACAACCCCCTATATACAGTACACACACAACCCCCTATATACAGTACACACATCCCCCTATATACAGTACACACACCATTATATACAGTACACCTCCCCCTATATACAGTACACACACATCCCCCTATATACAGTACACACACCATTATATACAGTACACCTCCCCCTATATATACAGTACACTTCCCCCTATATACATAGTACACCTCCCCCTATATACATAGTACACCTCCCCCTATATACAGTAGATTCAAGATTCAAAGAAGCTTTATTGGCAGGACTAAATACACATTAGTTTTGCCAAAGCAGGTGTACAGAAGGGAATAGGGATAGGGACTGTAGGGATGTTGGGAAGGGGCTGTAGGAAAGGTGGATGGGGCAGATCCAGGATGGGGCTATAGAAGTCCATGGCATAGGGAAGGTGTGTGTATATATATATATATATATATATATATATATATATATACACACACACCGGGGTACAGGAGTCATGTGATGTGTACACAGCTCTATATATATATATACACCGGGGTACAGGGGTCATGTGATGTGTGCACAGCTCTATATATATATATATACACCGGGGTACAGGGGTCATGTGATGTGTACACAGCTCTATATATAAATATACACCGGGGTACAGGGGTCATGTGATGTGTACACAGCTCTATATATATATATATATATATACACACCGGGGTACAGGGGTCATGTGATGTGTACACAGCTCTATATATATATATATACACCGGGGTACAGGGGTCATGTGATGTGTACACAGCTCTATATATAAATATACACCGGGGTACAGGGGTCATGTGATGTGTGCACAGCTCTATATATATATATATATATATATATATATATATATATATATATATATATATATATATATATATATATACACACCGGGGTACAGGGGTCATGTGATGTGTACACAGCTCTATATATAAATATACACCGGGGTACAGGGGTCATGTGATGTGTGCACAGCTCTATATATATATATATATATACAACGGGGTACAGGGGTCATGTGATGTGTACACAGCTCTATATATATATATATACACACCGGGGTACAGGGGTCATGTGATGTGTACACAGCTCTATATATATATATATATATACAACGGGGTACAGGGGTCATGTGATGTGTACACAGCTCTATATATATATATATATATACATACACCGGGGTACAGGGGTCATGTGATGTGTGCACAGCTCTATATATATATATATATATATACACACCGGGGTACAGGGGTCATGTGATGTGTACACAGCTCTATATATATATATATATACACCGGGGTACAGGGGTCATGTGATGTGTGCACAGCTCTATATATATATATATATACATACACCGGGGTACAGGGGTCATGTGATGTGTGCACAGCTCTATATATATATATATATATATACACACCGGGGTACAGGGGTCATGTGATGTGTACACAGCTCTATATATATATACACCGGGGTACAGGGGTCATGTGATGTGTGCACAGCTCTATATATATATATATACACACCGGGGTACAGGGGTCATGTGATGTGTGCACAGCTCTATATATATATATATATATACACACCGGGGTACAGGGGTCATGTGATGTGTACACAGCTCTATATATATATATATATACACCGGGGTACAGGGGTCATGTGATGTGTGCACAGCTCTATATATATATATATATATACACCGGGGTACAGGAGTCATGTGATGTGTGCACAGCTCTATATATATATATATATATACAACGGGGTACAGGAGTCATGTGATGTGTGCACAGCTCTATATATATATATATATATATATACATACACCGGGGTACAGGGGTCATGTGATGTGTGCACAGCTCTATATATATATATATATATACACACCGGGGTACAGGGGTCATGTGATGTGTACACAGCTCTATATATATATATACACCGGGGTACAGGGGTCATGTGATGTGTGCACAGCTCTATATATATATATATATACACCGGGGTACAGGGGTCATGTGATGTGTACACAGCTCTATATAT